>NC_089582.1:51788170-52398179 GCF_019320115.1 Miscanthus floridulus
GCACATAACGGTTTGTTTTGAACACGGGTGTATAAATACTTCCTCTATTCGTGTGTGGGGGTACTTTTGCTCATTCCAACAGCTGAGAAATGCCCTTGAGAGTGCCAAGAAGAGCAAGGTCCTAGTGAGGTGATTGAGATTTGAGAATCCCAAAGAGAGCCCTCATTAGTGAAAGCAAGAGTAGCAAAGTGTGCATCCACCCTTCTCATTAGGCTTGTCGTGGTCAAGTGAGAGTTCGTGCTTGTTACTCTTGGTAATCGCCATCACCTATACAGCTTGGTGGTGATTAGGAGATTGGTGATCATCCGGCGGAGCTTGTGGATGACCCAACTCAAGTTGTGAGCGGTTATGTGTGATTCACCGTGATGGAGTGTCGAAGAATCTACTCGTAGAGAGCACTTGATCCTTGCGCGGATCAAGGGGGAGCTACACCCTTGCGCGGGTGCTCCAACGAGGACTAGTGGGGAGTGGTGACTCTCCGATACCTCGGCAAAACATCGTCGCGTTCCTCCTCTCTTTACTTTAAGCATTTACTTTGAGCAATTCTATTCTTGTCATTTGCATTCATAGAATTGCCATGCTAGAGTAGGATTGGAACATAGGTTGCTAAACTTTTGTGCGGTAGATCAATAGAAACACTTTCTAGGCACAAGGGGTTAATTGGGCTAACCGTAGGACTTAATTATTGCAAAGAAATTTAGAATTAGCCCAATTCACTCCCCCCCTCTTGGGCATCTTGATCCTTTCACTATCTTTGAGTTTTCTATATATTTGCTAAAGTCATAAAAAGATGCATAACAATAACTAAAAGCAAAATAAAAATTTATCTTTGTCTTACATATATATATTAGTAAGGTGTGATCTGAAAAAGTGAGAAAACGAAATAAAAGTGTGCGTCTAGTTTTCTATTTTTAAGAGCTGAATAAATAAAATGGACTATAAGGATAATCTCTTGCGATGGAAATGACGACTAGTTGCTCTACCGTGATTCCTTTCAAGTACCTAATTTTCAGCCTTGAATTTTCCTGAGTTTTGGATATGACTATTTTGATATAAGAATTTACTCTGAACTTGAAACTCGTGGGTAGCATATGCTTGAGTTAAGTCTAGGTAATTGATGGATATGATATGAGAAGGTCTGAGCTGTTGTTTATCTTGTTCCTAGTGATACTAAAGTTCTAGAGATTTATCTTTTGAAAAACATAAAAATCTTACATGATGAGCTCCTGTATGACAAAAATTGAATTCCTACCAAGGCCATATACGATATTAGATTAGGAAAACTTCCACTCATATACGCTGCTTGTTTTGCATTGAGTTTAGTCAAGCTTTGTTGATGCCTTATGAGAGGTTTATCATGCTCTTAAAATCAAGATCATGTACACACCACCCAAATATGCACTACTCCTACACTGAGGGTAGGTGCAACAACATGCCATCCATTTAGATCCACCTAAAAATGTTTTACTCCTACACTAGGAGTAAACACAAAAAATATTCTTCATAGATATCCACCAAATAAATGCTCCAAGTTCTTCTTGCTATCTCTCAAAAGTTTTCATTGTAGAAAAGAAGCATGGGGTTATGCAAAAGTTATTCATAAAAAAAGAGAGATGAAAAATGGACAAGTGTCCGAGGTGAAAACAATGGGTACTCAAATGCCCGCTTGAAAAAACAAAAAAAGAAGATAAATAAGATAGCCCCTGTTTTCTTGCAAAGTTGTTTCCAAGTTTCAAAAGAGAGATATGTTTTCAAGGAGCAAAGTAGAATTAGGTTAGCCACCATATACATCCATATAGATGCACATCTTGATTTGATTGTATGACTCAACTCTCTTTGGATCCAAGGTTTGACTTTACAATATATGTATTGCAAGTATGCTCTTTTATGCTTTCTCCACTCCTATGAGCTCCACATAAGCCTTAGATGTAGGAAGAGAAAGGCATAACACCACTATTGTCTTAGTGAGGATCCATAAATACCACATATATTGAGAGACTTGAGAGTGTCATACAATAGGAAGCTCTGAGTTTTATTTTGAAAATCTATAAAAACTCCGGAGTAATGGTTGAGTAAAGAACTTGAGACATAGTGCTTGACTTAATCATTCTGTCTTTCAATTGCTCAGGACCCAAGTGAAGGCTGAGAAGCCCATGGTTAAAGGTAATATGGGTAAGTTTGAAAGTCAGATCGATTTATTCTCATCCGAAGGAGAATTCTTGTTTGAACGCATGTGTACTTTTGAGGAGTTGCTTCAATGTTTTCAAAATCCTTAAACTCTAAATTTAGTTACTAAGTTTAGTTTTGATAAGGGACTAGCAAAAGGTAAGCTTGGGGGAGTTCTTGACGGCAGTTAACAACCAATTTAAATCGTCAATTAAACATGTATAAGGGTATAAATATAATCACCAATGAAGGTTTAGGGGTTTAAATTAATAAATTCTATGAGTTTTGGTGAATCTGTGTTTCCAACAGGGTTTAATCAGAAAACTGCCAAGGAGGACGTAATCGTCAAAGGAAAATACAGAGTTTCGCCGTGGTACCTACGTGGAAAGACTCTAGAAGGGTCCAGAAGCCACGTCACCGAAGTAGAGGGCCACCCCCTAACAGGTGGGGCCGCCTGACCCCCTGGGCCCATCTGTTAGCCAGCTTCATATGTCGGCCTCCCACCACCTTTGAGGATGCATCTAGGCCGTTGTTTAAGTCGGTTTGATCCAAGGGCTCACGTTGGACTCTTAGGGCTATATAATCCATCCCCTGCCTCCCCCAGGCATCAGAAGTCATCAAGTCATTTGAGAAGATAGAAACCCTAATCTTCTTAGAGGGAGGCAAGCAGGACTTCGCTTGGATTCCCGATCTTGTCAAGAGCGTGGTTCGATATAAACTTTGTACCCCTCTCTCTTTTGTTTCTCCATTATTTTTATATGCTAGTTATAATTGTTATGACAATCTCAATGTTCATCTTATTCATGTTTTTCATTATGATGTTCAACGTCTACTTTGATTATATACTTAGTATAGCTAGTTTATCATTTTGTTTATGCATAAGTTCGTATAGCACTCACTCTGATGTACACAGGGTGGGTGGTCGACATTGTGTAAGCGTGGTGCTTATACATTGTTTACCTATGGATACACCCTATATTCTGGGTCATGTGGTAGATCACGGATGTGACACTCCTATTGAGTCCTTTGTAGTCCACTCCCCGAATATAGGTGCACATAGGGTCCGATTACGAAGGTAGAATGAGCTCTGCCCTCAATCTTCCTTAGTAATATCCCTTAGGCATAGATATGATGATGATCTTAGCCATGATTATTAGGTGTAATTGCACTAATCAAATATATGCTTTGACTTGTAATTAAGAATGACTTAGGAATTATTCCTCTATTATTCTACCTAACCATGCTAATGCTATAGAAAGGAGTGCTCTGAGTGATTTATCATTATTTTTACTTATTATATACATATCTTATCATATGACTTATCTGTGTTATGAGTAGAACATTGGTTATGGTTTATTTCTCCTTTAATAGTATAAGTTATCAATACATATCCATGCTAAACCTTACCAGTGGTAAAAATATAAATACCGATACCTAGAATACTCTCGGGTAAAATGCTACAATGGTATATTATCTGTGTGCTTACGGATACTTTTCATTCATAGATTTATATATATTCTCTCTAGTCACATAATTAATAAAGAACTGCTTAGTGTTATTCAAGTAGTAATACTATGTAGTACCAACAAATATCTCTATATCAACACTAGGGATGACAACCTAGTAAAGTTAGGGATATAGGTTTATGATAGGTGGCTAAGTACTTCAAACAAGTGTCACGTTAAAAAATACCAATAGTCCTACATTTACACGTGACACGCAAGTCGTCAGGTCCCACAGGTTAGATGGAGATGGAGAAAGATGCCGTCGGGTCCCATAGGTCAGATGGAGATGGAGAAAGATGCCGTCAGGTCCCACTAGCACATGTGACATGCAAGCCGTCGGGTCCCATAGGTTGGATGGAGATGTTGAAAGACCCCATAGGTACACATGACACGTAAGCCGTCGTGTCCCACAGGTCAGATGGAGAAGGGTCCCACAGGTACACATCGCATGGAGAAAGGATCGAGCGGAGACTTTTATGATGAATTGCAAGCGTCACGGATGAGTAACTGCAAGTCCCACAGGTACACGTCGGATGAAGAAAGTACCATGTGGAGATCTATGATGAAGCGCCGTCATTATAGATCAAATATTGTTCATCACAAATCAGTAATTAGTTCAATGATGAAGCCCTATTCGTCACACTTCTAAATAAGATCATCACAGATAAGCAGGAACAGTCGCGTGAGTGATCTATGACAAAACCCTATGTTGTTCTGTGATGTTTTTTTATGATGATACCTGATTTCGTCATAGATAAGGGGGTTCAAGAATCTTCACCGATGATCTATGACGAAACCGAAATTTTTGTCATAAAAAGTGATTTTTATGATGGCTTTGGGTCTGTCATTAAAATTTTTATCATATAAGTGGATATTTCTAGTAGTGGAAAGAGCCCTTGTCGTCGATGACACAACCACCATGGTTGGTTGAGGTGGACCCCTGAGAGGAACGCACACTTGATTCAGCCATGAGCCCTTCCACTCAAACGTCACTGCACAGTCAACCTTCAACTCAACCTTCGGAGCCGCTTCAAGCTTCACCTCTGCCCTTCTCACCACCATGGTCCCTCACCGATGTGTACAGCTATGGCCTATGAGTGGGTGGAGGGGGGAGATAGGGAACAATTCAGTATTTGGGCCAAAGGGGTCTGACAGGGGGAGTTGGGCGCCAGCGTGTCATTGGCTTCTAGTTTGGAGCGCCATGTAGGTGAAACCGAGCGCCAAAACCACTACAAGGGGTTCATTAATGGTATGATAAACTTTAGAGAGTGCTCATTAAATGGTTGCTAAGTTCAATGGATGGATTAGCCACAATGCTAAAGCTGAGGAGGTTATGAAGATGTTTTCCAATTTTTATTACTAACAAGGTGGCAATTGTCTCTTGGTCTTTTTTGGCTCTCAATAAAGATGTCATAAATGTTGTCCTGGTTTTTTAGATCTTATTTAGAGGGACGTACTGGCTCTGCTTTTCGAGTTAGTTGCTGCATATTGATGCTGCCAAGTCGCTCATGACATGGCTCTAGTTGAGAATCGAAATAGACATATGGATCACCTAATTTGAAGTTCGAATGATGAGGTTCTGGTGCTCAAAGATCTCAAGACTAGGACAGCCGATTTTGAAGTCCAGGAGAAAAGTTGCACAGATCTATTATAGGTCAATTTATAAGATGCTTTGGACATGATTTGGACCACTACTACAGAAGTTAACTGTAGGGGCGGCTGTAGAGCCTCTGTAGGGGCGGGTGCGCTAGCCACCCTTCCCAGGGTGTTCCTATAGAGGGTGCCTCTGTAGGGGCGGTTTCCTGACCGCCCCTGCAGTGCCCTCTGTAGGCTGGTGTTTTCAGCCACCCCTACAGTGCCCTCTGTAGGGGTGGCTGGTAATATCAGCCGCCCCCGTAGTGGACTTCTGTAAGGGCGGATGTATCAGCAGCCGCCCCTGCTGTGTGTATTTGTAAGGGCGGTTCAATCAAGAACTGTCCCTACAGTGGATTTTCCAGCAAAAAAATAAATAATTCAAATTCAAATTCAAATCTGACCACATATATATATATAATTCAAATTCGAATCTGACCGCCACAAATATACATATATACATCCACAAACACAAGACCATTATTTAGAACATCATCACAAGTCATAATTCACAAAAGTCCATCATTACAACATAGTTCATTATGAAGTCCATCATTATAACATAGTCCATTTGAGAAATCCACAAGTCCACATGCAAAACAAAGTTCAAACTGTTCCAAAGTCTGATCCAAACCATACCACAAGTCCACATTGTCATCAATGGCCTAGGGCTAGCCTATCAGTCTCATGAAGGTGTTGGTATAGAGGATTACTACCTAAGTCAGAAAGAAGATGATGGTAAGTGCCTTTATGGTACACAATCTGGTCCATTATGAAGTTGCAAAGGTCGCCGACCATCTCTAAGAGCTCATCATCCTTGTATGGGTTCCTTCTCATGTCTTTATCTTTCTCCAACTACAAGAGAACAAGTTTAGGTTTACTATATCACAACATATGTGAACTTTTCATACTACGAGCGAAGAGGTTCAAACTTACCAGATTGGGGTTTCTGTTGTAGCCACCGATGGTACTCATCATAATACATGTGTAGTATCCACAATGTAGACTCCCAGGCTTTTGCTTGGGGCACTGTGTGTTTTGCATATGGAGATGTTAAGTAATGCTATTGACAGACACGTAATATATGGAGTACCAAAGTAAATGACACTTATCGCACATAGAGTTTTGACATACAACTTTTCCTTCCTATTTGGATGATGCCTCCCCTTATGTTCCTGGACATAGTGCCTAAATGCCCTGTTCCAATGGTTTTAGCAAATGCAACTTGTTAGTATCCCACATTGAACCTTACAAGTATGTATACAAACATAGTAGCTAAAATGAGGATTGTCGATATGTATACGTCTTGACAATCGCTATGAAGTCTTTGTATGTCTCGACTGGGAAATCCGCTGAATCAAAGACCCATGCCATGCTATGTGAGAGCCAGACGCCTATGCAAATCCAGTGATCGTTGCATGAATTTAGTCATAGAAGGAACACATAAGCTCTTTTGCATCGAACAAAGTATATTGAACAAAGCTAACTATACAGTCGAACTTACTTGAAGTGGTATGGTATCCATATATTATCGTGTTGTTGGAGATTTTTAAAACATTGGGCAATGTATGCCGCAACCTTGAGGGACTCTTCCAATATTTTCTTGTTCCTGATGTCCTCTTTCTCCTTAAGTGTCTTTCCACCTCCTAGTTCTTTGCAATCTAGTTTCCCCTCTTTAGGGTAATTAAAATTTGTTGATGCTATAGGTGAAGGGTCTATATACCCGTGTTTCAGAGCTAGCCTCTTTCTCACAAAGTCCTCTTGCATTCTACAAATCATGACACGAGTTAGTTACAACAAAATCAAAAGATTACATTCATATCATATCGAGAGGGCAAGGACTTACAGGCACCACATGCGAATTAGATTCATTTCCATTCGTCCGAGGTGGAAGCATGCCTGGATATCCTTAAACTCAACGGCAATTTGCCCACCTGGGGCTCCAAATGTGCCGGCAGGGATCCATGCTTGTAAGATTTCTAGTTCTGTTATCTGAGCACACAAGTACCAATCATGGAACTTTCTCATTCCACGTGGCAAGCACTGTATGACTCGGTTTCGTACGAAGTTCTTTCCTTTTTCATATTTATCCGGGCAGTCATTTGACCATTTGAGGTTATCAACAGCTGGATACTTGTTAAACCCTTTGTGCAGTTTGCTAGTGGTGCCCTCCTCAGAAGCTGGTGCTCTGAATTCTTTTACTTGGTTCTTAGGCTTGAACTGGTCATGGGCCATCCACTTGTGCATCGACGAGACATCATTAATGCCCACATACGATGGCCTTATCTTGATTGGGATTTTGTTTCGAGCTTCCCATTCAGGCATGTCCTTGTCAACTTGTGCATCACCTGCTCCAGGGGCCACTTGTGATTCACGTATTGGCTGTTCACGAGGCAATTGCTGTTCATGAGACACTTGTTGTTCATGTATCGGCTACGCTTGTTGAGAAGGATGTTGCATCTCATCATGCCTTTGCTTGGTACGAGCTGGAGAAGGACATGGCATGTCATCATGCCCATGCTTGGTACGAGGTGGAGAAGGACGTGGCATGTCATCATGCCCTTGCTCGGTATGAGGTGGAGAAGTCTCTAGCGTGTGGTGGTCATGGTCATGGGCCGGTGAGTATACCTCCCCATCCTCGACGGGTTGCTCTAGAGGATGAACTTCAGTCGGAGTTGGTGAAGACCCGATCAATACAATGTCCCGTCTGTGCCAGAGGATGAACTGGTTCATGACGTTTCCGAGTAACATGAGCCCCTCGGGAGTAGGGTGTTCTATCTTCCAAGTCATGAACTCGGGCTTCACAGTATGCACCTCGACCCGAGTGTAGTCCTGCGGGATGTCCCTATTATGCCATGTGCCACCCGGAGGATGTACCACGCCCGTTGCCACCTCAATGATCATGTTTTTTCCTACCCATCGGAACCACCAATTTGCAACTGGTTGGCGTCCGTATGCGATCGATGGGGGTTCCGGTTGCATTGGAACCTTGACTGCTGGGAACATCCGGAGGCTGCCAACTACCGCTAGTTTTCCGGGCGGCCCCATTAGTGTCTGTGGCTCCATCGTAGACAGTCCTTTCTCCACCAACATCATTTCAACTAGAGCCTTCACTTGGTGCTCAAGATTAGACTCTCGGTCTCTGCCATGTTTCTTGTACGTGTGCCTCTCCTCTACGAATCCGTGCTTCTAGGACATCCTCTTCCCTAGCCCCCTGGTGCGTCCTGTGTGCTCGGGGTTTCCCAAGGCAACGGTAAGCTTGTCCCTCTCTCTAGAAGGGTTGAATGCGCCCTTCTCCTTGTCTTCAGCAAGTTTCAGTATCTTTGATACTACCTCTCCGGTCTCCGGCTTAGCAAACTTGAGGCTACTACCGGATGAATCCACACTCCTCGCGTATATCCACTGTTTGAGGCATGGCTTCAACTTCGGCACTTCCGTATTCCCGACAGCTTCGGCCTCTGCGTCCATCTTCCTAAAGACCTCTTGCTGGCCAGCGTAGCCACCGGGGCCTAGACGAGGGTAGTGTTGGTTCTTCTTCACCTGCTCGCTGTTACGGGCACTGAGGGCTGATGATGCCTCTGAAGTCTTCTCAGCCACGAGCTCCTCCCATTGACTAGGAGTTATGTTACCATACTCATGGAAAGGAGTTAACTTCTGTTGGATAAAGTTCTTGTTCAGATCCTGAAACGACCTGATTTCCACGATGGAAAATCCACAGAGTCGAAGTGTAATAAGACCGTTGTAGATCATATTACCCAAATTTCAGTCGAATATCACATCCATACAACGTAATATCAGAGTACAAATAGTGCGGAATTACATAAATTATTACATCGCCGTATTGGCGGAATCAAAAGTAGCATTCATTCAGAACAGCTTGAAGATAAGATCGCCAAACTTGAGCGTAGGAACGAACCCCTCAACCGTCAAACTCCTCAGAGCTATACTCCTCAGCAGAACCTGTGTGCCAAAGTTTATCAGTATGATTTGTACTGGCCACTCCCATCCTATGAGCATTGCTTTGTGGAAATTGGATGCAAGTTGGATATAATCAAAATGAACCTATAAGGCTGGGGTTTCCTATGTATTAGCATATCAAGTATATAATAATAGTTGGTCAAGTTTTAACACCATTCCCACACCCATTCCACCCCATTTCTGTTCAGAGCCAGGTTTCGATCCTGGGATCGATATACCACCATCTCCACATCATCACCACATCACCACCATACCATCGCTCAGTCGATAAGCCAACTCCCTCTTGGCACTGTTTCATGGCCCATAGCCCCTGGCTACGACCGAACACTCACTCACAGGGGGAAGAAGAGAAGGACTCATCTCACTATCTAGTTTAAGCGAAACCCAGGAAAGGTCCATAGCCGACAAGTCGGCATATATATCGATCGATCAACCATACACTCTGCAGAGGTTTTACATAACCACAAGATCCGCCTTCCTCGCTGACCGCCTTCAGCCCTGGTACACCCCAAGTCTAGTCTGGGGTGGCTGAAACTATGAGTCATGAGCCGGGTCCACAAGGTTAACATGAAGTCTTGAAAGGGTGTGGGGGAATCCTCCGCGCCCCGTACCTCCTCGCACTGTCCGCTATCAACCTAGTAGTAGTGGCAATATCCTACCAAGTAGTCTAGCCGTCCCGCACCATATAGGGCGAGTGGTACGCAAGGCTTCCCGGTGAATCTGAGTACTAGTAAGTCCTTAGGGATGACCAAGCCAGAATGTCTTCATCAGGGTTTCCATTTACTGTGCCACCACAGCACCTCCACCTCGGGCTCCTCCCATCATAGGTTCACACCCAGGGCCACCTCATATACCATTTACCCACCACATGTATCCACTTCTAGGGGTGCCCAGGTAGCACCCCGCGGCAAGACTTGCCCTAGGCTCGTCGTATATTCCAACTTGGTCAACACAACCCTCACCCTCCACGCACCCAAGTCACACACGCAGCACTCTTCCCATAGTCCAGATAACACCAGTTTCCACCACGCATCAATATAGTACAAGCATAGTAGAAGTAATAAGCAATGAAATATAGCAGCAAGCGTGTGTCTAGCCTAATAGCAGGGTAAGCAGGGGTAAGGTTGCGTCAAGGTAAAGGCCATCAAGTAAGCATACTACCATGCAAGTCCTATCATAGTGTGAATATAACAATAAAGTAAAGCAATAGCAGTTCTATTTTAGCCATGCGTAATAGGTGCTACGAGGTTGGGTGGGATGTGGCACCTTCAATGAAGTTGTCCCCGCACTCCTCACGGTACTCATGATCCTCATCCGTCTGGTTCTCCTCCGAGTCTGCATACGATCGAATTATAGTCGCGTTAGCGACGTCCATAGAATAGCACAAAGAAGCAATGAAAATTCAAAAGAGCCAAATGCACTCAAACATGGGTTCATTGCGTAGAGCTCGATTTTAGTTGAATTTTGGTCCTGGTTTCATATTTTTCTGAGGTCGTATGAATTAGTTATGAATTTCCGAATATTAAATCCATTTCTGAAAATAATAAAGGCTGATTAATTCAGGGCTAACACGTGCCACACTGTGACCGGTTCACGTGGCATGCTGACGTCAGCATGGCGTCATCAGAGCTAAACCGTGGTTGACAGGTGGGTCCCGCTGACGTCAGCATGACGTCATCATCGCGGTTGGTCACTGACAGGTGGGTCCGGGGTCAAACGGTCACTGACAGGTGGGTCCAGGTCAAAGTCAGCGTCAAGTCAACGGTCAACGTACCACAGTGGTTGACATGTGGGCCCCGGTCAATGGTCAACGTTGACCAGTCAACGATCAACCAGGCCGGGTCCAAACTGGGCCGGTTGGGCCTGGATACGGGCTTGGATTCGGGCCGGGCTTGGCCCGCCACGTGGCATGCTGTGGCGCAGCCATGTCGCAGCCTAGGGCCTCCACTGGGCTTCGGTCCATAGATCGGCCCACACAACATGGCTCATGGTAGACTTGTGTTCACGGTCCATGGACCGTAGGCTGGGTCTTTGGTGGACCGAGTCCATCCCTTTTTCCTTTGGCATGGTCTACGTGCACCGGGTGCATGTGAGTGTGGCCGACGAGGGGAAATTTCCCCATCTTCTTCCCCGACGTGCTCCCGCCGGTGGTGAGCTCCCCGGTGAGCCTCACCCGCGGCGCTGGTGTTCAATTTAGGTGGGCAAAAGCATCGCCCAGCTATGGCAAACATGATGGTGAGGTCGAAGTGACGAGTAGGGTTCCCCATGGGGCTGGCCACGGCGGTGGAGGTTCGGCTGTGGCGTGTCGATGGCGGCAGGGCGATGTGGTGGCTGGGAGCATGCTTGGCGGTGCGCGTGAGCTTCCCGTGGCTCCAGTGAACAGGGCGGGTGAGACAAGGAGGCGCCAGGCGCTCCCAGCGGTCCTGGCCACGGTGGAGTCGAAGCGGTTGCAGCGGCACTCCGGCCACGGCGCGGTGTGGTCAAACGGGGGTCCTCCGGTGGCCTTCGTCTACCTCGATCGCGAGCGTGGCGTGTTCCACGGCGAGGAGGAGCCAGCCAAGGTGGTGGCGTCACCTCTACCACGGTGATGCGGCCGTGGTGGCTTCGCCACAGCCGTGTTCGTGGCTGCGGTGCGCGCGCCCGTGCGTGCTCACGTGCGTGCTCGTGTGCGTGCTGCAACGCGTTCTCGTGCCGATTCGGCTTGACATTGCGTGCGGCGTGTGGTGGTGCAGGGCGTGTGCGTGCGTGTAGGGCATCGCATGTGTGGCTTGTGTTGGCGTGCTCGAAAATAGTTGAAGTTTTTATATAGGGGTGTTTTGTTCTTCCAACAAATAATTCATTATTTAGGGTTTATCATAAATATTAAGTAAGTTAGTTAAACATCACATAGGGCAAAAGAATCCAAATCACAAGTGGGTTTAAGGATGCATGCATGATTTATTTATTTAGGAATTTAATTACACATGTGGCATAAAACCAAACTATGCTTATGATTTTAACTAGGGTTTGGCTTCTACATGTGTCACTCAACATCACATAGGGTTTAAACAAAAATTTTGTAGTTGTGATTTTTGGTATGTGGATTTTTGGGTTGTTACAGATCTGACCGTCAACGTCGGAAGCTCTGCCCCATTATCTTAAAAGCATTTTCTTGTACCAACTCGTGCATTCCCTCCGAAAACCTGAAGTTCTGCTTCATCTTCTCCCATAGGTCTACCTTTTGGCTCATAGGTACAAGATTCCATCCACGGATAGCTGGGTTCAACTTATCTCTAACTACAAACCCAATGTGATTAAGGAATTTCGCCCTGTATGTATATGGCTCAAGGATCTACCCGTCTGGCCCGACCTCCGTTATCACATAGCATGCCTTGTCGTGATATTGGTTTGGCTTTCTAATCCCCCCTCGTTTACTCTTTGGCTGGGCAGTCTCAGTCATGGTTGTGTCCTAAGGTTGTGGAGCGGAGGCCTCATTGTGAGTATCTGTGGCTCCTTCCTCTGATCTCCTTTGCCCCGCTACGTATTGTCCGACAAGACGAGCCGGAGGCCGACGTCGTCTTTTCAGAGGTTGAGTAGGGACGACCTGTGTATACGGCAGGTCAAAAGTGTTAGCAGAGGTAACATATAGCCATAGCATTAGCCAAATTTACAAGCTACTAAGGCTTTATCCGTACCTCGTCGTTTGGATCAAAATCCTTGTCCAACTCGTCCTCCGTTGGCCTCCGTCTGGGTTCTCGTGGGAAAGGATCCTTAGGACTTACATATCCTCGTGATGAGGTGTCGTCATCCTCATCCTCATCCTCATCATCATCCCCTTCTTCGCCTTGGGCATCCTCTCCGCCTTCTCTTCCCTGGGCTCCCCCCACTGGATCCTCATCATCGACAAGGTCCTCCTGAGTAAGCATCACTTCTAGACCTTTTTCTAACTCGTTATCGAACTGCTCCTGAGTAAGCTGGTCATCTAGTTCTTGCTCTCCATGGGATGACTGCTCATCATTCACGGGGCATCGGGATGCACTCTTTGATGTTCGCGACATTTCGTGCCTTGTTCTAAGAGATGCAAGAAAAAAAGTAGTATAAGTAGTAGAAGTAGTAGTACTAGTGGTAGAAGTAGTAGTACTAGTAGTACAAGTAGTAGTACTAGTACTAGCAGTAGTACTAGTAGTAGTAGTAGTACTTGTAGTAGTAGTAGTCAAACAAAGAGAAAGCAGGACTAGCCCACTGCATATGCTGTATGACTCAAACAAGATGGACAGAAGAAAAGATAATGAGGATCTACAGTGTCCTTGCATGGGTGACTACTTTTGGTTACTCAAAATTCTATTGTCCAGTAAATAAAGTTACTGCTCATATTTGGTTATCTCTGATTCTCTGTGTTTCTTGGGTTTCTAATTCTAGTGATCATTGTGGTAAATTCAGGTTGACTTGGGAAGTCATTTTTGTTAGTAGATTGGTGATTGTTCTCTGATCGTCCTGATATGGGGTCCATATTTAAGTTTCTATGCTTTTTTCTTTGACTTGTATGGACTTGTTAGGTACCTCCAGAAAAATCTCCAAGAAAACCATGCCCTTTACATCGAATAGAATTACAGTTCACAGAGAGGAGCAATGTCCTTTACATCGAATGTACTATTTGTGGGAAGTGCTGATATTTCCAATGGAAATTTCATATGCAGGATAGGATACACTACGTCGCTACCTCATTAAACAATTATGTTTTGAAAGGTTTTAGAGCATTTCCATGTAGTATGTGATGATGTGATTGACAGCAGCGATCAATGGGTTTAGCACACACGAGCTGAGCCTAGCTACAAGGGAACGACACCACAACCAAACGCGTTATCGCAATAGTGACTGCTACAATCTCTAGTTACACATCGGCGACATACGTTTAACCTTTTGACGTTAAGTAAAATAGCATGGTCAAGGAATACATCACTCGATTTTAGTATGTGATGATGTGATTGACCATCCATCCACAACAGAAATCACCGCCTCACGAGTCTTTCTTCAGAAACGCGAGACAAAACTCAGCCGACGAACTAACAATCAAAATAAACCTCAACGGGACTGACCTGAGATAGCGAGCCTGAAACATGATAAGCCCAGAGGATGCTAAAACAAAATATTGGCTCTAAGCAACATAGTTTCTGGTTCTAACAATCATGAACTAGCTCACAGCATAGAACCATTATCACATTAAACTGACACAACATAATATCATCTGCTGATAACACCAGCACACAAGACATTAATATGTTATAAAATGATAAGCCCAGAGGATGTTATAAATTTGTGGTATGAAATGGCAACTCCATTTCATTTAATCGATATGACACCTCAATATGTTATAAAATGAAACTTGGGTTTTTAGTCTTTACCACTAATCAGCATATGCTCAAATCAATTACCAGGAACTAACAAATCGTGTTGCATGGTAAAAGACAACACAAAAGCAATAAGTTATATTTGCAACATGTGAGATTAGTCCATCCATGTTTTGGTTTATTGCGAGTCAGACAAAACCAACATTGGGTAACAGTCAGACAAACTGAGCCCCATTTACATATCGGATAATCAAATAAAAAATGGCGTTACACTACCAGAACTGTGACACATTACCACTGCACAATAAGAAGGGCTGGTATATTGGACAAAAGTCAGAATGTGGTGCTTAATATCCGTCATAGAAGGATACAAAATAAATAAAAAAGAATATGCCCTTGTAATCACTTGATGTGCCAATGATAATGAAAGTAGACTAGAAAAAAAAATCTAGTATCACAAAATCACAAGAGCAAGTGTGGTCACTGTCTGACATAGGAGATATGATAGTTAAATGGCTAGACATGTTGACGATGGATAGAAGTGTCAACTACAATAATTACAAGAGCAAGTGTGGTTGCATTGAAATTGCAAGGTATATCCTTATTGTTGGTGTTGGTACAGTTATATGCTCTCACAAGGAAGAGAATTGGAAACTGAGTCTGTTAGCTGAAAATTTGAGCTGTGCACAGATTAGCATTGTTGTGTTAGTTGCAGTGACCATTGCAGAATAGTGGAGAAGAGTGGCCAAGACTATGGTCATCTTTCAAGTTCAGTCAATATGTTGAAGTGTGTATGGGAAAGTGTTTTAATCAAGAGGAAAATTGGGAATGCATAATGTATATTTTTGAACCTCCAACTATCAGCTACTATGTTGAGCTTAATTTTCATGAATACTCTGATTTGGTCATCTATGCATTGCTAATGTTTTGGTGCTGCCAAAGTGGACTACAATGTATACATAAATGGACACCACGACCACCACAAAAGGATTTGAAGAACTATCAATATATTGTTCTGCACTTGGGCTGTGAGCAATTGTTCAGCAGAGAAAAACAGAAGAGCTTTTTGTTGCAAACTATGATTATGAAGAGCTAACACAATGGAAACCCCAAGGCTATTGTTCGTGTGCAGAAACCATGTTAATTGTTGTCTTGTCAGGAACCTCATTACAGACAAAGTTACTACTAGAATCGCATCACAGCCCCTGCCGGAAATGGTGAAGTTTTCAAGTCCAGTGCTAAGTGCAGATTGTTAATCATTCATGCAACTGATATCCTACTGAAGAACAAGAAGGCGGATCTGAATCAAAGGTCTTCATTTGGAGAAAGAAGGAAATGTGTGTTAATCAAGCAGCTACTTGGCACTAATCAAGCAATTCATTTGTCACTTGTCAGAGAATTGTGTTTCAGTTTCAGAAACTTCTAGTGTGGCTGCAGCAGATGTTCAGTGGCATGCTATGGACTAGCATCATCAAGGATCAACAGGTGATATTGTGGGATCCAGGTGGTGCTGAATTCTTATTAAACAGAACTAAATATCAAGACTACTCTGGAGAAAGAAAAGTGGTGCTCCCTGCTTTGTTTTCTATGAGGAGAAAATCGAGGTTTGACAGTGCTGATATCTAGTATCACAAAATCAGCACAAACAACTGATGGTCACTAGAGATGATATACGGTAGCAGCAGGCAAGCTATACTGACCGATGATGACTGCCTTGACACGGTCGAATGGGGTGGCGTTGAGCGCATGGAACACGAGGTGCGGCGGCGGGTACACGGGCAGCGGGCCATGGAGCCCCTCGTGGGCGACGAAGCGGCAGAGCTCGAGCGCGTATGGCTTGCGCAGCTTCCCGTGGAGCGCCTCCGCCCACGTCTCCTCCACGAGGAGCTCCTCAAGCTTCGACGCCGTAGGCCACTCAGCGGATTAGGGGGAGATCCAGGGGATGGTCCTCAGCGGATTAGGGGGGGAGCTTGGCGTCGGGCAGGTCATGGCCATAGGCGGGCAGCGCTCGTCGATGCACGCTGGTTCGGCGGGTAAGGCGCGGCAAGGCACGGATGGCGTGGGTGGTCAGGCGTGCTGGCCCCGGCTTGCGGATGCGGAGAGGGGCTTGCGGATGCAGAGACGGGCGTCGCGGCCTGGGGAACGGCGGTGGATGGGGCGGGGGCGGCGGTTGGGGTCAGGGAGACGGTGGAGGAGGCGGTGGAGGGGTCAGAGAGGGCAGGCGACGGTGGTGCAGGTGTGGCGGTGCAGGCGGCGTCGGCGGCGAAATTGGGCAGCCTGACGGTGGAGGAGCCCGATTTCGCCAAACACTTAGCGCCCACAGCGACGGTCACTGTAATATACCTCAGAGGCACTGTAGGGGCGGCTGAGGTTATAAGCCGCCCCTACCGTTGAATTTTTTTTCAAAATTCTAAATCAAAATGAATTATTCACATGTAAATAATAAATAATACAGTACAAACTTTTATAATTATTTTTTATAGATATATTTACATATACAATAACTAAAACAACTACAACAGTTTCGAATTGCAAAATTGAACCTTTAAAAATGGGGAAAAAATTTTAAATTTTAAAAAATTAAAATCAAAACTACTAAAATAATTTTGAGACATCAAATGATCTCAAATGAAAATTTGATAAACATCAAAGTTGTAGAGGTCATGAAGATCTACAACTTTTATATTGGTCATCTTGTCATTTAACAAAATTTGAACCTTTCAAATTTGAAATTTTAAAAAATAACAAGTTCGAACCAAAATTTGAGACCCAAAATGATTTTAATATAAAAAGTGATGAATACCAAAGTTGTTCAACTCATTAATATCTACAACTTTTATTTTACTCATCTTGTCATTTGACAAAATTTGACCTTTCAAATTTGAAATTTTGATAAACAACAAGTTCGAACCAAAATTTGAGACCCAAATTGATTTCAACATAAAAAGTGATGAATACCAAAGTTGTTCAACTCATGAATATCTACAACTTTTATTTTGGTCATTTCTTCATTTGACAAATTCTTAGCACATTGTTCACTAATCTTACACATATCTCATATAGTTTATAAAACCTTATGAGAGATGTGTCACATTTGTGAACAATGTCATTACCACTTTGTCATATGAAGAAATGACCAATACAAAAGTTGTAGATCTTGATGAGTTATTCAACTTTGGTATTTATCACTTTTTTCAGCTGAAATCATTTGGGGTACCAAAATCTTGTCTAAAGTTAAATTTTTTTGAAATTCAAAATTTAAATTGCTCAAACTTTTCATATGTATATATTGACAAAACCAACAAAATAAATTGATAGAGAATGATTTTAGAAAATTTTAGGAAAAAAATCATCAGATTTGGAGTTAGTATGAGGAAGAAAAACTAGTTACAAAGTTGACCCACAGATTAAAAAAGAAATCACACTATTCACTATGATCATGCAAGGATTATTTAGAACAGTGTGATTTCTTTTTTTAATCTGTGGGTAAACTTTGTAACTAGTTGTTCTCCCTCATACTAACTCCAAATGTGATGGTTTTTATTCCTAAAAATTTCTAAAATCATGCTTCAGCATTTAAGTTTGATCAAACTTGGATGTGACAATGTTTTACACATTTTAAAATTTGAAATTTGACAAGTTCAAACCAAATTTTCAAACCCTAAATGATTTTAGATATAAAAGTGATGAATACAAAAGTTGTTCAACTCATCAAGATCTACAACTTTTAGTTTGGTTATCTTGTCATTTGACTAAATTTGAACCTTTCAGATTTTGAAATTTGAAAAAAGACAAGTTGAAACCATAATTTGGACCCCCAAATCATTTCAACTGAAAAAGTAATGAATACCAAAGTTGAATAACTCATGGAGATCTACAACTTTTATTTTGGTAATTTCATAATTTGATAAATTCTTAGTACACATTGTTCACACAAACATACGTGAATGTAGTCTCAAACACACACATAAATGTAGTCTCAAACACACATACATAAATATAGTCTCACATACACATACATGAATGTAGTCTCACACACACATACATAAATGTAGTCTCACACACACATACATGAATGTAGTCTTACGAACACTGACACACTTACATAAACTAGCTAGCCCACCGTGACAACTTTCCCCTTGATACCTTTTCGTTCCCATGGCAATACATCTTTGGGCAGGTTCTTTTCCACAGCCTCGATCTTCTTACAAAAGTCCGTGAATAGCGGCATCTCATCGCACTTATTGTAAGCTTCAACATCGTCCACGCCATCAACTCCGATGATATGTTGTTTTACAGAGGCCACCACGTGATTTGTCTTCTTCTTTGGGGGGAGGTTACTTTGCGGGTCGGGCATATAGAAGACTTGCGCGACACATTCAGCGAGCACCCAAGGGTCATCCTGATAGCCTACATTCTGGAGGTCAACGACTCTCTATCCGATCTCATTGAATTGATGTTGCTTGATCCAGCGGCATCGAAATAGGGCCACCTTTATATCCCTTCCATAGTCAAGTTCCCATATATCTTCAATTATGCCAAAGTACAGGACCTTTTGCCCCACTCCGTTGAGAGCCTCTATTCGGACGCCGCTATTCTAATTCACAGATTTCCTGTCTTTTGTGTCGGTATAGTATGTGTACCCATTGATGTCATAAGCATTCCAAGACGTCACCTGTTTCGATGGCCCGGCCGCCAACTGACTGATGGTAATAGAATCTATCGTTTCTCTAGGCTGTATGTTCTGGTCCTTCAACCATGATGTCAGGCATTGCTTATGCTGTTTCATGACCCAATCATCTGAACGGCCATTCCTCTCGGCCATAATGATAGCCATGTGTTCATCAATGTACGGTTGCATCACTGCCATACTCTGCAAGACACTGTAATGCGCCCGACTCACCTCTCTGTAATCATTGTCGAGGAACACTTTCCTACCACTTGTGCCCTTCCTAGCTAGCCTTCCCTTGTGATGAGAATCGGGATTACCAATCCCTCTCTGTACTTTTAGCCACTCTTGGAAGCACTCAACGACTTCTTTGGAATTATAAACCTCTATCATGGAGCCCTCTGGGTGTGTTCGGTTATGCACGTATCGGCTTAGAACCGACATGAACCGCTCATAGGACCACATTTCATGCAAGAAGCTAGGGCCCAACGCCTCAATCTAATGAACCAGGTGAATCATGAGATGTACCATTATATCAAAAAAAGCAGGAGGTAAACACATCTCTAGCTGGTTCTGGGTCTTCGCCATGAATTCATGTAGGTCACTCAGCTCTTGCCTGTGAATCATCTTCTGTGAGATCTTCGAAAAGAAGTAGCACATGCGGGTGATGGTCATCTTTAGGAACTCTGGCTTTATAGCCCTGATTGCAATTGGTAGGAACACTATCAGCATCACATGACAATCGTGAGCCTTGCAGTATGTTAATGATAGGTCCTTCATCGACACTGGCTTCTTCGGGTTCGCCAAAAACCCAGTCGGCACTCTGACCCCCCTAAGGAAATTGCATATAGCTCTCCTCTCCTCTAGGGTTAGGTTGAAGCTAGCCGCGGGAAGACTGTACTTGCCATTATCCTGCTGTACCAGCCAAAGCTCCCGCATCACGTTCAGCTGCACAATGTCTTTCCGTGATCTAAGACCATCCTTTGACTTGCCCGTGTCCATCAAGGTAGCCATGAGACTCTCAAAGACATTCTTCTGCACGTGCATCGCATCAATGGCATGGGGGACCTCCAAGTTTGGCCAATAAGGCAGGTACTAAAAGAAGATCGATTGCTTCTTGAATGGTACGCCTTCGATGGGAGGTGTGCTTCTATCTCTGATCGTTCCATCCGGATTCTTCTTTCCATAGACGACGTGTATGTTTTGGACCATTCTGAACACATGTTCTCCATTACGACGTCTCTCTAGAGGGGGTTCATCCTCCAGGATGTTGCTATAGTATCTTAGGTACAATTTGCCGCGGTACTTGTGACCTGTCTTTAAGAAGCGTTGGTTCCTTATGTAAACTATCTTCCTAGATCCATCTAGGAACACCCATTTAGTACCATCCAAACAGACTAAGCATCCAGTCTTGCCTTTGAACTGTCCAGACAGGGCAAACAGCGTGGGGTAATCATTGGTAGTAACAAATATTATTGCTTTGCATATGAAGTCCTCCCGCCGGAATGTATCGTACATCGGCTCCCCATACCTTCATAGCCTCTCCATTTCTTGCATCAGAGGCTCCAAGAACACATCTATATCAATGCCTGGTTGTTTGGGGCCGGAGATAAGAATGGTGAGGAGAAGGTACTTCCTCTTCTGACACAAATACGTTGGGAGGTTGTACATGGTCAAGATGACTGGGCATGTGCTGTGGTCGGTCATCCTCTCATTGAAGGGATTCATTCCATCGGTGCTCAAGCCAAACCGTACATTTTGTGGGTCATCACTGAATTCTACTTTGTACTTGGCATCGAACGCTTGTCACTGGCTACAATCGGCCGGGTGTGCGATCGTATCATCATCCACCTTGCGCTCATCATCCCACCATGTCATCAGTGCAGCTTCCTTAGGGTTTAGGAACATACGCCTCAAGCGGTCGGTCACTGGCAAGTACCACATAACCATGGCATGAATTCTTCTCTTATTTGCATCGTTGCCTAATGGAGTTTCCTCTTAGGGCTGAGATTCTTGCACCACCTTCTTCCCACCCTTCTTCCTCTTTCCTGTGGAGGCTTCCACCCCACTTTGAAGGTCATTGTTCTTGTACCGACTAGCCCCACACCTAGGACATGTATCTAAAGTCTCGAACGATGTGCCACGCCGAAAAAGGATACAGTGGTTGGGGCATGCATGGATTTTTTCAACTCCCAATGTGAGTGGACTTATAACCTTCTTCGCTTGGTATGTATTGGCGAGAACTGTGTTCGGCCGTGGGAGCAACCGTGACATGAGGCACAACAGATCATTGAAACTGCAGTTCGACCAGCCGTACTTAGCCTTCAGGATGAGTAGCTCAAGCACAAAACCTAGCCATGTGAAGTATGTCGGACAGCCCTTCTTAGCATCATACACAGTATTCTTCGATGCTTTTGTCACCCTCTCAAGATTTTCTAGACCTCTCTTACTCTTTTCTAATATTTCTGGTCCAAAGGCCCCAAGCATTTCGTCCAAGTTGTCACCGTCATCTGCATCCCCCTCATGTGCTTCGCCATCATTGCTGGCACCACCAGCATCATCACCACCTTGTTCATTGCCAAAGCCACCACCTTGTTGATTGCCATAGTCACGATCCATTTGTTGCTCAAGATCGTCTGTGAATCGGGACAAGTATGCTTGGGTTTCAGCTTCATCAGCTAGATCATCGTCGCTGTCATCATCAACCACTGTTTCACCATGATGAATCCACACTGTGTAGTCCGGAACAAATCCTCTCCTAATCAGATGTTCTTTGATGGTACTCACATCTCGAAATGCAATAAGGTTCTTGCAATCTTTGCAGGGACAAATAATCGTGTCACTATTCTCTTTCAACGTCGCTGCATGCTTCTCTGCGGCTTTGATAAATTTGTCCACCTCATCACGGAAAAGAGCGTCATGTGTTAACAAACCATACATCCAAGAGTTCATGTAGTCCATCTTATAGAAACAAAACAACCAAAGAAAGAATATTACTCGAGAATAATTGTATATACCTGAGACACGCACCATGGTAGTAGAGGATAGTTAATTAATTGACTATTAATGCATAAATATTTTAAAATATAAATTAATTGGTTCAAATAAACAATTTCAAAGAAAACAATTAGCAACAATTAATATTTCATCCACTACCTTTCATGCAAACTCCATTCCAATTTCATGGTAGAGGATAATTAATTAATGGTCTATTTATCCATAACTAATTAAAAACACACATTATAGAAAGAAATCAAAATAAATATTAAATGATAATTAGTAGCCATGGTAGAGGATATTTTACACATTAGCAACAATTAAAATCTTACACATTCACCTACATGCAAACCCTAGTCACATAAAGAAAAAATTGAAAAAGAAAAAAAAACAAAATCCTAGATCTAGATCTAGATATAGGGTTTTATGACATATGCACCAAACTTTACTAATACTACACTAAAATCAACAAAGATGTACTAACAAAGGGTGCAATCTTACTTCCCTACCTAATTTACCCTAGTATATTGAAAATTAGGGTCCAATTTCACTTATAACTAGCTCAAGCTCCATGGAAGAGAGAGAAAACCAAAAATCAAATTACTCACTAACCAACGAATTAAACTTCAAATAAAGAGTTGGAGAAGCATTTCCTTACCTTTTAGAGCCTCTCCACCAAAGGATTTGAGATCAAAACCTCCCCCTTAGTAGAGCAATTTTTAGGAGGACCCTAAGGCCTCTCAACCTTTTTTGTGTGTAGAAGAGTGTGTCCCGAGGTGGAAGAAGGGGGTGGCTGCTATTTATTCGTGCGCCATCAGTAGGGGCGGCTGGTGATTCAGCCGCCCCTACAGTCGAACAGCAGGGGCGGCTGGTGGCAGCCGCCCCTACAAATGGGCACTGCAGGGGCGGCTGGTGATTGAGCCGCCCCTACAGATCAGCCCCAACTGTAGGAGCGGCTTAGGTTACCAGCCACCCCTACAGTGTCATCTGTAGGGGCGGCTGGGCTGCTGGGGCCCGAGGACGCCCACTGTAGGGGCGCCCCCAACCCCAGCCGCCCCTACAGTAAAAATGCCCCCGTTTCTAGTGTGAGAATCTAGCGTAGTGGACCTCCATAGGCTAAGCCTCCACAACCTATAAATTTAAAGGGCCAAGGTCGATTAAAATATACCCAATCTAATCTATGTGCTATACATTTACCTTTTTACCTCTAAACCCTAATTTCTTCCAAACCTCTATTGTTGTTCGTTTACCGATCCCCACATTTATAGATGATGTCCTAGGCTTGCTAGCTGACATAGGGCACACGGTGATGTCTACGCCCTGACGGGTCCCTCTTGGGCCAGAGATTCGACGGCCTTTGCTATAGTTCGCTTGTAAAGTAATAGTTCTCCATCACGTAAGCATGATATTTACCTTTTACTGGTTTACTCATAAACCTAGCCGTCCATCACCACATAACGGTAAAATTTATCCCTTCTTAAGAGCAACCTGAGAAAACCAGATCATCCTGTTTTGGCAGACAATACTACAAGTTTTTTTTTTTTTTTTGCTTTACGATCTGCGCGTTCTGTCACTTTGATGCGTGATCACATTTTGCATCAACACATCCCTGTTCGAAGTCCCATGGGCAAGGTGAACTTCTTTTTGCGCAATCTTTTGGTTAATTATTATTATCTTAACCATAACTCCTATCACAATATATATGTCGTATAATAAAGAGTTGTACTATATACAACAAAACTCCTCGTACTGAACTAAGTTGGTAGTCTTGAAGAATGAAGAGGTCAGCAGCTATAAGACGACCCTCGATATCAGAGGAGATGTGAACACATGTAAAGCAAGTGCTGTCTTGCCACTTCTGTCCAACTCATTACGCAACTGCCCCGCACAAGAACAATTCGCTGCCGTCCGTCTCTATTTCTATATGATTTATCTTCGTTCTTCTCTCTATGTTTGAAACCTTGGATCTGCAGACTAGCTTGGTGACGGTGACTAGACCTTTGCCGTATGATTCTTTTGTCCGATTATATGGTCACTCTTGGGCTCTTGGCCAAGTCTTCGCTTACTGAGTGAGCCAAACGGTTCAGTTTTTTATCCGAGGTAGTAAGAATCATATAGCCCGGCCTGGTCAGTCTTGGTCTCACACCGGCGTATAGTTACCAACAAGTAATTATTATTATTTTATATCTGTTAACGACCAATAATGTCTTCTTGCTGGTGTGTGATTTGGATCTCAACCAACGTCAATAATATCTCATGAGCAATACATATACCACACATTTGGTGAGCCCCTTCATGCGGAAAAGTCGATGCATTTTATTTTATGTTTATATATATTGCTTAAGTGAATGTTTCTTACATTCAATTTTTCTGAAACCCATTCGAATGTTGTGTCCATGGACAGTACTTATATTTTCCCATGATATATGTCGTCATCCATGTATGTATACGTTACTTTATTTGAGAAAATTAAAGAATGGATTGAAATTTAGAATCAATGTTTCTAGTTATAGATTATAGTTAAATTAAGGGTTTATTTGGATCCCAACTGGATTATAGTAATCTAGATTGTTATATATGTGATTATAATAATATTATGGGTTCTAATAATCTAGACTGCTTGGACCCCTGGATTATAGCGGGGATTATTGTTGGTTAGATCATAAATGATTAATATAGTTGCATGCTGCAATTTTTTGACCAAAAGAGGAGAAGGTGGAGGGAAAACTTGGTCTTTAATTTCTAGTAGCCATAATCTCCAATGACCTGATCTTAGGTGGATTGCAGGATTGTTGTAATATGGTGTTTTGATTATAACAATCTACCCCCTTTGATCTCTATCAGATTATTTTAGCTGGTTATTATGATCTGGATCTAAGGCACATAAATATGAGATAACAAAGGCTGCATGTCTGATACATTCATACCCCGTCGTTTCAAATTATTTAACAGTTTATTTTTCCCACAACAACAGGAAAGAGGTATGTTCAACTGGCTATCAAAATATTGACTGAATCACAAGGACGACACTCGTAAGAAAAAATTGCATGTTCATATGTAAACAAGGCGTTTGTGTTATTAATGAAAGTCATTTGAGACAAAAGGATCAGACAAACTAAGTTAGTAAGCTATCACGGCCATTTGACTGAATCAAGACCTGAAGATAATTCCTCGGGAAAACAAAATCTTCTACGCGCAGCGCGTAACAAATAATATCATCATTTTTATAATTTTTCATAGTCCTCAGGGACAATCAAAGTAAACTCTTCACTGATGTGACTTTTTTTTGTCTTGTTGATTCAGTAACAAGCTAAGTGGAAGGGAAAATTAAAGTTAATAAGTCATAATTCACATAGTTTACGTAGCACTAGCAGTATTAGAAAGAGAAATTCGTTTTCAGTTCGTTTTAATATAGTTGAGATCCCTCTGAAGCCACCGGAGCTTTGCTAATGCATGATAACTAACTAATGTCCAAAATGAAAACGGCACAATCCGCATCATCATCTATCGGTCTAATATAAGTTTTGACAGGAAATTGGTAATTTGTACATATAATTAACTTTATTATTTATCGTGTGCACACGAGCAGATATCACTTTCCTATCATGCATAAATGTAACAAGGATATATCACATGTTGGATTGGGAAAAATATCTGAAGTTGAGATAGATCCAGAGAGTAACATAGAGACCGGACCAGCTGCTGAAATGAGGAGCATCGGAGTGAAAGCAACAGAAACTCCAAAACAAAAACATGGGAGGAGAAATGGCTGAGCAAAAAAATAATCAGCATATGGATACAGTGATCGGCTCTTTCAGAGTGTATATTTGCCCTGTCTTATAATACTGTTTTATTAGTATACTACTACTACCTGCATGCAATACTGTTATGGCCCACAAATTAGCTAGAGTTTGTAATGAAGTCGTCGTCTTTTCTAAATGATTTTTCCTGCTTCTTTGACGCTACCATATACACAAGTCGATCGGATTCTTCTAAGCAAATATTCAAATTCAAAATTCGATTTGCGCTTGTGCATGCAAAAAGGAAAATGACGGATCCATCATCGACTGCAACCAGCTGTCAGCAGTCGTGACTTGTTACGACAGGCGACGCCAAACCCGAGAACAAGAACCGTTCGCACTATGCGCTGGGCATGGAACTAGGTGAGGGCGGCAGCCTAGCTACACTGGCAGGGCCGCCGGCCAGCGTCGGCCGGCCCAATTGTTTTCTTCAACTAGTACTTTGTGCGCGGCCGTAGGCGCTGTGATAACACCTTTGCCATTTCATCATATAAGATTGCAGACAGAGAGATGTCTGGGATTAGAACCAATAAACGTTAGTAGCATAACTTGTAACATAGTCAAGGTAAATGTTCAAAGACACAAACTTAGTACACAATGATACATTGATTCTAAGGTACTACATTAGACGTACGGGATCACAGTAGCCATCACATGCGGGAGAGAAATAGTAGTTCCTAGGGGGATGCTACCGAGCCATGGCGGCGTGGTGCTTTTCTAGTTCCGGTTGGATGTGTCAGCACCATCAGACTCACATGTTGGAGTGGACGAGAAGGCTGCTTAAATCAACACAACAGATGTTACTTTTTTAGCTACACAATAATCTGATATGTACTACTGTAAATGAAAATGCATTAGGAGCAATATAGCTTGGTTCGGAGCTGTACCTTTGGTTTCAAAGTAAGGATTGTAGCTTGTAATTTCATTGTCAGTGTTTGAATGGTGGTGAATCAAACCGACACCATAATAGCTTGGCCATTGGCATGTCTTATGAGCTGTATATTAGAGAGAATAGTGTCTAGGCATATGATGAGAGCGCAGCCGATAGTATATGCGGGCTAAGTGGCTAACTAAAATAATAGAGCAACACTATAAGGTATGGTGTATAGGGTCTGAGTGACATCACCTTCGTGTTGTTGTCTGTTGGATTCGTCAAGAGCCTCTCTATCCACATTGAATTCGTCCGCTGTTAGAAATTCAAGGAAAAGCATGCATTGGATCAATGTCAAAAAAGCATGCATTGGAGTTAAGTATTAGGAACTATGGTATGCATCATCTACATGAATATTGTGATGCTACATGTGTCCAAAAAACACATACAACCAGAATTATCAGATGTTTTGTCGCCATCCTTGAAATCTAGTGGTGCTTCAAAAAGGTGCGTGGAGCGTGATAATTGGCATCCTAGGCATCACAAGATGTCTAATTAAACCACTAAAAGAATAGTATACCGTAAAGGCAAGCAGAAATCAAAACATCATAAAATTGGCATCCTAGGCATCATATAATGAAATATATTGTCAGTAAAGGGAACAAATGGCTCACATAGGCTGCAAACATAATAAGTTTGACTTTAAAATATTTTTTAAAGGGAAAACACAGTTTCAATCTACAAAGTAGAGAGGTATATAAAAGTTTGGAAATCAGGCTACAAAATGTATGTAAGGACATCGAACAGAAGATAAAGCAATAATTTGTACAATAAACTGATAACGTAACACTAAAGATTTTACAACTAGGACGATAAATAAGAGATAGAAGAGTTGATATTAACCCAAAAGGCAGCTATAATTACCCAATGGTAGAATAGTTAGGTAACACATCTTATATTACGATCGGTCTACGTCTTCTGCCATTTGAAATCTCTGAATCATCGAGTAGAAGCATTGAATCACCGATACTAATTAGATATCTAGAAAGGTATGAGGCGATGCATTAACATTACTGTATTCTATAAGTGCATAGTTAATTGTGAACTCTAGAATAAGGCATGTCAGAATACTATTGAGCAACATTGTTTTAGTTTGCTGCCATACAAGCATAGATACATAAAACTTTTTTCACAATTATTATGAGACATGTATCTTACAAGGAACTATCAAAGCAACAAATATACATGTATCTCCATTGCAGTGGCCAAATATAATTGGAAATATAGAGAAGAGAATAGAGGACGAAAGAACACTGCTCTACCAGGTTAGCTTACTGAAGAGGCGGCCAACATAATTTCCCCTCTTAGCCTTGGAAAAAAACACTTGCTATCACAACCCTAAATCAGGGAAGAACAATATTCTATTTCATGCAGACTTACCAAGGGTTCTTGTTTTTGGAGACACAGACCATCTTATTCTCGAGTGTGCGGATCTCTGAACTCTAGACCTCAATAGTTACATACAACAAATGATGAGTCTCAGGTTTTATTATCATATAAATCTACCTTACTGGATTTAACAAAGGAACTCATTATAAATCTATGGTTACATAATTCATTACAAATATGTATCCCTACAAAGAGTAGTAAAACAATTCATTGCTGGCTGGATTTTAAAATAATATCATAGCACAAATATTTGAGCTATCTTAGATATGAAAGTTCTAACAATCTTTCATTTGAATAAGATTATTAACTAACCCTGAAGCAACTTCCACATGTCATGAAACATTAAATGGCAATATCGAAGGGTAGTATTACATTAAAATTCCTACGACATGCACAAAAACATATTGGATTGAACCATTTCATTCCATACTAGAAATAGAAAAAGAGATGTTAGCCCAGGCATTATATTTACTAAACCACTAATAATCATCTATGCATGACACAACAATGCATCTATAGGTAGCAATCAAAAATATACACTTATCGAGCAGTTAGTAGAACACCAGCCAAGTAGAAAATTATCAACCACAACTGACAATTCAGACTTAGACTTATAAAGGAATTCGCTCAGATAAGTGAACATATAATTTTTAATCAGATATAGCACAATACGCTCGCTGGTTGCCTTGACTATTATAATCTGAACCAGATAATACCTTAAGGGTATATCATCAATTAACATTAAAAAGATACAATTGGAATAACCTCATCTTTTCGTCTACTCAAACCAACCGTTCTAGAAAAAAAAGACTTTCTTATGGCTACAAAACGAAGATGTTATAGGTCTAGGCATCCGGTAACTACATATGTGGTCAAATGTATGATCCTGATCCATTAGCACCAGCATGCATACATAATTTTTGACTTGTTATTTGGACCATAAATGAATGACAAATATTGGTTGAATTAAAGAAATTAAAAGGACAACTGAAATAATTTAAAATACAAGCTGATTGTTCTAAACTCATTTATGAAAAGTTAGAAACACTCCCACACCAAATAAGTTTTTTTAAGTTAGAAAACAAATTGCAGGGAATGATTGAAGTTTCCAAGGTAGCTAATTTTTTAGGTCATCTAGAAACCACATAATAGAAACCCGAGTCAACTTGGCCAATTCAGATTAGAAAACACCACAATCAAGTGGTAATGTATTCTGAAGGTTTTCTATGCAACTGAATATACATCAGTTCCCATCTAGCTCTAAGAACTTAAAATTGAAATATACATCAGGCATAAAAAAGGAGAATATTTTCCTTGCAGCTGGTAATTTACAGAAGCAAACAGTAAGAGCAAAGAAGGACAACATCATTTTAGAAAGGAAAATAACTTAGTACTATAGTTGTTGTAGACTAACAGTAAAGAGTAATAAGAATAAGTGCCAAGCTTAGGTGACGAATACAAAGATTGTGGCACAAAAAACATGATGTGTACAGGGTACTCCCATGGGTGACATAAGAGAAATTCACAGAAACATTATAGGGGTATGACATGAATCTTACCAGGAAAAACAAAACCCGCATAGATTAGCGCGCCAGGAGCTCCTTGCCGCAGCAGTGCTAATCGTGCTAATCTTGCACACATGCATAATGGTAAGTCTAAATTGATAATCTAGCAATGGCCATTGTGGCCATGAAAAAAATCAATCATGAGACCTACAAAGTACCCAAAAGAAATTCCAGAATACACAGGCCATCATTTTCACTCTATATGAACTATGCACTTCAAAGTTGTTTAACACACTGCCTCTTTTTTGTTTCAGTGGTCGCAAGTAACGTCGCACACATCACTACAATAAAAATGATGTTTCAAATCACATGGGCCTGGTGCAAGCTGGTGAGAGCTGTCTCACTGAGTCACCAGGTTGTGGGTTCAAAGTAGCCTCTCCGTAGATTTTGCGGGAAAGGCTTGCCTCAGTTTTTTCCTTCCCCAGACCCCACTCATGTGGGAGCCTCCATCACTAGATCTGCCCCTTTTTTTCAAATCACATGGACCTAGAGACTATTCCTTGATTCGTTAAATTTACTACTTCTAAAGTAAACAACCATACCGGACGTATGCAAGATAAAGACAACTTATATTGGCAACATGCTACTGCTGCATATGCACATAAGAGAGGGCAGCAATAGCTACAAAACCCAACAAGCAGCAACTAATAACCCCTTCTGCACAGTGACCTGAAAATCAGGAAAAGTGGCTCCTAAGGACACACGTAAATTCGGTAAATGCAACTGCAGTCTATAAACACCATGTACCAAGCACACATTAGCAGGACGCCCCCATGCCGCATCCCTCGACGCGGGACGTTGCGAGAGGACGCCTTCAGGCCAGATCTGGTAGGGGAACGAACGGATCCGTCCATGGAGGTCCTGGATCTAGTCGTGGAGGCCCTGGATCGACCCCAGCAAAGGCCAGCACCCGTTTATCCCGAGGAGCACCCTCGCACCACGCCCGGAGCAACGAGAGAGGGGGAGGGAGGTGGGAGAGGCAGACGCGCTCGCCTTGCGTTGCGGCTGCCGCTGGAGCATGCCCGTGCCGGGGCACCGCGCCGCCACCGTGCCAGGGCCCGCCCATGCCAGGGCTGCCGCACCCGGGGGGGAGGGGGGCGGGGGGCGTGCCGAGCCACCACGCCGGGGGCCTTCCTCGCCGAGGGCCTGCCACGCCGCCGCCGGGACACGCGTGACGGGGCCAACCCTAGCCAAGAGAGAGGGAGAGGGAGGACTGGAGGAGAGGTGGGCACGAGAGAGAGGAGTGTGTGTTGTGAATCGGAAGCCAGATATATATTTGGTGTTGAGTAGAAGTAGAAGCAACAGAAGCGACAATAAGATGCTCCTGACAGAAGCGGATTCAAGCAACATCTGCCTAGGATCAAAGATCAGATGGCCAGAATTAATCGGAACGACGTGTACGTTCTCATTGAGGTTGAGCTCCTGCGGTTCTCTTGTTTTAAAATTCTCATCCTTGTCGCCATCGAAATGCCAGAACTAGACGTCAAAGCCGTGTCCATTACTCTCTACATAAAACTAGCAACTTGCTGCTGCACCTGTCATTATATAAGGCACCTGCACTTGTTGCGTTTGGAGTCTCCCTCCCAGTCCCCAGCTACAGCTAGCCCACCTCTCCAAGAACCCTAAAAACGAACTTCACTGACCACCGCACCGGCCGGCATTCAATTCGTCAGCTTATCTGATACGGTATTTCTTCCGATCCATAGCAATACTATATAGCGCCAGCTCTAGCAATATATCCCCTGCTCCGATCGACCCGGCCGATCCATGGAAGGTGGGTTCAACAAGAGCGGCTCACCGGAGGCGGAAGGCTCGAGGCGGGCGCCCGCGGGGGCCTACTACGAGTGCTCCTTCTGCAAGAGGGGGTTCACCAACGCGCAGGCGCTCGGCGGCCACATGAACATCCACCGCAAGGACCGCGGAGGCGGCAGTAAGACCGCGCCGCCGCAGCAGGACGACGCTGGCGGTGGCGGCTCGCGGACCTACGGCGGCGGGGACGTGCACCTGGGCCTGTCCCTGGGGAGGAAGGAGGATGTGGATTTGGAGCTTAGGCTTGGCAGCTATCCTTATAACTAGCTACCACACTTCGATCTCCTATATATATATATACATGCAGTACTTACTAGCCAAGAAATTAATCAGCGATGTGCTGATGATGAGTTGCTGATTAATATAAAATAGGTATGAATTCAAGCTACCGAGTCTCATGCTACTACATAAGGCTTGTTTAATTTTGTGCGCTGCTCGATCAATTTTTCGTTATTTGGTAGTTTGGTTCCTGCTTAATTGTCCTATCTGCTGCCATTTGAGAATGCTTGATTGAGAGGAAAAGCGATCGCTGTAGCAGGATCAAATACTTCCTGGAGGTCCTAGCTAGCTAGCTGATGTACATGTGTGTGTGTGTGTGTGGAGTGTGCATGCATTGGACCATCAGGGACTTACTAGCTACTCACCCTTAAGAAACTTCATCTATCAAGAGAAGAATTTTTATGTTTTGTCCCTTATGCATGGTAACTTCCGGTCCAGATCAGAGTTCAGACGGAGAATACGAGATAACAAGGTTGTAGAAAAAAATATCCCTCTCGTTGTTAATTAGCTCTGTAAGCTCATCCCCCGCTGCATCAAATCTTTAACTACTTTACAGTATTTTTCTTGTTTTTGCAATAAACTAGCTAGAGGTTGCTTTATTGTTTGATTAGTTCCTCCAGTCCTCCAAAAAACAAGCACAAAACTAGTAGTGCAGTAAAATCTCCGGGTTGCAATAAAATATTTTTGTGTACTAATTACCTAGCTTTGTCTATGAAATACTCCTATGTTCTGTTGGATCGGAGGTTATCTACCTATCATAATGAACTCTGACTAAATGGATTTCATTTTAGTTCAGACATCATAACAGTTCTGAATCTACGTAAGATTATCGATTTACTAATGGCTGTGCCTACCTAATTGGTACGTGATATCGATTGAAATTTCTTTGAAATACTTCTTATGAATTATTCATTAGTATTATTAGTACAAATGTCCATAACCCCTATACTATCAAAGCTATAACCCCTTTGGCATCAATGTTGTAATTCTCCTAGTATATATCATTTCCTATAACTCTGTTGTTTACTTCACGCTCTCTCATGTATATAGGGAGCTTATTGTATGCACTGATGCGAATAAGAAGATCTCTTTTCAGTTCTCTCTCATTTTTTTTTCTCTGCATTCTTGCATACCAATTTAGTAGTTATTCTATAACACATTATCAGCATGACGACTATCTTCAAAGACTATTGTCATCTAGGTAACAAACAAGTTTGTGCATCATTATATCCTTCTATGCAGTAATAAACCATTTTGATTCTTGTTATTTATACTATACTGTTGTGCAATTATTTATACTATGTTATTCTATATGTTGTACTTTACTATGTGGAATGTTGCCAAGCTTTCTTTTGACATTACTAACAAGAATTATTTATCATGGGTGCTAGATGTTGAAAGTTGAAACTCACTTGCAGTCCAATGGGCTTGTGGTGAAGTGATCAAAGCAAACAATAGTGCATATAGCCAAGATAAATCTAAAGTTTGTTTTTTATTTGCCACGACCTGCACGAAGATCTTATTAGGTTTAGTACCACATGGAAAGTTGGTATTGAGGGAGCATAACATATGAGGTGGGAGAAGTCTTTAACTAAACAACTCCTTTAGGTTGAGTTAGACACTCCACGAGGTATTGTTTTGTTCTGGGCTCTAGCAGACTTAGGTCCGGTGTGGTGGCGGCTCACGCGGGTATAGCGAGCTGGACTGGAGCTGCTATGCATTATTCTAATAGGTCTAATGGCTAAAGACCTTAAAGACAAAGATCCACATGTTCTTTTCTAACAAAAAACTAAAAGGAAGATACGACCACCAAAAAACTGTGATCCTCCCCCTAAACCTTGTTATGAGTGGTTGCACCTAATGTTCTGGCAGTCACAATATGGACAATATATACCCTTTGTCTGCTTAATCAACATATGCTTTTTGGGAGGTTTAATAAATTTATTCACATCTTGGATATATAAAAGAGACTCTGTTCCTTCATTTTGTGTACATCCATGCCCTATCCATGTGTGGGTCTTAATGAAAACATATAATTGCATCAAAATATTATTCCCATTTAACTAGAGAAAATTTAACTAAAAGACCATCATAAATTGATATCAAATTTTGGCAAAAAAATCAACACACACAATATTGTTTGTAAATTTATAGACACTTTATTTTCATTAAACAAAACAATCGCCTCTCTCTTACTCTCACCTCTCCATGCATGGCTACATATAGATATAGATTTAGATCTACAAATATCTTCATTCATGGACACCATTATATAACCCAATAAGGAGCAAGAAACAAAATAACTAGAGATTGATGTGAACCTACTCCATACAAGTAAGTTGGGAAAAAAATCAGTCAAAACTAATAACAAAATGTAAAAGTAACAAGCGTGTCTCCCTTTAGGTGGAAACCATAATTAACCAAGAGAAATGTATGTGTGGGCCTTTAAAAAGAAATTCTGATGGCATGAACTTACCTCTTAAAGGCAACTCCTTCAAAGTGCAAAGACTCTTCCTCTATCTTTGCAACCTTTTAGCCACCAAATGAGCTCCCAACAGAGTGATCTATAGATTTATTGAGAGGAAGAAGAAAAATTTATAGGCAGTTATTTTCAGTGGCAGTTCACTAAAAGGACCAGTCATGTAAATTATTTTTTTAGAAAAGAACTGCTCCTAGAAAAAAATGATTTTTAGGACTAGTTCTCTTAATAAGATCGACCCTGAAATTGCATTTGCAGGGGGCGGTTCTGTTAATAGAATGCCCTTGAAAATGGTTATATTTCTAGGGGCGGTTTTTGTAACACACAAGGGTTAGAGGGTTAGGGCCTTTTCTCCAGTGACCCTGAGGGCCTTGCATTGGATAAATCTGGTGACTAGAAAAAACATTGCAAATAACCATCTCCCCAGCAAGTTTTTCAAATGCACTAACTCCAAATGTGTTCCACAAGAACACTAACACCTTAAGCACTTGAGTTAGCATTTTCAAAACATTTTCACTTGCTTCCGATCCTTACCACGTCACTAGGTCAAATCCATATCCAAAGAATGTCATCACCAAACTAGATAACCGCAATTACTTTAGAGCTCCCATCTTAATACTACAACTATCTATATTAAATCCGACACTGCACCCCATTGCATCTTGGCTGGCGAAACAAAACCCCTATTGCATATACCTTTGCCTTTGGGCTTGTTTCCATCTCCAAATCATTCTCCTCCAAAGTTGAACACTTGCATATGGCATGATCATCATCTCCACCATCTCCTTGCCTTTCTTAACTCCTTCATGTGGACCTAGCTCAATCATCTCAATTGAACCATTAGTCTACTAGTTGTCGCTTAATTACTAAAACCAAACTAGGGCCTTCAAAGACAAGGCCAATTTTTACTATGTAAATGCTAGTTGTTCAAGTTGATATGTCATTTTTATGTGAGCTTTTATACTTGTTTTGTTGTTTAAAACTTTAAAGCTTGGTTCCTAAGACATCTTTCCTCAAAACTGGCTTATCTTGTATTCATATTAATTTTCAAATAGCACATCTTATCGACAGGAACGTATATTTTAGACTCCCTAGAGATGAAACTAAATGGTTGTTTTTTGAGATGAAAGAAGAATTATATTAAATTATAACTAAGTACATCATCATGTTACAAGCAATCTGGAATATAATATGTATACCCAGAAACTGTTCTTCATCTATATTGTACTCATGCTTTGTATAGATCCAAATCTCAATCCCAAACTTGTATGACGATTCGTATGGATGACCGCACAGGCAAACACTCGGCAAAAGGGCTGAGAAGAGATGCTCAACAAACGACGGCCAACATTCTTGCAGGCGGAGTTGAAAAACTTCTTCTTTCTTGTGTCTTCCTTCTTCTTCCTTCTACCACTGAAGAATAAGGAAAACTGATCTAAAAAATCTTCCCAACTCAATACCAGTAATTGGCTTGAGGGGTAGATTTATTCTCGCTAGTCCTTCATCATGGTCAGATCTAACCACAACAAAATGGAGAAGAGACCTAAGAAAATTATTCTATGGTGGCAGCATCATCTCCGCCTTGATGTCGCCATTTAGAAACCTAAGTCTCCATGTCATCATGCCAAGGAAGTTGCTGACGCCGTAGTTCTCACCCTCATCTTCATCATAGTCGCCATGGAGAAACCAAATCCACTCCACCCCCTCCCCGTCGCCAAGAAGGAGGAAGAGATAAATCCCCACTACCAAGAAACTTTTTTTGAAAGGCAATACCATGAAACTTGGCATGGAGAGATCCTAACCCTAAATGACTCGATCTACTTGAAAAAAAAACTTATTAGAGATGTATCCTTACTCCCCTCTGGCCTCCGGCTAGTTGTCGGAGGGGAAAGGAGGGGGACTAGCGGTGGTGGAGACGGGGGACGGCGGTGGCCTCGTCTGCATCCTAGGGCATAGAAGAGAGGGCAGGGCCTGAAACTAAATGGTTGTGGGCCAGGTCAATATGTAGTTTTACAAAATGTGATAGTTGTGGATTTGCTAATATATTATACATGAATGAATCAATGTTTGTTTGTATGATTGGTGTATCTTATGAGTTGTGATGCATGTTCATATGGTGATGATGTGGCACCAATTTGCGATGTTCTTTTTCATCACTATGGCCGAATCTAGGCCAGTTATAGGAGATGGACAAATAATCCATGAGGGATAGAAACATCACTGCTATTTTCGATTTGTGATGTTCTTTTTTGGGGCAATAAATTTATGACATGAGTTTCATGATTATTGTTTGATTCGTCATGGCTAGTTATTTGTGACACATTTTTATAGGTCTATGACAAAAGCTAAACATCATGGATCGCCATATTTGTAGTAGTGTGTGAACCATAACCGTAAGAAATCGGTGACAATTGTAAAAAAACAATGTGTAGTAGCGCATATCTTGAACTGCCTCTTTTATTGCATGTTTCCTAGAAAATATCAAAATGCTCAAAAAGGCATGACACACACGAATATAGGGTTAAAGTTAGTCGCCAAATGGCACAAATATTACAACTATAAATATCATTTTTCCACTAAAAAATCAGTACTAAAATATATGGGTAATGAGCGTGAATACTTCGCTATCAAGGCTACGACATCATATAGAGGGTATTGAGTTTCTATTAGGAAGGAACAACATTGCACAATGCATATTAATCTAATATAGTCAAAGTAACAATTAATTGCTCTATAGATTGTGCCTATAAAGTAGGTCTCAATTATTAAATTAGGACAAAAACTTTATCTCTATGGATATATAGCTTTTATTCATTCTAATTCTGACACATAAGGAGAAAATCTTAATATATAGCTTTATATCATTCTAATTGTGGCACGTAAGAGAAAAAAGCCTTAATATACTAATTCTAACACATAAGAAAAAAAAATCTTAATAGATGTGCACCATACTTCCTATCGGGAGTAGCATAAAGGCTACCCACTAATTTTATAACTTACCAAACTCTCCTGTGTCACGTGAAATTATCAAGCAAAGATTGATACAACCGTACCACCCCAATACACAAAGTACTCTGTACTCACTCTTTTCCAAGAAGAATACAATTATAGATGTAGTCAAGTCAAACTATTTTAAGTTTGACTAAGTTTGTATAAAACATATGAATAATTAAGTATATCTCTAAAAGATATGCCAACACCAACCGTCCTTATTATTCAATTTATAAAGAGCTTAAAATAAGCTACTAGTAGCATTTATACTAAGCACACTCTACCTATAAATCATAGGTGCTTTCATCATTTCTGCGATGCCCAAGTTCCCTAGAATTTTTCCGGGTGCCTTGCTGTGGTTCTTCAGCGGTTTTGTCTACCAAGGCCACCATGGGAAGCTTGTGGGCCATTTTGTTGTTTTTCTGGTCGGCCTCTACTTTTGCGCCAGGTATTGATCTTCCAACGTTCAATTTTTGAGCTGTGGCTTTATAGTTGTATATACTGTACCTTCAAAGAAAAAAGAAACACTTCTTTGAGCTGTTCTTTCTTTGATATACGGTGACCATCATTAGATACGACTTCCATCACGGTTAGCAACATATTGGATTTGCAAAAAATATGAAATAAAATAAGTTGGGCTCAGAGAAGTTTTGAAGCATTATAAAATATATACAACTTCAATAATGATGTGTGAGAAGTTTGTAGCAAAAACGAGCACACACACCCTAGTTTAATGTTTTCAATTTCCCTAAAGAAAGGGCAATTCTCTTCTTTTAATTATACTATGGGAAATCAAACTTCTACATCCCTTTAAGAAAAATTGCTTGAATAGAAAAATAGCTTTAATTATACTATGGAAGATTTAGGATTCAAAAAATATCCTAGAAGATTTGATGTTTTAGCTCTTGGATAATAAATTGGGTCATATCAGCTTGAGATCCCAATCTGCATGTCTTCCTGCATTCCTTTTAATAATGGGTTTATTCCTTAATTAGTATGGTTCACCCTTAATAAATAGGGGGTACATATGTCATTTTTATTGAACACTTATCTATTTTGAAAATAATAAAAAATTAAGATTTTAGTTACAAAGGGAGTATATGCAAATCCCTATGGTCCTACGTTTAAGGATTCATGCAGGGTGAAGAAATCAAGTTATTAATTAACATATACTCCATCCGTACTAAAATAAGTGATTTTTTTTATTTTCAAATATCTTGTTTGGCCGTTTGTCTCATTCAATTTTTTTGTATAAATATTATTTATTTTGTTATGACTTATTTTATCATTAAAGATACTTTAATAATGATTTATTTATTTTATAATTGACAAAAAAATTGAATAAAACGAACGGTCAAACAAAATGTCTTAAAGCCAAAAACATCACTTATTTTGTGACCAATGGAGTACGTCATAAAAAAATGTCGAGATTGAGCCAATATTTCTGGTACCGTGGTCGTAGAGCCGCGGTTCGGTGACCCTACTGCGCGGCCGCACATCGTGGTCCCAAATAGAGCGCCACAATGGCGCTGTTTAATAGAGCCATAAAAAAAGTGTTTTCATGAAAAGGTGCACATACTATGAAGAAAAAACGTCGGTCAAACGTCGGTCAAAATAAGCTGATGTATTCTAACTTCTACGTTTTAGTACAAATGAATTCTATGTGGAGAAGCGTAGCCAGAAAAAAATGTAAAAATGTCGTACTATTTGGCTTTTAGACTCAACTTATTTTTATACAATATTTGGTAGCGAGCAACTGAACCTCATCAGTCCATGTTCGCTAAGCGAGCTACTCCGGTCCTTCCACCATTTCAGGCGCAATGGCAGCAACGTTCACGTTCATCAACAAATGCCGGGAGCCGATCTACCCGGGCGTGCAGACGAACCCAGGCAAGCCGGGCTTCCCGACCACCGGCTTCCAGCTGAAGTCCGGCGGCAGAGCCCAATACAAGGGCGTCCCGGGCACCTGGGCCGGCCGCATCTGGCCCCGCCACCGCTGCTCCGCTGGGGCCTCGGGCGCCCTGTCGTGCGCGTCCGGCGACTGCGGAGGCAGGCTCGAGTGCAACGGCGCCGGCGGCCAGGTGCCCAGCACGCTTGCCGAGTTCACGCTCGGCGGCGCCGGCGGCAAGGATTTCTTCGACATCAGCAACGTCGACGGCTTCAACGTGCCTCTCCAGATCGCGCCGCACGGCGCTGCTGGTTGCCGGGCGGTGACCTGCGCCGCCGACATCAACGCGGCGTGCCCGCGGGAGCTGGCGGTGAAGGCGGGGGGCGGCGGCGGCACGGTGGTGGGGGGGGTGCAAGAGCGCGTGCGTGGCGTTCAACACCGACGAGTACTGCTGCAGAGGGCGGTACGGGAGCCCCGGCACGTGCAAGCCCAGCCGCTACTCGCAGTACTTCAAGCGCAAGTGCCCGCAGGCCTACAGCTACGCGTTCGACGACGGGAGCAGCACCTTCACCTGCGCCACCGGCGCCAACTACGACATCGTCTTCTGCCCTTAAATGACTGACCCCATGTCGATAAAACTGAAGCAGGCTGCTGCTGCTGACTTGTTGAGCTGCACTTGTCAAAATAAATAAACTTGCTTCGGCATCATGTAACCATATGGATTTCGTTTCACAATAACATGAGTCTGTTCAGTTTCAGTGCTATGGATTGTTTAGCCCTTTCGCTAAGGCCTAAGGGTACCGTGTTTTGAAGGCTTGAGTCTTCTCGACAACAGCCAGTGCTATCTATGGATAATGGATCGATGAGTCTCAGCATCATGTTCACAGCACCTTCGACCACATAGCTAGACACCCCTAACAACGATGCAGCTAGTCCTAAACGCAACGCAAGGCAAATCCTCTCCAGCACATATACAAAGACCTTAAAACTAACAAGCACTCTGCAGATATGAAATGGAAATATTGGCATTTAGTAGCTGTTTATACTTATACTTTGGGCAAATCCTTGCCAGCACATATACAAAACCTCAAATAGACAAGCACTCTGCAAATATTACATGGAAATATTGGCATTTAGTAGCTGTTAATGTTTTGGACATACAACATATGTGGGTCACTCATACTGCTTATAGACCAATCAATAATGACAATAATTAGCATGAAACCATGTACAACATGGGAGTGGCCACAAAACCCAGTCTGTTGCCTAGCTAGTTCTGTTATGCAGATGCGCTAATCTTGATTATTCCTCCATGCAAGCTTGGCAGTTATACGCAGGTTCTGTTCTGTTTGGATAATGATGGTTTAACAGTAGCAACAGGAAGTGAACACACCCTGGGTAGATCTGACATGGCCGAGTTTTCAGCCTGTTCGCTTGGTCGTATTTGGCTTATAAGCCATGGCTTATCAGCCAACAAACAGCATTTTTCTCTCACAAAACCAGCCAACAGTACTTTCAATCATGGCTTATAAGCTAAACAAGCCCAAACGAACAGGGCGTTTGACTTTTGACCACAGCATCCTGATGCCCTGGTGTACAAAACCACGAAATACCATGTCAGTCAAGGCCTTCACACAAACTTCTGGTTGCCCGGTTAGACCTTCCAGATGCCACAGTTTTGACTATTGACAATGGCATCCTGACGTGATGTACTGTCTATAAGTATACCACTGAATAGATCAGATAAATCAGGGCCTTTGCATAATCTTCTGATTACTCCTTAGACTAATTGTGAATTTAAATCAGCTTATCTTTGACTTCCTCTCTCTCTAAGAATCTTATTCGTCCAACCTTGATTGTCATCCAGACCAGCAAAATGAACCATAAAGTCTCAATCTGAATAAACCCCTGAAAATGCAATATGCTGTGAACAAAACATGGAGACTAAAGAGGCCATACATAATAGTAAAAACTTCCATCAGAAGGAACGTGGAGACTTGCTGTTGGTATACGGTACAATAATCAAACCTAATTTCAGCCTATTGGAAATCAATGCAGGGATAGGCGATAATGTAAGGTGGCAGTGACTGGCGTGTGGTAAGACTAGACGAAAGATATGCAGTGCATGAATGCTGGAGGGATGTCACCTTTCTTGTTTTCACTATCAATGTGATACCATCCTTCCCATTGTTGCACTATCAATTTGTATATAGAAAATCAATTTTCCAAAGCTATCAAATAAGTCAGGAGATAAATCTGAACAATTCCTAGGAAGTTATGTCCTCAAGATCAATGCAATGAGTCATAACATTCAAATGCAAACCCTCATTACAAATGCAATGTAGTGTACTAGAGTGACTGAGGGAACCTTTCCATGTAGTGGGCAGGTGGAAGATCAGGCGGTGCACCGATTTCAACGTAAGAGTCCATGGGTAGGAATTGAAGAGGCACTGCATTTTTGCTATCCGAACATGCTCTTGCATTTCTTCAGCTGATAAGTGATCTATGAGATGCTTGAATGCTGCATTATCTCCACTTCTCGTGGAACCAAACTGTATAAACGATGTCTGGTTCCACCATGTATCCAAAAACTTCTCACTCCATTTTGACCTCCTTATGAAGAAAACTCCTGCATGAGAAGTGGTATGCCTATTTTACAGTATCATAGTCAATGATGAACTAGAAAAGGAATGTAAAATCATGCCACCGAATAACAGAGATGGCCATTCAACATGTTTATTTCTGAACATCACATTATTCTGAACATGCATGAGTGGGTGCAAAACACTCAGATGAATAAATGTAGTTTCAAACTCCATTATATTGACAGTAAGACGAGTTGACGATTTGAGTATAGAGATGCCTCTTGGGGTTGGACATGCTTAAAAATCAGTGTACCAACAATTTGGTAGCAAAGCAATTTTGATAAACAAAAGACACAAATACTCTGTGTTAACAGTGTTAGTCTCCCATACCAGCATTCACACCACCGAAATCCTCTGTCAGAACAAGATCAGGTGACTCATCAAAATCATTATGTCCGATCAATGAGAATAAAATCCTCACCTGCAAACATGTGAACAAGATGAGCAATGTCAGGAGAACACCCCAACATGGGGACCCAACTGTAGATTCTGTACCAAGTGCATCTACAATAGAGCCCAATTCTTCAAAAATCATTGGTTTGGTCGTGATATCAGGACTGTGCATGCCAAGTATTCATATTCAAGTGGATAGCCCGACGACGGACAAATTACAAGCATGAGACTCACCAGCGGGATATCCGGGTTAGCAACCAGCGTGTCCTGTAACAACGAATATAAAATACGAGCAATTAGTGGTCACTAAGCAAACCAATTATGTGCAAGAGACAATAAACATGATTCCTCCTACGTTGATAGTATAGTAATCAAAGCTTCAATTCAGCAGTAGTAAGTAACTAGCAGCAGCGACCCACCGCGTCATTCCAGAAGAGCCAGTGGTGCTGGCGGAGGTGGATGCGGAGCGCGAGGACCTTGCTCCAGCTGGGCGGGCGGCTGGGGTCGACGGCGGACGCCGGGAGCGCGACGAGGCCATACCCGTGGGCCGCGGCATAGGCGCGCTTGTTCCGCGCGGATGCCGCCAGCACTCCGCGGAAGGACCGCCGCCCGCCCGACCTGCCGGCGTCGTAGGGTGACTATGGCGAGGCTGAGGCGGGGATCCCGGACGGGGTGGGGGAAGGGGAGGAGGCGGTCGGTAGCGGCTGGCAGGCACTGGCGGCCGTGTGCGTTGGCGCCGCGGAGGAGCGCGGGAAGGTGCGCGAGGAAGAGGATGAGAAGGAGAGCGAGCGGGAGGCGGAGGTGGTAAAGGTTGCCGGCGGAGCGGCGAGGCCGGGACCGCACGGCCATCGCCAGGAGGAGTGGAGGCGCCTGGCCGTCGCCTGCCGCGGCGCGATGGTACGCAGGAGCAGGCGCAGAGATCTTTTTTTTTTTAACTAAATTTTCGGTCGAACTATTTCAGCAGTGAATGAATAGTATTTTTCTCTTCCAACAAATCAACGTAATCTAAATTTCAGCGAAACGAACAGAGCAGGGCAGTGAGACTAATCAAAGACTCGGCAATTGGCATACACATTTTGGTCAACAGAATATACCCTCCGTTTTAAAATAAAATAAGTCTTCATATTAAGGAATCAAATAAATTCAAATATATATTTATAATAATAAATAAATAGCATTAGATTAACCATGTTATATATTTTCATAGTAAATCTATTTAAATATGTAAGTATTGGTATTTTTTTTATAAACTTAGTTAAAGTTAAGATTGTTTAAATTTTTGTATTATATTAGATAAGGACTTATTTTTAAGACGAATAAAGCCCCATTTAGGATTTGGCGTGCCATGCCAAGGCTAGAGTAACCAATAGGGTCTTTCTCGTTCTATTCTGATGAAACCCTTTGACTGCAACCATCACCAGTACCGAGCGCACAAAATATTACGAACTTACTTATAAAATCTTATTAGTAACTGTGTGCAGTGCTTTTTGAATTACTCATTCGCTTAAAGTATGTTCATCTTATTTACTATTACGAAAATATTTTCAAATGGTTCAAAGTTTTAAATTTTTAGTACAAAAGTAAGGGCATTAGAGATCACAGATCAGCCCAGAAGGCCACGAATTTACATACAAACTGGTAAAGTAATAAAAAAGCGCCAACTCCGGTAACAAATAATCATTCGACGAAACTACTCAAACATTTAAAACTTTATATAGTGTCATCGATAATGCCTTTCAAACTATTTATTACAATACAATGCGTGGAAAATAAAGATCGATGATTTGCGAAGTGAGAGAAGCTCAGAGGAGAGAAAGGAAGCTCAGGCTGAGGGCGCACATTTTACAGGCAGCGATTCTCGTCGAGAGCTGTGACGCCCGGGCATCAACCGCCCCCATATTGGGCGCACAGTATGACATTTCAGTTTGTTATAAGATCTTAGTTAAGTCAAAAGAAGAATGCTTGAAATAAATCAGTCCACAAATATGTGAACAATTTATTCGATCGAAAATTCAAGTATTTCTGCTGTTCATATCTAGTTACGTACATCAAACAAAAACAAAGGTTCCAAGATCCACGCCATGTCACAGCCAGCTATTTGAGCTGCCTACTGAAATCTGGGAGATCAATGAGTTGGACCCTTGGTATAGCCTCTGCTTCTTCCCTCTCTTTCTGTGTGTTGTATCCCCATGTCACTGAGCAAACAGCATCCAGCAACATCAGCGACACATATTAGTTTTGAATACTGAGTAATCAATCATTGGGTTTTGTTAGAACCATCAACCATGACTTACCCAGGTAGAGGTTCCATTTGTCCAGCGCTGGTTCTTTGATCACATTCTTCAGAGTTGCAAGTCGGTCCTCGATGAAACTGTTCAGGTGCAACAAAACCAAAGATACAACTGTAATTCCTTGATTGACAGTAATAGAGGATGTCCCAACTAATTGATTAGGTATGGAAGGAATATTTATATATTGTTGGCCAATAAATTGTTGGCCAGAACTAGCTATACAACGCAGTAAATGGTGTAAAAATTCGATCATGTGAAAGTGGACTTACTGAAGTTTTAGGCCTTGGTGCTGTGGCATTTGCTGCAGCTGCTGGAGAACTTTAACCTTCGGACTGTAAGAATGGAATCACAGATTCAATCACATAATTCCCTTGATATGTGAAGGAACATAAAATAAGTGCCCTACTAACCCAGTGCCAAGGCCATATATCCTTTCAGAGGGAAAATCTATTCCAGCCAATTGTTTGAGAAGCGCTTCAGCAAATCTACTCTGAAAGACAACCAAAAAGTGATCAGTAGAAGATCAGCATTCTGCATTACCTACAGAGCAGAACTGTAAAAGTAAATTTGAATTAACTAAAAGCTGGAAACAAACTTCTAAATCTCTATTATAAAAAATATCAACAAAACTGTAAAGCCTAAATATGGTTGTTAGAAATTAGAATCATTTGGCAAAACACAAAGCTGAGTTGTTCATAAACATGTACATAAAAGAGAAATGAAACCACGAACTCATGACACAGAATATCACAAAAAGATAGACCACACAGCAGGAAAATGTATGAGATAGACCTGTTTTGTTGTGACTATGTAAGCTTCAGAGCTTGAAAGCTTCAATGCATCAGCTGTCCCAGGATAAAACCTGCAGTCACATAATCGTCCATGAGTTGCACATCTTTTGTTCTATGTGTAATGAACATGAAACACTTCTGAGTGAACACATTAATTCAACTTTTCGAAAGTTTAATATCTCTAAAACTGAAAAGAGAGTGCGAAAAGTGCAGATGCCACCCTCTTGGAAGTGACTTACAAAATTCTAGTTATTCAAGTCAAACATAACTTTCACATGGAGAAATAAACTTAAGTTACCTTGTGAAACAGAATCATACACACAAGCAATGAGCCAATAACATGCAGCAAAGCACATACGTATCATTTGTGTGCTCCTGGAGACACTCATGCACAGAAAAGTCTAGGTTGCAGACATGGAGCCAATAATCAAGAACTATGAATGATCAATTTTCTTTCCAGCTTATTTGATAGCCACTAATCAATATATCACATTGAAACATACAAATTAGAAAGTCATTTACTAGTTAGTCCCAGTGTCCCACTTACATACAATGAGGTTTCTGCTACTACTTTCTTAAACTATCTTTGTATGCTCTAAGGGCACTAGCACTACTACTATACAGAAATGTACAATCTATATTACATCCATGACCAGCCTGAAAATATTTCTGAAAGTTCAGAAGTGTTCCCCTCAACCGAGGGTAATTGTATAAGAGAACGAAGTGTTTAGTTAAATCTGACCTGATTTCTCCGAAAATATTTGTCAGACCAAAAAGAAAATATACACCAATTATTTCATAGATCAGTCACCTGTTAGCGCCTATCCAGCCAGAAAAATCATTTTCAATCCAGTCATCTCTTACATGGCCAAAGAGATTTACAAGAGATTCTCTATCTTCTTGCCACTCATCCATGAGAATGGGCTTCAGTTTTAACCAGTTCTCCAATATTTCTTGGATGCTAAGCCCATCTGCAACCTTGCAAATATTACTTATATAAAAAATCGATCAAGCTAGAAGCCTATAACCATTTTGCCTATTCTGTTACCACCTAAGACAGGCATGATGTTACTTTGGTCATGAATACACTACAGATGAAGCACTGCAGAACTTACTGATGATTTTCGAACAGAGGGTATTTGGATCTCAACAAGCAACCTTACAAGCAACAGGTTCTCATATCCTGTTTCCACCACTGGACGAAGCTGAAATAGCACAAAACATTCTAAGTAATGAATGTAAAGTGAAATCCTATGCTCCTCGTCACGCAACCAATATGAGGACATGGTTCTATTATGCTTCACCAGGAAAAATAAGGTCAATTTATTCATAGAATCATTCATAGTTTCTTTAAAATAAATAAATAAGAAGTTCAATTACCATTGGTGTTCTACTATAGACATTTAAAGTTCAAATATCTAGTGAAGTGTGGAGCAAACAACTACTCCCTCCATTCCAAATTGCAAGTCGTTCTGGCTTTTCTAGGTACATAGCTTAGGTATACATCATGTCTAGATCCATAGTAAAAACTATGTATCTATAAAAGCCAGAATGACTTACAATTTGGAACGGAGGGAGTACCTACCAATACATTTGCAGTAGTACTGCGATAACTTCATACAGTGGGTATGTTAACTTTCATGTGTTTGGGGAAAACAAAGTGACAAACAGAGAAAGGTTTTGCACTCCAATATTGTACCACCATCCTCTTAAGTGACCACCTGCTTACAAGAACCTCAAAATTTGTTTAGATACCGACATTGTCCTTCAATGCCAGGGATCTTGGGTATGAAATAAAATGCACCTAAGTTTAACCAGGTCCCAGATCTGTATCTGCACCATGAGGAGATACAAAGCTGCTGCAAAGCTTTAGGCCCTATTTGGCATGGCTCCAAACAGCTCCAGCTCCTTGCTACAGTGCACGGAAAAGCCAAAGCCGATGAAGCCGAAAATAGTGGCTTCGCTGGCTCCTAGTTCATTTTGAGGAGAGAGAAATGTCTCCTCGCTGCAGTGCACAGAGGAGCAGGAACCAGAGGCGAAGCCACCCAAAGCTCTAACAAACGGGGATACATCATGGTGGCCGGCTGATATGGAGTATGGACTTCACTACTGCAGCAGCAATGATGGATGGGGTTGGCTGGCAAGGAGTATCGGTGGAAGTAGATTCTTGGTTGATTTTTATAACCCTAGGCAACAACAAGCTAGATTGAACTAAGGGGGGCTCAGTAGTTCATGATAGGGCACCGAAAGACATAACAAAACTAGCAATATGAGCAAGCTGCATGTTGCGCACTGTTCCAATCCACTAAACTCAATGACCCAACACATTGTTTTTTTTTGGCAAATTATATTAGTTTTTCTATTCTTTTTTTTTTTTTTGTCACATTCTTGTTGCCTAAAGATGCTATGGTAAGGTGCAAATTAGGGACAGTTTGCTGCTGCTGTGGTGAGCTGCATTGCAACATGGAATCTACTTAGGGGGATCTATAGATTCCCACATCTCCATGAAAGACGCTTCCAACCAATTAATAAATTCAATTTTGCAAAGTCACGGCATAGCTACATGAAGCCTTGATATGCTAACTTGGTAGGTACACACCGTACACAAGCAGCAGCAAGTAATGGGTGGGGAACAAAGGAGTCTTACGGTGTACATCTGCTCCACTATCCACTCCTCCATGGCGGCATCAACCTGCTCAAACAGCGACGGCCACCTCACCTTCGCAGCCTGCCATAGCACACCGTGTCAACCAATAACGCACAGTTGCATATTTCACGCATACCAGGCCCGGAAGAAACAAGACCGAGGAGGGAAGAAGGAGACCTTGACGGCCGAGAGGGAGCTCTCCCCGCAGCTGTCGCATAAGACGCCGTCGAAGTCAAGGGCGTACAGGTCGCCGCCCATCATGGCGCGCGAGGACCTCGCCGCCCTTACTCCTCTCTCAACTCCTTCGAGCGGCGGAATGGACCGAATGAAGTAGGAGCGGACACTTCGTATAGGCAAGGTGAGGCGACCGCCCCAGCTACCCGCGGCCGGTAGACTCCCCACCCACCTCTCCAGACGGCCGGGCGACGGACGCAGGCCGAGGAGACGAACGGCGACCATTGCGTGCGTGAGGCTGAGGAAGAAGAGGCAGGTGAATGAGTATGGGCTTTTGTGGGCCAGTAACGACGAAGAGAGGAAAGGCGGACGATGGATGGCCCAGATAAAAAAAAAAAAGTCCATTTTACCAAATGAACTATCCTCAAAGTCTAGTTTTCCTCCCTGAATTTTAAAATCGAGAAAACCACCTCCCTCAATTTTTAAAACCGTTTATTTTACCTCCCTGACCCGGATATGGGTGGTTTTTCAAAGGCGGTTTTGTTTTTTATTTTTTATTTATTTTATCTGAATTTTTGAAAAAAATCATAGTAAATCACAAAAAATCATAAAATAGAAAATTCAATTTTGTTGGACTCCACATGAGTAGATCTACACAGTGTATATATAATATGGTATGCTTCAGTATAAATTTTTTGTTGTAGCTTTAGATCTATGCTTTTCTGTAATTAATTCAAAGCTATAGTTTTTAGAGTCCAATTGTGGCGAAATTTTTGTGGTGGGATAATTTTTATATGATTGAACTGTAGCAAAATTTTCATGCTCATTAGATCATATATAACAGAGTTATAGATTTATTTAGTTTTATGATATTTAAATAGTTTAAAAATAGTTAAAAGTGTGTAAAAATAGAATCAAGTATGAAATTTTTACTATAGTTCAATCATAAAATAATTATACCACTATAAAAATTTTACCATCATTGGACAATAGAAACTACAGCTATGAATTAATCACAAAAGGCATAAATCTAAGGCTACAACAAAAACTTTGTACTAAAGCATACCATATTATATATTTACTATGTATATATACTCATGTGGAGTTCAAAAAAATGAATTTTCCGTTTTATGATTTTTTATGATTTATTATGATTTTTTAAATATTCAACCAAAATAAATAAAAAAGATAAAGATAAAATTGCCTTTGAAAACCACCTATAACCGAGTCAGGGAGGTAAAATGAACGATTTTAAAAGTTAAGAGTAAAATGAACGATTTTAAAAGTTAAGGGAGGTGGTTTACCCAGTTTTCGAGTTCAGGAAGAAAAACTAAACTTCGAGAATAGTTTAGAAAGGTAAAATGGATTTTTTTTTCAAAAAAACAAAAAGCTGGCCGGTTAGCTTTTTGGGCCATTTGTCTATGAGAATTGAGACATCACAAAAGGAGCATGGCACATTGATTACTTTTGCTCTTGGCCTCTAAAAAAATGGCCCCATCTCCCCATCTTCCATCTAGTAGCATAGATATCACAACAACTGACATAAACTCATGGTTTCAAAAAAAAACTGACATAAATTCATAATGCATGCATTTTTCAAACATTAAATTGTCATGACTATCACAGAATAATTCTTCTATATAGGCGACTAGCATGTCACACGACTAAACTAGCATAATAGGTTCCATTGACTTGGCATAGCTAAATTGTTGATTGAGCATGAATTGTGTCGGTGTTTTATAAACCAGACTAGTAAATTTATACGATTGACATGCCACTCTAGGAAGACGATTGTAGCATCCAAAAGACATGAGGATTTATATTGATTCAGGCTAGAGCCCTACGTCCAGTCTTAGACATGATCGAGTGCGTGTTCCTCGCTTGAATGCTCTGAAATTCTTATAATGGGGGACGCAAGAATGGCGGAAGAGGTTGGAGAGCTAGAGGTAGGAGATGGACTGCCTGAGGGGAATCCCTAGGAGCCCTACTACGATGAAGAATGAGTAAAATGGTAGAGGATGAGAGTTGGACCGAATGGTTTCAGATCCCTAAAGATGGTGCCCTAACTGCCCTTATATAGAGTTTGGGGCCAGAGCTTGTACAAAGCAGTAGGTTTTTTCGACTGAAGGGTCATGAGCCTAAGGGAGGTCCTAGCTAACTTGGCTTGCAAGCTATGATGTCTTGTGGAGCATGTCTGGGCATGGTTGTCATCATGGTCTTGTGGCCATGTCGTGGCATGGTGTGACGTGGTGCTACTATGCTGGCCATGGCGGCACTATAGGCATGGTGGTGGTTCATCAGCCATGCTATGCGATGTGGTCCCCACTGTGGTCTTCGTTATCGCCTCCTGGTTTCTAGGGACATCTTACAAAGAGTTGGTAGCCGCCCTGGGTCATCGATCGCCCTGTGGGCTTGAGGAACTAAGGGCCACGGTCCCAACTGCTAGGGTCATGGCTCGCGCCAGGTTGAATAGCCTCTAAGTCAAGGCCCTCGTCATGGATCCCATTCTGTAGTGGGTAGAATCATACAAGCGTCTTGTTAGGCCATATCTGGATGGTGGGCTCTGTACCAACCGTCACCGCCTTAGGCGGTGTTGTCTTGTCCATGCTATGTGGCATAGGGATGGCGTCTGACCAGACCAAGGTGGCCAATGAACCTCGGTCCTTATGGGGTTAGTGCAGTGAGCCTACTCTTATCAGAGCAGACAGGTTTGGCTAGGTGTGACCTCTCCCTGTTCCTCCTAGAGGTCGCTACGGTGAGGAGGTCATGGGTCTTCTGTTTGTTATGCAGCTGAGACAAAAGGAAGGGGTCATGGCCGACTCTAGCGTTGGCGTTTGGCCTAGTTGAAATGACCTTGTTTGGTTTTGGTAATTGAATGATAACCTAGGTGGACTAATATGTGGTTATGTGAGAATACATAGGAGATTAGTCCACAGGTAAATTTGTAATGAATGAGCTCATTGCATATAAGACATAATATGGAGTCATGTGACTAAGGTGGAGAAGATCAAGATTAGGCTTGGCTTGATGGACCCATTACAAGAGTGAAGGGTAAGTCGGAGGCTTTGAAGCACTGGACCGCATGGCGGGATGCTTGAACAAAGACTTGGTGCCGGTGGACCGATGCAACGGTGAAGAGCAAGTAAGTTCAAGATCGATGAACAAATAAGGTCACATGATGATATGAAGTGAATCATATCATTGTTGATCGTGTTGGTGCATATGTTGCATCGATATTAGAGAGGATGGAATGGAATGCGCAAGGCAAAGGTATAACCTATAGGGTATTTCATTTCACCGGTCATAGGTGTGTAGAGAAGATTATGACTGGATTTAGAATAGATGGTCATACTATCAAGAGGGGCAAACTTGTTTGCATATCGGTCATCTAGTGTCACTCGAGTGATCTAACTTTGCATCGTTGCTAGGATCGAGTGGCGTGGCAAGTTGAGTGGCTAATTCTTTGAAAAATGATTATGAAAATGCTAACACACATGCACATAGTGGTGTACACTTGGTGGTGTTGGCACATTTGCTAAGGAGAAGTTGTTGGAGTTGAGTTGGATCAACTTGGAGAAGAGAGAAAGGTTTTTCTATGTGCTCTGAATTATGTGATGGCTCTTGGATTGGAATTATGCATTTATCCATTGTGCTTTGGATCAAATATGCAAGTGGGATGTGTAGCCCTCTGAGTAATCTTTCCAAAATATCTAAGATCATTGAATTCAGAGTTTGGAGCTAAGAGTTATAGCCGTTTTAGCGTTGAAAAGTCGATGACCGGACTCTGCCACTTGCGCGTCCGATAAGTGTTTTTAACGTGTCCAGGAGCGACCGGACGCATGGAGAGTCCGGTCAGTGATGACTTGACATGTCCAGTCATCAAAAGAGATCTCTAGAACCTCTTTGGAAGTGACTGGACTCTGGAAGAGTCGAGTCCAATCGTAGGAGAAAGGTGAGTCCGATCAGTTGTGCAGAGATGTGTTGGTAACCAGACTTGGCCTCGGCGCATCCGGTCGTTGGACCTAGGCGCGTTCAGTTAGGAGTATATGTGTGTGGGAGCTAGCCGTTGGATCCCAATGGTCGAGTTCAAAAGGAGGGTATGCGTGGCATCATCCTAGCGACCAGACTATGTGACCTACGTGTCTTGTTGTTATGACCTACGAGTTCGGTCAGTGCGTGTTTTGCCCAGTGAAGGGCAACGACTCTTTTAGCCTTTAGGGCTATAAATAGATGTGGTGGCCAGCCTTGGGCTGTTTGCTGAGCACACTAGAGCCTTGGTGGCTTATGTGGTGGTGGTTGGGAGCCCTCTAACTCACTCTAGCTTGATAGTGTTCATCCGATTGAGTGAGTGATTCTAGTATGATTGCATCATAAGGTTGAATCGAGTGGCACTAGGTATTCGAGTTGCAAGCCGAAGGTGCTTGTTAGTCTTGGAGGTTGCCACCTCCTAGATGGCTTGGTGGCTTGTGACTCCATTGAAGCATGTGAGAAGATTATGTGGTGCTCTGGAGGAGGATTTGTGAGGGGGATTGTGCTCACCCCGTGGGGATCATGAAGAGAAACTCTAGTTGAGTGTGTCATTGAGCTACCCTCACTTTTGGTGTAGGTTCTTATGGTGCCCGACATGCGGGCTTGGCGGGTGATACCAATTAGCCGCTGAACCACCAAGTAAGCGGTCAACACAACGGGGACTAGCGTGTTGGCAAGCACGTGAACCTTGGGATAAAATCACCGTGTCATCCTTGTCTTCCCGTTGGTTTGCATCCCCTACACACAAGCTTGTATTTATATTTCATATATTGTGCTTGTCTAGTTGGTCTTGTAATTAGTTGACTTATGTAGTTTGCTAGTTACCTTCTTACTTATGTAGTATAGAAGTAGCTCCCTTGCATGACTAATTTGGTTTGAGTAACCTTATTAGTCACTTTGCTTAGTTTGTGTAGCTAAGTGATTTGAGGTCTCTAATTTTGCTTTGTGCTTTTGCTACAAGAATTGATTAAGTGAGCTCTAACTAGCCCGACACCTTTGTTGCCTAATTAGGATCTTTATTAGGGGCTTGTGAACTTAGATAGAGGGGTATAGTCTTGGCTAGACTGTTAGTTTTAATTACACATTTATCTCAGTTAGCCAACGTGTTTAATTTATAAAGGACTATTCACCCCCCATCTAGTCTGCCATCTCGACCCTACAAGTGGTATCAGAGCTAGGTCTCTCATTTGTGGTCTTTATCGACCCAAGAGGATGGTGAACTCTGGGCTAGATGTTGTTTGTGACACACATTTTTGATGGCACACACTATGCACGATGGAAACATCATATGCTTGACCATTTCCGTGATTTGGGTCCTAAGGCATGGTGGATCATTGTTGTTGGTTTTTCTCGTGATGCTTTAGATAAGGACAACCTAACCCAAGCATAAGAGGATTGCTTACAACTTGATACACGTGCTCTTTATTATCTAACGTGTGCTTTACATGATGATGTTTTTAGACATGTGTGGGATTTGAAGAGTGCTCATGATATGTGGATGGCATTCCAAGCCTTCTACGGCGACTCCTCCACAAGTGATGATGGCAAATTCAAGAAGGAGGATGATCACAAGGTGGAGGCACATGAGTGTGTTGAGCATGACCATAATTTGGTGACTGTGGAAGATTGCTCCACCTCATGGTCAAGTGATGATGATGATAATGATGCTACCACAAAATTATTTGACGAGGTTGATGGTGATGCCTCAAGTGATGCGTATGATGATCCTACCCCATGCACACTTGATGGTGATGATGGTTCATGCTCGAGCCATGATTGTGTTGCTACTACAAGCCCATCCACTACACCACACTGCTTCATGTCACAAGGTGACACCAAGGTATCAAATGCTAATATGGTTGATCATGTTGATTCATATGATGAGCTTGTTAGTAGACTTGCTAGCATGACCATGTCTTTAGAAAATAAAAAAGCTAAAACATTGAATCTAGAAAATGAAAACTCATTTCTAAAGAACTCATGTGAAGAACATAAGAAATTACTTGATGTTTTTAAATCTTCACATGGTGAGCTAAAATTGACTCATGAGACACTACTTGCATCTAATGAAGAGTTATTAGAATAACATGCTTCTCTCATTAAAGTGTTTTCAAAGAAACTTAAAAATAATGAGAGCTCATCACATGAGTCAAGTGATCAATTGCAACATGTGACTAACTCTTGTGATGTAGGGAAAAAGCATGTATTCACCTCTTATGATGATTTATTAGAAATGTCGTGCTCTTCACATTTAGATGATTGTTATTCTTCTATGTCTTGTGAGACTAACCTTTTGAAGGAGAACAATAAGCTCAAGAGAGAAGTGAAGAAATTGAGCAACAAGTTAGAGAGGTTCTACAACACCAAAATCACCTTCGAGCACATGTTGAGCAACAAAAGAAGCTATGGTGATATGAGTTGTATTGGGTTCAACAAGAGCAAGATCAAGGGGGAGAGAAAAAGAGAGAAGGATGAAGAAGCTACTACAAAAGAAGCTCTCTCATTCTATGTGCTACAAATGTCATGAAGTGGGACATCTTGCAAATGGGTGTCCAAATGAAGAAAATCTCAAGTTGAAGAAAGAAGAAGAGAGACTCAAGCATGTCAAGTGCTTCAAGTGCCGCACATAGGATCATATTACCTCTATATGCCCAACCAAGCAAGTGGTGAAGCAACAAGAAGAGCCTCAACCAAAGCCATAAGTTAAGCAAGAAAAGAAGCCCCAAGTGCAAGACAAGACCAACCATAAAGATGGTGGTGATTCGGGAATAAAGAAAAAGACAAGAAGAGGTGGAAAGGCAAGGCATCTAAAGCTTGATCAAGATGCCAAGATGATGAGTAGGAATGAAGATGAGAAGAAAGATTATGCTCACATCAAGTGCTTTAAGTATGAAGATATGGGACACTTTACCTCGAGGTGTCCTACCAAGATTGAGAAGAAGGCTCAAGCAACTCATAAGAGACAAGGCAATGAGAAGCACACCATGAGCAAGGAAGAGAAGGCTCAAGCAAAGAGAAAGTGCTACTCATGCCAGAAAAAGGGGACACATAGCTCATTCATGTCTCCTAGGTAATAATTCTAAGCCTATTTCAATTGATGATCATGATGTGCTTAGAAAGGATGGCAATGGTACCTCATTGGTTGTAATTACAAAACATCCCGCTACTCATACTAAGACTATGTCTAAGTATGTTGCCCCTAACTTGAGAGGACCCAAACTTATTTGGGTACCATCAAAAAGTGGATAAATGTGTGTAGGTACCATGGGCATTGGAGGCTTGGTTCAAGTGATATTCATTATGTTGATCATGTGATTGAACCAAGTATTGAAAAGCAATGATCATTATCCCAATGCCATGACAAGATAGTGGAGTCTAAGAGCTATCAACATACAAGTGTCATGTACAAGTTGTGGATGATTTATTGGATATATTTGATGGTTTGCAAAGATATGAGTTGAAGCTTGTTAATTGAATGATCATGAGCCAACCAAGGTATATCTCTTGTTGATCATTTCATTTAGGTGCATATGAGTTGATTGAATTGGATAAATATGCAATGTTGCTTGCTATGAGATGTTTGAATGCATAAATAGCTTAGTAATCAAGTTTGGATTGATTTGTATTGGATAAATTCATGAGATGACTTTGAGTAAGTGGATTGAATGGATATATGTCTTGTGAAAGTATTCAAACAAGTTAGTTTCAAGTTTGATTCACAATAGTTGAAGAATAGCTCAAGTAATTGAAATCTGTCCTATATTATAAAATCTGAGTAAGCTATGATCTTAGACATGGTTGAGTGAACAAAACTTATTGTATTGGTATAAAAATTGGTGTGCATACTCTAAACTTATGGTATGAGATGCTATAGAAATTTCATGAGAATTGGATAAGAAATGTTTCGGTTTTGTAGTAGATCTTGTCAGCTATAGTGCATCAGTTTTTAGCATATAGCAGTGGTGGAAGAATTGAAATCTGGTTGCAATCTCAAAGTCAAATGAAGCCCAAATTTTTACAGCTTCTAGATGACTTAGTGAACCATATCTACACCAAATTTTGTGGTATTTGGATTTGTACATTGTGAGTTATGAGTAAATCTTTGAAGGGTACAGAATATGTCAGAAAAGTAACAATTATTGGATTGATCAAGAGTCACTTTGATTGAAAGGTCCTCAAGTTGGAATAATGTTTATAAGTGTTTGAGGTACCTAAGTTTGGTTTTGAGATGAGATAGAAGTATGACAAGAAATGAGTACAAGGTCATTTGATTATGGAGTATACTTGGCACACATTTGGTACTCAAATTGGAAGATCAAGATCAAACTCAAGATGGAGATGAAGTTTAAGTTCTAAGTGATGATTGGATATCATTTGGAAGAAAGAAAAGGACTTAATCAATTAGAAAGAAAAGGACTTAAAGAAGGATTCAAGGTTATTCATCAAGTTAAGTCCATCACTTGGATCAATCAATCAAGTCATTTCAAGTGAGTATCAAGGATGGTTCTTTGGAGAGAGGTCACTTCTTCCTAGTGTAAGGGCTTGCCGCCTATGTATAGGTAAACCAAGTGTGGTTCTTAGAAGGCTAACATGGAAGTGGTGATCCGAGGAACATTTGAGATGTTTAGTTAAAGCAATCAAAAGGGTTGATCAAGAAAAACAAGCAACACCCAAAAGAGAGTTAGTCATGATATTTTAAGTGGTATTCTCACATTGATGCTCTCATGCAAGCAAAGATGAAATGAAGAAGCAAGCTAACAACAACAAGAAAGTGCACTTGATCATTAGTGGTTCTTAAATCATATGGGTGAAGAATGGACTCTATCTATGATGATTGGTCTTCACCAAGCTATAAATTGGACTTCACATTGATATTGGAGTAATGAATTAGAATCTATATGACTATCCTCTACTCCAAGATAGCAAAGGTATCATTATAATGTGCATGATCATTTTCATCCTTTACTAGTATGCGGTTAGTGCTTATAGTACATGCTTATCGGATCATGCATGACAAATGAAATTTTAAAATTCATAGCCTACCACTATTGCTTGTATGGTTAATTGATCTAGTGGTAGTATATGAGTTTGTTCATGAGCTAGTGAACCCAAGTACTTGATTTAATTTAGATTGCTAACAAGTGACAAGTACAACATTGGCAAGATAACCCTTGAAAGAGGTGTAAAGAAGCTTGTCATTGGTTCAAACTAGACTTGGAAGCTTATGCAAATCATTTTAATTCAAGTCAAATATTAGAAGCTCATGATGATGACAAGAGTACAAGAACAAGACAACAATGCAAATGGATATCTAGTTTGGTTGTTTTAAGTGGTGTCTAGACTCAATTGACCTATCAAGTGGAATACACAAGTGATATCTAGATTAACTCACAAGTGATATACGACAAAGTGGTACTTAGGGTTGAAAGCGGTCGAACTCGGTCGGGATAATCCCAATACTGTTTTCACTTTTACATTTCAATACGAAAACGAAATCAAATTTGGGAAGGTCGGAAACAAACACGAAAACGAACTAATGGGATATCAAAAACGAACTAATTTGATCGGGAACATGTCGAACACGGTCGGAATACGAAAAGCAAAACGGAAACACCGGCCCGTAGAACCTAGTTAAGCATGACAACATGCCAACAGTCCAGTACCGACACAACCACACATGGTCCAGTACCGACACAACCATACATTGATACACAAATCACCAATTCACCATGACAATTGATAAATAGGCAACATGTCTAAATATTTAGAGACATTTGGGCTAGCCAACAGGTTATATTTCAGCAGCACTTCCCATGTCTTCTAGTTCCTCAGTTTCCTCTTCATTCCCCTCATTGATTTCTTCCTGCTGCAAGTTGGCAAGTTGCCATTGTGAGGAAAAGCAGTATAACAGTTAGTAAGGATCAATGAAAGGACTAACAACCAGTAAAGATATGCATAATCTAAAATGACCAAATGAAAATATACCTCAAGCTTAAGCTTATTAGCCATTGCAGTAGACAATGCCTCCACTTCAAGATCACTCACAATTGATCCAACATTTTTAGAATCTGAATACAAAAAGAAAGATATGAAATCAGTCCATTTTTCAAGTGCAAATATAAGTTTGTAACTAAAAAGTATGTACAGAAGTACAGATCATCACCTTTTCTTGCTGCAGCTACCCAATCTTTGGTGCAAATCAATGCCTCTACAATCTCAGGGTCAAGGCAATTACAATAGGGATCAACAACACGACCAGCAGCACTAAAAGCAGACTCGGATGCAACAGTCGATACTTGTATGGCCATCACATCACAAACAATCTGTGTAATGATAGGATAGTCTTCCCTCTTGTTCTTCCACCAAGCTAAGATGTCAAACTCACCAATAATTTTCTGAAGAGGTTCGGCCATGTACTTCTCCAACTCATTTGACTCAACCATACCAGGTTCACTTGTAGAATATAAGAAGTTTTCAAGGTCTTCATCTACATCGCCCATTAATATATCTGTTGCATTACTAGGTCCAGGTCTGCTAGTTTTCTTCTTTGATGTTGCATTAGCCGAACTAGCATAAAACTGATACAACTTCTTTATCACACTAACAAACTCATCAAGTTTAACTTGATACTCATCACCATAGAACTTCCTCATGTAGTATTCAATAAGCTTTTTCTCATATCTAGGATCAAGAAAACAAGCTACAGCAAGAGCAATGTTGGACTGCTGCCAATATTTCTCAAACTTTTCATTCATTACAATTGCCATTGCACTAATTGTGGCACCATCACTAAAGCACCATTCATTAAGCATGAGTTTTATATCACAGAAACCTTTGTAAAACAAATTTGTAGTAGTATATGAAGTACCGGACATAATTTCAGTGAGGTCATAAAATTTCTTCAAGCATTGATAAAGTGTAAATGCCTTGTCCCATTCAGCAGGTGAGGGAGACATTTTGTCATACCTATGATGATTTGCAGACTTCAGCCTCACAAAAGCATGCTTGTAGTACAAAGCATCTCTCAGCATGAGATAGGTAGAATTCCACCTAGTCGACACATCCATTGAGATACCCCTCTTTGTGTCTAATCCAGATTCAGTGGCACACTTCAAAAGCATTTCCCATTGTAATGGAGATCCTTTCACAGCTAACACAAGTGATTTGATTTTGGTAATTGTTGCTGAAATTGCTTTCAACCCATCTCTAGCAACCAAATTGAGGATATGACAGGCACATCTAACATGAAAAAAGATCCCATCACAAACTAGAGAGCCATTACCATTATCTTTCAGATCTGAAATTATATCATGAATAGCCACTTCATTAGAACTAGCATTATCTAAAGTCAAGGCAAACAATCTCTTCTCAATGTACCAATTAACCATAACTTCAGTAAATGTTTTTGACAGCTTTGCACCAGTATGCCTTCCTTTCACATTGAAAAAACCAATAATTCTCTTCTGCATACGCCACTCATCATCTACCCAGTGAATTGTGACACACATGTATCCTTTGTTTTGGCATGAGGTCCACATATCCATGGTTGCACTAAAGCGGCACTGCATAGTTTTCAAGTACGCATACAAAACTTCCTTCTCTTCCAAATATTTATCCATTATTTCTTTCCTAACAGTGATATGTGACTTAATCGGAAAATTAGGATGGAGAGACTTTATGAAATCAACAAGATACTCATGCTCAACTATGTTGAAAGGATATTCATGCATGGTTATTGCCAAATTTAATTTCTACAAACTAACTTCTTGGTCATATTTGTAGGGCTGAACATGAGTAATTTCAGTACCAGGGTCCTTACCAACTTTGAGCTATTGTTGTCCTTTTACAATTCTGTGTTGCGACTTCAAATGGTTCTTAAACCCAGTTGTCCCATGGTTTCCTTTAGCTCTGTACCTTTGCTTGCACTTTGGGAAGTTACAGTATCCCCACAACTGCTCATACTTCTATCCATTCACCTCTACAACCTCAACTTTCTTTGTAAAGTACTTCCAGACTGCTAATGTGCACCTCTTCCTCCTCTTGCCAGTTAGTTGAGCTTGCCCTTGGTCTTCGTCATCCTCTTCATCTTCCTCTAGGTCATCACCCTGTATCTGGACATCTGGATTTGTAATTGGAGTTGTAGCTTCATCACCCTATATCTAGACATCTAGATTTGTAATTGGAGTTGCGCTGCTGCCACTGGTGCCCACATTTGTAATGCTAGTTTCACTTGGTGTTGAAGAACCCCTTGCAGATGGTGGTGCTGGAGTTTGACTAGAACTAGGACTAGCACTAGGTTTTTGAGATGCAAGCCTTTTACTTGTAGATCCTGATAAGAAAAAAGGAAAACATTGCTAAATCATCAACCTGCATGGTTGCATCTAAATGTACAACACTAAGAATCTACAAGCTACTAATTTGCTAGCTATGAATTCCTCAGTACCTAGACAAGGAAGAAGCGGTGGCATGCCTGACGGCGGCTCCATAAACTTGTGCACACTATTGGTCTTGGTCCTGCCGCCTCTCGATCCAGGAGTTTCTCCAATGGGCGCCATTGTCTTTGATGTTGCTGTCAACTTCTCTAGAGTCTGCAGGCGGGGGCATGGCCTTGCGTTGCGGGGAGCCGGCCAGCTGGGGGCGAGGGTGGGGGCATGTCGAGGGGGAGGCGGCCGGCCAGGCCAGACGAAGGTGGGTAGGGGTGGGGGTGGGGGCAGGGGCACGTCTCGCGTCGAGCCGTCGAGGGGGGGAGGTGGGCAGCCGCTGGGTAAGAAGTAAACCCTATCTTTGTTGGGCTGGGCCGCTGGCTGCTCGAGTTGGGCTGGGTAAGAAGTAAATTTAGAATGTCTGCTTTGCGTATACGGGATATCCCAAAATAAAAATAGGATATGCAAAAACGATCGGGATAGGGCCCAAACCGATTTCGTCCCGATTTTGAATTTCGTGTTCCGTTTTCTGTACCGATTCCATTTTTGTCCGAAAATACGAATACGATCGGGTTAAATATAGAAATCAGGGCGAAACGAAACGGGATATATCCCGACCGTTTTCAACCATAGTGGTACTCATGAAGATAGCAAATGTTCAAGAAATGGTTTCTATTGACAAATCAATCATACACGTGGTATCACATTTCTACACATGGTATCAATTATGCAAGATGGTGGTTCCACAAGTGATCCTCAACTTTAAGTGATCATCAAGTGAAGAATGCATCCCTCATACAAGAGCTCAAGATTACCAAGTGGATGACCCATGCTATCATATAGGGGGAGGTGTCCCACTAATTGGTATCAAGGTCAAAGATCCTATGTGTGGTATCTCAAGAGCTATATAAATGGTGTCATTCCAACATATGAGGTGGTGTCCATAAAAAATGCAAGATTCAAGTGTTAACCATCTATCCCTATTGCAACCCTTTGTATCAAGAGATGCATACCTTTTATGAAAATTGATGACAAAGGAGGAGAGATTAGTACAAAGATATTATGGGAAGTTGGATTTGAACATGGATATGGACAAAGAGGGAGCAATGAGGAATGTGAGAGGATCAAAAATTCTTGGACAAGAAAAGCACACAAGTAGGGGGAGCAAGCTCATGAACTTGGTTGTTTGCATTTGATATGTGCATATTCATGTGCTTGCTTGCATTGCATAAGTTTTTAAATTTAATATGCAAGCTTTTGTGATGTATGTAGTTATAGAACTTGATTGATGAAATGGAAACTAGCATGCATAGGATAATAGCTAGACACTTGGTATACTTTCAAGTAATACTAGAACCTTGCTTATAATGTTGATCTCACGGGGTTTCTAGTGTTTTTGTTTCCAAGTGATGTCTAGCTAACCATGGTGCTAAGGATGGTGTTAAAAGTGCAACTCTGATTGGTATCACGCTTCAAAGATTTATTCTTTACACCTTAGCATCATTTGGTAGTAATTACTCTCCCACAATTCCTATCTATGCATATGTGCGAGCTTCAAACCAAACACTCTAGCACATATGTAGGGGGAGCTAATACTACCAATTCGGGTTTGTGGTACTTGTCTAAAATCATTTACACATGGTAAATTGCTTGGACAAGCAACATGAATCCATTTGAGCTTAATTTCCATATCTTTGTAGAGTTGTCATCAATTACCAAAAAGGGAGAGATTGAAAGGACCTTGTTTGGTTTCGATAATTGAATGACAACCTAGGTGGACTAATATGTGGTTATGTGAGAATACATAGGAGATTAGTCCATAGATAAATATGTAATGAAGGCGCTCATTGCATATGAAACATAACATGGAGTCATGTGACAAAGGTGAAGAAGATCAAGATGAGGCTTGGCTTGATGGACCTATTGCAAGAATGAAGGCCAAGTCGGAGGCTTTGAAGCACTGGACCGCACGGCGGGATGCTTGAACAAAGACTTGGTGCCGATGGACCGATGTAACGGTGAAGAGCAAGTGAGGTCAAGATCGATGAACCAATAAGGTCACATGATGATATGAAGTGGATCATATCATTGTTGATCATGTTGGTGCATGTGTTGCATCGACATTAGAGGAGATAGAATGGAATGCGCAAGGCAAAGGTATAACCTATAGGGCATTTTATTTCACCGGTCATAGGTGTATAGAGAAGTTTATGACTAGGTTTAGAATAGATGGCCATACTATCAAGAGGGGCAAACTTGTTTGCATATCGGTCATCTAGTGCCACTCGAGTGATCTAACTTTGCATCATTGCTAGGATCGAGTGGCGTGGCAAGTTGAGTGGCTAATTCTTTAAAAAATGATTATGAAAATGCTAACACACATGCACATGGTGGTGTACACTTGGTGGTGTTGACACATTGCTAAGGAGAAGTTGTTGGAGTTGAATTGGATCAACTTAGAGAAGAGAGAGGTTTTTCGATGTGCTCCAAACTATGTGATGGCTCTTGGATTGTAATTCTACATTGATCCATTGTGCTTTGGATCAAATATGCAATTGTGATGTGTAGCCCTCTGAGTAATCTTTCCAAAATGTCCAAGATCATCGAATTCGGAGTTTGGAGCTAAGAGTTATAGCCGTTTTTGCGTTGAAAAGTCTATGACCGGACTCTCCGACCTGTGTGTCCGATCAGTGTTTTTAACACATCCAGGAGCGACCAGATGCATAGAAAGTCCGGTCAGTGATGACCTAATGCGTCTAGTCATCAAAAGTGCTCTCTGGAACCTCTCTGGAAGTGACCGAACTCTGGGAGAGTCGAGTTCGGTCATAGGAGAAAGGTGAGTCTGGTCAGTTGTGCAAAGATGTGTTGGTAACCGGACTTGGCCTCAGCACGTCCGGTCATTGGACCTAGGCGTGTTTGGTTAGAAGTATACATGCACAGGAGCTAGTCGTTGGAGCCCAATGGTCGGTTTTGAAAGGAGAGGACACGTGGCATCATCCTAGGGACTGGACTATGTGACCTGCGCGTTCGGTCGTTATGACCTAAGAGTTTGGTCAGTGCGTGTTTTGTCTAGTGAAGGGGCAACGACTCTTTTAGCCCTTGGGGCTATAAATAGATGTGGTGCTCGGCCTTGGGCTATTTGCTGAGCACACTAGAGCCTTGGTGGCTTATGTGGTGGTGCTTGGGAGCCCTCTAACTCACTCTAGATTGATAGTGTTCATCTGATTAAGTGAGTGAGCGATTATAGTACGATTGCATCATGAGGTTGGATCAAGTGGAACTAGCTGTTCGAGTTGCAAGCCGGTGGTGCTTGTTACTCTTGGAGGTTGCCACCTCTAGATGGCTTGATTGCAAGAAGATTGTACGGTGCCCGACGTGCGGGCTTGGCAGGTGTTGCCAATTAGCCACCAAACCACCAAGTGATCGGTCGACATAATGGGGACTAACATGTTGGCAAGCACGTGAACCTCAGGATAAAATCACCTTGTCATCCTTATCTTCTCGTTGGTTTGCATCCCCTACACATAAGCTGTAACACCTCGGGTGTTAGCCTTGCATAACTTGACTTGCATAGCATGAGCATGATCATAAAGCATTCATATATAAGCTTTAACACTTGAAACATTTGATTGAAACATATGCAACATTCGTATTATTTCATGTTTCCATGTGTATGTGCATATGGTCATGAGTGTAAACATGTAGATGATTGTGTGACCTTGCCAATAGCTTAAACATGTTTAGAATATCATCATGAACAACTTTGGTATTTATGGCTAGGGCTAATTAGGTCATTAAGTCATAGTTTGAGTATGTATCATCATTTGAATGTAGCTTGTTTGACCAAGTTTGAACTAGGTGTTAGAGACCTTGCATGGAGGAAATCACTAAAGCAAAGTTGTAGTATTTGACATAAGGAACAACTTTTATTTTTAGGTCATTGACTGATTCAGCTCCTAGCATGCTTGAATGGGTCCCACAAAAATCAGCAAAATCAAGATTTCAACACTTAAGAAATTTTTCTAAGTATTGTACCCTAACCGTGCTGACAGCCGATGTTTGGGATGATTTTACTCCATTTCTGTTGCGAATTAGAACAAGTTCTTTGAACAAGATTTGTAGATGGTACTTCAGGCTTCAACTTTGGTTTAGGAAGTTTTGGCTAGAAGTCCACGGATTAGGAGTTTGATCGACTCGAAAACGCGCTGTCAGGCTGTTACTCGCTCGACTGAACAAACTGAATCGCAATTCTTCAGTGGCCGACTGGTTCAGGCCTTGGCCGCCGCGTGGACGCGAGGCTGGCCGCGCATCGCCGGCGCTCTACCCAGCGTGGCCAAGGCAGGCAGACGCGCGCCTTCAACTCCCTAGCGTCCGCCTGCTCCCTCCCGTGCTCACCATTTTCATTTCCTCGGCCTCATTCCTCGCCGCAGCAGCAGCCGAGCACAGCACCGCTCCGCCGAGCCCGCCTGAGATCATCGTCGTCCCATTCTTTAATCAGTCACGCCTAAAGCTTCGCCTCCCTCTGCTCTATCCTTCCCTCATAGCAGCATCCATAGCAATTCCGTTGGTAAGCTATGTTCGCCTTGCGCCACCGCAGGGATGCCTCGCTGGAGCTCCGCCATGGCCGCTGCCGTGGCTGTGCTTCGTCGGAGCAGCTCTAGCCGTTTAGGTCGCGTAGCCACCATCATAGAGTCTCCGTAGTCCTATAGAGTGCATCGCTTGACTTCGTCGTGGCCTCCACTGGCATAGCGTCACCGTCCTGCTCCTCCGAGCCACCATGGCCGCCACCGTCATAGTTAGCGCCGGCGAGAGGCCCCACCAAGTATCTCAATTGGTGCGCTAGGTCACGAGTGTCATGTAGTGTAGACGTCATCGCCGGCAAAGCTCACCGTCGATGAGCCGTAGCCATGCAGTGCTGAGCAGCGCCGCTGCTCTGTTCGTGTCTCACTGGCATGTGGGGTCCCCTGTCAGGCGGGTCCCACCGGTCAGCGACAGGAGTAGAATAGGCTAGTTCATTTAAATCCAGATCTAGTGTTGTTTTGTAAATTTTGTATCTTCAGTTTGGTAGCTTCAAAAATTATGAAATAAATTTGGTAGTGCTCCTTGGGAAGTGTAGTATTTAGGAAAAATATGGTCTTGACATTTACAGTAGAAATTTTTGGAGTTTTAAATAGAGATTTGAAATGTGCTTTTGAATGCATTCAAATTTGTTTATTTTATATCTAGAGTTCCTGTGCTCCAAAATTTATGAAATTTTTGTGGTAAGCTAGTATTAGCATATATGAACTCTGGTAAAAATTTGAGGACCAGTGCATGTGTAGATTTATAGTTATAGATTTTTCTTTTATGAATAGTTAATCCTTGCATGAATTTTTATAAATTATTTAGGAATCCAAAATTCATGAAATTTGTTGGAGGTTATCCTAGTACCATATGGATGCTAATAAAAATAGGAAATCTGTTGCTTGACACTTTTCAATAGGGTTTTCCATTTATGCTCTTTCAAGCCTTGCTTCCTTGTCATTTTTGTATAGGATGTTCTACCTAGTAAAATGACATGAAATTTTTATAGTAGTCCTTTGATAGCATTAGTAAGGCACTGTAAATTTTTGAGAATTTATGAAGCACATCTGGTATATGTTTATTATTTAACCTAAAAATCTAAGTAAAATAATAAAGGCATTTAAATAAATAGTTTGGGCTTCACCATTATATTGTCTTGAATGTATTTGGCATGCTTAAACTGTTGGTAAGCTTTATGTTGTCAAATTTTGAGTGATTACATGAAGTAGTAGTATCGTTGCTTTAAAATGCAAAATTAAAAGGGTTTCGGATAGATTCTGTAGTTTGATGAGTTGCATGTTGAAAATTATGTGTACTGTAAAAATGGTTAATAACAAAGTTGTAGAGAATTTGATAAGCTTTCCAGAAAGTCTAGGATCACTATAGTTGGTTTAGTAGAACTCTAATTATGAGTGAAACAAGTAGCTGCTATTTTGTGGTATAATCGATGCATTATGGAAGTAGATAATTAAATAATCGAGAAGAGATATGCACCTACTCAATAAACATGATGCACTTGTTAACATATATGCATTCATAATACTTATGCCATATTCATGCATCTAGGATCGGAGGAAGAGATAACGTTGCTGGTATTCGAAGAAGCAGAGGAAGAGGACCAGCAGGAGAATCCGCAAGCCGCAGCTCCCGAAGGCGTGGAGCAGAATCCTGAAGAGCTTCCGGAGTGTCCTGACCACTGCCCTACTTCCTTTCTGCGAGGCAAGCCCCGGAGCATTCTAAGTCTCCCAGTAATTTACAACTGTTTACTTAAGTACTTATGATTGATGCATTAGGTTATAAGAGTTGAATGGAACCACTTGATGCATGTACATTCCTTGTCTAGATATTACACCTTTAACCAGTATAGGTCCAGGATCGAATATATGCTTAGCCATGCTTAGACCGGTAGAAGTCGAGTGATATCCTGTCACCTGCGGGATATAGGTGGATACCAGAGCACGGTTGGCTATATCTGCCATCGTGGAACAGAACCATGAGGTAAAAGTAAATCAAGACCGGACGGGAGGTCGATAGAGAAGCAACAAGACATGGAGGTCTTGGGTGTGGATCTATTCCCGTCTATGTCAATCAAGGACCGTACCATTGTTGGAACTTCTGACAAGATTGAACGCATGCCTCTCACTTAGCTGGCCGGATAACTCGTTCTGACCGTGAAGCCGAGTAATTCAACTCAGGCCAGGACCCATTTTGTTGTGCGCTCCTTCCGGGGAACGATCAGACTGAGCCCAAGGGTAGGCTTGGCCTGAGCATCCTGGCATCTGGTGTTCTAGATTGTGCGGCATGGTACGGACCGCGAAATGTGTACCTGAGTTGTACTAAAGGTGACCTAAGGCTATCGTGGCTGGTAGACCTGGGTTTGTGTTAGGAATAAATTCCTAGCTGGTTGAAATCGATTCGAATCGCTGTCTCTCCCGGATAGTGAGAAACTTGACTAGCTCCGACATCGTAGTAACTGTGTTATGAAACATGATGGTTCGGATGAATATGGAATTACAATACCTGCTATGGTTACTATTGTATGCTTCTAAATGATATACCACATGTTTGGCATAGGATAGTTGCTAATCTAGAAATGGATAGTTATAATTAACTTGATAAAGGAATCATAATTGTACAATGGGTCAATTGCCTTTTACGCAAAATGTTGTCAAGTTACGTCCACTTATACAGCCTTGCATAATCCTTGGAGTCATTTTATTTCTGGTTCATGACGGGTAAGTCTAGCTGAGTACCTTCTCGTACTCAGGGTTTTATTTCCCATTGTTGCAGATGGCATTGTGTATCATGGTTATTGCAAGAGTTGCTTCTATCCCGCCATGGATGAGGAGTAAGCCTTGGGCAGGCTTCTTTATTAATTCCTACCCTTGCTTTTGTGGACCGTGATCCGATTTGGCACTGTATCAAACTATGTTGGAAACTTTATTTTCGAACTTAATTGCTTCCGCTTTATTTATCAAACTCGGTTTGTAATAACTTTTATTCGTACTCTAATGATGAAATGTATCTGTGAACTTTATGTAATTGTGGCATGTATGTTGAATCCTGTACGATCTTGGTTGTTGTAAATTGTTTATCAAGACCCATCGTGGTACTCGACGGACTACCGGGTTTATATGGGTTCAAGTATGACAGTGCGACCGCTTGCGGGCTGCCATTGTACTTGTACTCTTATAAATTGGTTGGTTCTGCGACATAAGCTTGTATTTACATTTCATATATTGTGCTTGTTGAAAGCTCTAGTTTGGTTTTGGTGAATTGATGAAACCCTAAGTGCTAACCTAGTTTATCAAGTGATCATGAGATAGGTAGCACATTCCAAGTGGTGAAGCAAATGAAGATCATAGCATGATGATGCTCAAGGGCTTGGACTTGGAAAGAAGAAAGAGAAAAACAAAAAGCTCAAGGCAAAGGTATAAATTGTAGGAGCTATTTTGTTTTGGTGATCAAGACACTTAGTGAGTGTGATCACATTTAGGATAGATAGTCATACTATTAAGAGGAGTGAAACTTGTATCGAAATGCGGTTATCAAAGTGCCACTAGATGCTCTAATTCATTGCACATGCATTTAGGATCTAGTGGAGTGCTAACACCCTTGAAAATATTTGTGAAAATATGCTAACACATGTGCACAAGGTGATACACTTGGTGGTTGGCACATTTGAGCAAGGGTGAAGGAGATAGAGATGATAGAGGGTCAGTCTTGATATTTTACAACTGACCGGACGCTAGTCTTAGGGGGGCCAGTGCGTCCGGTCAGGCGTGGCAATGAAAACCTGGTGTCGGTCATGCGACCGGACGCTGGGCCTCTGACTGACCAGATGCTAGAAGGCTGCGTTTGGTCAGAGCTGATGTAGCTACACAGAAGTCAGGGTGACTGACTGGACATTGGCTGTGTCCGGTCAAGTGCGACCGGACGTGTCCGGTCGAAGAAAAGCTCTCTGGGTGCTTACTAGAAATGACCGAACTCTGGGTGTTCAGCATCCGATCACCTGTGCCAGAGCATCTGGTCATGTTATGACCATTAAGATTCATTGGCTCCTGTTGAACACAGGATGACATGTGGCCACCATTAGGCGACCGGACGCTGAGCCCTACGTTCGGTCAGTAGGACCGGAGCGTCCGGTCACCCCGATCAGTGCCCAGTGAAGGGGTACAACGACTCTATTTCATGGGGGCTTCTATTTAAGCCCCATGGCCAGCTCAAGCTCACTCTCTTGCACATTTTCATTGACATAACAACCTTATGAGCTTAGCCAAAGCACTCCCACTCATCTCCATCATTGATCCATCATCTTTGTGAGATTGGGAGAGAATCCAAGTGCATTGCTTGAGTGATTGCATCTAGAGGCACTTGGTATTCGTATTGCACTACGGATTTCACTTGTTACTCTTGGTGGTTGCCACCACCTAGACGGCTTGGTGCAGCGGTGGAGGATCGGCACAAGTTGGTGATTGTTCATGGCCACCTTCGGTGATTGTGAGGGGAGTTGTACCTTCCCTGGCAGAGTGCCAAAAGGTAACTTTAGTGAATTGCTCGTGTCATTGAGTTACCTCACTTGTGGGTAGGTTCTTGCGGTGTCCAATTGTGTGGACGAGGTTTGTGAAACACCTCTTAGCCACCGAACCACTAAGTGTTGGTCGACACAACGGGGACTAGCGTGTTGGCAAGCATATGAACCTCGGGAGAAAATCGGTTGTCTCTTGTCATTTGTATTCTCCTAGTGATTGGCGTAATCTTCATCTTGTGATTGGTTTATTTCTCTACACGGCGGTATAATCATCCTACTCACTCACTTACATTCTTGCAAACTAGTTGTAGCAAGCTCTTTAGTGTAATTAGAATTGAGAGCTTGCATTGTTACTCTAGTTCATCTAGCTAGTAAGATTGCAAGTTGTGTGTCAAGTGATCATTGCTACTTGAATTGTTGGATAGGTGGCTTGCAACCCTTGTAGAGCTAGAGCAAGTTTGCATTTCACCATTTGTCATACTAATCAAATTGCTCTAGTTGATTTGTAGAATTTAAATAGGCTATTCACCCCCCCCTCTAGCCATATTAGGACCTTTCACTTGTGTAGTTGGTCTTGTAATTAGTTGACTTGTGTAGTTTGCTAGTTATCTTCTTGCTTGTGTAGTATAGAAGTAGCTCTCTTGTGTGACTAATTTGGTTTGAGTAACCATATTAGTCACTTTGCTTAGTTTGTATAGCTAAGTGATTTGAGTTCTCTAATTTGGCTTGTGTAGCCTTGTTATTGAGCATTGTTAGTGAGCTTAGGAGCTTTGTGCTTTTGCTACATGAATTGATTAAGTGAGCTCTAACTAGCCCGACACCTTTGTTGCCTAATTAGGATCTTTACAAGAGGCTTGTGAACTTAGATAGAGGGGTGTAGTCTTGGCTAGACTGTTAGTTTTAATTCCGCGTTTATCTCGGTTAGCCGACGCGTTTAATTTTAGAAAGGACTATTCTCCCTCCTCTAGTCCACCATCTCGACCCTACACTGGTTCGCTTGACTCAGCTAGACCTCGGTTGTTTGGGTCCTTTGCTAGCTAATTTGTTGTGGGCCACGTGGCCCGCTAACTAGTCGGTGCCTTGAGACGCCCGGGGTTACAACCCCGACAAATTGCATATGTAACAAACTTACATCAATTTGGCAAATATCGTAGCCCGCCCACCCTAAGTTCTAACATGATAGAAACACATGGCATAACACTTGCATTTGTTGATTGTGAGGCTTGTTCTTGATTGGGACAGATAGCCCTCGAAATAAGTTTTTGAAAAAATCAAGATCGAAATTCAGAGCTAAAAATTATGACATTTTTCATAATGTCTGTTGTTTCTTTAAGATGGTGATGGACGGAAATTCTGACACTTGAGAAACTTCTTGCATGAGATTGGGATGTTTATTTTTATTTGCATGAAAGCCCTACCTTATTGTCGGATGGACATTACGGTGTAGGTAAGGATTATTACTTCTGTGTATTAGTTCTTTTAAGGAACTTGTCGGTGCAGAAAGTGACCAATACGTAAATATTTGTAGTTTTGCTGTACATTACGATCGGAGGTGGCCTAGCACTTAATGACGCAGGGTTGATACTGGTTCAGGCAACATGCCCTATGTCCAGTTTTAGTCGGTCGGTGACTTTATTCCTGAGCCTAGGTGCTCGAAGTTTGATGTGGGGTTACAAACGGAAGGGAGAAAGACGGGGGTACAAGAGGTCCAATCGGACTCCGGTCTAAAGGTCTGAGAGTGACGGGAGGTCCGCTATGTGCTAAGTGTTTGAGCGTGTGCTCGCGGTTTGAACCTAGTGGTTCTCCTGTTGTGTGTGTTGTTCGAGTTGTTTTGGACTGATCGATCTCTTTTGCTAGGAGAGAGCGCACCCCCTTTTATAGATGAAGAGGATGGCCTTACAAGCGAGAGGGAGAGAGTGTGCGTATGCTAAGGCTTGTTGCCCACGCCATCGGATACAAGATGATTGTAGGCGCCCATAACACTATTAATGTTAGATGCATGTGGGAGGTTGCATTGTCTTCTTCTGGTATGGCAGACATCGGTGCTTGCCATATTGTTGATGCCTAGAGGTATGCAGGGAGTTTTACCATGTTCGCCTGGTATGGTAAATGCTGGCACCCACAACACTATTGATGCCCAGAGGCATGTGGGGGGAGCCTTACCGTGTTTGTCTAGAATGGGAGTTGATGGCGCCCACAACACTGTATTGAAAATGTTGGTGCCCACAACACTACTTGGGTCCTGACATGTTAGGAAGGTTGCAGGGCACCTTTCTAACATGCCTTGTTGGTATTGTCCTGCAGGTGTATAGGGTACAGTCCTTAGTATTGCGGTTGACTTGAATGCCCTGCCTTACTATCTCCATTCGTTTCCTAGTTCTCACCGAGCGAGCATCCCCAGTCGGTTGGTCCCAGTCAGCTCTGATTGCGCCAGTTGGAGAAGAGTTGTAAGTAGGGGTTCGACGCATCCTCAGTCGAAGACTCGGGTTGGAGTCGAAAGTGGTGTTAGGCCAGGCCTTCCGGTCGGAGAGGCCATCCAGAGGCAGGCCAGAGTTGGAAAGCGAGTGATGTTCCTCCTCAGTGAGGCCTTCTGGTCGGAGAGGCGGGTCGGAGTCAAAAGCAGGTATCGTTCCTCCTCGGCCAGGCCTTCTGATCGGAGATTGGATTGCCCTTATGGCCTGTTGTTTAGGTTTTTGGGCCGGCCCATGAGTTGTGCGTCGTTCGCAACATTATCTACTGGGCCGAGCCTTTGTTGGGAAGTCAGTCCATAAGGGACCCTAGGTTTATGAACCCAACAGGAGCCCCTAAGCCCCTGGGCGATTCGGATAGAACCATCTAGGGGATTTTTGTCTTAACGGCGGGTGCGCGCGAGCGCACCCGTGGGTGTAGCCCCCAAGCCCCGGGTGATTCGAGGAGAATCGTCTGGGGGTTTTTTCGTGTTTGCCAGCAGGGGAAGTTTGTGTTTCATCAGTGGGTGCACGCGAGCGCACCCGCAGGTGTAGCCCCTGAGCCCCCGGGCAATTCAGGTGGAATCGCCTGGGGGGTTTTGTTAGCGGGCGTGAGCGTGTGCACTTTGGTGGGTGTAGCCTCGCTTTTCAGTTTCTAGCCCATCGTTTCCAAGAGTGTGGTCCTAGGCATTTGGTTGCGGCCAAGGGACAGGGTGAATCAGAGTCGCGGATCCAGGGATCATTCGAGTTGGAGTCACTAACCAAGGTGTCAAGCGTGCCAAGGGATTGGATGAGACGGACTTACGAATCCAGGCATCGGGCGTGCCAAGGGATCAGACGAGATGGACTCACGGATCTAGGCATCGGGCGCATCGTGGGATCGGGCAAGTCAGAGTCGCGGATCCAGGCATCAGGTGCGCCGAGGGATCGGGCAAGTCAGAGCTATGGACCTAGGCGCAGCCGAGGCTTTTGGGTGTCTTGAGCCCTTGAGCCCCATTAGGCTTGGTTGGGGTCGGTTTGAGTTTTGTGCGTTACCCCATCCGTGGTTTCTCACAACCGGAGGGGCTGAGCTAACGTCGCTTGCCTCGATGGCTCGAGTGACGTGCTCGGTGAGCTCGCTAACGGGCACGTTCGAGTGAAGTCTGGGTCCATCATTCCTGACGGGGTCGGCATAGCCCTCATGTGGCACTCCACTGCTCCTTAACCTGCAACCTGACAGATGCCTAGATTGTTTCGGAGACCGACCCGGGTGGCCCGCTGGCCTCCCCTCGATGGAGATTCTATGAGTTTGGCGAGGTGAGGATCGAATGAGAAGGTTGAGATGACCCTGTCTGCTTTGGGGCAGACTGGGAGAGGGCCATTCAGGGCTTATCTGCGTTTTCTCCCCTAGCTCTATTTGATGCGAGGCGGCCTCAAGCCCTTTGTGGGCTGGCCTTCGAACCCCGATCGGTCGTTGCTCATGTTGAATGAGGCAACTACCGCTTCGTGACGCAACATGGAGCGTTGTGATGCATTTGACCGCATATGCAATGCTTTGGATGTATGGAATGAATGAATGTGTGCATGGATGAATGAATGTTTATATAAAGAAATAGTGGGGGTTGGTAATGTTACCTTGATGACTCGAGTGATGGGGTTTGAGGAGCTGTAGAGTCGAGATGGCGGACTAGAGGGGGGTGAATAGTCCTTTCTAAAATTAATCACGTCGGCTAACCGAAATAAGTGCATAATTAAAACTATCGGTCTAGCCAAGACTACACCCCTCTATTTATGTTCTCTAGCACCTTCCAAAGATACTAATTAAGCAACAAAGGTGCCAGGCTAGCTAGAGCACACCTAACCAATTCTAGAAGCAAGGTCACACAAACCTATGCCACTAGTACTTTAAGCAACAAGGGAGCTCCTACACATGCTAGTAAGCAAAAGCACAAAGCCACCTAAGCTCACTAGCAATGCTCAATAACAAGGCAACCAATGCCAAATTAGAGAGCGCAAATACTTAGCTACACAAACTAAGCAATGTGACTAACAAGGTTACACAAACCAAATTAGCCATGCAAGGGAGCTACTTCTATGCTACACAAGCAAGAAGGTAACTAGTGAGCTAAACAAGCTAACTAATTACAAGAGCAACTACACAAGCACAATGTATATAAAAGTAATCATAAGCTTGTGTAACGAGGATGTAAACCAACGGGAAGAATAAAGTTGACATGGTGATTTTTCTCCCGAGGTTCACGTGCTTGCCAACATGCTAGTCCCCGTTGTGTCGACCGCTCACTTGGTGGTTCGGCGGCTAATTGCCATCACCCGCCAAGCCCGCACGTCAGGCACCATAAGAACCTACCCCAAAAGTGAGGGTAGCTCAATGACACGCTTTACTAGAGTTGCTCATCACGGCTCCCGCGGGGCGAGCACAATGTCCCTCACAAAGCTCTTCTCTAGAGCATCGCACAAGCTTCTTGCGGGCTTCGACAGAGACCACCACCAAGCCATCTAGGAGATGGTAACCTCCAAGAGTAACAAGCACCACTGACTTGTAACTCGATTACCTAGTGCCACTTGATGTAATCTCACAATGCAACGCACTAGAATCACACTCACTCGCAATCGATTCGCACTCTTGCAAGCACAAGTGAGTTAGAGGGCATCTAAGCACTCCTACACAAGCCACATAGGCGTGAGGGTGCTCAGCTACCAGCCCAAGGCTGGCCACACACTCCTTTTATAGCCCCAAGGGCTAAAATAGCCATTACCCCTTCACTGGGCAAAACGCGTACTGACTGGACGCTGGACCCCAGCGTCCGATCACTTACAGAGAGGTTCTAGAGCCATTTTTCAGCGACCGAACGCGTCCGATCATCACTGACTGGACTCTCCCAGCGCCCGGTCGCTTCTAGACATGCTAAAAACACAGACCGAATGCTGTGACCGGACTCACAAGTGCTGACCGGACGCAAACCCTGAGCGTCCGGTCACAGACCTTTCAGCGCTAAAACGGCTATAACTCTTAGCTTCGAACTCTGATTTTGATGATCTTGGACATTTTGAAAAGCTTACTTAGAGGGCTACACATCCCACATGTATACTTGATCCAAATCACAATGGATCAAAGTAGTATTCCAATCCAAGGACCATCCTATAGTTTGGAGTACACCGAAAAAGCTTTTTCTCTTCTCTAAGTTGATTCACAACAACTCGAACTTCTTCTCCTTTGCAAATGTGCCAACACCACCAAGTGTGCACAACCATGTGTATGTGTGTTAGCTTTTCACAAACCTTTTCAACTTGCCATGCCGCTCGATCCTAGCGATGATGCAAAGTTAGATCACTCGAGTGGCACTAGATGACCGATATGCAAACAAGTTTGCCCCTCTTAATAGTATGGCCATCTATCCTAAACCCGGTCATCAACTTCTCTACACACCTATGACCGGTGAAATGAAATATCCTAGGTTATACCTTTGCCTTGCACATTTCATTCCATCTCCTCCAATATCGATGCAACACATGCACCAACATGATCAACAATGATATGATCCACTTTATATCATCACATGATCATATTGGTTCATCGATCTTGACTTCACTTGCTTTTCACTGTTGCCTTCATCCATCGGCACCAAGTCTTGCTCAAGCTTCACCGCCACGTGGTCCATCGCTCCAAAGCCTCTGACTTGCCCTTCACACTTGCAACCGGTCCATCAAGCCAAGTCTTGTCTTGATCTTCTCCACCTTGATCACATGACTCAATGTCATGTCTCATGTGCAATAAGCTCCTTCATCATCACATGTGTGAGCTTTGCAACATCTCCAAACCATTTTCACCTTCACGGCATATGTTGCTCACACACATGTACTTGTGGGCTAATCACCTGTGTATCTCATATAAACATAATTAGTCCACCTAGGGTTGTCACTCAATTACCAAAACCACATAAGGACCTTTCAGGAGCTCCTATCGGATATGTCTGATCAAGATCCACGCTCGTCATTCGTGATGGCACTACTAAATTTGTACCCTATTGCATCGGCCAATTTTTGATGTTATAGGTCTAAAATAGATGCGATAGCTTGATATCGCATCAATTTCTCGTTTGATGCGAGCCGATGCAAGTGGTCTTGATGCAATAGCCTTTTGCATCGGCTTCTTGTGGCTGATGTGAGAAGCAGCTATTGCATCGGCTGTCCATTGTCTCTTGCATCAAAACTAAGAGATGCAATAGCTTATTGCATCAAAATCATGTTGATGCAATACATCTATTGCAACGGCCAATGTGCGCTGCAATAGACTATATTGCATCGATATTAGGTTCGATGCAATAGAACCTATTGCATCACCATTTTGGTTTGATGCAATACGAACTATTGCATCGAGTTTATGTTTGATGCAATTCAAACTATTGCATCGACTTTATGTTTGATGCAATTCGAACTATTGCATCAACACGAGGTTGGATGCAATACAAACTATTACATCGACATGAGGTTGGATGCAAGAGGTTCTATTGCATCACCATTTTGGTTCGCTGCAATACGAACTATTGCATCGACATGAGATTGGGAGGACAACCAATTATTGCATCGAATTCATTGCACAGAAATTCATAAAATTACAAAATTCAATGGCACAAAAAGGCAATCATATTAATAACTTGGATCATAAGCATTCAATAATTTGTACAATGTTAGGAAGTCAAATGCCTTCCTATTTCCAAATAGGTAATTGCAAAGTTGAACTGCATTACAAACCACTAACTTATGCTACAAATAGGCAATCATAAACAAAAATACATGTCTCTTAGCACAGATCAACATGATATCTTTCTCGTTGCACAATATTAGATTCATTTCAGCTTGCCAAGACTCCCTCAAGGTTGATCTTCCTGAAAAGGTCAAAATGACATGCATTAGTAATATATACAGTTGATCACACAGTTGGAATCAAACATAGACAGCATGGTAGATGCTAATCAAGGTTTTACTCATGCTTACATGAGAATAGGGGAGTTGATTAACATTGGACACTTTCTACAGGTTTGAGCATAAAGAGCATAACACTAGAATCTAGTAAGACCATCTAGGGAATAAAATCAGTAACTTGCAAAATCCTAATGATTGCAGTACCAACTCATTTTCATGAATGATGCGATAGATCATACCTATTGCATCCACATGAATTACTATCGCATCCAACTCATTTTCGATACAATAACGACCACCTATTGCATCAGATTTTGAAAACTGATGCAATAGCAGCCACCTATTGCATCAGATTTGTTTTTGGTGCAAGGGGACATGATGCAATAGGGTCAAAATTTAGTAGTGTGGTGTCGACATGGCCCACATGGGGTGTCCTTCTGCTCCTTACCTATCTCTCGGTGTTCGCCTAAGCCGTTCGATCGACTCAGGAAGTCCGTTGGTCTCTCCTAGTGGAGATCCCATCGTTTGGGCCCTTCCAAGTCCCACCTAGGAAGGCGGAGGGCCGCCTATGTGCAGTGGCGCCTTGTTTCTTGCACCCAGTATGCGGTAGTGGTGGGCCTTACCTAGGCCACATCCCATCTAACCAGGCACCGTTCCATCGGGCAGGGCATGTCCCATTGGTTAGGAAGCATCCCATCATATCACATCCGCATTGAATGGGGGAAGGACGAGGGTTTTTCGCCCCCATCGTTTTGCCTTTCCCCGATTGCAGCACTTTTCCCAACTGTTGTGCCCCTTTCTTTAAGTAAGAGAAGGGAGAGGGCTTTCGCCCCGTTCCTTTGCCTATTCCCCATCTGCCATCTCTTCTCTTTCTTCCTTCTTGCCAAGAGCGTCTAAGTGTTGTGGCGGTTCCTAGGAGAGAAAAGGGGACAACGAGGGAGAGGAAAAAACTCACAGATTCATTCATAAACCTAGAGCGAAATGTCGAGCTGGAGGTCATCCGTCATGAGGGAGTCAGTGCTAGCTGCCTTCGCCGAGAAGGGGTTTCTACCGCCGAAGGAGGTGGCACACTAGAGGGCTCCTGGGAGGGAGGATTTCCCACAACCTTGGGCCGGTGAGGTTGTTTCCTTCCTTGCCTTTCATGAGCGTGGGTTAAGATACCCCGCGCACTGGTTCCTGCACGGGCTCCTCAATGAGTGAGGTTTGGAGCTGCAACACCTCAATCCAACTGGGGTGTTGCATATCGCTGGCTTTGTCATCGTGTGCGAGGCCTTTCTTGGGATGGAGCCACACGTGGACTTCTTCCGGTGGATGTTTTCTAGGTGAGCTTTGTCAGAGGGGAAGTCACTCATGATTGCACTCGTGGGGGGCTTCGCGCTGTAGAAGAAACCGAATGCATCAGGCTCGTACCCCGTGTACACCCCCTATGATTCCAATCTTGGGTGGCATGGGGAATTGTTCTATATCAAAAACCCAATGGAGGCACCATTCCCGCCTTTCATCGGTGGGAAGCCAAAGAGGCAGGAAAGCTGGTCATGGGGCCCTGCCAGCCGGTAGAAGAAGAAGGTGGAGATTATCGAGGTGGAGCTCCAGAAGCTTGTGTGGCATGGCCTTGATGGGGTGCGAGTGTTTTACACCCTCTTTCGCCATCAGTTTGCTCTGCTAGAAGAGAGGACGCAGCCGATGTGGAAGTATGGCGGCCCGATAGACCTCGATCGCGCGTCGCTGGAGGAGCTACTGAATGATGAGGTCTAGAGTCGCGTTGACCAGGTGCTACAGCTGAAGCCCAAAGAGACCCTCGATGGAAAGCCCAAACCTCTCAATGCCATGACGGTGTCCAAACTGGTATGCTCCCCTCTCTTTACTCCATGTTCTTTTCCTCTTTGCTCTCCTATTTTTTGATTTTGAGTCGCCTGTTCCATAGGGACTTGGAGTTTACAAGTCCTGGCCACACCTTCTGAAGGGGCTAGAGGGCGTGGCCTGGTAGGCCACCTAGAAGGAGGCGGCGGTTGAGAGGAAGAAGAAGAAAGCCGAGGAGGCTCGGCGGAAGCATGAGAAGGAGATAGCCTGGCATGTGCGGGTGAAAGTGCATCTAGCCCTTTAGTGGGTTTTGAATGATTGAATGACAATGTGATTAAAGGTCTAACCCATTTGCTAAGTGTGGACAGGTAATAGGTTATCTCACTGGTACTTAATGAAAGCCAAAATGATGTGTTGTTGTATAAACAATCTAGTTCAAGCACAAGACAACAATGCAAATGGAATTCATACAAATGCTTATTTATTGTGGGATTTCCATGTACTATGTGAAAGCAAGCTCGTAAGAATTAATTAATGAGACATGAGGGATTGCATATGGAATGGTCTCATATTTGAAGTTTGCTAAATTGAAATGAAAAAGATAACAATTCAAATGAATGGATGATTCAATACAAGATGTGACTTGATGGTCTGAGATAGTGAAGATAGCAAGGAAAGGCTTCGAGGTACTAAGCAAGGGTGAAGGGCAAGCGATGGCTTGGCGGCCAAAGAACCTAGCTAGGGTGAAGAAAGGAAGTACATGCATTTAGTTGAGGTACTAATCAAGCTATGATGGTCATGTTAATGTGGAGGATCAAATCACTATTGGAGTGTTTGATGGAAGCGACTTGATACATTTGGGATTATTCAAATTTGATGAATGGAATCAAGTCACGTGCTCAAGATGGCTATGCTCAAGTGAAAAGATCAATATCAACATGTTGGCACCCTCACTTGATGAAGATTGGAATACACGGCTTCAGTTGAAAGAGATCAACTCAAAAGGTTTAAATTCGTTATACTTTTAAATTTGAGTTAATAGGAATGTCGTACTATTAAGAGGGATGCATCATGTTGATAGATAATGTTTCATAAGTGCTCAAGCCAACCCATGTAAGTTTTGAGTGTTTGAGAGACAAAAGAGCTAATCTGTTTTTTGCTGGTCTGATAATACCGGATACCGAACGTGTCCGGTATTTGCCTAGCAATGGTAATGTTGTTGATCTCGGGTTGGTTCCTCGGGAGTTCCGATAGTTAGGAGTTCCGACAATGGTCGGGAGTTCTGATGTCTCACGCTTTAACTGACTTGGAGAGTTCACTATGGTGGTCATACTGGACGTGGCCGATATGGACGGCCAGAGGCCAACAGCTAGTTTTCAAAAGCCTTGAGGGTCGGGAGTTCCGATGTGAGTCGGGAGTTCCAGCATGAGTCGGGAGTTCTGACACCTCATATACTTTAACTCAGTTACCGTAGTTTTCAAATATGCTGAGGGTCCAGAGTTCCAACGTGAGCCGGGAGTTTTGATGGTCGGAAGTTCCAGCATTCATCAGGAGTTCCGACGCCTCACAACATCACTGTAACTTAGTTACCATTGGCGCAGTGTAAGTCATACTAGACGTGTCCGATATGGCAACGGCTATAAAACTACTAGTTTTTTCAAGAGAGCTATAAATACCCCCAAGCCTCCACCTTTGGAGGCTACTGATTCTGCTGATACACATACATGTTTTTTAGCCTTGCCAACTCTCCCAAACCCTCTCTTAGTGAGTGTGTGATCCAAATTGCCAAATCAATTAGTGGGTTGAGAGAAATTCAAAAAGAGAGCAATCCAACCACTTGAGCACTTGTGCATATTGTCAATCTCATGATTTGTATTTGTTACTCTTGGACTCTTCGGTCCAAGATGGCTAGGCATCATCGGAGAGCACCTGAGAGATTGTGGTGTGCCTCAAAAAGTTTGTAACGGTTGATTCAGCCGCCTTGGAATCAACTAGTGGAAGGAGGAAAAGGAGTTGGAAAAGTCTCCGGCTAGAGTGACCTTCATGGTACCCTCTAGGGCTAACCTTTGTTGGGTTGCCCACAGCCCCCTCAATGGAGAGTAGGACTCGAACGAGTCCAAACTTTGGTAAAACAAACATTGTTTCTCAATTCTCATTTCATTTGATATTTGTGTTGCACCAGCTCTTGTGTAGGTTCTCTGTGTATATTGTCATCTCTAATAGGTACCTGCAGTTTGGCTTGAAGATAGAAATCGAAAGGAGCAAGTTTGGGGCTGCTTTGTAGAAATCGTGTATACCGGACACGTTTGGTATTTTGTACCTATGCTGAAAATATTTATTCTCTGTTCTAACTTTGTGATGCTGGATTGTAGCTTCTAGATATATTCTTTATACCTTGTTTACTCTATGGCTAACTTGTGAGGTGTTGTATTACTCTTAATTTGGAATTTACATTTTGGAAACTCTCTTTTCTAATTGTTTTCGCATTTAAAGGTGTTAATTTTCAGAAATGCCTATTCACCCCCCTCTAGGCGGTGTCCTAGGTCCTTTTAATTGGTATCAGAGCAAGGTTCTCACCTAAAGCTTTACCACTGTGAGAAAAGGATGTCGACGCCTATCGAGTTGGAGCTAGTGCTTCTCCAAAATGATGGTTTAAACTTTCTACCTTGGTCAATTCATGTACTCAATGCTTTTAGGAATATTAGTCCTCATGTTGAGCATATTGTGGATGCAAGCATACCTCTTCCTATAGTTGATTGGAGAAACTACAAAAATTTGTCAAAAGAGGAAGAGATATGTGTGCAACACAATGCTCAAGCTATTAATGTCATGTTGAGTACATTGAGTGCAGAGGTTCAAAATGAGGCAATCTTTAATGGACAACCACCTTCGGAGAGTGCTCATCTCATTTGGACTAGACTTTTTGATTTATATGGAAAATCCAAATATGATGATGCACTTAAGATCGAGTCAATGGAAAGTATGTCCATTATGTCTTCATGCAGCGAAGAAGCCTCACAAGACCTCAAGAGTGCTGAGCCAGAGCAAGAAGAGCAAGCAACACATGACATGTTGTCTATCTACTCATACCGGACGTGTCCGGTATGCCTACCGAACGTGTCTAGCATGGCCGTGGTAGCAGGACAACAGGCTATCTATGATGATGGGGCTCAAGCCCAGTGGTGACCAAGTGATGAGTCAACCTTAGTATCTCATGATACTCATCACTTGTGTCTTATGGCCAAGAAAAGCAAGAAGAAGAGTAACAAGAAAGATCAAGAAAAGGAGAAAGCACAAGTAGATGATCAAGATGAGAGTGATGTTGAAATTGAAGACAACTACAACCTTGATCATCTCAACCACAAAGACAAGTTCATCATCATGAAGATAGTTGAAAAGAATGATGAGCTTGAAGAAGAGATTGAGAAGCAAGAGTAGTCACTTCAAAAGCAAGAATTGTTTCTCATCTCCAAGATAGAAGAACTAAAGGCTCTAAGTGAAAGGTATGAAAAATTATCAATTGAGCATGCTTTAATTACTAACTCCTCTTCTAGTGTTTCACAACTAGAGAAGGAAAACTTGGAACTCAAGGCAAGACTAGATGAACTATCAAGCAAGTGTGATGTGCTACAAGCAAACTATGTTCATCTAAAGTGCTCTCATGATGAAGTAGTAGAATCAAGCATCATGCTTGAGGTGGCTCATGAGGTTGTGATCACATCGGTAAAATTTTCTCAACCTCTCACACATTCACTCACTAGTACACCATCTCAATTGAATATTTCTTGTACTAATGAGTGTGCTCCTCAAGCAAGCCAATCTTCGATTGAGCTAAATCTCATAGAAAACATAGAGCTCAAAGAAGAGGTGAAAAGATTAAAGAAAGATGTGATTCGGTTGAAGGGTAATGAGAAAGCACAGCCTTCTCAAGATAACCGTGATAACATGGTGAAGAAGCTTGAGCAGGGTTCAAACCTTGCTTCCTCCAAAACCCAACAAAAGAATCACATTTCGAGTAAGGCCAACACAACCAAGAGCAAGAAACATGAAAAAAGGTTATGCTATGGTTGTGGATTATATGGACATGAGTGGACCATGTGTCCACATAAGAGTTGGGCCGACAAGTGTGAAGTGACCGAACAAAAGGCCTCAAACAAGTTGGCCAACTAAAAGAAAAGTGATGGACAAAGCGCTTGTCTCATGAGCAAGAAATTGGGGCATCCTACCAAGAAATGACCAATATACAAAGAGGCAAGAAATGAACCCCAAGTTGCAACAAGAAGATGCTATGGATGCAATGAGATGGGCCACAAGGTTGATAGATGTCCATACAAGCAAAACAAGCATAGAGCAAACAAAGGCCGCATATGCTATGCTTGTAGAAGAAAGGGGCATCTAAGCTATGAATGCCCAAATGGTGATGCTCCTAAGCCAAACACATTTGTTTATAATGATATGCTTAGGAAGACCACAAATGGAGTTAGCACTAGCAAGGTCATGTGTTCACCACAAACTAGTGCTAAAGCCATTTGGGTGCCTAAGCACTTGTTGACTAACTCAAAAGGACCCAACAAGAGTTGGGTACCAAAGTGTGCTTAGGTTAATGATGTAGGTACTTGATGATGAGATGAAGGCCTCGGTGTGGTTGAGCAAGCAAATTGATAATATTCACTCAATCTATCAATCAATTCTTATCATAATCTCTTATATGGTTGATCCGAAGATAATTTAATGAATATATCATCTATTTCATCCTCACCATTGGTAACAAGTACCTAAACCTTATAGGATAGCCACTTTGTTTGTTTTGTGCTCAATGACTCACAAATAGGCATATTTGTGAAAAATTGACACTACAAGGATTTGACCCTTATAGCACCACTTGTTTCCACAACACCACACATTTGGTTGCAATATTTGGTTCTTTGGCAACCAACGTCATAATTGGTAGCGATATATGGGCCTTATGGCCATCAAAATTGTGTGTTGCGTTAGTCATAAGCTTCGTTGCAAGACATAGGCACTAATGCCACGAAGGAAAAGATGGTTGCGATTATGGGTGCCTATTGCCACAACTTATGTTGAGTTGTGATAATACTTATGTTGCGTTGCAATAGCTAGGTGTTGTTGCCACCGTTGTAAAGTTGGTTGCAAGTAGTTGTACATATGACAATGAAGTAATTGTGTTGTGTTAACTTTGAGCTGCGTTGCGATAGATCAGATCTATATTGCATCGAAGAAATGATTAGTTGCAAGTAGTTGTGAATAAAGCCATGATGAAACTTTGTTGCCTTAATCTTGTCCTACGTTGCAATAGATTTTATTATATTGCAACCAAAAAGTCATTTGTTGCATCCGTTGATGTTCTATTGCCACCAACTCTATACTTGGCAATATTGCAGTACATGTCATTGCAAGAAGAGTGCTATTGCCATTAAAATTTGCCCATGGACTTTACTTATCATGCACGTGAGCCAAAAGCAAAGGATTAGACCAACCTACCATCCTAAAGTTAAAAAATAGTAAATAAAAAATAAAAAACAGGAAAAAAAATCATAGCATGCGCTAGCGGCGCAGCCAACCCAGCAGCAACACCGAGTGGCACTAGGCACGTGTCCACAGGAGGTCGACATGGACATGGTCAGCTCTTGGCCCATACAACAAGTATTTCTAGGAGAAAAATGGGAAAAAAAGATAAGTCACAAGCAAGACAGTGATTCAAACCCTCGCCCATGCATAAAACCACTAAGGCACCCCCACTGGGCTACGATTCAAACCCTCAGCCCTACACACTAATCAAAACAACAAAACACATAAACAAATGAAACCTATGTCACCGTAATCAGCAAGATGAGATCGACACAAATAGAGTAGCATTTCTCCATTTTTAATTAGAATATATAAGGTAAATGCAACATGTGCAGATCACTATGGATGCAGGCAAGCACTATGAATGCAAAACGGTGCCAACAGATGAGGCGTTGCTCCTGTCCATAACAATATTGCACAACTCATGAACTAAGCCTTAATTCAAACAAAAAACTGAGCAACTGATGAACCAAGCCTTCAATTAATAAAAAATATCACACCAACACACACATATATATATGCCGTAACAATATTTGAGTTCAATATTTCACAGCTCAGGAACCAAGCCTTAAATCAAACAAAAATTTGCGCAGCTTTTGAACCAAGCCTTCTGCTAAAAAAGTCGCACCAATACATATAGAATCACATTTATGTAAAAAACTCATCATCCTATCCTTGGCCTAAAGAGTTGACAGGTGCAACATGTCCATCATCGATGTAGGTGTCATCATTATCATCATCTTCATCAACTAAGTCTTCATCATTTGGTTTTGGCACAGGTATAGCTTTTTCAATGATGCTGGCATCTCCGGTCACTCCTTGGAGGTCGTTCCTTGTCCAATTTGTCAACTCTTCATGTTGGCTAGAAATGGTCATGGTCTCCACACCGACATCGAGTGAGTCAATATCAATCTGTCCTTGCTGTTCGGTATCTTCAGATTCTGGCATGGAAAACAAAGTCCTAGGCTTTATTCTAACAACACTGCTCCAGTTGGATTTATTTGCGCATTTGACATAAAAAACCTGCTCAACTTGAGTCGCCAGAACATAAGGATCATTTACATATCGACGACGAGTTGTATCGATATCTATAATCCCATATTGATCCTTATTGTAACCTCTACTTTTGTTCTTAGTAGCGGCAGGAACGTCGTACCAATCACACTCAAACAATATGACTTCTTTTTCACTAGGAAAATCTAGTATCATTATCTTTTTAAGGACACCGTACCAATCCATATTGCCTGTACTATCATCACCCTTCACTAAAACTCCAGAATTTTGTGTACTGAAGCTAACCTCTATAGAAGCCGTTCGAAAAAGGAAATCATGGATGAAGCATCTGCTAAAAACACGAGCCATGTAATGAGGACCCTGAGAAAGGGCATATAGCTCCTCACTAATCTTCTGTTCTGCATAAACTACCTTCATCTACACCCAATTCAAATAAATAAATAAGATAATTACTATATATTTTTTACATGTATAAGACAACATTACTGACCTTACGTTCAAACCACCCAACAAAATGCTCCCTGTGTCGCTTATCAACGCCGTGTGCGCTAGTTCTTCTCATTAGCTCCTTATGCTCACTATATATTATTGGTTGGATCCAACAGATTACATTAGTGTAACATTAATCAGGAGTACTATTATGCTCTTACTTATCTACTATGAAAAGGTACAAAAACACAAAAAAGGTGGTAGTAACAGCTTACTTAATCCATGGAATTGCTTCGTCACAGTTTGATAATATATAGTGACGCATCCATAGCATGTCAGATCTAGAAATAGGCTCAAGTTTGCAGCCTTTCTTACTATAGTCGATGCTCCCAAATATGCTATGCCCAGCCAGTGGTTCATTCACTGTGCTCCTCTCATGACGCGCTGGGCGATCCAGCTTCATGTCAATGTCTTCTAGGAAGCGAGAGCAGAATGTCATGCACTCCTCTGAGATATATCCCTCCGCTATCGAACCTTCTGGATGTGCCTTGTTCCTAACATATCCTTTAAGTGTACGTAGATACCTCTCGATCGGATACATCCAGCGATAACACACAGGTCCTCCAATTTTAGTCTCCTCAGCTAAATGAACTGGCAAGTGCATCATAATATCAAAAAATGCTGGAGGGAATATCATCTCAAGCTGACATAAAGTCTCTGCAAATTGAAGAGCTTAGTTTTTCAATGTCACTTTGCACCAGCTCCTTTGAACATAGGGCATTGAAAAACCTGCTAAGCTCAATCAATGGTCTAGCAACATCTTCAGGCAATATGTGACGTGCAACTAAGGGTAACAGTTTCTGCAAAATAACATGATAGTCATGTGATTTCAGTCCAGAAACCTTACATCCATCAAAATCCATGCATCTCTTTATATTAGACGCGTAACCATCAGGCATCCTCACTCCTTCTAAGAATGTACATAACACTATCTTCTCGTCCTTGCCTAAGGAGTACAGTGATGGTGGCAAAGTATACTGACCATTCTCCAGCACTGGATGCTGATCGTGCCTTATCCCAAGATGTTGCATGTCAAGCCGCGCCTTGTCACTATCCTTACACTTACCATCTATGCCAAGCAACGTCCCAATTATGCTCTCACAGATATTTTTCTCGATGTGCATAACATCCAAATTATGCCTTACAAGCAATTTTTTCCAGTAAGGTAGGTCAAAAAATATACTCTTCTTCCTCCAATTGTGCCACCTACTATCTTCTTCACGCTGCTTCCTCTTCTTTGTGGCTGTTCCAAATTTTGGTTGCTCAAAACTTTCATACTGTTGTATAACCTGTGCACCAGTCAGTGGCACAGGTGCCTCCCTCGTCTCTGTCTTGTTGTTGAAGCTGTTTTTGTTCCTACGCCACCTGTGGTTCTGAGGTAGAAACCGACGATGACCCAAGTAGCAGTGCTTCGACCCGAATTTCAACCATAAGTAGTCTGTATCTTTGTGGCAGTATGGGCATGCAAACTTTCCTTTAGTACTCTAGCTAGATAGCATGGCATAGGCAGGGAAATCATTTATAGTCCATAGTAGAAGCGCACGAAGAGTAAAATTCTTCTTCTCCTTTGCATCCCATGTTTTAACACCTTGTACCCACAATTCCTTCAGCTCATCAATCAGGGGCTGCAAATAGACATCAATATTCATTCCAGGAGATTTCGAACCTGGTATCAGCATAGACATCATCCAAAACGGTTGTTTCAAACACAACCAAGGAGGCAAGTTGTAAGGAATTAGGATGACAGGCCATGTAGTGTATGCAACATTCAACATCCCAAATGGATTGAAGCCATCAGCTGCAAGACCGAGCCTTACATTGCGAGGGTCTGATGCAAAATCCTTAAACTCACTATTCACATGCTGCCATGCCAATGAGTCTGCAGGGTGACACATTTTCCCATCACGCACCAGTTCTTCCTTATGCCAACGCATCAGTGAAGATGTTGATGCTCTCATGTACAATCTTTGCAAACGAGGAATAAGTGGAAAATAACGAAGGATCTTACGTGGAAAACGCTTCTATCCGCCGGTAGTGACAACAGGACCATCCTTTTCAGTACCCCCGGACTCTTTCCACCTAGACTCACCACATGTTGGACAGTTATCCCTTTCAGCATAATCCCCACGAAATAACACACAGTCATTCACACATGCATGAATCTTTTGGTAATCGAGGCCAAGATCTCGAACAACCTTACGCACTTTGTCCAAGGATGTTGGGAGGCAATGGCCATCAGGGAGCACAAGCAAGAACAGGCGAAGTATGCGTTCCAAGCAGTTGTTACTAAGACCATCCATGCACTTAATCTGAAATAGCATGACAATGAAAGAAACCTTTGTAACCTCCTTGCAACCTGGATACAATTCCTTCTTTGCCTCTTCTAGTAACCGATACAGTTTCTTTGCACTCCCATTTGGGTCTTCCTCATCATTTCCTATGACTTCTCCATGTACAACACCGTTGATCAGTGAAGAAATCAGCTCATGGGAACCATCCGCATGATCTCTCATGCCTTCATCAGCGTTGTCCTTCTCAACTAATAAAGGCGGACCATTACCTTCTCCTTGGATGAAACTCTCATCAAACCCTCTCAGTGCCACGTGAGTTCGAACCTCTTTTTGAGTTTGATAAGACATGCAACGGCATCGAGTACATGGACATGGAGCAGTTTCTTCTTCAGATGTGCCTCCAAATATACTCTGAATATAGTTCTTGAATCCTATTTGCCATTCAGAAGTAAATCTGGACATGCGCATCCACCTCCTATCTTCATCAGACATTCTTCACACTATCAAAGATCAAGAACAACACAATCTGTCCAAAGTAGTACTCCCTGCAATGACCACGAAGCCATAGAATAAATAGATGTTCTTGCAATTAACAAACTGTACAATTTAAAAAATCAACAAGAAATTTTCTAGTCGGCTGTAATGATAATCATAAGACATCAGCAAAAAAAAAGTTATTAATTTAGACATTGGCGATAATGCTTGTTATCATAGGCAACCATTAGCTAGAGTGACAGTGACACCATTAATCTAAATATAGGCGATATAGTGATGCCTCTTAATTTATAGCGACTATACAAGAAAAAGAGATATTAACGACGGGATATGTGGTCGTTAAAGGTCCTAATGTAGTCGTTAAAAGTTATTAACGACCACAAAAGTGTGGTCGTCCATGGTTGTTAAAAGCTCCGTATTTATAACATCAGCCACCACTTGACACCATATACAATGAAATTTTCTATAGCAGAGAAAACACAATTGATAAACTTGCAACAGCAAGCTATTATTATTTATCCAATTTGTCACCATATAAAGATATATCTTTGCAAAAAAAGGAAAAAAACGGCTAACCATGAAACTAACAGTGCCTCACTTCAGGACCATTCCTATTACAAAGAATTAGCAGCAATAAGCTGTGTTTGAAGGTGAAAACCACCTACTATAACTAGAATACTAATCTTCAATTGGAGGCACTCTGCAACATTACCCTCTGACAGCTTGGTCTTGTCAACAAGGAAAAGCCTGCAGTAACTTCAATGTTAACACTATGCATAAACAAAACAAAATAATAACTAGTTAATACTTAAATGAACTGATGTCAAATATGCACTGAATATCAGAATTATGCCTGAGAAGATCTGAGATCTGAGGTTTAGACAAGGAATTTGGCATGGAAGCTGAAACATGACGCATTCTTTGAATACAGATTAGAAAGAATAATTATTTAGAATAAGCTGAAACATGATAACACAAAAGGTTCAGCCAAGAAATTTGGCAAGGAAAACCGAAACATGATGCATTATCTGAATACGGATTAGAAGCACTAATCACTGCCGCCGTGACCTGGCCCTTGAGGAGTTTATATAGTGGCTCGTGTAGTCTTTTCATGTTACTGACTATAAACAGTCAGCACATTAATATTGCATATGTTTGATAAGAGTAAAAATCATAGTACTTAAGCAAAGACCAAATAAAAATTAACTGCATTATGTAGAACAAGATAATAAACTCACATAAATTTGATGCCTACGTACAGCATCATCGGTCCAGTACTGGAATGCTCGTATAAATAAAATCAAATTACATGTATTGATGGCCAGATCCTTGTTATTCAGGTGGCAACCAATACTCAAATTTCTTTCTTACTGATACAATAAATTAATAACTTTAGGGCAGTTTTTTAGATAATTAATTCAGGCTAGTTAAAATTTAAGATGTAATCCATATTATAAAATACGAGATTTATATAAGTATAGATTATAGGCAACCTTTATTAGTACTAAGTACAAGGACTCTCCACGAGCAGTTTTGTTCAGACATTTGGTGCTTATTGTACTATTAACTGAATTCTGCAGAAGAAATCCATAAACGTTACCTTGGTTCATGACTTTAGAACAGCAGATTAGCAGAGGCACATGACAAATTTTCCGAGATAGCATAGATGCAATCTACAAACAAATTCCCTTTATTAAAGATGCATTACACATCCAAAACAGTAAACATTGAATCTCATAGGCAACAAAGGTACCCTCCCCTCTACTCCAAAGCAACAGTCAGGGTTCTTCAAGTAGATAGCACGCATCCATGAAGGAACGTGTAAAATTACTTTCTCAGGTACAAAGTTGAAAGAAAGGAAACCATATCATCTGATCTAGTGTTCTAATTGAGATAAAAACCTATCCACAATTATTAACTACTGAAAAATACAACAATCAAATGTCAAAATCTAACATTGGGGAACATACCTGTACTAACTAAAATAGGCAGCGAGAAGCCGGCAATCCCTTGAGCGAACAATGCGACCCAGTCCTACTGCTGCAGGGGATGGAAGGTGCAGGCTCTACTCTAGATGCAGATGAGGATTGAGGAAAATCCTATTGAGGAAGATGATGGCTTACAGTTGGGGCACGTGAAGATCTAGTCAACTAGGCACCCACAGCCAGTCATTCACCTGTTTGATGGCCGCCGCCGGCCTCGTCGCCACATAGCGCAGACGAAAAATATCATCGGTTGTGCATAGAGGGCGACCTATGGAGGCCCCCAGCGGCCCAGCCCTCGCACCACCGCAGGGGATACAGATCGTGTGCACTACTGCAAGATAAGCAGTGGCTGCACCTGAGCCATCCATAGGAGAATGAACGGCTTGGATGAGAGCCCTCCTTTTTTCTTCTTTTCTCTTGACTTTATTCTACCAACAGCCCTTTTGAGGGAAATGGCAGCAGCAAAGAAGTGTTTGGCGCCATTTTATTGCTGAGACGAGCGAAGCGACGCACTTCGGTACAAAAACCTTTGCAAAATATTCCTTCTTCTGGCTAATTATACATGTTGCAGTTTTAACCATGGGATAGATGGCCGGCACTTTTAGAGAATATGTTATGTAAGTATAGGTTAATTGCACATGTTGCAGTAATTTGAAAAATCATTATCTCTAAATTGTTTATGTTCAAAGGCTGCATTTTGGGCACACATCGATCCGGCCGCCGTCACCCAGGTCCTCCCCTGCTATGGCACGTTAGGAGAGATTATAAATTATAAAATAATGTAACTAATTATGTATGTTTAGAGATTATAAATTATAAAATAATTAAATCTGGCAATGAATTCTTGAAGTCTTTGCAAGTCTGCGTACTTTACAAATTACAAGTACGCCGGCAGCAGCAGTTGGCCAGCCGGCCAGAACTGCAGAACGTAGGCACCGCTGTCCGCACTGGCTTCTTTTCCAGGAACGAAATAGGCAGAATCACAGCCAGGACGAGATCGCCAGATCGCGCCTCGCGAGTTCGTGAGGCAGACAATAGACGAAGCGAGAGCGGCGCAGCGGCGGCTGTTGGGGATTGGGATCGTGACTTCGCAACGCACCCAGCGGACTTAGCGGAAGGCAGGCAAAGCATCGTGTGTTTTTTTTCTTTTTCTTTTTACATTATATACATTGATGTATTACTCGTGCAGAGTATGCCGGTGCATACTCGGCATACCCTGTAGATCCGCCACTGCTTTTGGGCAAGCAAGATGATAAGGACCCGTTGAACTATGTAAAGACCAAATAATAAAAGTTCATTTGCAGCATATACTTAGTTTGTATAAAAGATAACTATAGTACAACAAGAAAATTAAAAGAACAATAATTGTTATGATTACCTCAAATAAAAATATAATGCTTCAGTGCCCTGTAAAAAACCATCTTTAGGCATTTATTGATGCAAAATCTTTAAGAACAATATAAAGATCAATGTGGTCCAAAACATTCTTATGAATATTTTACTTTTCTGAGCGCCCGACAAATGCTTCTTAGGTAGCATCTAATAAGTATCTAAATAAATACATTGAATTAGAACTTTATAACCCTACCTCTATACAAGTAAAGCGCATACACAAAACAATTAAACAAATAAGAAAAAATAGGCTTCAATACAGTAATGTCCCTGGCGCTAGCTTCTAGAGGTCCAAGTAAAAAATTGGAAATTGGAAAATACTAATCGGTCATGGGTATTGGCATGTTGGGGTTGCTTACTGTGATCGCATCTGTTGTTCGCCGTCTTTGCATGCAGTTGCAGCTCGCGCCGTCGCGGCACCACGACGGTGTGCCCGTGTGCGGTGCGTCGGCGAGTCGGCGACCACGTCGGGTGAGTCGGCATCTCCACGCAAGAATAGCGCGTCCAGGTCGATGAGCAAGAACAATAAGCGCCGGCGCTGGCGGAAAACGAGCGCTAGCTCCTCGCTCGATCCGCGGCCTGCGCGGCAGAATAGAAATAGGTAGGTATGGTACGGCATGGGCCGATGTTTGTTCGGCCTTTGAAAGCTTATGCCAAATAAGAAATTATATCTACTAATTACCTATATTATCTAATTAAATCAAATAAAAAATATAAGGGCCATATTAAATAATGTGTGCAATATTATTTAGTCTCATACGGGATATTCTTTGGATGTTGACTCGACTTATATGTGCGGGTTGTGTCCGCCTATGTTGAGAAGTTGAGAAGAGGCGTGGCATGGCGTGGTATAACCGAGCTCGAGCCTGACACGGCCGTGGTGCGGCGCATTAGTTGGTTTTGCCACTCAAGCCAATTTTTGGGTGTTAATTATGGCCGGCCAGGAGTTGCTGAGTTACGGCCAGGTGCCGCTTCCGTGGGATGCATGGCATGCACTCACGCGCACGTCCATCCGCCAGTAGTGCTGCGGATTTGCATTGTTTGGCCGGTTTCTAGGCTCATGCGTCATGCCGCTCTAGGTCTCGGTCAGCACCGCCATCGCCGCCCTGCCGTATATATAGATGAGTATATAGGAGTACGTAGCCTGTACAGATCGAATCGTGAGCAGTTTGGAGTTTGGACGTGCGTCGTCGGGCGGTTACACAATCGCATGGCGGAGGAGTCCGATCATTTTTGTCTACCTAAATTAGTGGGACATGCTGTTCGCGTGATCCAATAATCACGGCACACAATCCCCGCCACGCCATTCACGTGATTAGTTTCCTAAAATCGAGCGTGGGAGCCGGGGGGTCGTATACTCGTATCCCTTTCACGCTAGGCAAGGAGACCAGCGCTCCATCGATAGACACGACCATGATGGCGGCTGCCTCCTCCGACACCTTACGCAAGCGCGGCATGATGCCGCCTCCTTCGTCCGCGCCTACATCTTCCGCGCTAGATGATCCAACGTCGTCTGCTTCACAAGAGAGGCGCCGTCCTCCTAATGAAGCCATCGTCCAAGAACAAGATGATGACATGCACGACAATGATGGCTCTGGGAGAATACTACGTTTTCTCTACACCAGGTACATACAGCGGCATTTATATTTCCTTTTTGGATGTTGCTAGAATCATTGATTTATTCCTGGTTCGTACAGATTGAGTGCTTAGTACATACCCGTTAATCAGTTTTTAACTTCTCAATGAGTATACCTATACATGTACCTGTACCTGCAAATCTGAAGTCAGTACATTCAGGAAGATGTAAGTCACCACCAAATCTACACATTTGTTGTCCCCGCCAATTGCACACCTGAAAGTTCAGAAGTAATAGATTGAATCAAAATTCCAATCAACACCATTCATCCATGATCTGTAGGATAGTCATTTAATCATTGGGTCATTTAATTGCACACATCCATTTTGATTTTAAAAGAAAATTCACAGCCATAAATAGATCCACATATACATGGTTAAATTTGTAGTCAGGCAGTTTCAAAGAAGCCAACGCAGCACTGCAAAGGAAAATTAATTTGCTGCATATACACAGACAAGGTGGGGGAGGGAGATGATGGGGAGAAGCATACAAGACTTCCTCTATGTTTTCCTTGCCGGTCACCAACCAATTTCCGCTAACCACCATGGTAGCACACTAGTGCATTCGAGCAGATTGTAGAAATGCCATCTACAACTTTAGAAGTACATTGGCTATTCTTCAGTTAGCAGTGTGCACCCTCCTGAATGGTGAAAGTAAAGATGGATGGGAGATGGTAGGGAATGGCCAATGCCAAACTAAAAGGTGAATAATATACAATTAGAAACATTTTATATACCATCTACCAAGCGCTCATGTCCTCTAAATTTCTGCTAATTTATTTTTTTGAACAAACAAATTTCTACAAATTTATTAAGTACACATGCCGTTTAATCTATCGTATAGGTGCAATGGGGTACATATACAGCAGCACACTAATAGAGAAATTATTAATCAAAGTCTCATCATAATGAGAAAAATATTGCCTCTTGTTTTGCAATCACGTTTTGCTAATTTTGTTGAATTCCAGACAGAGTAATATCTTACACCACACAATGATGTTTTACTCCTAATATATATACTTGGTGATTATGCTATGCACACACTTTAATGTTTTTCTGCTCTCTATATGCACACAGTGAACCAATGACAGGTGACATGTGGACAATTCATTTCCAATGCAAGGGGAGACCTGAGGAAGATGAATTCATCTCTGCTGATATGGATAGAGCTCAGATCTCATATTTTAACCTAGTACATTTCAAAGAACAGCTTGGGTATGGAGCCAGGGACTTCTTATACTACAAGAAGCGTTGTGGCGGGGATGTAGCTAGACTTGAGCCCATCGAATATTTATGCCACGCAGAAACAATACTACAGGACAATGCTACGGATAAAGAAATCAGGTTGGTATTGTCAAGGGAGCCGGAACTGGAGGAAAATGTCAGCATAACACCCATTAAGCGACATGGGGGGAAGCGAAAACATGATCAATCAGGTATAGATGAACACCTTGATGCCTACAAGGTGTGGCTAGCAAAATTGTGAGCCAAAGATCCAGACATAGGTAAGATCATTCTTTGCATCACTCATTCAAATTGTTATAACACAATGTTGCTTTGACAAGTACATCTTGTTAATCATGACTCGCAGACTACATGGATGACTTCAGGGATGAAACAATTGAAACATACAAGGAATGGCTAAGGCATACAGGCCGTCGTCGACATATGCGTAATTAAATTGCTTTCATCATGTCATCAAATATATTACCAGCTCTTGTGCATTCAATAAAATAATTGACACATGTTGATTTTTTTTTCTAGTGTCATTATTGGAAGAACATGCGGATGAAAATCATTTAGCTGGTGGGGAGGGAAATCAGGAAATGAGCACGACAAACAAAGATAGGCCAGCTCATGCAAGAAAGCCAAAACAACAAGAGAATGGTATGTGTTGGTCCTTCCATTTTGCATTGTACTTCAAAACTCTTTTGCTGGTCATGTATATTATATTCGTTTCATATGTTAATAAGGTGGATCCAAAATTCGTGGACGTGAATGTCTCAAAGGCTTCAAAGCAACTATCAAGAGAATTAAGAGCGGCTCTTAGAAATTAAAGATCGAATTTGATTCCTTGACGGGAGGCCCCTATGGTGAGAACAGTCGCACATTCGTCGATGAGATTGTAGTGTTTACTAGGAAAAAAGGCTCCACTTATAGGAGTGCAATCGTGGAAGGATGTAAAGGATGTTGTGAAAATAGCAATAGCAGATGAGATGCTGGTGAGTCAATTGTTTTCTTTAGCCAAATGTTATGAATTCAGTACCTCCGCTTTACTGTTCTATTTGTCTTTCCATTCAAACAGAAATTTTGGGACTTAGATGACATTGAAGATGCTAGTGAAAAGATATGTGCAATTGCCAAAGAGAGGTACAAAGGATGGAGAGCTTCATTTAGTTCGACATACAAGGCATACTCCACTGACGCTCAACGAATGAAGCATAAGCCTGAAGATTTAGACAACATGGAGTGGTACTACTTGATTCAATATTTTGGAAGTGAGAGATTCTAGGTTCGTTGGTGTCCGGTTTTTTTTGTAATTCCATTGTTAAATACAATGTAAATAACAGAGCTCTGCTTGTACACTTTTGCAGAATATTAGCACCAAGAACTCTGGAAACCGACAGAAACAGAAGACTAAGCATCTCATGGGATCGAAACCATTTTCCCAAATTAGTTTTGAACAGGTGATGACAACATTAACTAAGCTGATTACTTACTTAAATATATGGTCGTTACCTAATGCTACATTATATTGTTGCCATCTCAGAGAAACCAGACTAATGGTCAACAACCTACTGATTTGCAACTTTGGATGATGACTCACACCACCAAGGATGGGCAATGGTCAAATGACGACTCTAGGGATGTCTTCGTGAGTGCTTGTATATGATTGTAGCTTTAAAATTACAACATGCTTCAAACTTATTTTGGAACTGTTTTAAATTACATGATCCTAATTTATTTCTCATGTTTCACTTAGGAAAATGCCTGCATACAAGTTACAGCGGCAAAAAAGGGAAAGGATAGGCCCTTCCTTACGGTTGAGGAGGAAAACACAGTTTTCCAACTCAACTACTCTAAAACTCTTGGAACAAAATCATACAGATGTCATGGACGTGGATACATGGCGAAATATCTAACACGAAGTGCTCTACTGAAGCACAGAGAAGAAGATGTAGCCCGCAGTGAAGTTTTAGCCCGACAAGAAAGAATGCAGCACCAACAAGAGGTTGAAGAATTAAAAGAAAAGCTTGCAAATGAAGTTTCAGCAAGGGAAAGAGACAAGGAAGAAAGTATGAAACAAATTGAAGAAATCAGGGAAGAATTTCGATCAACACTACAACAACAAATACAATTGGCATTGCAGCAGGTACTAACTTTGGAACATGGTTCTCCTTTTTTTGCTCCTCTATTTTAGCTAATGTTCCTTGTCTTTTGGGCTGCATAGGCTATCACAGGAACCATCAACACCACACAGCTTCCAAATGGCCCAAGTGCCGACAACAACTTCATCACACCACCACGCATAGAGGATCCAGCTATAGAGGTAATAAAAATGCAACAAGATTACTTACAAAAGATGCAACATGTTTACATATAAAATGCAACTTATTTACATCAAAGCATTCATTTTGGTAGAATAATGGACCAGCAAGCGTGTTGACCACAGAAAAGGTAGCTGATGAAGGTACTACCATGACAACAAAAATTAGTGCAACCAGGCCTCTTTTCCAGAAAAAGAATGGTGCCAATGAGTCATTGAATCATGTAATTTCTTCCCAACAACTACTGAGGACTCGTAATCAAATGAAAAAACTGCAGGTATGAATACTATGATCATTATATTTCATATGCCAAATGGTATATGTTATTTTTTACGGTGTACCTTAATTTACATTATATATTTGCTTTGCCACTATGATCATTATATTTGCACGTGCTTAGTTATTCCATGCACTTAATCACCAATGTTCCTATATTAAATTAATAATAAATTATATATGTGTTCATGAGTTGCAGAAAAGCGCGAACACCCAAAATATTTAGAGAAAGCTTTATGCCTATATGCTAGTGATGGACTGCTAGAAGAATGAAGTGTTGATGGGCGATGGAGCTTGAAGTAGTCAATAAGGGAACTCATATTTAGTTCTATTTTATTATGCCAAACATAGTCGCATACTTGTATACAGAGATGATGTTTTTATTGTACTATGGTCATGTTTATTTTAGCAGTACTCTGGTCGTTGTGTTATTACTTTGGTTGAGACTCATATTTGAAGTTAATGAAGGTTTGAGTTCTTATATGTGATGATGAAGTCTATACTCATGGCACAATTATTTTGTAACAAAAATTAAATTTCTAGCTATGAAACAAAATTAAATGTGCTGGCCAAAATGCCCTCGTTGCAACAAACTATCACGCAACCACTGTTTGTTGTTGCAATATACATTATTGCCACAAACTTTATCTGTTGCTATAGGACGTGTCTACCACCAATAATGACATGTTGCATTTTTCATCTATTATCACCAACAATGATTCATTGCATTCTCCATCTATTACCACCAACAATGAGTCATTGTATTTTCTATCTATTACCACCAACAATGCTTTGTTGCATTTTTTGTCTATTACCACCGACAATGATTTGTTGTATTTTCCATCTATTGCTCCCAACAATGATTCATTGCATTTCCCATCTATTACCACCAACAAATGAACGTGGCAATTGTGACTCTAGCCACCAAATTTGTTATGTTGCAATATTTCTATGATGCAATGGAGCACACTACATGGCAATATGGCCATATTCCCACATAACTATGGAGTGGCAATAAAGTTATTTTGCGACAACTTCATTCATGGCAATAGTGTCATATGGCAGCCACATGTTTCGTCGCAATAGTAACTCACGCAACCATTCTGCTGGTAGCAATATCCGTGCTTGCAACCATATCGTGGTTGCGTTAGTTTTTTTTGTGCATTGCAAAACCATGATATTGCAACACCACATCAAAAGGATGCAAAAAGCTATTGCACCGTTCCAAATGCAACCACTTGTCAACGACCATACATAGATGCAATTGATCCATATTGCAACCAAAATAGCCATATTGCAACCCAATATAGGCGTCACGACAGGGCTGGATCCTAGTAGTGTGAAAGTGGCTAATTAGTTTTACTTATCATGTTTGCCATATGGTGCTTTTAATAGCTCTCTAGTAGAGCAATTTATTTGTTGAGATGCATGGCATAAAAGAAATACTAGAGCTAAAACGAAGAATCACATGCAGCGGATTATTTGTCTCTGTCCTGCACCTACCGGATGTGTCCGATATAGCTAGGGATAGAGAGAAAGTCTTTCTGTTTCGCCAGTATTGTAGGAACCAGAACACTAATAGGATTGCAACTGAGTCTTTAATCCATATATTTTCATATATCATTAATTTACTCAAAAGCTTGTGATTTACCAAATCTAAGTGGATTGTGAGCATCCCTTAAACTCAATTTTAAATATGGCAAATTATTTGGTTGTGGTTCAAAATAGAAAATTGACTCCCAAATTCTTAATAGAATAAAGTGCTAGTTAAAAGTCATTCAAATTACTTAAAACACTTATTTAGGGGGAGCTCAGTTTCTATTTTGCACCTTGTGGACTAACAAATTTATCTAGCATTCTTTGTAGTCCTTTGGATGAAAAATTGATTTCGTATCTAGCATGATTATTTGGCAATCAAGATCAACATAAAGATTATCATGCTATGTATCTTCTTAGTGGTATTCTTGTGTGCTCAAGGCAAAGGTATGTTTTCACATACATGCATTGTAAGTGCATCTAAGGGACTTTATATGTTAGAATGTGCATTTGTGTGACATAGGAGAGATGTTTTCAAAACTCATTACTAGCATGTGTAGGTGGTGTGAATTTGAAAAACTATTTGAATCTTGGTCTTTGTGACCTAGCCTTGTCATGTGATAATTATAGCTCTCCTTGATTGTTTGATTGACTAATTACACATGACATGGCTTTCTTAAGTCCACAATCTACTATGTCTCACAATCTCTCTCTCAAGTAATCAAAATCTATATATGCCAAATATTTGGAAAAGAGAAGTGATACTCATGGCATTTGGATAAGAAAAGTAATTACACCTTATTTGGATCAAGGGCATACATGTTTTTGGATCAAGAAATGATAGAGAAGGGGATTGGAATTAAGTAAATGAAATTTGAAACAAGAACAACCAGTCTGCAAATACCGGACACGTCCGGTATGCATACCGGACGTGTCCGGTACGAGTGAGGTTATAAAACAGCCGGCACCCCTTCGGCCAAGTTAGTTTTTCCTCTCTTCTAGCCAACCTAGTCGCCTCTCCACGACCTTCATTGGCAATTTTGAGTTTCCACCATGAAAAGGGAGTGAGGGAGATTGGATCGGAGGAGATTTGCATCAAGATCGAAGGCTCTGGGACTTGGATTTCCAATCACATCTTTATTCTCTCTCTCAAGGTACCCTAATATCTGACCTCATCCGATCTAAGCAGTTAGGGCATGATTTTGGAATTTGTTCGGTAGAGATGTTATATTATCTATCAAGAAGCAATGCCCAAAGTTTGGAATTGATCCTTGAAGGTTTGAATTCAGGGACCCTGGTTAGGGTTGCTGGGCATGCACACTGGACATGTCCGGTATGCCTACCAGACATGTCCGATATGACCTAGCAGAGCAGGCCCTCTGCTTCCCTTTGATTCAATCCAATTTGAGAATTGTTTATTAGGCTTAGTTTCTTTTGTATCTATGTTTTGCAAACCTAATGACAGTGGTATGTCAAGGTGATTGTAAAACCATGGATAAAAGATTCTACGTCTAATTGCAATTTGAGATTAAGTTTTGGGCATGTATCTAAAATTCCTTGCAAATATTTGGATACAGGACAACAGCCATGAGCAGAAGACAAGAGCCTAGGTCCAAGCATAGGCATGATCTAGCACTAGAGAAATACAAGAAGGCAAGACAGGAAATGCATCCTAGATACAGTCCGCAAGAGCAGGGCAGCAGTAGGGGACTCTCTAGGGCTACTAAGGGTGATCCATAGTACAAAGAGGGAGACAACAGTTCTTCCTCTGACATAGATACAGAGGAGTATAGAGTGGAGCCCAGTACCAGAAAGAGGAAGAGCACTGATAGAGGTTCAGATGGTGGCAGCTCAGATGATGAGCAAGAGATTGAGGAGGAGTAGGCAATATCTCTAGCTCAGCACCAGCCAGGTCAGGGTATGCACTATGGTTTACTTGAGCCACATTCACCTAGTGTACCCTCTTATGTTTCTAGAGTTGACTATCGAGGGAAAGGCATGACCAGAAGAGCCAGAGATGAGAGGAGAATTGATCCAAGGGGCTGGTCTAGGATTCAGTTTGATCATCGATTTTAGACAGCCTTTCATATGGACTTCTACACCAGTGTGATCCTCACCAGAAACCTAGTAATTGCCAGGTCTCAGTGGATTGACTGGCAGTACATCAGAGATTTGCAGAAGGCATCCATTGATCACGATATTGCCATTTGTGAGCATATAGGGGTTTATGAGATTATGGAGTTCTAGCATGACTAGAACATAGAGGTGGTAGCTCAGTTTTATGCCACCCTATATGTTGAGGAGGATGAGAGGCATATGCACTAGATGCTTGAGGGCTAGTGGTACAACGTTGATTATGATGCTTTTGCAGCTCTACTTGGCTTCTCAGATGATCTTCAGAAAGATAGGATCCACATAGAGTAGGTGTTGCCTCTAGAGTAGCTCGCCTACATGTATTCACCAGGAGGTGAGAGAGGAGCAGTGGGGAAGGTTCTAGGTCTTCACCCTACCTATAGATACCTAGACAGGATGTTCAAGAAGACTATTGACTGCAAGGGTGGAGACAAGGGCAACATTATAGATTACTCTAGGAATTTGCTCCACAGGATGGCTCTAGGTGCATGGCCCTTCAGTGTCTTTGACTTCATTTGGTGCAAGATCAGGAGTGTTAGAGAGAGGCCCCTCAAGGGCTATGTCTTTGCTCCCTACATCATACATATGATTGAGCATGTCATAGGGCATACTTTTGATTATGACAAAGTACATAAGGCCCTAAAGATTGTTGCAGATTTGCCTAAGATTGGTGTACCTCCAATAGGACCAGGAGGAGCAGCAGTAGTACCAGAGGCAGATGCACCTGTAGGGGGTGCAGTAGCAGGACGAGCTTCCCCTCTACCACATGCTCCTTCATGTTCTTCTTCACGTCGTCATAGTCCACCTTCTCCTATTCGCAAGATGTTTAGTGCTATCTTTGGGATGTGCAAGGACATACGGACCTATCAACAGAAGGAGAGGGAGGCTAGGAGGAAGGATACTTGGACTCTGAAGTTGATTGCTACTAGACTTGAGGTTGATCCTCCTAGATCTCCACTTTCAGATGAGGCAGGTAGTGAGCCTAAGACTGTGGAGCAGCAATAGGGGAGGTACGACATAGAGTTTGCTGAGTTCCTTCAGTGATAATAGCAGCAGCAGCAGGCACCAGAGCACCTTGACACTTTACCACTACAGGCTCATGTGCCTACTCACTCTCAACCACGTCCTAGTGCAGCAGATGAGTATGCTTCAGACTGGTGAAGTGACCTCATAGGTAGTTTTGGCTACTACGGGTCTAGTGGCTATGACCCGTCTGGTGCGGGTGGTTCTTGTCCAGCTAGTGCTACACGCTCAGATGATGAGGATGTTGGTAGAGATGGAGATGATGATGAGTGATCTCAGCTTTTAGAGACAGCTTGCAGCCCCTTTGTCCTTAGTATGTCATTGTTGGACCTTTGTGGTGATAGATGACAAAGGGGGAGAGAGAGACTTATTAAAGCTTCAGGACATTTGTTTCATTTACTTATCTTTGTACCTAGAGATATGTACTATAGCTGTAGTTAGTTTTGTGAGCTTCATTGATGTATCTTGAGTATATCTTGCGAGAGTTGAGACTTCGAGCTTTATCTATGTATCTCTTGAGACATGATCTTTATTTATATATTAGTGGCTTGTGGACTTGAGAAAATGTGTATTGAGTGCTATGTGTGACATACATGTGTTTTATTTATTTTCATAAGGACTATGCATGCTAGAATGAGAATATTTGATGTGATGCCTTTATATTTATTTTTGTGTCATATATCTTGTCATATGCATCACGGTTTTACTTTGTCACACACACATGCAACCCAAAAGCTTAAATGTTTATATTCTTTTGTAAGCTTTAATCAAGTTGTCATCAATCACCAAAAGGGGGAGATTGAAAGTGCATCTAGCCCTTTAGTGGGTTTTGGATGATTGAATGGCAATGTGATTAAAGGTCTAACCCATTTGCTAAGTGTGGACAGGTAATAGGTTATCTCACTGGTACTTAATGAAAGCCAAAATGATGTGTTATTGTATAAACAATCTAGTTCAAGCACAAGACAACAATGCAAATGGAATTCATACAAAGGCTTATTTATTGTGGGATTTCCATGTACTATATGAAAGCAAGCTCGTAAGAATTAATTAATGAGACATGAGGGATTGCACATGGAATGGTCTCATATTTGATGTTTGCTAAATTGAAATGAAAAAGATAACAATTCAAATGAATGGATGATTCAACACAAGATGTGACTTGATGGCTTGAGATATTGAAGATAGCAAGGAAAGGCTTCGAGGTACTAAGCAAGGGTGAAGGGCAAGCGATGGCTTGGCGGCCGAAGAACCTAGCTAGGGTGAAGAAGGAAGTACTTGCATTTAGTTTAGGTATTAATCAAGCTATGATGGTCATGTTAATGTGGAGGATCAAATCACTATTGGAGTGTTTGATGGAAGCGACTTGATACATTTGGGATTATTCAAATTTGATGAATGGAATCAAGTCACGTGCTCAAGATGGCTATGCTCAAGTGAAAAGATCAATATCAACATGTTGGCACCCTCACTTGATAAAGATTGGAATACACAACTTTAGTTGAAAGAGATCAACTCAAAAGGTTTAAATTTGTTATACTATTAAATTTGAGTTAATAGGAATGTCGTACTATTAAGAGGGATGGATCGTGTTGATAGATAATGTTTCATAAGTGCTCAAGCCAACCCATGTGAGTTTTGAGTGTTTGAAAGACAAAAGAGCTAATCTGTTTTTTGCTGGTCTGATACCGAACGTGTCCGGTATTTGCCCAGCAATGGTATGTTGTTGATCTTGGGTTGGTTCATCGGGAGTTTCGACGTAAGTCGGGAGTTTCGATGGTCTGGAGTTTTGGCAATGGTCAGGAGTTCTGACGTCTCGCGCTTTAACTGACTTGGAGAGTTCACTATGGTGGTCATACCAGATGTGTTCGATATTCATACCGGACGTGTCCGGTATGGACGGCCAGAGGCCAACAGCTAGTTTTCAAAAGCCTTGAGGGTCAGGAGTTCCAACATGAGTCAGGAGTTCCGATGGTCGAGAGTTCCGGCATGAGTCGGGAGTTCCAACACCTCACATATTTTAACTCAGTTACCGTAGTTTTCAAATATGCTGAGGGTCAAGAGTTCCAACGGTCGGAAGTTCTGTCATTCATCGGGAGTTCCGATGCCACACAACATCACTATAACTTAGTTACCATTGGCGTAGTGTAAGTTGCATACCGGACGTGTCCGATATGGCAACGGCTATAAAACAGCTAGTTTTTTCAAGAGAGCTATAAATACCCCAAGCCTTCACCTTTGGAGGCTGCTGATTCTGCTGATACACATACACGTTTTTGAGCCTTGTCAACTCTCCCAAACTCTCTCTTAGTGAGTGTGTGATCCAAATTGCCAAATCAATTAGTGGGTTGAGAAATTCAAAAGGAGAGCAATCCAACCACTTGAGCACTTGTGCATATTGTCAATCTCATTATTTGCATTTGTTACTCTTGGACTCTTTGGTTCTAGATGGCTAGGCATCGCCGGAGAGCACCCGAGAGATTGTGGTGTGCCTCGGAAAGTTTGTAACGGTCGATTCCGTCGCCTCGGAATCAACTAGTGGAAGGAGGAAAAGGAGTTGGAAAAGACTTCGGCTAGAGTGATCTTTGTGGTACCCTCTAGGGCTGACCTTCGCTGGGTTGCCCGTAGCCCCCTCAACAGAGAGTAGGACTCGAACGAGTCTGAACTTCGGTAAAACAAATATCGTGTCTCAATTCGCATTTCATTTGATATTTGTGTTGCTCCAGCTCTTGTGCAGGTTCTCTATGTATATTGTCATCTCTAGTAGGTACCTGTAGTTTGGCTTGAAGATAGAAATCGAAAGGAGCACGTTTGGGGCTGCTTTGTAGAAATCGTGTATACCGGACACGTTCGATATTTCGTACTTGTGCTGAAAATATTTATTCTCTGTTCTAACTTTGTGTTGCAGGGTTGTAGCTTCTAGATATATTCTTTATACCTTGTTTACTCTGTGGCTAACTTGTGAGGGGTGGTATTACTCTTAATTTATAGTTTCCACTTTGGAAACTCCCTTTTCTAATTGTATCTGCATTTAAAGGTGTTAATTTTCAGAAATGCCTATTCACCCCCTCTAGGTGACATCCTATGTCCTTTCAGTGGGCCAGGGAAAATAGGAGCGACGTTGAGTCAGAGCTCGAGTCGGAGGACCCCACAATGGTGGGAGATGACATGATCTTCTTCGAAGAGGAGGAAAGCCGGGAGGTCGTTGCGACCTCGGTGGAGCATTGCGATCCTGGGGCCACACACGCTGGCGGCGAGTAGGACGCAGAGAAGTGTGGCGATGTTCCTACGCTGAGGAAGTGTGCTACGAGTGCGGACACCGTCGGTGAATGGGAGGCGAAGTGGGCGTGGTCACCATGCCATTCTGAGGTGTCGCTAGCCTCGTCCCCGCCTGCCGTGGGCGCGGTGGGACAGGCCAGGCGGTCGGGAGAGTGGGCTCGTACCCGCACGTTGTTGGGGCCAGCACCAACACGCAACCAACTGCCCCGGTCGATGTGCCCTGAGCCAAAGGTCATGGTGACTCATAGGCTGAGTAGGAGCCGGTTGGGTCGACTCCCCCCTGTTGAAGTGAGGGGGTGTGGGTCACGACCCGAGAGTGGTCCTCACCCGGTAGGCCTGTTGACATCGGGTCGGGGCTTCAGAGTCGTACTGCTTACATCTCGGTATGCCTTTCTTTGTTTCTTTTTTCGATCTCGCTGTTGAGTTTTTTGGAGTATGACTGACCTATACTTTTTCGGCAGCAACCGGATGCTGACGGGGATGAGTATCGCCCCAACTCTCATGCGAGAGGATTGAAGGCCCACCTTGCAGCGTGCCGTTGCGAGTGGCAGGGAGAGCAGGGTGGTGGCGGCGGGTCCTTCCCTTCTGAGAGTGGCACCCCTCGGGTTGATCGCCAGTACGGCAGCAGCGGCGGCGGCGACGACAGTTGTGATAGAACTGCCCAATTTATACAAGATCAAGTACGGCTGTCCCCGCTAACACGTTGACACGCGCATACTTTCACTTATATAAACCCGGTAGTCCACCAAGTGTCCCAAAAGACCTCGGTAAATCAACATCACAACCAAGATCGCGTGATTAAGCAAATACACATCACATACACAGAGTTGTAGCAGAAATAATATTACAAATGAGTTCACAAATAATAGTACAAGTTTGGGGCTTCAAAACCGATTAGTAAAAACAACATAGCTTTCAAATAATTACATTAATATAAGTTCCAAATACATTGCTAGCATAAGTGACATCCTTAGATAAAAGCATATAGATGAGAAATAACATAGAGTCACCAAGCCTACCGGTGGTTAGCCACCATCTTCAGCAGGCCGAAACCTCACAAAGGCACAAATTGACTTGTAGAACACCTTGACTGCTCCAGCATTGTTGATATGAGAGGGCAAAAGCGAGGTAGAAAGGGGTGCCAGGAGTCTTCTCTAAGACATCTAAAGTATTACAATCATCACATTGCCAACATGATCTGAGCTACACACACAATCATCCAAAACAAAAAATGATAGTAATCAGACAAGAAGATTATAGATTCTATTCCCCTCGGTAATCAGTTCATATTCTGCAAACTACTACTCCATGGTGCACAAATTTTGGTAGGCATTTAGATCCAAGAGTCCTTTAACTACTGACTAAAATTCAGCTCAAACGGACACCGTTTGACTATCCAACAAATCATCTACCAAAACTGCTTTGTTTTGAAATTTTGTGACCGAACTATCAAAACATCTCTCAAATCCGATGCTTTACTCAACCAATCCTCAAACTAACTTAAGACATCGAGGTATCCTAAGCGAGGAATGAGATTACCAAGTTTGGTGTGAATTCAACCATGTTTGAGCCACTAATCACTGGCTTAAGATAACTAGTGGAGTGCCATAAAACCTTTACAGATTGCCTGTTCTTCTTTTTCTTTGCTTCATGAATTGTGGAGTGTGTTCTACACTCTCAATCTCTTTGTATAGCAGCAGCAACAACTCTTTTCTCTGAGGATGTAGACTAAGGTTTTCCATGTGGTTCTCAGTAAACAACTTAAATCGTTGATTTAGACACCAACTCCACGATGCACAAGCATTTAACTGGTGGGATGTTCTTGCAGGGCACAATGCATACTCACATGGAGGGGCAGTCCTACATGATAAGGAAACATATCTGATTACCCTTCTATGCTTCATCCCATAGAATCCAGAACAATCCTTTGATAGCACCATATACATAACGATGCTGACCAAGACTAGGGACGTGCTTTCTCTAGCTCTTTACTTAGCCGATACATTATCTTGCACTACCCGTGTGCTTGTCCAAGATGGAATTGACTTGATGACGTAGGGCTTGGAGAAGAAAGCAGTACTGGCATCGCTGACTGGCTTTGCTATTTCTTCGTCCAACATTGTTCTGTGAGATCTGCCTTCATAGTTACCAAAGAGTTGTTACCTAGCTAGAGATTAACCTTCCTATTGGTAACAAATCGGTTGGCTCTCAACACTAAAAGGTTCCAAATTTTCACTCTTGTACATAATGGTCAAGACTTAGACAAAAGCTCATAAGCACCAGGTGACCTATTATAGGACATAATATCCTAGTCCATTTATCATCCGACTAATAACTTGTCCAACTTTAAGTGATGTGCATCTTTCTGATCCAACGAGAATGACATAAGTTGCTCACAAGATGACCGATGTCATTACAGGGATCATCATGTAGAGTCACTTGTCTTCCATCTCTTGCAGTCTATTTATGTTCCTAACAGTGATCTGTTCTTCAGAGGTTATTCTTTGGACGACTCTAGAAGAAAGTCCTATTGTATCTGGTTCGACGTACACATCTTCTGACAAGATAAGGGCAGATAACCAAGGAAGAGCTCACATGAAAATAACTCATTAATGTAGCTCTACAATGGATCATGACTAGAAACCTCAATACCAGCGCGTGCCGAGTAGCACAGCCTTGTGTGTGCACCCACAGGAGGCTCTCGGTTTCGTCACGGCACCATAGATTGCTAATCGTGGCACCATTACTAAACATACAACCCACAAGAATTCTCATGTGGCATAAATTTTATGGCATATAAGTAAGCACCATGCTAATGAGGGATAGCAAACAAAGATAGTCACAAGGTTAGGAGTCAACAAGGAGGCGATATGAAGATCAAAACATAGTGCAAGAGAACATAGCTTAATTGCCGAAGACAACATAGCAGGGGACTCATGCTGAAATTCCATATACGCCTTGTGTCCACCAAAGTGATTACCAGATAAAGATTAACATGAGATTTGGTCTTGCCAAGTAGCAACATGACATCAAATCTGACAAACATCCCGAGACTCGAAAGGGTTGGAGGCAAAATAAACGAGACTCGAGAGACAGAGCCAATATACTGACTAGGGATTCAGTTGATAAAACAACGACATGATCTACGAGGAAAAGGTTCCAAAGCCAGGGTAGATAGCGATCAGTGTTGCACCAGATCATCCGTAGGAGAAGGAGCAATGAGATCCAACAAGGATGTTTGAGCAGGGTCCTCCCACACAGGAGCGGGATAACCACGACACATGTAAGCATTCAAGGGAACTAAGCTAGGGCCTAAGGTCAAGCCAAGGCATGGATAAAGGTCTTCGTAGCACAACATTCAAGGACTAACAACCACATATACAGGCTCAGACTCCTGAGAGAGAACTTAATTAGAGACAATAACCATGAGATTCCCAAAACTTGGATGTTGTTCTAGCATAGTGATCTTCAACACTCATATGCTTACCGAGGACAAAAGGAGTGACAGCTATGGCACTACCTAGGTAACAAGCATCCACACCTACATCATGGTCTTAAGCAAGCATTTCGAAACACTCAATCTAATTAGCTTAAGCGACTATTACTAAGCACAAAGCTCACACATAACAAGCAGTACCTATAGCAACACTTTGTTGATGAAATATGGTCGGCAGTCTACCTAGGGGTATGCCCAAGGTAGTAGATTATCGGCAGATAGATGTGCAAGCTACAAACAAGATGGTGATGCAAGACAGACACGAGGTTTTATCTAGGTTTGGCCGCCGTGAAGGCATAATACCTATGTCCTGCATCTGATTGTATTGCTGTATGTCCATAAGATCTATGTATCTAGATGAATCGTCTCTGCTAGGGGACCCCTGCCTCTCCATATATAGTCTGGAAGGATAGGGTTACAAGTAAAGTATCCTATTTGGTACTATAAAATGTCTTGCGGTGCACGCCGAGCAGCGTCGTGCATGCCTTGATCTTGTGGGCCAGGTCACCTCTGATGGTGCGGCTCATGTCTTGTCTTGAGGATACCAGGGGCCATACACCCATAGCTAGTCCCTGAGCTTGACAGTAGGTGACGTAGTCATGTGGTGCCAGGGTTAGAAAGTAGAAGACCAGCTGAGCAGGCAGCCAGTCCCCGGGCGTAGCCTCGAGATGAGAACAAGCACATTTACCACAAGGTGAAGTGTGCCCACTTAGTCCCCAAGCCTACTGAAAGATGAAGAATGAATCTTGTAGCAGGGTCAAAGAAAAAGAAGTTTGAAAGCTTGTCCACGTCGTCTGACATGCGCGTATCAAGACCCTAGACGTGTTGCCCAAGATCGGCACCCTGATCCGGACAGCATGGAGCAGCTTGATAGCACATCAACAAGACGTAGCAAGATCCGACCACCAAGGAAGCACCGAGGAGCCCCCGGCGTCGCTGGCGATGACCGAGCACCGAGGAGCGAGGAGTCCCCGGCGTCGCTGGTGAAGTCCGAGCACTGAGGAGCGAGGAGTCCCTAGCATCGCTGGCGATGACCGAGCACTGAGGAGCGTGGAGTCTCCGGTGTCGCTGGTGATGTCCAACCACCGAGGAGCGAGGAGGCCCCAGCGTCGCTGGCGATGACCGAGCACCGAGGAGCGTGGAGTCCCCGGTGTCACTGGCGATGACCGAGCACCAAGGAGCGAGGAGTCCCCGGCATCGCTGGCGAAGTCCGAGCACCGAGGAGCGAGGAGTCCCAGTGTCACTGGCGATGACCGAGCACCGAGGAGCGTGGAGTCCCTAGCATCGCTGGTGATGATCGAGCATCGAGGAGCGAGGAGTCCCCGGCGTCACTGGCGAAGTCTGAGCACCAAGGAGTGAGGAGTCCCCGGCGTCGCTGGCGATGACCGAGCACCGAGGAGCGAGGAGTCCTCGGCGTAGGCGGCAATGTTCGAGCACCAAGGAGTCCTCGGTATAGGCGGCGAGGTCCAAGCATCGAGGAGTCCTCGACGTAGGCGGCGAGGTCCAAGCACCAAGGAGTCCTCGGCGTAGGCGGTGAGATCCGAGCACCGAGGAGTCCTCGGCGTAGGCGGCAAGGTCCGAGCACCGATGGAGCGAGGAGTCCCCGGCGTCGCTGGCAATGATTGAGCACCAAGGAGCGAGGAGTCCCCAGCGTCGCTGGCGATGACCGAGCACCGAGGAGCGAGGAGTCCCTAGCGTCGCTGGCGATGTCCGAGCACCGAGGAGCGAGGAGTCCCCGATGTCGCTGGCGATGACCGAGCACCGAGGAGCAAGGAGTCCTCGGCATTGCTGGCGATGTCTGAGCACCGAGGAGCGTGGAATCCCCAGTGTCGCTGGCGATGTCCGAGCACTGAGGAGCGAGGAGTCCATGGCGTCGTTGGCGATGACCAAGCACCGAGGAGCGAGGAGTCCCCAGCGTCGCTGGCGATGTTCGAACACTAAGGAGCAAGGAGTCCCCGGCGTCGCTAGCGATGACCGAGCATCGAGGAGCGAGGAGTCCCCAGCGTCGCTGGCGATGTCCGAGCACCAAGGAGCGTGGAGTCCCCGGCGTCGCTGGCGATGACCGAGCACCAAGGAGCGAGGAGCCCCTAGCGTCGCTGGCGATGACCGAGCACCGAGGAACAAGGAGTCCCTAGTGTCGCTAGCGAAGTCCGAGCACCGAGGAGCGAGGAGTCCCTAGCGTCGCTGGCGATGACCGAGCACTGAGGAGCGTGGAGTCCCTGGCATCGCTGGCGATGTCCGAGCACCGAGGAGCGAGGAGTCCCTGACGTCGCTGGCGATGACCGAGCACCGAGGAGCGTGGAGTCCCCGGCATCGCTGGCGATCACCGAGCACTGAGGAGCGAGGAGTCCCCGGTGTTGCTGGCGAAGTCCAAGCACCGAGGAGCAAGGAGTCCCCGGTGTCGCTGGCGATGACCGAGCACCGAGGAGCGTGGAGTCCCCGGTGTCGCTGGCGATGACCGAGCACCGAGGAGCGAGGAGTCCCCGGCGTCGCTGGCGAAGTCTAAGCACCAAGGAGCGAGGAGTTCCCGGCATTGCTGGCGATGACCGAGCATCGAGGAGCGAGGAGTCCCCAGCGTAGACGGCGATGTCCGAGCACCGAGGAGTCCTCGGTGTAGGCAGCGAGGTCCGAGCACCAAGGAGTCCTCGGCATAGGCGGCGAGGTCCAAGCACCGAGGAGTCCTCGGTGTAGGCGGTGAGATCCGGGCACCAAGGAGTCCTCGGCGTAGGTGGCGAGGTCCGAGCACCGACGGAGCGAGGAGTCCCCAGCGTCGCTGGCGATAACCGAGCACTGAGGAGTGAGGAGTCCCTGGTGTCGCTGGCGATGTTCGAGCACCGAGGAGCGAGGAGTCCCCGATGTCACTGGCGATGACCGAGCACCGAGGAGCGAGGAGTCCCCGACGTCACTGGCGATGTCTGAGCACCGAGGAGAGTGGAGTCCCCGATGTCGCTGGCGATGACTGAGCACTGAGGAGTGAGGAGTCCCTGGTGTCGCTGGCGATGTCCGAGCACCAAGGAGCATGGAATCCCCGACGTCGCTGGCAATGTCCGAGCACCGAGGAGCGAGGAGTCCCCGGCGTCACTGGCGATGATCGAGCACCGAGGAGCGAGGAGTCCCCAGCGTCGCTGGTGATGTCCGAGCACCGAGGAGCGAGGAGTCCTCGGCGTCGCTGGCGATGACCGAGCACCGAGGAGCGAGGAGTCCCCGGCGTCGCTGGCGATGTCCGAGCACCGAGGAGCGTGGAGTCCCCGGCGTCGCTGGCGATGACCGAGCATCGAGGAGCGAGGAGTCCCCAGCGTCGCTGGCGATGTCCGAGCACCGAGGAGCGAGGAGTCCCTAGTGTCGCTGGCGATGACTGAGCGTCGAGGAGCGTGGATTCCCCGGCGTCGCTGGCCATGTCCGAGCACCGAGGAGCGTGGAGTCCTCGGTGTCGCTGGCGATGACCGAGCACCGAGGAGCGAGGAGTCCCCGGCGTCGCTGGCGATGTCCAAGCATCGAGGAGCGTGGAGTCCCCAGCGTCGCTAACGATGTCTGAGCACCAAGGAGTGAGGAGTCCCCGGCGTCGCTGGCGATGACCGAGCTTCGAGGAGCGAGGAGTCCCCGGCGTCACTGACGATGTCCGAGCACCGAGGAGCGAGGAGTCCCCAGCGTCGCTAGCGATGACCGAACACCGAGGAGCGAGGAGTCCTCGGCATCGGCAGCGATGTCCGAGCACCGAGGAGTCCTCGGGGTATGCGGCGAGGTCCGAGCACCGACATAGCTAACGACGTCCGTGCGGTGAAGTTTGCCCACTTAGTCCTCAAGCACGAAGTATCCATGCGTCGAGGAGTAATCGGCATAGCTGGCGATCAGTTTGATCAACTGGTCGGCGACGGAGTCCATGAACCAAGCGGTTCGACCAGTTGATCCTTGGAAAAGTCCGAGCACCAGGTGGACGATGATCTTGCAATACAAACATGTAGCACAGGTAGTACATGATGTAAAAATAAATGAACTTCGGAGAAAAATCAGCAATGGTGATGAAACGGAGTATGCAGTTCGGCGATCAATTGGCGTCAAAATATATTTATGTTTAATATAAACCACCCAAATAGTTAGTGTGTAGCTGAGTCTCCAGCCCTAGCTAGCCCATAGTCCATAACATCGAGCGCAGAGCCCATGCACGTGTAGGAGGAACAGACGTCGCTAAGGAGCCACTGCCGACCACCCATAACGTAGAGGGCAGACACTCGTGCACGTGTAGGGAGGAGCCGAAGATAGGGCCATCTCTGGAGGCGTCCGAGCATCAATGTGACTATTCGAGGGTTCGCCTTAGACTTAGCTATATGTCATCTTTAAGATGGTATACATGAAAGAAAAATGTTTTGAGAGCAAACATAGAGAAAACAGCTCAGAGAAACATTATGGTGATATACGAAGATTGGAGAATATTTAGAAAAATATTAAAGCGTCACTTAGCTTTAGATAGAATGTCTGGTCGGCGGTGTATGGCATTATCTGGTCACGTTGACGAAGTTGCCCGGCGCTTGAGCTTTCCGAACTGTCATCATGGCGGCAGTCGCGGTTGTCACGGCGCTGTTCTTCACGGCGATCATCATTACGACGCAGCAGGTGGTCGGAGTAAGTAGTCCGGGCGACGTCGTCCTAATCGATGGAGTCGAGCAGGTCGGTGTTATCGATCTGCCTTCCTTTGTAGCGAGGAAGCGAACGATGGGTTGTTGGCGTGGCTAAAGATGATGCTAGTGTGGTCGGAGCCAGATCCAACGTGGTCGGAGCCATAGCTGATGCTAGTGAAGCAGTGGTCAACGCAGATTGGATCTGCGCCTCCTCCGTGGTCATGGCGATGAAGTTGTCGGAGCCAATGGTCTAGGTGATCTGGCCGATGGTGAACGTGAGGCTGTTCGGCGTAGCTGTAGAGCCAGGGATGATGACCATCTTGTTTGTCTGGGGAGCAGTACGCACACCCCCTACCTGGCGCACCACTGTCGATGAAATATGGTCGGTAGTCTATCTAGGGGTATGCCCAAGGTAGTAGATTATCGGTAGACAGATGCGCAAGCTACAAACAAGATGGTGACACAAGACAGACATGAGGTTTTATCCAGGTTCGGCCACCGTGAAGGCGTAATTCCTACGTCCTGCGTCTGATTGTATTGCTGTATGTCCATGAGATCTATGTATCTAGATGGATCGTCTCCGCTAGGGGACCCCTGCCTCTCCTTATATAGTCTGGAAGGACAGGGTTACAAGTAAAGTATCATATTTGGTACTATACAATGTCTTGCAGTGCACGCCGAGCAGCGCCGTGCACGCCTTGATCTTGTGGGCCGGGCCACCTCTAATGGTGCGGCCCATGTTTTGTCTTGAGGATACCGGGGGCCATACCCCCACACACATAAACATGTGAAACATGGTGGTAAGGTACTGTTATCTTTTATTTCCTTTTTATTTAGTAGGTGGATATCTCTACCAAATAAGTTTTACTTACATTTAGCAATTTAGTTTTCAAAGGGGTGAACTTTTTGCTAACTATTAACTTGTCATCTATTTCCTTTGGAAGCAAACATACAAGGTGAAGCTAATCACACACCATCGTTAAGCACAGCTATTCAAGCGGCATGGAACAAGGCATTTTGTCTAGCTTCACATAAGAAAGATAGTAACATCACATGGTCACAAGTTACTCAGTATTAGAATAAAGTGAGGGAAGCATATTTATGTACAACCACAATCATGATGCATGCTCGTCCTATTCGTCCTTACAAAATTGCCAGCCTAAGGCGGCAATCACGTTCTATGTCGGTGGCATAACATGTACTCTCTAAATATATAGCTAGTCGTCAGCTACATTTAATCTACGCATTCGTGGTTAGCATACCTACAGGCAAATTCATTGCAGCCCATCCCCAAAAGAGATAAATAAGCACATAATGAAAACAGTAAACTAAGATACTCTCTATATACACATCCCCAGATATATATACTTTGGTATCCATAGCTACCCGGCAGATATACCCACAATTAAGTACCTTCATATATACATGTGTGTAACATGTAAATATTCCAGTAACCACAGCTAACTCTTCCCTAGACCGATAGTTGGACGGTCATGCTCTCACAACTTACACTTACCTGGGCGTAGAGGCACTTGATCCATACATTACCATTCAAGTGAATGGCATCCATATAATAGCACGTCGTATGGACGATGAAAGTAAAAATTGCAAGCAGTAAACCCCCACAATTAGTGTTAGTTTACTTATTGCCACCTAGTAGTCCTTAATTGGGCATAAAAGAGGATGTCGCTAGCATAGTGTTGCAAATTAGTTTTGACAAATTTGTCTATAGCTAAAATTTTAGTCAAAATAGGCTTTTTAAAACAAAACATTATTTTGAAAACTAAGTACATGATAGTATTATGCTTAATCTTGCTCTGATGCCAGCTGTGATAGAACCGCCCAATTTATACAAGATCAAGTACGGCTGTCCCCGCTAATACGTTGACACGCGCATACTTTCACTTATATAAACCTGGTAGTCCGCCGAGTGTCCTGAAAGACCTCGATAAATCAACATCACAACCAAGATCGCGTGATTAAGCAAATACACATCACATACACAGAGTTGCAGCGGAAATAATATTACAAATGAGTTCACAAATAATAGTATAAGTTTGGGGTTTCAAAACTTATTAGTAAAAACAACATAGCTTTCAAATAATTACATTAATATAAGTTCCAAATACATTGCTAGCATAAGTGACATCCTTAGATAAAAGCATATAGATGAGAAATAACATAGAGTCACCGAGCCCACCGGCGGTTAGCCACCATCTTCAGCAGGCCGAAACCTCACCTGCAACATGGTGGGATAAACCCTGAGTACTCAAATGTACTCTGCTAGACTTACCCGTTATAAACTAGAAATAAATTGACTCCAAGGATTATGCAAGGCTTTATAAGTGGAGGTAGCTTGACAACATTTTGCATAAAAAGCGATTAACTCAGTTATACAATTATAATTCCGTCATCAAGTTTATTATAACTATCCATCTCTAAATTAGCAACTATCCTGTGCCAAACATGTGGTGTATTATTTTAGAGCATACTATAGTAACCATAGCAGGTGTAGTAATTCCATATTTATCCGAACCATCAACTTCCATAATACCATTACTACGATGTTGGGACTAGCCAAGTTTCTCACTATCCAGGAGAGACGGCGATTCGAATCGATTTCAACCAGCTGAGAATTTATTCCTAACACAAACCTTGGTCTACCAGCCATGGTAGCCTTAGGTCACCTTTGGTACAACTCAAGTCCACATGTCGCGGGTTCGCCTAGCGCCGCATAATTAGGGACAACCAACTGCCAGGACGTTCAGGCCTAGCCTGCCCTTGGGCTCACGTCTGGCTTCCCCGCATATCCTTACTACCATCCAGAGTGCGCACTCTTACAAAGCGAGGCCCGGCCTGAGTTGAGCTACTTGGCTTCGCGGTTAGAACGAGTTATCTAGCCAGCTAAGTGATAGGCATGCGTTCAATCTTGTCAGAAGCGCCAACAACGGTACGGTCCTTAATCGGCACAGACGGAATCACATGAGTCAACCAACCATAGACTCCGCCCGGACTCGATTTATATTACCCCCATGGTTCTTTTCCATGATAGCAAATAGAGCCAATCGTGCTTCGGTATTCACCTATATCTTGCAGGTGATAGGAAATCGCCCGACTTCTACCGGTTTAAGCAGGGCTAAGCATATATTCAATCCTGGACCTACATAGGGTTAAGGTGTATATATCTGGATAAGGTAGTTCCATGCATCAAGTGTTTCCAGACAACTCTTATAACCTAATGCATCAATCATAAAGGACTCAAGTAGTATTTTGTAAAACATTGGGAGACTTAGAATGCTCCGGGGCTTGCCTAGAATCCAACACTAGATCAGTGCTTGTTAGATGATGCTCGCTTGGTGAGCATCTCCTTTTCAGGCATGTACTCTAGTGGTCCTTCCATCTTTGGGAAAAGTCCACCATACACCGTCTTCGGGTTCGGTTCCAACCTCATGTCCTTCACATGGTTCATCTAGCGTACCTAGGTGAGATGCAAGATGCAAGTGCATGAATATGAAGAATGGTAATATGAGATGCATCATATAATAGCATTCAAGGCAACCATAAGATCATGCAAGACATAGGCACGTAGAGTTATTTAACTAAACATCACATAATCTATTATAGAGGGATAGTAAGCATATTAGGTATGGCACACAATTGAACTTAAGTTCAGATGTTGCACACATGCATCGATCAAGAACTAACCAACCTGTTTAGCTAAACAAGAGCAAGCTAAAACAATCACTTAGCACATGTATAGAAATCTAGATAGCGGCGCAACAGTAACTTGTTTTATTCATAACTGGAGATCCAGACATCCAAATAAGGTGATCCTAGACTTTCTAGAAAACTTATTAAATTGTATATAATATGTTTATTATCATCACAAGGTGATTCCTCAACTAACAAGGTCAATCAAGCACAATTGGGCACCTCTATCTAGACTTGGACAGATTCTGCCATGCAACTTCACAAGCTTATAACTGGAGTTGTACTAATCCAAAAGATATGCAACAAGACAATATGGAAATATTATTAAATTGTCTACAATTCATATTTAATCATCCTAGCATGATTCCTAAGTTAAAAGAGTCAAACAGTCACATTTACCAAATCTGGTCTAGAAATTCCAGAGAACTACAATTTCTGAAGACCAACTTAGAACAGTCATAACTCACAAAATATTTGGCCAAATGCCCTAAAAATTTAACACAAGATGTTTAAGTGAGTTATCTACAACTTTATTATTATCATCTTAAGATGATTCTACAGATAACAAGGCCAATTAATCCAATGAATGAATCTCTGTCTAAAACATGGACATAAACTGATATGCCACTTTAAACAGCTATAAATGGAGTTATACATGTTCAATAAATGTGATTCTGAACTTTTTAGAAAGGTTAGAAAATTCTAAACAACTTTGTTGTAAACACCTAAAGCTAATTCTACTATTAAGAAGGCCCCACAATAAGAACAAGGAAACCCTCTCTGGGTTTGGGCAGAAACAACCACACAGATTTAAGCAAGTATAACTCATGATCTACTTAACTAAAAATCATGATATTTAGCTTTTTGAAAATCTTAATAAAAGTACTACAACTCATGTATTTTCATCAAGTCATGATTCATAACTTAACTAAGCCAATTAATTCAAACATGCAGAACTATTCAAAGTAGGAGCAAAGCAATACAGGGCATTTGTTATTTTTATAACTCTTAAACCATCAAACCTAAACTCCTGAAATTTTTACCAGAAATCAAACATCACATTATTAGCACTACATAAACATTTCACATTTATTGGAGCACAATAATTGTAGTTATGAAAAAGACAAGACACAACTATTATTAAGAACCTAACTGCACAAATTGATTTTTCCAGCAAAAACTTTAAACTAACTCATGCTATATTATAGATCTAGTGCATATATAATTTCACAAGGATTCCAAAAAGTCCTCATTTACTATTTTACAATTTTTCTACTAATTACTACGAATTTTCAAAGTTGATCATTCAAATATGTAAAAATCAGAGAAAAGGAAATGTAAATCTTGCATCGGGGTCCCTGTAGAAAACATAAATCAAACACGAACAAACGGATCCTTGCCGGCACTATTCATATGAGTCACTACTTCACACCTAGATCCTTCCTTTTTCTCATATTCAAGCGCGAGGTCCATCAGCTCCTTCAACACACCGGCAGAGCAGAGGAGGTGGCCGGCGGGCTGATTCCCGGCGAGGTGGTCGTCCTCCGGAGACAAGCGGTGGCGGCGGAGTGCCAGGGGGTCCATGCTCACCCACTGAGCTACCTAGCCTAGCCAGAGATGGCCCTAGGCGGCCCGACCATGCTCGTGCGTGGCGCATAGGGGCGCAGCTCCGGTGGCGACGACGGAGGAGCTGGCCGGCGTTGGCGGGCGGTGGCCGGTAACGGCGGGGAGCACCAGGGAAAGCGTATGCACAAATAGGAGCCCACAGCTCGGCTCGCAGTGGCTCAAGGCTGGCTGGCCATGGAGGTGGGCGACGGCCAGCTCGACCGGCAATAGCGGCGGCGGTCGCGCCCGCAAGCAGCAACAGCGTGAGAGGGAAAGTGAAAGGGAGGGCCAGAGCGAGTGAAGGGGAACGTGCTTGGCTCTCCGCATCGATGCAGGGGCACAGGGATGCACGGCAGCAAGGTGGGGTGCTCAGCTCGGGCATGGAGGACACGTCCAGGACACGCGTCACCCTATGAGGCAATTTCCCGAATAGGTGGCGGTCAGCAACGTGGGTACGGTGGGCGTCGTTTTTGGGCCAGCTCTGGGCCAAATCAAACATTAGGCCCAAGACGAAGTTTGTTCACCTTGGCCTGCTCTACATTTTCCATTAAGGCACTTAGGACATTTGAGCAACAGATCAGTGAGTAATAATTCTCCAAGATGATAGCGCCAACACGTTGGTAACGGTCACAGAAACTCGCTTTCGAAGGTCAAAACTCGGTCAAACCCAAACCAGCTTTTTGTATGCTCTTCTCCAATGAATTAGCTCCAACTTCTATGTTTGGATCAAGACAAGTTGCTTAACGAAAACACAAGAACGCGACATGACGACGCCGATGACGATGAATTCCTGACTTAGCATATTTCTAAGTCTGAAAACAGCCGCTGATTCAATTTTTGAGCCTCTGTTTGACTTAGTTCCAAGTTGATCTGGCTCTTGGTCCAAAAACAAAGTTTGTTCTACTCCACTCAAACTTCAATTTTTATTTAAGGTGGAACTCCATGCAAGCAATGTAAGTCATAGTTCAAACCAAGTCAAGGTAGCATCACGGTAAAGCTTAAATTAGAGTTTTAGACCTCTTGAGGCATTTTCTTGACCTCTGCTCAACACGAACCCTTCATGACTTTTGTTGTAGAGTTCATTTAGAGTCATTTGGGTAAGATATAAAGGTATGGTTGATGACCTATAATTCCATTCATTTAATAAAGCAATCGAAGAAAGGACATAACTTGTCATTTCATGTGACTTCTCAATTCCAAACTTCACGAAACTTTTCCAATCATCCAGGTGGGTGGAAATTGATGTGAGGCACATGAAAGAAACACCTTCAACATTACTTAGGTGTTTATCTAAAAAGGGCCAATATGCAAGCAAAGGTGTGTTGCCCAAGTTTAAGTTGGAGCTCACTCTTGTAGATGTGATATTGACACCATCATCACCACTTAACATGTCATGTTTGAGCTCAAACCCATTGCTTATCTAGTGACAAACATCTGGGGTGTTACAACAATGGTGATCCTGGTGGTGATGGCGGAGGCTGCGTCGGAGGCAACCCTTGCGGCCCCTCCTCCACCGGCTGCGGTGGAAGAGGAGAGGGAGACCGGGCTCCCTGCCTCGTCGGGCGAAGGGCCACACAGCTCACCCTCCTAGTCAGAGCCAAAGGTACCAGGAGATGTGGCTGGGCTAGAACCGAAACATCTACCGATGGCCCATGAAGTCGAGGTGGTGGAGATCCCATCTGACGGCGAAGCAGGTGACGAGGTGGAACCGCTGGCGCTGTCGTAGGAGCTGGTGGTGGTCCGATCATCAACTAGGCCTTCCAGTGGGTTCGGGGTGAGCCATAATCTGGTGTGGCCCTGCCCCGATGACCCAAGGAAGGCTCAGTTCATCCTCCACAATGATGAGGAGGTGGCGCTCTGGCACTTCCTAACGAAGAGCGGAGTGTCGATGGAGTCTGATCTCGCCCAAACCAGGGCGAGGCTTGAGGAGGTCTTGGAGCGAGTCAAGTCCTTCCATCAGACGGTTATGGTTGACCTACCCCACATCGCAGAGGTAAGTCCTCTATGATTTGTCCTTGATTCCTTGGTTCCTTATTGGTTGCTTTAGTGTGTTAGCTCCTTGCTTTGCAGGGCTTGGAGGGGATGTCGTGCCGCAAGTCCCTTTTTCTCTGGGAGGAGCATGCCTAGATGGCCAAGCTCAAGCGTGAGCTAGAGTCTGCCCGCCGTGAGTCCCAAGACCAAGCGGTAGAGGTGAACAAGGCGTGGGTGGCGGAGCGGGCAACCACCACCGAGCGGGGGCTTAAGGCAGAGAAGGCCCACCAAGTGGAGACCAAGGCGGCACTGTAGAAGTCCCTAGCAGACACTGAGGCAGTGCTCCAAAGATCCCTAGAGACCCTATAGATGGAGCGGAATTTCCTAGAGTCGGAGCGAAAGGCCTAGTCAGAGGCAGACCAGGAAGTGCTCGTGCTTTGGGGCCAGGTGATGGGAACGGAGGAGGCGAATGCCCGGCTGTGCGAGCAGGTGACTTGGTAGAAGGAGAGACTCTCTATCCTCGAGAATGCCCACCTCGGTACGTACCTTTTCTAGTTTTCGGCGTGTTGGTTTCTTCCTTTAGCTTGTTTCTGAGCTTGTCGTCCTTCTTCCAAAGCTAGGTGGAAAGGTGGAGTCGTTGGAGCGGGACCTAGAGACGGCCAAGGCGATGATTGGCCATAATGCGGAGGCGCTGGCCAAGTCCCTTGAAGAGTGATGTGTTCTCGAGGGGGAACTAGACCAGATATGCAATGTTGCCTAGCTCATTGTCTCAGAGGTCTTTGGGTTGGCGCCAAGTACCAGCGTGCCCGCCATCCGACTGGCGGAGGTTCTGAATGTGGTTTGGGCCCTCATCACTGACATGCTATTCTATGGGACATCGGGGGTGTTGACCTCGGTGGTGATGTACCACCCGGACCTAGACTTCGCCACCATCTACAATGGGTATGCCGATGGCTAGAGCACAGAGGACATCCAGTCGCTTGGGCAGAGCTTGCTACCACACGTAAAGTTGGTGGCCGAGCAAGTCTCTGTGTAGTGGGTGATGGATGCTCGCCGTGTGGACATGGCCAACAGCGTGCATCAGGAGGACATCGCCTAGCCTATGGATGGCGTAGAGCCTGGGTCAAAAGCGGGCGTCGCCCTGCCTCCGACCAAGCTGAACATTGCCCAGTCGGAGGACGAGCAGCCCCTACCCTCACTGGTCGAGCCGGTAGCCGATGCCACCAAGGAGCCATAGTAGAAGTTTTTAGAATAGAAATACTTTAGCAAATATAAAAGATAATGTCGTGGGGGAGCCCCTTGTGTAAAGTGTTTTTTGTGATGGAACTACTTTGTTCAGGGAAGCTTGTCTCGTTCGTTCCTTATTTTTACCTTAGCTTAACTTTATTTTTTATTCTTTCTTTTTCATACCTACCCGTTCGCACAGTAGGCTGCAACCTTAAGAGCCCGGGCATGGCCCGGGCGGGGTGCGATCGGTCGGAATATTTAGAGCAAAGTTACGTAAGGTAATTGAAGGAATGGACTACCCTTTCGTTTGGGGAAAATATATTTATCATATGATAGTAAAAAGAGGGGTGACATTGCACCCCCGTGGAGCCCTTGTGCGACCCGAGCCAAAAGTGTTCGGGTCGGGGCGCTTTATAGGAGCAAAAGTTAAGTAAAAAATGGTAAGACTGAATTTTATAGGAAGAAACGACGTAGCTGTTCGCTGTTCCAAGTGTTGGTGAGAATGTTACTGTTGTCATCCTTCAGTCGGTAGGCGCCCGGTTGGATCACCTCAGTCGCCGTATAGGGACCTTTAGTCATCCAAATCCTTACCCGCTATGCCCCCTTTCTTGGTTGCTGCCTCTTTGTCTTTTCCTTCCTTCGGCCCATCGGCCTGTCGCAGAAGGCACTTGAAGAGCTCGCAGTCCTTGTAGAGGTGTTTGACTAGGTAGGCGTGGTTGGTGTATAGGCTCTCCATGAGCTCGTTGAAGTGGTCTGGTAGGCCCTGCTGGGGCTGCTTGCCCATGTGATCAGCCACGGCGACCAACGTAGAGTTGGCCGGTCGGTGATGATCTTTCTTGTTCTTTTTGCCACTCTATGTGGAGGGGCCCTCATCCCGATCCTCGCGCTTAGCCTTTCCTTTGTCCTAGCCTCCGTTGAAGCGCTGTGGGAATGACGCTCTCTGGATGCGTTGGTCAAAGGCTCGTGGTCCCGGGCCATCTGGACTAGGACTTTAGTCGTCCGGCCGGCGATCGAGCCTAGGGTGTGTTTCACCACTCCTCGCGATGGTCTGGTCGGGGTCTGTGTTGCTTGCCATCACTGTCGCTTGATGGACGTCATCATCATACCGGGACCGACTTCGGTTGCTGATGACGCTACGAGCGTCTTGGTTCGGCCTGAGCCGCTCGCGTACAAGCGGTCGGTGCGGAGCGGGCGCCAGGTCAGGCAGGGCACAGATGCGGCCTCCTGTGCCGCACTCGATGGCTGTAGCGGTGAGCAAGTGGAACGATTCATTTGGTGCGTCCCCACTCCCCTGGTGGGGAGAGAGGCTGCAAGTCAGTTTCATGATGTGAAGTCCTCTGCCTATTGAACGGCGGCAGTTTCCACCAGTGCCTAGAGATTTCGATGGATCGCCTGTTCCTGGGGGTCGTTCGGCTCGGAAAGGCCGCGCAGAAGCATTGTCGTGGCGGCGATGTTCTGGTCAGCCCAAGCGAACTAGGGGGGATCGTCCCTCCCCATACATGATGTTGCACTGGACCTAGCGGGCGCAACCCCAGGCACCTCTCGCCGGGTCACGCGTACGGGGCGCGGCGTGGTGCGCCCAGCGCGCTGGCACATGTGGCAGTTGGTTCTACCGCCGTTGTCGTAGCCCCTCGCCGTGCTTTTGTGTGGGCGTGAGGCCCCCCACATGAGGGTCTAGAGGGGTGTGAGTCTACAAGGACTCCGCTATCACCGACGGCTGTCCTGGAGCATCCGCCATAGCGCACTCCCGGGGCGGACGGTGGCTAGATGCCACATCGCTGAGACTAGAGCCGTCGCTCTCGATCATCCATGAGGTCGAGGAAACAGGTGGAGCATAGCTCGTCATTCCCACGAATTCAGACATAAGAGGGAGTGGTGCCAGCGTCCTTCAAAGCCCCTCGAGCGCATGCATCCACGGGGGACGCGAGGCCATAGGGGAACTGATCATACGGTGGTCGCGGTGCGGATAATGTGGTCCCTCTAGATAATCGGCGGAAGATAGTGAATAGCGAGTAAATAACAACATGTACATTACCCACAGTGGGGTTTGAGCAGAGCGTTTGCTCGGATTGAAGCGCAAGTGCCTCGTTGTTGAAGTCATCGTGTGTACCGAAGTCGATGGAGGGCGCCCCTCCGATGGGTGCTGGAACAAGTGCCTCCTCATGGAGGTGTAGTACGCCGAGCCACTCAACGATGAAGTCCAGGCTTTCGAAGAGGAAGGCCTAGGACAGCTTGAAGATGGGTGGAACCCGTATCCCAATAAGCGGGAGTGCAGGAAACTCTAGCGAGCCGAAGCGAGTCTCATCTCTTGAGCCCGCCATGGTGAAGGTGGCGGAAAAGTGGGCCATCCGATGACCAAAAAAGTGTGAACGTACAGCGTCTTCCCCACGGACGATGCCAACTGTCGGTGCAAAAAGTGACCAACACGTAAATATTTGTAGTTTTATTATACATTGTGATCGGAGGTGGCCTAGCACTCAATGACGTAGGGTTTATACTGGTTCAGACAACGTGTCCTACGTCCAGTTTGAATCGGTCGGTGACTTTATTCCTAAGCCCAGGTGCTTGAAGTTTGCTGTGGGGTTACAAATGGAAGGGAGAAAGATGGGGGTACAAGAGGTTCGGTTGGACTCTGGTCTAAAGGGCCGAGAGTGATGGGAGCTCCACTATGCGCCAAGTGTTTGAGTATGTGCTCACGGTTTGAATCTAGTGGTTCTCCTATTATGTGTTGTTCAAGTTGTTGTGGACTGATCGATCTCTTTTGCTAGGAGAGAGCGTACCACTTTTATAGATAAAGGGTGTGGCGTTACCAAAGAGAGGGAGAGAGTGGATTCTAGACTCGTGCGTGCGTGTGCCTTGTGCGTAAAGATTTCCAAATGGGCCAGTTGAAACGGGCTGGCATGAGCCCCGCGTGAAAAAGCCCGGCCCTAGCCCGCCCCAGCCGTGCCCGTGCCTGGCCTGGCCCGGTGCCGTGCCCGTGCCTAGGCCGAGGAGTCGGCCTATAGTGCCAGCCCGGGCATGGCCTATTCCATCGGGCAGCATGGCTCAGGCATGGCTGCGGTATATAAGCCACCCGCCGCGGCCCCCCCCCCTCCCACCATCTAAACCCTAGCTCATTTCGCCTACTCTCGTCTCCCTCGCGTCGCTCCCGTCTTGCTCGTCGCTCTTGCCCGCTGTCATCTCGCTCCTCGCTCTCGCCAGCTGTCGTCTCGCTCGTCGCTCTCGCCCGCTGTCATCTCGTCTCCCTCGCGCCGCTCTCGTCTCGCTTGTCGCTTTCGCCCGCTATCGTCTCGCTCCTCGCTTAGGCATGGCTGCCGGCTGTGGTATATAAGCCACCCACCACGGCCGCCCCCCCCCCACCATCCAAACCCTAGCTCATTTCACCTGCTCTTGTCTCCCTCGCGCTGCTCTCATCTCGCTCTCGCCCGTTTGCCTGATCATCGCCTCGTTTTCCTGCTCCGCCATGTCCATGGCGTTCTTCGGTGGGTAAGGGGTTAGATCCAGTGGGTTCTGTCCTCAATCTCCCTGCTTTCCCTCTCTGCCCTCAATCTCCCTCTTCTCTCTCAGATCTAGTGGTTCCCACCTTCAATCTCCATATGTTCCCTTGTTCTTCATCCCTGAAAGTCGATTGAGACTCGTTCGTACCATCCTCGATGCATCTCCGTCTTCTATCCGTCGTTCTCATCGCCGGCCGCCGCCACCTCCGGGGCTCCGGTCTCCGTTGAGGTACTAGGGGTGTGCATCCGGTCCATCTCATCGTTGTTTCCGATGCTCCGGCTCTAGAGGTAACCCTAATCCCCTACCCTAACCCTAATCCTCCATCTGTTGTTGATTGATGAGCCGTCGAGGAACCAGAGACGGCAAAGATGGCCCCAGGTGTAGGCGACACCGATGAAAGGGAGTTTGATCACTCCCAGAATGACGAGCTACAGATGTGCGGGTTAGCCAGGGATGATGAGGAGGACGATGTCTGCGAGGACTATGCTGAGCTATTTGGACGGTGTGCTGTTGATCCCCTTCCCTGTGACCAAGATGCGGTCCCGGTCCACGGGGAAGGGGCCGATCCCGATGCCGACAGTGGCGACAGTGAGGTGGCATGCTCCAATCGGCCTTCTACCTCTGCTGTCTTGGATGATTTTGAGAAGCACTTCAAGAAGGTGCCAGGTAAGGCGAGACCCATCAAGTATGCTGCCACTTGCAAACATTGCAAGAAACAATACTCTGCTTATTCTGCTAATGGCACTAGACATCTTACTCGACATCTTAAGGTTTGTGTTAAGCGTCGTGAGAAATGTCGCATGTCTCAAACTCAAATTGGTTTTAATCCTGATGGTTCTGTTCGTCGCTGGGAGTACAATGCTGATGTAGCTCGTGTTGAGCTTGTTCGTATGCTTGCTAGGCTAAATTTACCTTTACTGATTGGTGAAACTGATGCCTTTAAAGATTACATTAAAACTGCTCATAACCCTGCCTTTGCACCTGTCTCTAAGCAAACTACTGGTAGAGATCTGTTTAAGCACTTCAATGGTAAACGTGAAAAATTAATAACTTGTTTGCAAGACAATGTTGTTTCATCTGTTGCTGTTACCTCTGATATTTGGTCTGGAAAGGCCAAAGAAGATTATCTGTCTATTGTGGCTCATTTCATTAATGCTGATTGGCAATTAGAGAAAAGGGTGCTTGGTTTAAGGTTGATTGATGTCTCCCATAATGCTGAAAACATTGCTGAGCGTGTTAAAACTGTCCTTGCTGAGTATGATATACTTAACAAGGTTTTTTCTATGACTTTGGATAATGCATCTGTCAATAAAAATGCAATGGATAAACTGAAACCTATACTTAAAGAGTATTTAGGTGCTGATCTGTTTCTGCATCAACGATGTGCTTGTCATATTATTAACCTGATTGTTAAGGAAGCATTGGCTGCTGTTAATCCTCTCATTGACAACTTTAGAACTGCAATCTCTTTTTGAACTCCTCTAATCAAAGAATTGCTACATACAAGAGTTATTGCATTGCTAGCAGTGTTAGACCTAGGAAGTTCTCACTGGACATGGATGTTAGGTGGAACTCCACCTACCTTATGCTGAAAACATTGTTACCTCACAGGAGTACTTTCAGTACTTTTATTGAGGCTAATTACCCTAGATCTGCATGTAGTCCTTTCCTGTTGACTGATGATCACTGGGATATGGCAACTAAGATGTTGCAATTTCTTGAACTGTTTTATGACTCTACTGTTGCTTTATCTAGTGTGTACTATCCTACTTCTCCACTTATGATTCATCATATTGTTAAGATTGCTGTTCACCTACATAAATATCAACATGATGAACATCTGAGATCTGTTGTGCAGTCTATGATTGACAAATATAATAAGTACTGAAAGAACATACCTGATCTTCATTCCATTGCATTCATACTGGATCCAAGAGCTAAGATTAAGGGCTTTACCAAAGTGCTTAGAAAGTTGAATTCTCTTTTTAATGTTGATTACACTAACAAGTTGCTGGACACCAGAGCTCTTCTTTTTAGAATGTACAACAGGTATGATGTAATGTATGGCTCTGTTAGGCTCAAAAGAGTTGTTCCTGCATCCCTTTCTGGTAAAAAAAAGAACAGATTGGGCTGACATTTATGATGATGATGAGCTTGACATTGGAGTTGGTTGTTCTTCCCTCCCTCCTAATCTTGATCAGTCCAGGGGTGTTTCTGCCACTTCTTTGCTACAGGCAGCTTCTGCTTCTAACTCTAGTGAGCTGCATCCTATCTGGACTCTGACACAGTCAGCCAGTTAGATGATGATTTTGACCTCATGCAATGGTGGCATGAGCACAAGCTTACTTATCATGTGCTTTCTATTCTAGCAAAAGATATTTTTACTGTGCCTGTGTCAACCATTTCTTTAGAATCTACCTTTAGCACTACTGGCAGGATCATCGAGGAGCGTCGTCGGAGGCTGAACCCTGAGACTGTGGAGACACCAACCTGCATCAAGGACTAGGAGAATGCTGAATCAAGACTACAGCACATGGTGGAGGATAAGGAGCTAGAAGAGGCCTTTGAAGCACTTTATCTTGATGTTGATTAAGTTCCCCATTTATGTAATGGTTCTGTAATAGCTATTAAGACTTGGACATGCTGGAGGCTGGATGTAATGAACTTATAAACAATCTTAGGAGCTGGCTGTACTCTTTTCCTGTTTAGGGTTTCTCACAAGGGTGAGTTTTACCTAAACAGGTTTTTAATGAGGCAGCCATTGCACAGCTCCTACTTTAATTAGTTTTAGTTTCAAAACTTGCTTGTGTTCTTTGCTGTTCTTTGCTCTTTGCTGTTTTTTGCTGGCATTGTCTGATATTTTTTATGAGTTAGAAGTTATCTCTGTGAATTTATGATTTGAATGAATGCTTTTGTAATTTCAGTGCCAGGGCCGACATGGGGCACGCTGAACTACCGTGCCGGCATGGCACGCCAGACACGATCTAGCAAGTTTAATGCCGTGCCTGAGCCTGAACTCCGACACGATGGCACGGCACGGCACGGCACGGCACGCCTCATCAACCGTGCCTACCGTGCCGTGCTCAGATTGGCCGTGTCCAGACAGGTTAGGGCCGTGCAGTGTCGTGCCGGCACGTTTGGAAATCTTTACTTGTGCGGTTGTGCCGTGGCACCATGTCCGAATCACGTCCCTATGCGTGGGCCCACCGTGACACCCGAATCCCTGCTGCCATGCCATCCATCAATCATCAGTTATTATTATCTGGACATAATCAAGTTTTAGGGAAAGAAGTACTAGTAGTACTGTAATTCGTGTTGTAGAAGTAATCGTCTGTCTCCTCCAAGGCTCCAACGCCCCAAAGGGTGACGGAGGAACAAAAAAAAAAGGAAAAGCTCCTATTGCCATTGCCAAATTGCTGGCTCCTCCCCCAACTCAATCCCCCCGCGCTCCACCGCCGTTGGCGGAATCGACAGACCCCGCCTCGCCGGAGAATCCACCAGCGTCGGTTTCACCTCAGGTACCGGCCTTGCTCTGACCCACACCCATCTGGACCTTGTTCATTCAATCAATCATTGCGTGGTGCTCGCCGTGGCAGCGGCGTGCTTCTTGATCTGTTCTCGGGCTCCCCGCACGGCGCAGGTGGGAATCATATCCCTGGACGACGAGGGCTTGGGGTTAGCTAGCCCCCGCTGGTTGTTGGATGCGAGCCGTATTGGGCATGTATATCTGCGCGGGGGAGGGCGTTAGGGTGGTCGTGTTCCTACTGACTTTGGTGATTTTGGTGCGGGTTGAGTAGGGCGGAGAAAAATTCTCGCTTGCCGTAGCTGTTAGCCTGCTACCACGACGTTCTGAGGTGGTCTTGTGTGCAGAAGAGTTGTTCCATGCTGCTCATTCTCTAAGCGTACCCCAGCTGTTTGCTGAATTTTCTCTGGGCTCATGGCGTTCCCTTTTCTTTTCCTGCTTGAGACGACTTTTGCCCCTTTGTGCCCAGCCACTAGAATATCGTCTGAAAAAACTGAATTGAATGTGGGACTTCACTGTCCGTGCTACCTCTGTGACGCCGTGGCAGGTTTTGCAGCCTAATTTGCTCAAGCGGGGCAGATAGCATGACCGATATCACAAGAGTCTTAGCAAGTGAAACAAAGGATAAGGATAAGCCCATTGCAGGATAGGATATCATAGCATGCCCGTGTCTTTGAATGGTTAGGTAGGAGTGTTAGGACATCCGAGAGTCTTTGTGCAAGAAATTTAGCTAGTTGCCTAGTCTGAGATGATATTCCTGATATGCGCGGTGTTGTTGATTTAGTGTCTCTTGCAACTTGGATCTTGAATTTTAAGGGACATCTTAGATTATCCTGCGATCCTCCAAAGTTAATGCAGATGTCAGTGCTAGCTGTCAGAAAGTCTCACTTAAGACCCTTGCCTGTTGGTGTGATGTAGTCATGTAGACATAGGCAGAAGAGGTATCACGTGTGATTGTGCTTAGGAATGTTGGAAGATCAGTTTGATGGACTTGGAAGGTGTTGTTGCAACACAGCCAGGCATGATTTTGGCGAGGTAAGCTACTAGGATGTGAAGGGAAGTTGGAGAGCACTGTGAAAACATGGATCATAGTGGAGACACTAATTGCATATAGTGGCATAAGTGAATAAGTACAGGATGGCTTTAAAGCCACAGAGTAAGTGAAGCAGTGAACATATGAACCATAATGTGGTGGTGATGATGGTTGGGGATGGGTCTTTGCTAATTAGCATATGTTTTTTTTTCTCTTTCTGCCACTAGTCCTACCCTTTTGCTATAAGCTTACAACTGGGAAGCAGCAGTTATTTTTCATGACTTAAAACATCCATACGAATGAATTATCTTTGTGGATGAGCATATATTATGAGATGCATTGATACAATATGATGATCTGCACTAGCATTCAACTTCTGAATTTTGACATCTAATATCAAGTTTTTGGTGTTTTGATAGGTTTTTATGCATGGCAGATGACAATGAGGTCACTGGAGTGTCACCTGTGGCTGATGAATGGGATATGCTATCCCTGACTTCATCAATATATGCTAGTCCGTTATTCCGAAGAGGATTTGATCCAATTAATTTGCCTCGATATGGGGATGTGATTAATATTCAGGAAGGCACACAAACTGGATTAGTCATGTCAGATGGCTTTGTGTTCCCTCCAAGTGAGCATGAGAATTTGCCGATAGAACCAGAGCATGAGAATTTGCCAATAGAACCAGAGCATGGTGAATCAAATACAAACAGCGATGGAAAGGAAAGTAGTTGTGCTGGAAATAACGATGATGACTGGTGTCATGTATCACCTGAAGAAATTGATGGCATAAGTAATGAAAATCTATCTGACAACAGTGACTTGCCTGCTGTCAGTGAAGCTACCGTACCAGATTCCCACCCCACAGAAATAAATGCTAAGCGAGAGAAAGATCATACGACATGCAAGGCTGTTCTTCCTTGTGAAAGATGGTGGAAAAGGAAAACCACTTATCTATTTCATCATATAAAAGGAGTGACTACAGTCTGCTCTGTTGTGGCAGCTGGTGCTGTTGTTGGTTTTGTTGTAATGGGTCAGAGGTGGCAGCAGGACCATTGGCACCTTCATCAATTTAAGTTCAGTGTCAGTGGTGAGGTATGCCATCTATCCTTTATCTGGAGAAGCTTCGCTAGGAGTGTCTTTTATAGTTCCATTACTCGTATTTCTTGTATGTTTGTAATATATTTGGCCATGCTCATAGATAAAGCTGAAATTTATAAAGTCAAGGGTACATCATGAAATACTGATGACAAATGACTACACAAGGATTCATGTGCCTGTATTTGGTTCAAAGTGCTTCTGATATGTTTAAATTTATTTACTAAGAAAATGGATAGCAACTCCAAAGTTATATTACCTATTTTGGATGTTTGCATTTTGCAATTTTTATGATTGCTAGACCTAGTTCATTTTTGCTTGTCACCAAGTTGTTCTGTTCCGTAATTTTGCTTTTGATTGTGGAACATCCACATACACTCTTCTTGAGCTAATTGTTCTCTTGACGAATCCATGTACTCAAACTCACTGAACGCTTGTTTTCCAGTCTGAACATTTCCACAGCTGTCCCATTTCATTGAAGTATGTTTCATTGACAGATGTTGTGTCCTCTAGAACGTTTTGTTGAATACACATCCCCTCTTGACAGTACTAGGTTTTGCTGACCAGATGTTGATGGATCTGTTCATTTAACTGATTAGAGAGAATAAAATCTTTTGCACAAAGGTGTTATTTTGACCTTGAGGACTTGTACCTTTTCCTAGACCTCTGTTTTGAACTGGATGTATTGCTTCCTCGGTTCCTCTTGGACTAACTCACTTTTAGACTTTTCTAGTCAAATCACAGCTCACATATATAATCTTATTTTTGCCAAGTAACACATTTGTGTCTCTATGAAATTGGGCTTTTTACTGCATGTGAATTGCTGTAACTTTTAAGTGAATTAATTTTGTTCTGGTAACCTACTAATCATATGGTTCACTGATGTTCACTCTGACAGAGCATGAGTCGAGTCATTGGAGCGTTCAGTCGTTTGAAGGATGGGCTTCCTGGGAGTGAGCAGCTAAGATCTCTGCTGCCGACTCCAGTACTCCCGCAACAGCCACTGAGCGCTTGAGCACAGGCACCAATTTTTGGTGGCGGTGACTGTTTCTTTGGCAAGTTTTGTTGCTTATATATGATTTTGAGACAGTTCGTTCTTTTCTTGTGCTACTTGATTTTATCGTGCTGTAAATTAGGGGTCGAGACTTTCATGGTGCTGGAATGTTATTATCTTTAGTACGTAGCAACTGTAAAGTACATGGTGGAAACACAGGGGCACTGCAACAATCTGTATCCGTGGTCTTGTTACCAGCCTGTTTTACTTTCTATATCTTTTTTTGAATGTCTACTTTCTATATCCCAATGGCACACGCTTGTAAATTAGGGGTCGAGACTTTCATGGTGCTGGAATGTTATTATCTTTAGTACGTAGCAACTGTAAAGTACATGGTGGAAGCACAGGGTGCACTGCAACAATCTGTATCCGTGGTCTTGTTACCAGCCTGTTTTACTTTCTATATCTTTTTTAGAACGTCCACTTTCTATATCTCAATGGCACACGTTGTATTTTGGTTTGTTCGTGTTCTTACGCTTGTGAAGCTTCTGTCCGGTGGTGACGATTTCGAGATCAATAGTTTCAAATTTAACTCAAAATTCTTTTTTTTTACTCTCGAATGTGCAGGAGAGTTGTGTATCTTTTTTTATTAGAGAGAGAGAGGTGAAGACCCCATACAAAGGAGCAATTCGATGTCTAGAAGGCCGTATAAGGTTGCAAAATAAAATACAATCAGGATTAATCGCCCGTAACAAAAACCACCACCGCCCCTAACAAAAAAAAACACCACCACCTCGAGTCCTTTTGCACAGGTACAAACAGGATTAATCGCCGGTAACAAAAACAACCACCACCTCTAGTCCTCAACAGGGCTTGGTCTCTTACTACACCTATAGTATAGTTGGTGGGTATTCATTAATCATTCAAACTTTTACCTATCTAGGGTACAGATAAATTCTTTTTAACTATCTCATTTGAGTAGGGTATAGATAAATTCTTCTTAATAGACATTAGTAGAAAATGGTATGAGGAGGAATTGGACGAATTAGATATTAAGTACCGACTGGTTACCCGCAACAAATGTTAGTTAATTTTACTAAAATTTTAAAACTGAGAATGCTAGATTTTTAATTCTAAGTCTAAATTTTGATGTAACGCCCACATGTATATCTAGCCATACTAATATCCACAAAGTAGCCATCCGTTATAATGAGTCATCTGTAATAATTTTAATCAATTTTGTGAATCTTTAAGATGTGAATGTGGGGTTTCTAAATTTTAGTGTGCAGCTTTTGACATGGGGACCATATTTACGCTTAGGAAAAAGTCTACTTAACCCCCCCACCTTTCATACTTGGTCTACTTCACCCCCCAACTATGAAACCGTCTGTTTTACCCTCTGAACTTTCTAAAACCGTCTATTTTATCCCCTGGGCGGGTTTTCAGCGGCGGTTTTTAATTCCAATTAATTACAGACAAAATTAGATTTTTCAATTAATCTAAGGCTACAAAAAAAATGTACTAAAGCATACCGTATTATATATTCACTATGTAGATCTACTCATGTGGAGTCCAATAAAATTAGATTTTTTATTTTATGATTTTTCTATAATTTACTATGATTTTTCAAAAATTCACCGAAAATAAAAAAAAATTCAAAACCACCGGCACTGCAGCAGACCCGCTGTTACTGTAGCAAACCGCCGCTGAAAACCGCCCGAGGGGTAAAATAGACGGTTTTAGAAAGTTCAGGGGGTAAAACAGACGGTTTCATAGTTGGGGGGTGAAGTAGACCAAGTATAAAAAGTGGAGGGTTAAGTAGACTTTTTCCTTTACGCTTAGTACACGAAGTAGTCCGCTATCATACCGGGTCATCTAAAAAATGCAATCAACTTTGCTCAAATTTTTAAATTGTGAGCGCAGGCGGATACATGGGTATGTGGTCACGGCAGGTGCACGTCGCCTTGATCGATTGTACTGGTCCTCGCTGCATGTTGGTAAGAGGATAGAGGAGTTGCTTCAAATTCTGTAATTCGACATAACCCAAACTGCAAACTATTTTCTCCGAGCATGGAACCCCTGTGAAGCCCCTATGAATTTTTAGGCAAAGTTGTATAATGTAGGGGGATTGTGACTTAAGATTGAACAATAGTGTTGTTCAGACCCTTGAAATATTTTCTGGGTCCGCCGCTGCCGAGCATAGTATTTGAGAAAAAAAAAAGACATGTTTGACCAGCCCATCAGTTTCGTGACAACATAAAGAAGTTGGTACTAAAAGCACTGGGCCCTAATTCTTTTATATCCCTGTGCAAGTTGCCTATTCTCCACGTGTCAGAGCACAGAACTGCCACGTAAGGTCGTATTTGCGTGCACCCGTTTTCAACTTGCTCAGTAGGCTGGCTGGCTGGAAACCCCGCGCGCACGGCACGCAAACACAGCCATGTACGAGCCCGAATTGGAATCGAGTAGCAGCCTACATAAAGTTTGACGAGGCCACTTCCCCCATGGTAATTCGTCACTTGCAATGGATCCGTCCGCGCCCCTCTTTCCCGTTCCCTCGTCCTGCTCCCCCGCGCCCCAAGACTCCGACCGGGCTTTCCTCATGGCGTCGGCGGCGGCGGCGGCGACCGCGACGCGCAAGCGCCCGGCGCCCGACGGCACGGACACCGGTGGTGGTGGTGCCGGCCGCAAGAGCAAGCAGGCGCGGATGATCACGCTGGGGAGCATCGGCGACTACGAGACGCAGGAGGCGATCGGGGCGGGCAGCTTCGGCGTGGTGGTCAAGGCGCGGCACCGCGGCACGGGCGAGGCGGTGGCCATCAAGTGTGCCCGCAAGGCGCCCAATAGCAACAGCAACCTCCGCCGCATCCTCCGTGAGGCCGGCTGCATGGCGGCCTGCCGCGGCCACCCGTCGGTCGTGGACATCCGGGACGTCGTCGTGGACGCGGCCACCGGGGACGCGTTCCTCGTCATGGAGCTCGTCGCCGGCGGCAGCCTGCTGCGCCTGCAGAGGACGCGGCCGCGCTTCTCGGAGGGCGAGACCCGCGCGTTCATGCGGCAGCTCCTGCGCGGCGCGGCGCGGATGCACGGCGCCGGGATCATCCACCGCGACATCAAGCCCGGCAACATCCTCGTGAGCGGCGGCGGCTTCGCGCTCAAGATCTGCGACCTGGGGCTCGCCACGCCGACGGCGAGGCCGGCCGAGGGGACGGCGACGGCGTACGCGTACCCGGAGCGCCGCGTGGGCACGCTGCTCTACCGCTCGCCGGAGCAGCTGGCGGGCCGCCGGGACTACGGCCCCGGCGTCGACGTCTGGGCGCTCGGGTGCGTCATGGCCGAGCTCCTCACGGGCAGGCTCATGTTCGACGAGGAGACGGAGGACGGCATGGTCGCCAGGGTGACGGAACTGGGGCACGCGCTCGCCGAGAGGAGGCTGCAGGCGTTCGACGACTGGTCGACGTTCCAGGGCCTGCCGCATCTGTCGCGGGGCGCGCGCGAGGTCCTCGCCTGCCTGCTTGCCGTCCAGCCACGGGACAGGCTCACCGCCGCGGCCGCGCTCCAGCATCCGTGGTTCGCCGAGGAAGAAGAAGAGAAGGAGAAGGAGCATCCTGTGGCCACCTGCCGCAGCGCAGGCAGAGCAGCTCGGAGTAGCAATGCTAGTGTAGTGACCGTCGTGGTTTGAACTTTGAGGATTGTTGAATTGATTGTTGCAGTCTTATTCTTTTGTACACTATTGGTATTTGTAATCTTGGTTATATTCTGCATTGCCAGGTAACGTCCGTCCACCTTGGTTGCGCACAGACGACGGTTTGAACCCAGGGTCCACCCAATTTAAGATGTACACTATTTAGTATATTGTAATCTTGGTTATATTAATTACAAGTTGTCTAAGCATGAAGATGAAGCAATGCACATGTTGCTTCATTGTGATCTGTTTGATCAACCATTTTTGTATTGATGAAAGATGTGTTATGTTCTCCGGATTGCCAAACCATGGGTGTGTTTCTAGCTCCTTTTCTTAATTGGTGGCCAAGTCATGACAAATCTGTTATCGGTTATTTGGCTGAATTTATTTTTTTCGAGAACACAGACTTCATGCGTATTTCATTAAGGAGTGGTTATTTGGCTGAAATAGTTGATTAGTATTACTACTCAACAGGATTGTGGCACCTATCGTTAGTGACTGAATTCATCTTCATCCTTTTGAGATAATTTGCATTCTATACTAGGGTTGCAAAATTGAGCAAACTCAGTGCCTTTTGTTAGTTGATCTCCACCGACGTTCTATTGGGCCCTTGGATCTGCGCCCTGATTGGGGACGTCCAACCCTAATATAGTTGGTGGGCCCCTGTCGCACAACACTATAAAGAGAGGTGGGGATCATGCCTCTAACTACAAGGTTGACATGAGCCGCCGTAACCACCTACAGAGAAACACTAATCCGATCTAAAGAAGGGTGCTGCCAGAGACGAGAAGCCGCAACCAACCTCACCGTCGCCTCTGCATCGCCGCTGGACCTCGCCACCACTACGCTGGACTCCACTGCGCCGAGCTGCCACGACACCGGCGTCCAAGCCGCTTCGGCGCCATGCACCGAATGATGACCTAGGGCGAGGTACATCAACAGTTTTCCCATCTAAGTAAGATGCTTACCCCTGATCTACGTTTCAGAGACACTGTGTGTGCCAACAATGGTATCGGAGCCGGGTTAACAGTGTGTAGATCTAGTATGGGGTAGAGAATTGAAAAGAAATCAAAGGAACAACACGGGTTCGATCTGTTTTGGATTGAAACCCTAACCCTCACCGGGTAAAAGAAAATAGAAAAGAGACTGGGAGGGTGGTGGGCGTCACTGACTGCCGATCACCACCGCCACCGCGCGGGAAAAGGTGTCGCACCGCCGTCTTCGTCGACGCACGGCAAGAAAAGAACTGACCCTGTTCGGATCTGAGAAGAGGAGAGAAAGGGGTCTCGGCACGCGAAGCCAAACCCTAACCCACAAAGCACTCACTGGGGAAGAAGAATAGTGACTCAAGTGAGTCAAACCCTAACCCTAACCCCAACCCTAAATCGGTTCAACTCTAAAAAGAAAAGAAAGAAGATCCAAAAGAGAAGAAGGGGAAGAGGGGAAGGGGCTTATCTCGCCGATCTCGAATCAAAACGGAGAGAGAAACCGAATCAGGCTCAACCAAACTTTAACCCTAACTCGCGACGAGGAAGGGGAAGGGAGCGATTCGGTACAAATAGAAAAGAAAAGAAATCAAATGAAAGAGATGAACCGAATCGAACAAATCGAATCGGGAAAAGAAACCCTAACCCTAGATCCCCAATCGGTTGAATCCGAGAAGAACAAACCAGACCCATATCAGAAGGGGAAGAAGGGGAAGGGGAGGCCTGCCTCGACTGCTGCTGACACCGCCGTAGTGCGGCTCGCCGATGCGCGGGGAGAAGAAGACCGAGCTAGGGGCGCTACTTGCCGGGCTCTGGCCAAGGGGGCGCCACAGCCAGACCGCTCAACGGCGGCGTGCTCACCCGCTGGGGAGCACGCTCGCCGGTGAGGGGGCCAGCGACGGCGCCGAGGCTCTGCTCTCCCTCTGTCGTCTGCTCGCTCAGACTCGCCTCGCTATGGCTGAGAGAGTGAGAGAGAGAAGGAGGAGGCGCAAATGAACGTTTAGGGTTCGGGAGAGACCGGCGTCCACGGTTATGTTCGGGCGACCGTCGGATGCGATCCGACGGCGGAGCGCGACCGGGCCAGAGTCAGGGCCAAGCGGAGCGGTGCGGGCGCGCACGTGTGGGCCGAATTCTCGGCCCAGGCCCAGGTTGCGGCCTGGGCGCGGGGACCACGCGGCGCGCGTGGCTACTAGGCTGGAGTTTCGCGCGGGGCCACGCATTGTTGCTGCAGGCCTGGTACTGTAGCAGCAGGCCAGGCCACAATGAACAGTAAATAAAGTTTCGAGTTTATTTAATTTTTAGAAGTAGATTTTGATGAATTTTGTCTAGTTTAATATCTCTGTTAAAATTTGAACCAATGGGATAATTTTTCAGAGAATATTTGAGAAAAGTTTAATGCTTCTAAAAAATAGATAATGATTTTTTTTCATGTTTCCGCTGCTAAAGAAATTGTTTATTCTCCAGTTATTTTGAACCAACGTGATATTTAATTAGAGAAAAAGAGATTTTGACATGATCATGATGTTGTTATTTTCTTACCAACGTTGTTAATAACAATATCATAATTTTAATGATTTTATGCAATAATTCTATTTCTGCCCAACGGTGATGTAGAATTAGTGTATAAGAATAGTTGTATGTTTTAATTTTGACCAACATTGGAATCAAGGCATGCAATTGTTGTTATTATTTATGTTCTCACTCTATATGAATTGTGTTGCCAGGCGGATACAACTTGATGGGTTGTATCAAAGAGATCTCCACTCTCAAAGGTGACAACTACATAGAGTGGAAGAAAAAGATTGACCTGGCCTTCATCTTGGCTGAGGTGGACTGGGTAGTCACCTCATCATGTCCCACTGAGCCTGTGGCACCGGTGAGGGAGACAAACGAGGCTGATGCTACTTTGGCAACTAAAGAGATGGATTTTGAATCTCAAAAGATGTCCTATGACCTTGAGCATAGGAAGTAGGTCACTGCTAACAAGAAATGTTTGGCTGTGATAAAGAACACGATTAAGCCTACAATTGTGGGCTCAATCCCAGAGTATGACACGGTCACCGAATACCTCGATAGAATAAAGAGTCAGTTCACTGGCTCTTCAAAGACATATGCTACCCAGCTGATAAAGCAGCTGGTGGCAGAGAGTTACTCTAGAAATAGTGGCATAAGAGAACTCACGATGCGTCATCGAAATTATGGCACTATCGTTTAGGCCATATTTCGAGGGGGAGAATAGAAAGACTAGTTAAGAATAATATTCTTCCTCTATTAGAGCTCTCAGATTTAGAATAATGCAGAGCATGCATAAAAGGAAAGTATGTAAAGAAAATTAAGAAAGATGCCAAACGAAGCGCATGAATTTTACAGATTATTCACACAGACATCTATGGTCAGTTTCCTACAAAGAGTGTGGATGGTTATGATTCGTTCTTAACATTCACAGATGATTACTCCCGTTATGTCTATATTTATCCAATCAAAGAAAGAACAGAAGCATTGGATAAATTTAAGATATTTAAGACAGAAGTTGAAAACCAACGCAATTTAAAGATTGAGATAGTCAGGTCCGACCATAGAGGGGGGAGTACTACGGTCGGCATACCCCATATGGCCAAGTTCCTAGACCTTTTGCAAGGTTCTTATAGGAGAATGACATAGTAGCCCAGTATTCTATATCGGACGAACCTCAGCAGAATGAAGTAGCTGAAAGACATATTCATACCCTGATGGACATGGTACGCAGTATGATAAGTTACTCCACCTTACCATTGAGCCTGTGGATGGAGGCGTTAAAAACCACAATTCATATTCTCAATAGAGTATCAAGTAAGTCGGTGCCCAAAACCTTGTATGAGTTGTGGACAGGAAGAGTACCCTCACTAAACCACTTACGTGTGTGGAGAGTCCTGCTGAGGCTAAAGTATTTAACCCAAACATTGGGAAACTAGATCCCAAAATAGTAAGTTGCCATTTCATTGGCTACCCAGAAAAGTCAAAATGTTTTTGTTTCTACTATCTAGACAGACATACAAAGTTTGTGGAAACGAGACACGCTGTCTTTCTAGAGGATGAAATGATGAGGGGGAGCATGGTAACTCGAGAAATTGACCTTGAAGAGAAGCGGGTGTATGCGCCCACTCCGATAATTCATGAGCCATTTTTCTCACTACCTGCTGTTGCTACACCTACAGTGAAAGATACTATGGTGCCAGCACCTATTGTTATTCTGCCTGTGGCAACAATGAATGACGATGAGGAACCTGTTCTTTAGGATCCTGTAGAACCTATTGCCACACATGAAGGGGCAACAACAGCCTCAAACAAAAGATGTGCCAAATGTAGAGGCCCCTAGAAGGTCTCAAAGAGTTAGAAAATTAGCTATTCCTGCTGACTATGAAGTATACAATACTGAGGAATTTCAAATGGAGGATGATCCCACCTCATTTGAAGAAGCCATGATAAGTGATCATTCAACAAAGTGGCTTGAGGCCATGGAAGATGAAATGAAATCTATGAATGCCAATAAAGTTTGAGACTTGGAAATAATTTCTAAAGGAGCCAAAACAGTAGGCTGTAAATGGGTCTACAAAACAAAACTTGACTCTCAAGGGAATATAGAGAGATATAAAGCGTGGCTTATGGCAAAATGCTTTACGCAAATAGAAGGGATTGATTACAATGAGACATTTTCTCCAGTCTCATGTAAGGATTCCTTTAGAATCATAATGGCATTAGTGGCATATTACGATTTAGAATTACATCAGATGGATGTAAAGACGGCATTTCTCAACGAGGACTTGGAGGAAAATGTTTACATGGCACAAACGAAAGGTTTTGTCATAGAAGGAAAAGAACGAATGGGATGCCGCCTAAATAAATTCATTTATGGATTAAAACAAGCTTCAAGACAGTGGTACTTGAAGTTTGATCAGACAATAAGAAATTTTAGGTTTAAAGAGAATGTAGAGGACAATTGTGTTTATGCAAAGTTTAAGAATGGGAAGTTTATCTTCCTTGTCCTGTATGTGAATGATATCTTACTTGCTAGTAGTGATGTCAGTCTACTGCTGGAGACAAAGAAGTTTTGTCCTCAAAATTTGATATGAAAGATCTTGGTGAAGCTTCGTTCGTTCTAGGGATCGAAATTCACCGAGATAGAAGTAAAGGGGTATTAGGACTGTCACAAAAGGCATACATAGAAAAGATCTTAAAGAAATTCAGTATGCACAAATGTAGTCCCTCATATGCTCCTATAGTCAAGGGCGACAAATATGGGGATTTTCAATGCCCCAGAAACTAGTATGAGATCAATCAAATGAAAACGTTTCCATATGCTTTGGGTGTCGGAAGCTTGCAATATGCTCAAGTATGTACGTGCCCTGACTTGGCATTTGTTACCAGGTTACTTGGCAGATTTCAGAGCAATCCTAGAACAGAACACTGGAAATTGGTAAAGAAAGTCTTACGTTATTTGCAAGGAACAAAAAGCCTCATGATGATGAATAGAAGATCAGATTCACTCCATATAGTGGGATATTCTAATTCTGACTATGCAGGAGATGATAGAAAATCCACATCAGGATATATATTCACTCTCGCAGGGGGAGCTATTTCATGAAAAAACTCAAAGCAAACCGTCACTATATCGTCCACAATGTATGCCGAGTTTGTAGCATGTTATGAGGCAACAGGGCAGGTGAACTAGCTAAAGAAGTTCATACCCAGTTTGAAGGTGGTTGACGACATCTATAGACCACTTAAGTTATATTGCGATAATAATCCGGCAGTACAGTATGCTCACAACAATAAGTCAAGTGGTGCTACCAAACACATTAACATAAAGTATTATGTTGTGAAAGATAAAGTCTAGGATCTTGTCATAAGTCTTGAGCATATAAGTACCAAAAAGATGCTCGTGGATCCACTTACAAAAGGCTTACCACCCAACGTATTCAGAGAACATGTAGCTAGCATGGGTTTAAGAGAAATCCTATAACTCCTAGACAAAAGAAGGCCCAAAGTTAAGTATCTATTTTAAAATAGAGTGGTGTGTTGTAGCTGTTAAATCTATCGGCAATTGACTGTGACGATGAAACATGCTCTATGCGCTAATCTACAATGGAATGAACAAAACTAAATGATATGAAATTGAAAGATGGTAGTGAGATCAAGGGGGAGAATGTTAGTTGATCTCCACCAATAGGCCCCCTATTGAGCCCTTTAAAAGGTCCTAATGGCTAGAGGGGGGTGAATAGCCTATCAAAAAAATTCTACAACAACACTTAACAAATCGGTTAGACAATTATAAGGTGAATCGAGTGTTGCGCTAGCCTACTAAAAATACAAGCCACCTACCATAATTATAGTTTATGTAGTTTCTATCCACACAAAAACTATGTCACTACACTAAGTTAGTGTGCTCTCAAAAGCTAACTAAAGAGCCACACTAACCAAACTAATAAGCTCTCACAACTAGCTACACTAAAGAGTTTGATAACTAGTTTGCGGTAATGTTAGGAGAGTGAGCAATTTATTTATACCGCCGTATCGAGGAAGAAGCCAATCAACCACAAGAATGAATACCAATCACCTCGGAATCAAATGATGAACACAATGATTTTTTACCGAGGTTCACTTGCTTGCCGGCAAGCTACTCCTCGTTGTGGCGATTCACTCACTTAGAGGTTCACGCGCTAATTGGCATCACACGCCAAACCCTCGATAGGGTGCCGCACAACCAACACAAGATGAGGATCACACAAGCCACGAGCAATCCACTAGAGTACCTTTTGGCTCTCTACCGGGGAAAGGTCAAGAACCCCTTACAATCACCACGATCGGAGCCGGAGACAATCACCACTCTCCGCTCGACGATCCTCGCTGCTTCAAGCCGTCTAGGTGGCGGCAACCACCAAGAGTAACAAGCAAATCCTATAGCGAAATACGAACACCAAGTGCCTCTAGATGTAAACACTGAAGCAATGCACTTGGATTCTCTCACAATCTCACAAAGATGAGGAATCAATGATGGAGATGAGTGGGAGGGCTTTGGCTAAGCTCACAAGGTTGCTATGTCAATGCAAATGGCCAAGTGAGTGAGCTTGAGCCGACCATGGGGCCTAAATAGAAGCCCCCACAAAATAGAGCCGTTGTAACCCTTCACTGGGCACAACACGGGGTGACCGGACGCTCCGGTCATATTGACCGAACGCTGAGGAACCTCAGCGTTCGGTCACGTGATGCATGCCACATGTCCCTCTCTTCAATTACTAAACGCTCGATCTCAACGGTCATATGACAACCGAACGCTGCAGCTCAAAGCGACCGGACGCTGAACCCCAGCGTCTGGTCATTTCCAGTAAGCATCTAGAGATGACTTTTCACGACCAGACGTGTCTGGTCATGCTCGACCGGATGCACCTAGCGTCTAGTCACTCGGCGACTCCTCTATGCGCGACCATGTTAGTGTGACCAGACGCAGCCAGCCAGCGTCTAGTCATTTCAGCGCCAGCGTCCGGTCGATGATCGACACTGCGCTTTTTCTGCTGCTACTGACCGGACACGCCGGTCCTTTAGAGACCAGCGTCCGGTCACTTACAGTGACCTACATCTTTTCTATCTAGAGCGTCGGTGGCACCATCGGACTGTCTGCACTCTATGGGCGGACACTCCATCGGTGAAGTTACTAACCCTTGCTCAAATGTGCCAATCACCAAGTGTATCACCTTGTGCACATGTGTTAGCATATTTTCACAAACATTTTTAAGGGTATTAGCACTCCACTAGATTCTAAATGCATATGCAATGAGTTAGAGCATCTAGTGGCACTTTGATAACCGTATTTCGATATGAGTTTTACCCCTCTTAATAGTACGGCTATCGAACCTAAATGTGATCACACTCGCTAAGTGTCTAGATCTCCAAAACAAAATGGCTCCTACCATTTATACCTTTGCCTTGAGCCTTTTGTTTTTCTCTTTCTTCTTTTTAAGTCCAAGCACTTGATCATCACTATGGCATCACCATCATGTCATGATTTTCATTTGCTTCAGTACTTGGAATGTGCTACCTATCTCATGATCACTTGATAAACTAGGTTAGCACTTAGGGTTTCATCAATTTACCAAAACCAAACTAGAGCTTTCAATCTCTCCCTTTTTAGTAATTGATGACAACCCTTTAACAAAGATATGAATTAAAATTCAAATGAATCCATGTTGCTTGCCTAAGCATTTTTTACCATTTGTAAAAGGATATGGACAAGTTTCATGAACCCCAAATGGTAGCAATTGCTCCCCTACATATGTGCTAAGAGTTTGGATTGTTGCTTACACATATGCTTAGATAGGAAATATAGGAGACAATGTCTACCAAATGATGCTAAGGTGTAAAAGATGGACCTTTGAAGCGTGATACCAATCGGAGTGCACCATTATACCATCCTTAGCACCATGGTTAGCTTGATACCACTTGAAAACACTTGGAAATGAAATCACTAGATAAACTTATGCATGCTAGATTTTCATTTTATCATTCAAACCTATAACTAGCATACATCACACAAGCATGAATATTGAAATTTAAAACTTGTGCCATGCAAGCAAACATATGAAATGCACATTCAAATGCACCATACAAGTTCATGAACTTGCTCCCCCTACTTGTGTGCTTAAAATTTTAATTGATCCCCTTCCTTTATCATATCTCTCCCCTATGTCAAATTCTCCCTCTTTGTTGTCTTTTCACTATCTTTGTACATTATTTTTCCACCTTTGTTATCAATGACCACAAAGGCTTAAATTATAGATAAGTTAGGATTATCAATGTCAATCAATGGGGTGAGGATCATTTTTTCAAAATTTAGTCCAATCTAGATCATTTGTCAAAGATATTTAACTCAGTTTGATCCAAGGACAAGCTTTTTTACACCTCCAAATAAGTGTTATCTTGTACCATGTTGAGTTAAACACTTAGAGCTCATTTTCTAGACTAAACACTAGGTTTTCAAGCCCACAAACATATCATATGCTACCACTAAATCAAGTCAAGCATAGAAGCAATAGTGGTACCATACAATCATCAAAATCATTTGATTTTCATGAATGAGCCTATTAAAATTGAAAGATGCCTAGATGCACTAAACATGTCCTTAGCAAGGATGTATGCCACGCCAATCAACTTTTACCTTAGATTGCTCGAAGAAGAGGCATGCCATATAAGTGGGAGGTGCATCAACACATATTTGAGAAATCCAATATGTTCAACTCATTCCTTAGCTTGCAAAACCTTTTCTCATCCAATGGCTTGGTGAATATATCAGCAAGTTGATCTTCGGTGCCTACACTCTCAATGCAAATGTCCCCTTTTTGTTGGTGATCTCTTATGAAATGGTGGTGGACATCAATGTGCTTTGTTCTTGCATGTTGAACCGGATTGTTGGTCAACTTAATTGCACTCTCATTGTCACATAGCAATGGCACTTTCTTGAACTTGATTCCAAAATCACTCAAAGTGGCCTTCATCCAAAGTATTTGTGCACAACAACCACCGGCGGATATGTATTCGGCTTCGGTGGTTAATAATGCAACACTATTTTGCTTCTTTGATGACCACGAAACAAGTGATCTTCCTAACAATTGATATGTGTCCGAGGTGCTCTTTCTTTCAACCTTGCATCCCGCATAATCCGAGTTGGAGTAACCAACTAGCTCAAACTTTGCTCCTTTGGGATACCACAAACCAGCATTTGATGTATGCTTCAAGTACCTCAATATTCTCTTTATAGCCTTCAAATGACTTTCTCTTGGTGAGGCTTGAAATCTTGCACACATGCATACACTAAACATGACATCCGGTCTTGATGCGGTCACATAGAGTAGGCTTCCAATCATAGACCGATATAATTTTTGATCCACTATGTTGCCACTTGCATCACTATCCAAGTTGTCATTTGTTCCCATTGGTGTGCTAATGATTTTACTATCACTCATGCCAAACTTCTTGATCATGTCCTTGATATGCTTGCCTTGACTCACAAATATACCATTTTTCAATTGCTTGATTTGAAGACCAAGGAAGTAACTTAACTCTCCAATTATGGACATCTCAAACTCATTAGCCATCATCTTTCCAAACTCATCATAAAAGTCTTGATTGATTGATCCAAATATGATGTCATCAACATAGACTTGCAACACAAATAAGTCTTTGCCAATCTTCTTGATGAAAAGAGTGGTATCAACATTGCCCATCATGAACCCTTTAGAGAGTAGAAAGTCCCTCAATATCTTATACCATGCTCTAGGTGCTTGCTTCAAGCCATACAATGCCTTCTTCAACTTGTACACATGGTCGGGCTTCTTGTCATCTTCAAAACCAGGAGGTTGCTCAACATATACTTCTTCATTGATGTAACCATTGAAAAATGCACTCTTGACATCCATTTGATAGAGCTTGATGTTGTGGGCACAAGCATAGGCTAGCAAGATTCTAATAGCTTCTAATCTAGCAACCGGGGCATATGTTTCTCCAAAGTCAAGACCTTCAACTTGTGTATAGCCTTGTGCTACCAATCTTGCTTTGTTCCTTACAACTATCTCATCTTAATCTTGCTTATTTCTAAAGACCCATTTGGTTCCAATCACATTGTGTCCCTTTGGTCTCTCTACAAATTCCCATACTTGATTTCTTGTGAAATTATTCAATTCTTCATGCATAGCATTCACCCAATCAATATCCTTCAATGCTTCATCTATCTTTTTTGGTTCAATGGATGACACAAATGAGAAATGCTCACAAAATGAAGCCAATCTTGATCTTGTTTGTACACCTCTAGAAATATCACCAATGATAGTGTTCAATGGATGATCTCTTGTAATATTGGTTGGTTGGAGGATTGGAACTTGATTGCTTGCACTTGCTTGATCATTGGGTTGAGATGATGTACTAGCCACTTGATCTTGTTCATTATCATGAGAGCCACTTGTACTAGCTTGATTTGTATCATCTTGCATATTTGAGTTAGAGAGCACTTGCACTTGATCATCTTCATCATCATTCACTTGCCTAGGCCTCAATTCACCAACATCCATGTTCTTCATGGCATTTGAAAGTTGAATGCCTCTAACATCTTCCAAGTTCTCATTCTCTACTTGTGAAACCTTGGTTTTATCAAATTCAACATCATGAACTTCCTCAAGAGTACCACTATCTAAATTCCAAACTCTATATGCTTTGCTTGTAGTGGAGTAGCCAAGTAGGAATCCTTCATCACATTTCTTGTTAAACTTGCCCAATCTAGTGCCTTTCTTCAAGATATAGTATTTGCAACCAAAGACCCAAAAATATACAATGTTGGGCTTTCTACCATTTAAGAGCTCATATGGTGTCTTCTCTTTCAATGGGTGATAATAGAGGCGGTTGCTACAATAGCAAGCCGTGTTGATAGCTTCGGCCTAAAAAGATTGACTCACATTATACTCACTAAGTATAGACCTTGCTATATCAATGAGTGTTCTATTCTTCCTCTTAACAAGACCATTTGATTGTAGAGTGTACTTAGCCAAGAATTGATGTCTAATTCTAAATTCATCACACAACTCATCAATTCTAGTGTTCTTAGACTCACTACCATTGTCACTTCTAACTCTCTTGATGGTTGTTTTAAACTCATTGTGAATGCCCTTGACAAATGATTTGAATGTTGCAAACACATCACTTTTGTCCACTAGAAAGAATACCCATGTGTATCTAGTATAATCATCCACTATCACAAAGCCATATTTGTGACCACTAATGCTAGTGTATTGTGTTGGACCAAACAAGTCCATGTGCAATAACTCAAATGCTTTACTAGTGCTCATCATGCTTTTCTTGGGATGGGTGTTTCCAACTTGTTTTCCAGCTTGACAAGAGCTACAAAGCTTATCCTTTTCAAACATAATATCTTTCAAGCCTCTAACCAAGTCATGCTTAACTAATCTATTCAATTATTTTATTCCAACATGACTAAGCCTTCTATGCCATAACCAACCCATGCTAGACTTAGTGAACAAACATGTGGATAATTTAGCTTCACTAGCATTGAAATCAACCAAGTATAGATTCTCATATCTAAAGCCTTTGAAGATCAAATTAGAGCCATCTACACTTATGATCTCTACATCATCTACCCCAAATATGTATTTGAATCCAAGATCACACAATTAAGCCACAGATAGCAAATTGAAGTTCAAGCTCTCTACTAGCAACACATTAGATATGCTCATATCATTGGATATTGCAATCTTACCAAGCCCTTTGACCTTGCCTTTGCCATTATCACCAAATGTAATACTATCATAACCATCATTGTCATTGGTATTGATTGAGTTGAACATTCTTGCATCACCGGTCATGTGTTGAGTGCACCCACTATCAAGAACCCAATGCCTTCCTTCGGCTTTGTAATTGACCTACAAAAGAAGATCAATTCTTTTTAGGTACCCAAACTTGCTTAGGTCCTTGAAGGTTAGTCACTAAGCTCTTTGGTACCAAAATGGCTTTCTTCTTTGAGCCCATCCATGGTTTACCAATAAACTTAGCCTTTACACTATTTATACCCCTAGTAAGCATGTAGAAAGAATCAAGCTTAATGGAGGATACATTAGCATTTTTGCTCTTGTTTTTGCATTCATGCTCTTTATGACCAACTTGCTTGCAACTAGTGCAAAATCGATCATTGTTCTTCACAAAACTAGTCTTGTGAGGAGCAAAAGCCGCCTTACCTTTCTTGGGGGTATAGCTCAATCCCTCTTTATAGAGAGAAGCTCTTTGACTATCAAGCACATAAGCAAGCGATCCTCACCACCATAGGCCTTAGCTAAGGTGTGAGTGAGCTTATTGACCTTCTTCTTGAGGTTCTCATTCTCAACCATTAGTGAGGCATCACAAGTGAAACCATCACTACTAGATGAGGTGGAAGTAGAAGTACTACAAGAAGGGTTAGTGGGAGCAACAATGATAGGCATAAATAATGATTCATCAATTATATCACAAGTTAAATCTATATTGCAAGTTTCAACATGCTTCTTTTTATTTTGCTCATTAAGCAAAGAAGAATGAGCTTTTTCAAGCTTCTTGTGAGCCTTGCCAAGATTCTCATGGGCTTCCTCTAGCCTCTCATGAGTTGTTTTGAGCTCATCAAGGGCTTGCTTAAGGGCTTTTACCTCCTTATTCAAGCTCTTGCATTCCCTTTTCTTAATGTCAAAGTGTTCTTTAGCATCTTCTAGCATGTCAAATAATTTATCTTTAGTAGGTTCATCATCATCACTGTCACTATCATTTTCATTATCATGTTCCTCATCACTTCCATCATCACAATTTTGTATCTTAGTGGCCTTAGCCATGAAGCATGATGGAGTGTCGAAGAGAGAAGGCTTCTCATTGATTGCAATGCTTACAAGTTCCTTCTTCTTGGTGGTCTTGTCATCATCACTATCATCATCATCATCACTTGAGGATGCATCACTATCCCAAGTGATCACATATGAACCACCCTTCTTCTTCTTGAAGGTCATCTTGTCCTTCTTATCTTTCTTTTCCTTCTTGTCCTTCTTCTTGTTCTTCTTGTTGTTATCATCATTGTCGCTATTGTATGGACATTGAGCAACAACATGATCTTTGCTTCTATATTTGAAGCACCTTCTTGACTCTTCCTTGTTCTTGGATGAAGATTTCTTTCTTCTAGCATGGTACCCTTTCTTCATTATGAACTTGCCAAATTTCTTGACAAAGAGAGCCATCTTCTCATCATCATCATCATCCCATGAGCCATCATCTTCACTTGATGTTTCTTGCTTAGCCTTGCCCTTGGATGATGTGGCCTTGAATGCCACACTCTTCTTCTTCTCATCTTTCTTTTCTTTCTTTTCTTTCTTCTCATCATCATCTTTATATGTATCATCGGTCATTATATCTCCCAACACTTAGTTTGGTGTCCAAACCACTCCTCACTATAATAGTGACCAATGTGCCAAATCTTGAAGGTAAGCATCTTAAGAACTTATGGGAGAAGTCCTTGTCCTTCACCTCTTCTCCAAGTGCTTTGAGATCATTGACAAGCACTTAAAGCCTATGAAACATCTTCGGCACACTCTCATCCTCCTTCATCTTGAAGCTTGCAAACTTCTCTTTGAGAATATATGCCTTTGCACCCTTCATGGCTTGAGTGCCTTCGAATGATTCCTCCAATTTCTTCCATGCCTCATGAGCTATCTCAATATTTTTGATTTGCTCAAATGTTCTCTCATCAATTGCATTATGAATGATACTTAGAGCAATGTCATTATTTTGGAGAAGCACTTCTTTGGCCGCGGTGGGATTCTCTGGATCACCAATCTCAATTTTAGTTTCTACCACCTTCCACACCTTTCTATTGATTGACTTGATATGTGTGGTCATCTTTGACTTCCAATAAGGATAATTTGTATGATCAAATTAGGGTGGCTTGTTGGTGTTGTTGATTTGAGCCATTTTTACACCGAAGGTTGTTAAGCCTCAAATCACGGTGACCTCGGCGCTGATACCACTTGAAAGGTCCTAATGGCTAGAGGGGGGTGAATAGCCTATCAAAAAAAATTCTACAACAACACTTAACAAACCAGTTAGATAATTATGAAGCGAAGCGAGTGTTGCGCTAGCCTACTAAAAATGCAAGCCACCTACCACAATTCTAGTTTATGTAGTTTCTATCCACACAAAAACTATGTCACTACACTAAGTGTGCTCTCAAAAGCTAACTAAAGAGCCACACTAACCAAACTAACAAGCTCTCACAACTAGCTACACTAAAGAGCTTGATAACTAGTTTGCGGTAATGTAAGGAGAGTGAGCAATTTATTTATACCGCCGTATCGAGGAAGGAGCCAATCAACCACAAGAATGAATACCAATCACCTCAGAATCAAATGATGAATACAATGATTTTTTACCAAGGTTCACTGACTTACCGGCAAGCTACTCCTCATTGTGGCGATTCACTCACTTGGAGGTTCACGCGCTAATTGGCATCACATGCCAAACCCTCGATAGGGTGCCGCACAACCAACACAAGATGAGGATCACACAAGCCATGAGCAATCCACTAGAGTACCTTTTGGCTCTCCATCGGGGAAAGGTCAAAAACCCCTCACAATCACCACGATCGAAGCCAGAGACAATCACCACTCTCCGCTCGACGATCCTCGCAGCTCCAAGCCGTATAGGTGGCGGCAACCACCAAGAGTAATAAGCGAATCCCGCAGCGAAACACGAACACCAAGTGCCTCTAGATGCAAACACTCAAGCAATGCACTTGGATTCTCTCCCAATCTCACAAAGATGATGAATTAATGACGGAGATGAGTGAGAGGGCTTTGGCTAAGCTCACAAGGTTGCTATGTCAATGCAAATAGCCAAGTGAGTGAGCTTGAGCCGGCCATGGGGCCTAAATAGAAGCCCCCACAAAATAGAGTCGTTGTACCTCTTCACTGGGCACAACACGGGGTGACCGAACGCTCCGGTCATATTGACCGGACGCTGGACCTCAGCGTCCGGTCATGTGATGCGTGCCATGTGTCCCTCTCTTCAATTACTGAATGCCCAATCTCAACGGTCATATGACGACCGGACGCTGTAGCTCAAAGTGACCGGACACTGAACCCCAGCGTCCGGTCGTTTCCAGTAAGCATCTAGAGACGACTACCGGACGCACCTAGCGTCCGGTCACTCGGCGACTCCTCTGTGCGTGACCATGTCAGTGTGACCGGACGCAGCCAGCCAGTGTCCGGTCATTTCAGCGCCAGCATCCGGTCGATGACCAACGCTGCGCTTTTTTCTGCTGCTACTGACCGGACGCGACGGTTCTTCAGAGACCAGCATCCGGTCACTTACAGTGACCTACATCTTTTCTATCTAGGGCGCCGGTCGAACTGTCCGCACTCTACGGGTGGACACTCCACCGGCGAAGTTACTAACCCTTGCTCAAATATACCAACCACCAAGTGTATCACCTTGTGCACATGTGTTAGCATATTTTCACAAACATTTTCAAGGGTGTTAGCACTACACTAGATCATAAATGCATATGCAATTAGTTAGAGCATCTAGTGGCACTTTGATAACCGCATTTTGATACGAGTTTCACCCCTCTTAATAGTACGGCTATCGAACCTAAATGTGATCACACTCGCTAAGTGTCTAGATCACCAAAACAAAAATGACTCCTACCATTTATACCTTTGCCTTGAGCCTTTTGTTTTTCTCTTTCTTCTTTTTAAGTCCAAGCACTTGATCATCACCATGGCATCACCATCATGTCATGATCTTCATTTGCTTCACTACTTGGAATGTGCTACCTATCTCATGATCACTTGATAAACTAGGTTAGCACTTAGGGTTTCATCAATTTACCAAAACCAAACTAGAGCTTTCACCCTTGGATCTGTGTCCTGATCGGGGGCGTCCAACCCTAATATGGTTGGTGGGCCCCTGTCGCACAACACTATAAAGAGAGGTGGGGATCAGGACTCTAACTACAAGGTTGATCTGAGCCGCCGTAACCACCTACAGAGAAACACTAATTCGATCTAAAAAAGGATGCTGCCAGCGACGGGAAGCCGTCACCAACCTCACCGTCGCCTCTACATCGCCACTAGACCTCGCCACCACTACGCTGGACTCCACTGCGCTGAGCTGCCACGACACCGGCGTCCAAGCCGTTTCGGCGCTATGGACCGAATGATGACCTAGGGCGAGGTACATCAACAGTTTTCCCATCTAAGTAAGATGCTTACCCCTGATCTACGTTTCAGAGGTACACTGTTTTCCAACACCTTTGACAGCTATGGAGAAGAGGTAATATACAGGCGACACACGTCCTACATCTAGGGCGAAATTTAGGCGAGTAGTTTACAGATAAGGTGTGCAACATCTGCTCTACAGAAATCTTACCTGTCACAAAGTGGACACCCTGGTTCATGCTTCTGCTGTTGACAGCTGAATGTTCTGAAAATCTTGCCTGATCCTGATTCCTTTGAGCATTGCTTTGCTTGCGTGGAAGATTTGTGCATTGATGAAGCACTTCCACATGTTCCAGAATAGGATAACACATTAATGGCGACCTCACAATCACCATTATATATTAGATAATAAAGCCATCGCGCAAAACAGTGGGGGACAAAAGAGTGGGAACAATTCTAGTCGACTTACCCTTACAAATTCTAACATATCCTACATGAAGACATCCAACGACGCTTTGGCCGAGTGGTTAAGGCGTGTGCCTGCTAAGTACATGGGGTTTCCCCGCGAGAGTTCGAATCTCTCAGGCGTCGTATATTTTTTTCATTTCGGCTTTTTTTTAAAAAAAAAATCATCGCTAGGCCCTAGGATGGCTGTACCTGAACTGCTGTCTATTGTGTGCAGATGTGAGTGATCAACTGATCATGTGCAGAGCTCGTAACAGCGTTAGGCGGTAGCGTCCGAAGACCATTTTCGGTGATCGAGCTAGAAAAAATGTTTCTGTGACGAAGAATTTTCAGCGGATCAAATATAACGTTCTAGAGGTAAACGAAAATGTTCCATGAACAAAACTATATGCCCCGTTTGCTGGTATGAAACTTGGCTGAAACTAACTGAAAAATACTGTTCCGGCTGAATTGTTGTGAGAGAAAAACACTATTCCGGCTGAAGAAAAAAAAAAAGCCGAACAAGCCGAACATGGGGTAAACTGAACATGGCCTATGTTCTAGATGAAAAAAAAATCCGTTCCTTCATAAGCTATCACCCTAGTCCATGTTTCCTCTTTCAATTTTTAAATTTGGGCAAAGTGCCCATCTCAACTCCAAAAACCGCCTAAATTACCTCCATGTCGCGATTAGAAGTGGTTTTCATAGTAGTTTTATCATCTTTAATTCAAATAATTCCGCTAAACACCTACATAAGGTTTTGAAACTATGAAAAACCTCTAAGTCATGAACTTTTTATAAGAACCCTAGCTATATATAGGACATGATAATCCCAAATAAAATATCTAAAGATCATGAAAATATATCTAGAAGCTTCCAAAAAGTTAAATTTAGCTCTACGAAACGGGGAAAATATGCAGAAAAACAAAGAAGAATCCAAAGAAACATTCTAATCAATGTCTTAGAAACTTTACACAACAAAAATACAAGATGCAACAAACATGAATACATTCAGCACGGATGCATTCAACAATGACATATGTGATATGTTGCATTTATGTTGGTTTCATATCACGTTTTTGTTATGGAAAGTTTTTAATTGCATTTATACATTGATTACCTATGTTTTAGGAATTGTCTATATTTTCTAGATATTTTTGCATACTCCTAGTACTAAATCTATTTTTAAAGAAGCTTGTAGACATATTTTCATGATTTTTAGTATTTCATTAAGGTTTCTTGTGTCCCAATAGTTTTTCCTGAAAATTTTAGAAGCTTGAAAATCTTATCAAGTGTTTACCAAAAATCTATTAATTAAAAATATGACAAATCACTATGGCAACCAATTTTACTCAGAGCAGAGGTAATAACTAAAATGATTTTTGGAGTTCAAGGAGACAGTTTGGTCGATTTTTTAAATTCAGTTTGGTCGATTTTTTTTTGAGTTTAAGAGAAAACTTAGACTACAACAATAATTTAGAGAGACAAAATTAACCTTTTCCCATCGAAGGACTAACAAGACGTGGGCCGAAACATGTAACCGAAACATTGCATGAAGGCCCAGTGCTCCAAACAAACACCGCCCTTTATTTCCCCCCTTGGTAAGGCCATGCCACCGTCGAGTCCAAGGGGCGGAACTGCGGAAGTCAACCCAACCCAGCGAACCCATCCATGGCCTCCGCCGCTGCCGTCGTCTCCCTCAACGTCGGCGGTGAGCTCTTCCAGACCACCACCGCCACACTTTCCCGCGCCAGCGCCTCCTCCCCGCTCGCCTCCCTCGGCCCCTCCTCCCCCTCTGCCCCGCACTTCCTCGACGGCGACCCGCGCCTCTTCGCCCATCTCCTCTCCTTCCTCCGCCACGGCCGCCTCCTCGCGCCGTCCCCTCCCTCAGCCGCTCTCCTCGCTGAGGCGCGCCATTTCGCGCTCGATGGCGCCCTCCTCGCCTCCCTCTCCCCGGCCTCCGCCTTCGCGCCGCTCTCGCTGCGCCCCTCCGCGCTCCTCCCGCTCACCGGCCGCGTCGCGCCCTCCGCCGTGACGCTGTGCCCCTCGCCGCCGCACCCGGCCTCCCTCGTCGCCGCACATGGCGGGGTCGTGACCTGCTTCGATGCCGCGCTCGCCTCCCGCACCAGCGTCCTCACGCCGCTCCCCGCCGTTGACTCGCTCGTCGCGGTGTCCCCCGCCCTCGCCCTCGCCGGCGCCCGCGACTTCCCCGGGGTCCACCTCTGCCGGTTCTCCGACGACGCCTCCGTCGCCTCTACTGATCCGGACGTGCTTTCGTGGTCGGGCTCGCCCTCCGCTACCGTGCTGTCGATGGCCACTACGACCGCGTCAGGAGCGCCGTCGCCGCCCTGGCTCTTCTCCAGCTTCGAGTCGGCGCGGCGGAACTCGAGCGCCGTGGTGGTGTTCGACCTCAATTCCTTGTCTCCTGTAGCGGAAATCGGGCGGAAGGAGGTGTTCGGCGCGGACGTCGAGGCTGCGATCCCAGCGACCAAGCTCGCGTGGCTTGGTGGGCACAGCCTCCTTCTCGCCGCTGGCTCTCACTCAGGGCCGGCCGGGGTGGTGGGGGACATACGACTCTGGGATGTCCGAGCGAGCGCCACTGTACCGGTGTGGGAGGTCAGGGAGAAGGAGGATTGCTTTGCTGATGTTGCGGCGTCTGACACATTGTCAGCAGTGTTCAAGGTGGGCGCCGCCTCCAGCGAGGTGTTCATGGCTGACCTGAGGAGGCTTGGTGACGGTGGAGGCATTGGATTGGAGCCTTGGGTGTGCATTGGTGATGGACAGAAGGCGGCAGCAGCCGCATCATCTGGAAGGAAAGAGAGGAATGGCTGTAGAATTGAGTGCTACTGCAGTTGGGTGTTTGTGGCACGGGGCGCGGACGTCGAGGTGTGGAGTCAGGTGGAATTGGCACCGGAGGCCGGTGGGAAGAAGGTGATGAGGAGGAATTGGGTTGGCAGCGAACTATCCACGAAGCCCAAGATTGTGAGCTGGGCATTTGGTGGCAGCAGGATGGCATTGGCCAGAGCTGATAAGCTGTCTGTGGAGTTATGGGATAGTGCTACAGCAGCAATTGGCGCAAACCCCTGAGTAGAGGGAGGATATTGCAAAAGTAAGCTGACGCTTCTCAATGTTAAATTGCTGCTTGTTCCTCTACATTTAATTTAGTGTGTTGTTTGTGATGTATCCCTGATAGTTAGAATCTTGTACACTGCCTGGAAGGTATGGAATGAATATATTCTGTGTTTCCTGATCATGCAATCTGCTGAATTTTGTTATCAACCTAGGAAAAGTGTAGTCTCTTTTTAAGAAAATGTGGAAAAAGTTGTTTTTCAGGGTTAACTTTGTTTTACTGAGTTATTGTTTTTGAGTATTGAAAATCTAACTTCCTATACAATAAAAAAATTGCAGAATTTTCTTACATCAATAATAGTTTCGGCGCTTCTAGAAGCTCACCACAATTCGAGCATGATTTGGGAATCTGTTACAACATGCTTTACAATAGTTCATGTGTGCTCACTGGTCTGCAAGATTTAATGGTACCATTTAGATATGAGGATTGACTAGAGATTCATCACTCCTTTGCTCAGAAGCTGAAAAACGGATGATGATTACTTCATTTCTTTCGGGGTATTTGGTCATGGAATTTGATTTATTATGTGCCAAAAGTTTAGGTTTTAAGGTGGTCCATACAAATACACTGAAGTTTCATCCTGATCCATCTTAAGATGGACTGTGCAATTGACTAATTAGGTGAGACATCAAGTGGAAATGACCGATGAGGTAGTAAAGTGATAACATGTGCTATCGATAGAATGAGCTTGATGGTTTAGATCCACCACTAAAACCTATATCATCTTTTGCATTGGCCTCTTGAATTGCAAACAAATATTCGTGTGGATGGAACACAAGGTTTGATGAACATTAGCGGATTTGAATCATTCGTGTTCTGCTGGTCACCTTGCATTTAAATTATCGAGTACCTTGCACTTAAATCATCGAGTTTCATCGAAGTGCAAATTAATCTTGACAGGCACCTAACTGGTGCAGGGCAGACGGTTTCCTGTCATATATGTGCTGGAAGCCTGGAATTGGGCAAATGTTTAGAGGTTTCTTGTAATATATGTGCTGGAATTGGGCATATATCCCAGTGGTCAAGGGCTTAAGGCTCCAAGGGAGGAGCCGTCCGTCTAGGGTTTGAACCCCGTCCGGCACCAGGCCTCTAGAGAAGGCCATGCCAGGGTGGTGCTGTTTAAAAATATATATGTGTCATGAAATTGGACGGTTTTCATAGTGACCTTCATGCTGAATACCTTTGGCATTCGTACCTTTCCTTTGTCCTTTCTGATTGAATCCCTGCACCCAAAAGCTCGAACAGTTTAGTTTGCAGGTCATTCTGAGCATGAAGTTGTCAAACAGCTGCTCTTGGCTGGTGCCTGCACCATTGGCGTGAAGATGAAAACTCGGGTTGGTTAGTCTGTTGTATGGGTCATGGGCACTCACAGGCCACAGGAACTTAGGCTCAACCAACCCTCTTGTATCTGTGTGGTTCCAGATGTGTGAAATGAAATTGCGTATTTCCTTTGGTTGGAACTATAGGTGGTGTGGCGGAATAGTTGGTACCCCTCAACTCTATTCTGACATCACAAACAGGACCTGTACGTTGAGCGGCAGGCAGCGGAGTTAGGTGTTGATACCTCTATTGATTCAACAGTTTCGTTATGGTTCTTTCTTAGTTGTGACTCTCGTCTAATGCATGTGCCATCCTGTCGCACCTCAATCAAGATAAAACGTGTTTAGGTATTTAGGTGAACCCTCTGTCAGTGCAGATTAGTGCCAAAGAGAGGGTGACGTCCATAGCACCATGCTACTAGATACAAGCATTGTTTAGCTTCAACAACATGCGTGTACGTTAAAACATGGAGTATCTCCACGGAATGGATGAGTGAACGCACGGAGCCGCATCCAGCCCTCCGGCACATGTATATGTATGTATGTTACATAGGACGGGTTCTCCTCTTCTCTCAGAGAGGCAGAGAGCAGTAGAGCAGCGTCGATGGCCATGGACGGAGCTGTGTCTGATCTCCATCTCATCGTCTTCTTTGCCTTCCTTCTCAGGACACATGGTATATATGCAATACTCACACTTCTTTTTTACTTCTGAGTTTGTACATGCATATATAAGATCATTGAAGCAGCAGTTGCATAAAAGACGACTCTTCTCCTCATCCTTAATTTCTTGATTCCCAACGCCTCTTGTGCGTTTCTCAGGCTTCTGATTGTTGCTCTAGGCACCCCTAACAAATTAAATACTTGAAATAACACTGCAAAACCCAACTGGAAAAATTGTGTCAAGCGTGAGGATGAAATATGGAGCCATAGGTTTAATGTTGGTGGGACATTTCATTTTTTTTCGCGCAGTATCGTCCTTCTAGTTCTTTTTTCCTTTCAAATCAACTGTTTTTACTTTTTATATGCGTACAACATTTGTGTTGGGATTTAAGCATTTTGGCCGTGACATTGTTGTTTCTCAAAGTCTTTTGAAGTTTGGATGGATCCCAAAACCTTTGTTGTTAATTCAGGAAGAAAACAAGGATTCCTACTTGCGTTTAGTTTTGCATAAAAGGATCCATGAATTGTCTCATCAAAGCGAGACCGAAATTTAGACAGACACGCCCAATTGGTATGCTGGCCTGCCCGTGCACTCATTCCTCCAAGCTAGCTGTGACTGTTAGCATTCATGATATGCTGTTAAATTCAAATGGTATGAATATATACGATGTTTATTTTTCTAAAAATATGTTATAAAGTTGCTTACGGCTTGTAATATTAATAAAAAAGATTGACCCTATCACTCTTCTAATAAATTCTTTAATTTCTAAGATTTCCTTGTTTAAGCCATCAAAAATGTTATAAAGGTGCTTACCGCTTGTAATAATAATAAAAAAAGATCGACCCTATCACTCTTCTAATAAATTCTTTAATTTCTAAGATCTCCTTAATTAATGTTTCGTTCATATGTACTTGTGCATACTTCTATTTTTTCTATATACTTTTTTAGTTCATGTGTTTATATGCATGAATATAAATCGAGATTTGTGAGCTTTTCGTGCATGTCCATGTCGTCAATAACGTACGCACATTGCAGTACACATTTAAACGTTTGTTTGTTACTACGCCTTCTCTCTCTTCTCAACCCTGTAATACACAAGTGACAGTTTATATGTTCAATAAAGAACATGAATAAAAGGGAATTATTTGGCCAAGGGTGTATTTGGAGACTACGTCATCATGTTAAACTTAAACAATGGCGTTGGTTCTTTAACGTAAAAAACAAACTTTGTTGTGTTGAATTATTTCACTAGTGGTAGCAAAAGGTTGAATTAACCAAACTTAAATCGATATCCATATAGCCCTTTGGCATATATAGCTCCGAGCTTGTATGTAAAAATAAGGACATTTCTCTTTTTCATTTGGTGTAGAATACACAGGAAACAATTCAACCACACAAATTCACTCTTTTTTGCGAGGTTGCAACTTGAATGTGTAAAGTTCATGCTTGATACACATATAAAGAACCCTAGAAAAATTCACTCATGTAGATGACACCCACTCTGATTCGCCCCGTTCGGTTTGCTGGTTCGTATCGTTGCTGGTTCGTTTATGTGAGAGAGAAACACTGCTAGCTGGTTCTGATGAACAGTGTTTTTGTGAGGGGGCTGGCCAGCCCAGCCCAGCCCCAGCCAGCCAGCCCAGCGATCACGCTGATTATCCTTTTCAGTAATATGAAACTAAATTAATTCGGCCTAAATTGATCTTCTCATTGATCAAGTTCGCATGATTGGATACACGTAATTTATCTATTTGATTGGATCACACGATCGGAAGGCAGAAATTGAGTAGCAATTAACAACGCGCGTTGGATGCAATCAAATTTGTATTTTGACACGCCGTTCTTTTCTTGTATATATCAAATTTGTGCAGCTAATGACATGCAGGTGCGACGGCGGTGAAGTTCACCTTCCGCAACAACTGCCCGGAGACCGTCTGGCCGGCGACGCTGACCTCCAGCGGCCCCGCGTTCCCGACCACCGGCTTCCCCCTGCCGCCGGGAGCCTCCGTCTCCTTCTCCGGCGTGGGCGCGACGTGGTCGGGCCGTGTGTGGGGCCGCTACCGCTGCACGGCCACCTCCTCCCCCGGCGGCGCGCGTTTCTCCTGCGAGTCCGGCGACTGCGGGACGGTGCAGGTCGCGTGCAACGGTGCCGGCGGATCCCCGCCGGCTACCCTGGCCGAGTTCACGCTCGGTGGCGGCGGCGGCGGCGGCAACAAGCTGGACTTCTACGACGTGAGCAACGTCGACGGCTTCAACCTGCCCGTGGAGATCGAGCCCGCCGCCGGGGGCCGATGCCGGAGCACATCGTGCCCCGCGGACATCAACCGGGTGTGCCCGAGCGAGCTAGCGGTGAGAGCAGCGGCGGCGGCGGCGAGGAAGGACGGCGGCGACGGCGGCGGCAGTGGCGACGACGCGGTGGTGGGCTGCAAGAGCGCGTGCCTGGCGTTCGGCACGGACGAGTACTGCTGCCGCGGGAAGTTCGCGTCGCCGGCGACGTGCAGGCCGAGCAGCTACTCCGAGCTGTTCAAGGCGCAGTGCCCGCAGGCGTATAGCTACGCGTACGACGACCGGAGCAGCACCTTCACCTGCAATGGCACCGTGGACTATCAGCTCACCTTCTGCCCAGCCTCCGGCACGAGGGGTCGCACTGCACTGCCAACCCACGGGAACAACTTGTAAACGGAGGAGTCATGTATTATACACGTCTAATCATCAATTAGAGAAAAAAAATAAACATTCAGTACTTTCAAACTTGTTTGGAGCTAGGGTGTGCCACTTAGCAACTATTCAATTACAAACCTTGAGATCTAAGGTTCTCTTTGGATCTACCCAGCTAACCATTAGCTGTGTTAGGCGGAAGAAAGCGGCTAATAGCTAATTGTTAGTTGAGTGGTAGGTAAGACATTAGCTAGTTTATTACTGATGATCAAACAGGATCATGACTAACTATTAGCTACATAGATATCACCATAATTAGTTTCTGTCTACTTGTAACATTGGTCTACTTAACGTGGCTACGTAGGATCCATCAAGGCAATTGGTTTTTGTCTTCACGGTTGATCCGTGGATGTTTGGATTTTGCATGCAGTACATCCAACAATCCATGTTTTTTTTGGACTTTTGGACCACGTGTAAAAAAAATCCAGTCTATTGAAATCTAGGGAGAAAAAAATCCACGTTTAGTCACCAAGGATGGGGGGAGAGTTAAGGTTACATTGGCAAGCCACATGGACAAGCATATGCTAATTATTGCTATTTGAACCTTGAATGATATAATTAACAAGTTTACAAACCTAGATGTGTAAACTGACACTACTATAGAAAGGATTTATAGCAACGCCTCCTTTTCAGGGACAGTTCTATAGAGCTGCCCCCCTACAAATGGTTCCCAAATAAGCCGCCCCTACAAATCCATTTGTAGGGGCGGCTGGTGTTATCAGTTGTTCCTATAAATGGTCATATTTATAGGGACGGCTCTATATCCAACCGTCTCTATGGCCCCGTTCGTTGGTCTGAATCTTGGCTGAAACTGGCTAAAAAACGCTGTTCTGGCTGAATTGTTGTGAGAGAAAAACACTGTTCCGGCTAAAAAAATAAGCCGAACAAACCGAATATGGGGTAAGCCGAACGAGGCCTATAAATTAGATTTGTAGGGGCAGCTCTATGTTGAGCCATCCCTACAAATAGACGCTGAACAGTAAAAAATAATACTAAAATTTGAATTTTTCAAACGACCTCGGATGGAGAAATGACCAAAATAAAAGTTATAGATTTCAAAAATTATAGAACTTTGTTGTTTACAACTTTTTTATTTGAAATTATTTACTATTTCAAAATGCTGTTTGAAATTCGATTTTTAAATTATTGAAGAACTCTGATTTCTCTTTTTAATCTCTGGTTAAAACTTGTAACCAGTCTTTCTCGTACTAACTTCAAATTTCATGATTTTTTTGCTAAAATTTTCTAAAATCTTGCTCTATCAATTTATTATGTTCTTATAGCTATTATTTGAGCCATCTTTTCACGTGACTTTGTTTTATCAATTAAAAAATTAAATTTCCAAAAATGACAACTTCAAACAACCTTTTGAAGCAAAAAATGATTTCGGTTGAAAAACTCATGAACTTAAAAGTTATAGAACTGATCAATTGTAACACTCTCGGTGTTACACCCTAGGGTAGCTGGTTGAACCGGGGATGGAGGCCGGTCCGACCGTCGGGCCAGTGGCGACCCTAGGTGGCCGGCGCAGCCGTGCTAGGCCACCGCTCGTCGCGTCGTCGCGCACTGAGCCGCCGAGGTGCGCGCGGGTAAATTAGAGAAAGGCCAAGGGGTTAAGTGAGAGGGTCTATGTGTAAGTAAAATAGTGTTGGTCTTTGGTTGTGAATTGGGGGAAATGCAAGGTCTCTTTTGCAAAAACGCTGATGCGCGCGAGACTCTCCCGCCGCGGGCCACATTGCTGTTTAAATTCCGCACTCTGAACTTAGTATTGTAATACTGTATTTCTAAGAACTCTTGTTGTATAAAATAAACTAAGTATTGTAAACTCATTCTCATTATTGGATCCTAGAGGAAAAACGTGGATTATTCGAGTTCTCCCTTGGGGTGTGCTCGACGGAATCCGTCTGATGTAACTTGCTTTCGGGGTGCTTAGTGTCTGGTGGAAGTCGAGCGCCTCCGAAGTTGTGTTATTTCAGGTGGTTCTGCCACAAGTGGTATCAGAGCCAATAATGACTTACGAGTTTCATAAATCTTTTCAAAACCTAAAATTTGACCAACAAAAGTTTTGCGAAAAGTAGGATGCGATAAAATTATGAAAATAAGTATAAGCCCTAGTAATATGGTCCATCTAGGATAGCGATACTGGTTTTATCTAATCAATCTTCTGCAGGTATACTAACTTACGCTGCGTAAGAATCATTTAGTGTATGGAAAGTGTGTGCGTGATGTGCCAAATTTTTTTACGAATGCCGTTATATTCCGGCTTGAGTGAATGGGTAGGCCGATACATGCATCATGGAAAAATAATCTTGCTTAAACTAAACTCCCCCTACACGTATAATTTGGATTAGTGAATTGATAGAATAACCTAAAAGAATGCTTTAATAAAAGCCTTATTATTTCTCTAAGTCTCTTGTTCCTAATCTGGAGTGTTGCATCATCATTGCATGCAAGTAGAGAACGCGTTGGTGGAGTTCATGACCGCTAGAGAGCAGGAATACGAGGAGGTGATTGAGGAGTACGAGGAGGAGGTCTTCATACAGGAGGAAGCCTCTGAGCCACCGATGACTGACATAGCTGACCACCCATCTGCCCAAGACAAGTCCCGGTGCATAACCCTTATTTGAAATAATCACTGGAAATATATATATATGATGTGCATTTATGTTACATGATTTATATTAAAACTACATGCATATATATACCTACCTATGAGTCCTACTAGCTTAGGTCGAGTAACTGCTATGCTTAGGTTTTTCGGTAGCGTGAGTAACCTGTCGTTACTCACAATAGGTGATTATTATTACCACTCTCATGATAAAATGGTGAAAAGAAATGGATACCGGGTAGGGATATGGTACGGGTACTGGTGGGTGTAAGAGGTTGTGTCCCACGGCCAATAGGGCATAGCTTGGTTACACTATTTCCCCTGTCCGTGTTAGTTAAGGACTGGCTGTTGTATTAGGTTCTAGTCAGGTCACAGACTTATTATCCTGAGCACATACTTATTTATAGAAGCAGGGAACGCTCGTTGCTCTCTTGTCGTGGGTTCTAGCTCTTTTCTGGACCGACGATTGGATGTGGGGATGGTGGAGGTCTAAGCACCACACTGAGTCCTAGACTCAGGTGTGGGGGTTTGGAGTCCAAGTTTGGATGGGGACCTAGACCTCTTGACAGGAGAGTGATGGGTTGGTCCTGCTTGTGCATGGGGTATAAACGGGGTGTGTGTTTTAGGGTACCCAGCTGGACACATTAATTCGTGAATCGTCGGGTAATCTGATACGACTTGTCTATAGTCTAGCACCGTAGTAAGAACTAAAAGATGAAATATGGTAAAATAGATCTATTTGCTCAACTCTTGCTTGAAAGTAGAATAGGTGCTTACATAGAATGGTTAGATAATGAACTAATCATGACTGCTAATAAAAAAACATACATAAGGATTCACTACTAGTATTGCTTTTTTTGCAAAAAGGAAACCTAGCAAACCATAAAGCTTATCATATCCTTTGGAGTCGGGAAATTATTCCCACTTATCGGGTAAGTCTTGTGAGTATATTGTGTACTCAGGGTTTATTTACCCCTATTGCAGGTGCAGTTTGAAGAGTAGCTGTTGTGTGGAGGATTCTTCTAGTGGGCACAGACGGATCCTTGTATTCCACCGTTAGATGTTTATTGTAATTCCGCTGTTTAAATTCCACACTCTGAACTTAGTATTGTAATACTATATTTCTAAGAACTCTTGTTGTATGAAATAAACTAAGTATTGTAAACTCGTTCTCATTATTGAATCCTGGAGGAAAAACGTGAATTATTCGATTTCTCCCTTGGGGTGTGCTCGACGGAATCCGTCTGATGTAACTTCCTTTTGGGGTTCTTAGTGTCTGGTGGAAGACGAGCGCCTCTGAAGGTGTGTTATTTTGGATGGTTCTACCACAGGTGGTATCAGAGCCAATAATGACTTACGAGTTTCATAAATCTTTTCAAAACCTAAAATTTGACCAACAAAAGTTTTGCGAAAAGTAGGATGCGATAAAATTATGAAAATAAGTATAAGCCCTAGTAATATGGTCCATCTAGGATAGCAGCACTGGTTTTATCTAATCAATCTTCTGCAGGTATTCTAACTTACGCTGCATAAGAATCATTTAGTGTACGAAAAGTGAGTGTGCGATGTGCCAAAATTTTTTGCGAATGTCGTTATATTCTATCTTGAGTGAACGGGTAGGCCGATGCATGCATCATGAAAAAAGAATCTTGCTTAAACTAAACTCCCCCTACACGTATAATTTGGATTAGTGAATTGATATGATAACCTAAAAGAATGCTTTAATAAAAGCCTTATCTTTTCTCTAAGTCTCTTGTTCCTAATTTGGAGGGTTGTCCTTAATGGTTGGTTTGTATCTATTTATAGATGAACCTGAGGTCCGGTCGTGGGAGCACCAGCGCCGAAGCAGGCCATGGCCTTGGCGAAGGCCAAGGTGAAAGTGGTCGTGGCAATGAGAACGACAATGGGGAGAGCCACGAGGCCCCACTTCTGGCTCCTCCTTCGCCACCACCACCTCCGATGACCCATGTGGAGATGATGGCAGAGATGCTGGCTGCTCGGTGCAAGTCAGGCCGTGCCATGGAGATGCTTGCCTAGGCCATTAGTGGCTTCGCCCGTGGGGTCACAGAGGCAATGGCGGAAATGGGGGTGGTGCCCGTGGTCCCGAGGGGCCCTGTTTTTACCAGGATTTCTTGAAGATGCACCCACCCATGTTCACGCTGACTGTTGAGCCTCTGGATGCGGAGCATTGGCTTCGTATTCTGGAATAGAAGTTTTAGCTGCTCACTGTGACTGAAGAGTAGAAGGTACGATTTGTCACATCAGCTATTGGGTTCTACCAGTGCATGGTGGGACACATTCAATGCCATGGAGCCGATGGATCACCGTGTGACTTGGCAGGAGTTTACCGGTGCTTTTAGAGAGTACTACATTCCTGCTGGTGTGCTGAACAGGAAGTTGATGGAGTTCCTGGACCTGAAGCAAGGGAGCATGTCTGTGATGGAGTATGTGAACAAGTTCAACCACTTGTCACGGTATGCTGGGACCCACATCGATACTGATGAGAAGAAGAGGGACCATTTCTATCGTGGTCTCTCTTGTAGTCAGGGAACTACTAGACTTTTGGTGCTATAATGAATGCTGCTATTGCTATAGAGGGACTTCAATGTTACTCTCAGGCTGAGTGAAAGCGCAAGCGAGTGACTATTGGGTCTTCTAGTCACCCCCAGACTCAGAAGGTATAGGTTGTCAGGCGGGTGCCCTATCAGTCTTTGGGTGGGTAGTCATTCTGTCAGCCTCAACAGACCTACCAGTCACCTCCCACTCAGTATCGTGCACCTACTTAGCAGGTGCAACCATAGCCCTAGGGACAGCAGGTTTCGCCTTGTCAGGGGTAGGGGAACAAGCCTGGTGCTTGTTTCAAGTGTGGCAAGGAAGGCCACTATGCTCGGGAGTGTCCGCAGAACTAGTCTGTGCAGTCTTCCCAGCCTTCAGCCAACTCCTGTCTGGTCAAGCGGACGATTATCAAGAAGAAGGTGCCCGTAAGCCGCTCTAGATAAGTCAACTTCATTGAGGTTGAGGAGATCTTGCAGAATGAACAGATGATGGCTGGTATGTTTACCATTGATTCCCACCCAGCTGTAAGGAAAATGGACCCTTGGCCCATTTACTTTGGATTTTGGTGTTTGATGACCAACACAACTGTCGCAGAACCGACCAATTTATAAGAATACAACTACAATGGCAATCCGCAAGGGGTCGCACTGTCATACTTGAACCCATATAAACCCAGTAGTCCGTCGAGTACCACGACGGGTCTCGATAAACGATTTACAACAACCAAGATCGTACAGGATTCAACATATATGCCACATATTTCATAAAGTTCACAGATACCTTTCATCATCAGAGTACGAATAAGAGTTATTACAAACCGAGTTTGATAAATAAAGCGGAAGCAAATAAGTTCGAAGATAAAGTTTCCAACATAGTTTGATACAGTGCCAAGCCAGATCATGGTCCACAAAAGTAAAGATAGGAGTTATTTAAAGAAGCCTGCCCAAGGCTTACTCCTCATCCACAGTGGGATAGAAGCAACTCTTGCAATAACCATGATACACGGTGCCATCTGCAACAATGGGAAAATAAACCCTGAGTACGAGAAGGTACTCAGCTAGACTTACCCGTCATGAACCAGAAATAAAATGACTCCAAGGATTATGCAAGGCTGTATAAGTGGACGTAACTTGACAATATTTTGCGTAAAAGGCAATTTACCCGTTGTACAATTATGATTCCTTTATCAAGTTAATTATAACTATCCATTTCTAGATTAGCAACTATCATGTGCCAAACATGTGGTATAACATTTAGAAGCATACAATAGTAACCATAGCAGGTATTGTAATTCCATTTTCATCCGAACCATCGTGTTTCATAACACAATTACTACGATGTTGGGACTAGCCAAGTTTCTCACTATCCGGGAGAGACGGCGATTCGAATCGATTTCAACCAGCTGGGAATTTATTCCTAACACAAATCCAGGTCTACCAGCCACGATAGCCTTAGGTCACCTTTGGTACAACTCCGGTACACACTTCGTGGGTCCATACTACGCCGCACAATCTGGAACACTAGATGCTAGGATGCTCAGGCCAAGCCTGCCCTTGGGCTCAGTCTGATCGTTCCCTAGAAGGAGCGCACAACAGAACGATTCCCGGCCTGAGTTGAATTACTCGGCTTCACGGTCGGAATGAGTTATCCGGCCAGCTAAGTGAGAGGCATGCGTTCAATCTTGTCAGAAGCACCAACAACGGTACAGTCCTTAATCGACACAGACGGGGATAAATCCACACCTAAGACCTCCATGTCTTGTTGCTTCTCTATCGACTTCCCGTCCGGTCTCAATTTACTTTTACCCCATGATTCTTGTTCCACGATAGCAAATATAGCCAACCGTGCTCCGGTATCCACCTATATCTCGCAGGTGACAGGACATCACCCGACTTCTACCGGTCTAAGCATGGCTAAGCATATATATTCGATCCTGGACCTATACCGGTTAAAGGTGTAATATTTGGACAAGGAATGTACAAGCATCAAGTGGTTTCATTCAACTCTTATAACCTAATGCAGCAATCATAAGTACTTAAGTAAACATTTGTAAATTACTGGGAGACTTATAATGCTCCGGGGCTTGCCTCGCAGAAAGGAAGTAGGGCGGTGGTCAGGACACTCCGGAAGCTCTTCAGGGTTCTGCTCCACGCCTTCGGGAGCTGCGGCTTGCGGATCCTCCTGCTGATTCCCTTCCTCTGCTTCTTCGAATTCCAGCAATGTGATCTCTTCCTCCGATCCAAGATGTATGAGTATGGCATAAGTATTACGAATGCATATATGTTAACAAGTGCATCATGTTCATTGAGTAGGTGCATATCTCTTCTCGGTTATTTAATTATCTACTTCCATAATGCATCGATTATACCATAAAATAGCAGCTACTTGTTTCACTCATAACTGGCGTTCTACAAATCCAAATCCAGTGATCTTGGCCTTTCTGGAAAGCTTATCAAATTCTCTACAACTTTGTTATTAACCATTTTTTACAGTCACATCAGTTTCAACATGCAACTCATCAAACTCTAGAATCAGCCCAGAAACTATTTAATATGCAATATAAAGTAATAATACTTCTACTTCATGTAATCATTCAAAATTTGACAACATAAAATCTACCAATAGTTTAAGCATACTAAGTACATTTAATGTAATGTAATGGTGAAGCCTAAACTATTTATTTAATTGCCTTTATTATTTTATTTAGATATCTAGGTTAAATAATAAACATATATCAGATATACTTAATAAATTCTCAAAAATTTACAGTGCCTTACTAATGCTATCAAAGGACTACTATAAAAATTTCATGTCATTTTAGTAAGTAGAACATTCTATACAAAAATGATAAGGCAGCAAGGCTTGAAATAGCATAAATGGAAAACCCTATTGAAAAGTGTCAAGCAACAGATTTCCTATTTTTCTTAGCATCCATATGGTACTAGGATTACCTCCAACAAATTTCATGAATTTTGGACTCATAAATAATTTATAAAAATTCATGCAAGGATTGACTATTCATAAAAGAAAAATCTATAACTATAAATCTACCCATGCACTGGTCCTAAAATTTTTACCAGAGTTCATATATGACAAGAATAGCTTACCACAAAAATTTCATAATTTTTGGAGCACAGGAACTCTAGATATAAAATAAACAAATTTGAATGCATTCAAAAGCACATTTCAAATCCCTATTTAAATCTCCAAAACTTTCTACTGTAGATGTTAAAAACATATTTTTACTAAATACTACACTTCCTAAGGAACACTACAAAATTTATTTCACAAATTTAGGAGCTACCAAACCGAAGATACAAAATTCACAAAACAAATCAAAATCTGGAATATTTGAACTAGCCCTCAACACTGCTGTCGCTGACCGGTGGGACCCGCTGGTCAGGGGACCCCACGCGTCAGTGACACGAAACAGGGCAGCGGCGCTGCATAGCGCTGGCGCGGCCAGAGCTCGCCGACGGCGAGGTCGCCGGCGGTGACATCATCATACGATGATCTACATGACCTGGCGCATCGATTGAGCTACTTGGGTGGCCTTCTTGTCGGAGCTAGCGGCTACGGCGGCTACAATGGCGGCACGCACGGGGCGGAACGACGGTGGCATGTCAGAGTAGGCCATGGTGACTCAAATTAACGCGTGGACAAGCATCAGTGGACTACAAGGAAGCTATTGCTCGCGCTATCGTGGCCTGCGGTGGTCAGGTTGGGCCTGGCCACGGCGACGGAGGGTGGTGGAGGAGCTCCGGCGAGGCGTTGCATGGCGCTGGGGCTTACCGAACTCGGACAGCGGGCACTGGGAGAAACAATGTGGTGCTAGGGAGACGGTGGAGCTATTGCGGTGATGGAGGAGCAGCGAGGATGAGCTGTCGTCGGCGATGGCGACGGTGGAGGTGCGGGCCGAGCTCGGCTGTCGCTGCGGCGAGGAAGACGGAGCAGAAAATGGGAAATGAGGCGTGGGATGGCTCAGGCGGACGCTGGCGGGGTTAAGGCCGTGCCCAGGCGCGTCGTGGCCTACGCAGACAGACTGGCGGTGACGCACGGCCGTTTCTCCTCCATGCGGCGGCCAAGGCCTGACGGCGGTCGGCCACTGAATCAGCCGATTCAGTCGGTTCAGACGCGAACGGGACGCCTGACAGCGTGATTTCAAGTCGACTTATCTGCTAAACCGTGGCTCCAACTTATAAACCGCCTTAACAAAAATCCTAGCCCTATGTACCAGCTTCAACTCTTGTTCAATAATCATGTTGCAATTCTCAACCGAATTCAAGTTATATTTCCATGAAGGTCAGCTTGTCAGGCTGTCAGTGTTCATGACTTAGCGAAATTTGCTAAGTGCTGAATTCAGTGATTTGATGATTTTTGAAATCCAATTTCACACATGTTAGGAGCTGAATCAGTCAAAGACCCAAAAATAAAAGTTGTTCCTTATGTCAAACACTACAACTTTGATTTAGTGAACTCCTCCATGCAAGGTCTCTAACACCTAGTTCCAAATTGGTCAAACATGTCACATTTAAAAGATGAAACACATCAAAGCATGGCTTAATGACCAAACTAGCCCTAGCCCTAAATACCAAAGTTGTTCATGATGATATCCTAAGCATGTTTAAGCAATTTGCAAGGTCATTCCATCATTTTATGTAGTGGTCACTCATAGAGCTAGTTAGGGCAATCACATGAAACATGCCTTAAAGGCTTGATTTAGAAAAGTGACTTTCATGAACAATGTTCTAATTGCTAACCCAAGTGTGGTTACATGTTTTTGTGACTCACTTCTACCAAGCACATGTTTTCATTCATGATCATTTGCAGATACACATGGAGACATGAAATAACGAGAAAGATTGCATATGATAATGAAACATGCAATAACAAGTAAATGTTGCAAATGTTTCAATCAGATGTTTCAATTGTAAATGCTTGTTTATGAATGCATGATGATCATGCTCATGTTATGCAAGTCAAGTTATGCAAGGCTAACACCCGAGGTGTTACAGCCCCTCCCCCTTATAAAAATCTCGTCCCGAGATTTGCAAGACCTACCATTCTTGGAAAAAGGTGGGATAAACTTCTCGTAGATAATCTTCTCTTTCCCACGTAGCATCTTGTTCACTATGATTGTTCCACACCACCTTATAAAACTTAATAATCTTACTCCGTGTTACTCTCTCCATCTCTTCTAATACTCGAATTGGCTTTTCTTCATAGGTCAAATCCGATTGAAGCTGCACGTTGGTGGGTGCAATCGCTTCTTCAGGCACTCGAAGACATTTCTTTAACTGAGAAACATGGAACACATCAAAGATTGCACTCATCTCTGGTGAAAGTTGTAACTTATACGCAACATTTCCTTTTCGTTCCAAAATTTTGTATGGCCTTACATATCTTGGTGAAAGCTTCTTTTTCATCCCAAATCTTTTCACACCTTTCATGGGTGATACTCTCAAGTATACATAGTCACCCACTTCGAAAGTTAGTGGTCTTCTTCTTCTGTCGGCATAACTCTTCTGTCTTGATTGAGCTGCCTTCATATGTTGTTGGATGATACGTACTTGCTCTTCGGCTTCATTGACAAAATCAATACCAAAGTACCTCCTTTCACCGGGCTCAATCCAATTCAATGGAGTTCTGCACTTTTTGCCATACAAGGCTTCAAATGGAGCCATTTTGATACTCGCTTGATAACTGTTGTTGTAGGAGAATTCAGCTAAAGGTAACCATTTCTCCCATAAACCTTTGGAAGATATAACACAAGCTCTAAGTAAGTCTTCTAGGATTTGGTTCACTCGCTCTGTCTGTCCTGAAGTTTGTGGATGATAAGCTGAACTTCTGATTAGCTTGGTTCCCAAGGCCTGGTGTAAGTGCTCCCAGAAACAAGCTATGAACTATGGTCCTCGATCTGAGATTATGGTCCTGGGTACTCCATGCAGTCTCACGATCTGGGAAACATATATCTCAGTGTATTTCCCAACTATATACCGGGTGTTCACGGGTATAAAGTGTGCTGACTTGGTGAGACGATCAACAATGACCCATAATGAATCATGACCTTGTGGTATCGTTGGAAGGCCTGTGATAAAATCCATGCTGATTTCCTCCCATTTCCATCCTGGAATAGGTAATGGCTGAAGTAATCCAGCAGTTTCCATATGGACGGCTTTCACTCTACTGCAGTTATCACACCTAGCAACATAGGCTGCGATCTCTTTCTTCATCTTAGTCCACCAAAAACGGGTTCTTAAATCTTGATACATTTTACTACTACCCGGATGGATAGACAATTTGGATGAGTGAGCTTCTTCTAAAATTTGATCCCTTAGCTCATGGTCTTTTGGTACCACTAGTCGGTCCTCAAACCATAATACACCTCTTTCGTCCAATCTAAAATGTTTGGTTTCCTGCTCTTGCATTTTTCTCTTGATGTGACTTATTCCTACATCTGTCTGCTGTAGCTCTATGATTTTGCCCTCAAGTGAACAACTGATTGTGATATTGTGTAGTACAACAGGATGTAACAAGTTGAATCCATCTTCCAACAATGCTTCCACTGTGTTGCAATGGGACTTCCGACTAAGTGCATCGGCTACTACATTTGCTTTACCCGGATGGTAATGCACTTCTAAATTATAGTCCTTAATCAATTCTAACCATCTTCGTTGTCTTATGTTCAGTTCTGGCTGGGTAAAGATATACTTGAGACTTTTGTGGTCAGTATAGATATGACATACATTGCCCAACAAGTAATGTCTCCATATCTTTAATGCATGAACAACGGCTGCAAGTTCCAGATCATGTGTAGGGTAGTTGACTTCATGTTTCCGCAATTGCCGAGAAGCATATGCAATTACTCTCCCTTCTTGCATAAGCACACATCCCAAACCTATTCATGATGCATCACAAAATACATCGAACGGCTTTTCAATGTCTGGTTGTGCTAACACAGGTGCTGTAGTCAACAAAGTTCTGAGGGTGTGAAAAGTCGTTTCACATTCTGGTGTCCATTTGTACTTCTCATCTTTCTGAAGTAGTCTGGTCATAGGCTTAGCTATCTTTGAGAAATCTGGAATAAACCGACAATAGTATCCTGCTAACCCTAGAAAACTCCGAACTTCATGAACCGAAGTTGGGGCTTTCCAATCCATGACCTCTTGTACTTTGGATGGGTCTACTAAGATTCCATCTCTTGATAAAATGTGACCTAAGAAAGGTACTTTGCTCAACCAAAATTCACATTTGCTAAACTTGGCATATAGCTTATGCTCCCTCAGTCTGGATAGGATAATCCTCAGATGCTCCTCATGATCTGACTCATTTTCTGAATAAATCAATATGTCATCGATAAACACGACCACGAACTTATCAAGTTCGGGCATGAATACCGAGTTCATCAGGTACATGAAATAGGCTGGAGCATTTGTTAGTCCGAAAGACATAACCAAATACTCGTATAAGCCGTACCTAGTAGAGAAAGCAGTTTTAGGTATATCCTCCGGTCTGATCTTTATCTGATGGTAACCTGATCTCAAGTCAATTTTGGAGAATACCTTTGCCTTCGCTAGCTGATCGAACAAGATGTCTATGCGGGGCAACGGATATTTGTTCTTGATGGTCACCGCATTGAGTGGTCTGTAATCTACACACATTCTCAGTGACTTATCCTTCTTTTTCACAAACAAGGCTGGACATCCCCACGGAGATGAGCTAGGTTGGATAAGACCTTTGTCCAACAGATCCTGTAATTGAATCTTAAGTTCTGCTAACTCATTGGGTGGCATTCTATAGGGCCTTCTGGATATGGGTGCGGTACCTGGCACTAATTCAATCTTAAATTCCACGTCCCTATCCGGAGGTAGACCTGGCAATTCTTCTGGAAATACATCCAGAAACTCACAAACCACGGGGATATCACATATTGTGGTGGTTTGGATAGCACAGGCTAAATGTTGGGGTTCGAAATCGCAGGAGAGTGGGACTAGAAAAGCATTCCCTCTCGTGGGTTCTCTCAACATAATAGTGTGGGTGCTAGTATCAATAACAGCACCATGATACTTCATCCAATTCATGCCTAAGATTACACTTATCGACAACCCTGGCAAGATTATCAAATCTATTGTGTACTCCCTCCCTTGTATCAAGATGAGTACATTTTTGACTATCTTTTTGGTAGTAACAGTTCCCCCTGCTGAACTTATGTTAAAACCCCCTTTGCTTACTTCTATTATTTCTTGATCATGTCTAGATGCAAATACTTGACTCATAAATGAATGAGAAGCTCCTAAATCAAATAAAACAACAGCGGGATGCTTGTTGACAAGAAACATACTAGCCGTGACAACTTCTCCGGCAGGCACTTCCTCCACAGCGGTATAATGCACTTGTCCCTGACGTGCCCTGGCATTCACCTGCCTCTGATTGTTCTGATTCTGGTTGCTATTCCTCTTGGGGTGGGGGCATTCCTTGGACCAATGACCCAGTTGGTTGCAGTTGAAACATGGTTGATTACTTCTGAATCCGGTGGAGCTGTCCTGATTGCCATTTCCTTTTGGTAAGGCAATAGTGAACGCCTTACGGAATGGTTTATGTGGCCTATTATTCTGAGCTTTCGGTGGTGGAGGCCTAAACTTGGGTGTAGGTGGACGGAATTGTGGCCTAGCTGTGATAGGCGCTTTCGACTGGAAAGATCCGGACGCACCAGCCTCATATGCCCTCTTGCGACCTTTAGCAACTGCATGCATGTTGTTGTGGTTTTCTTGGGTCAAGGCATCACTAATAAACTCATTGTACGTGGCACATCGAGAATTTGCCATGGTCTTCATCAGTTTGGTACCCAAACCTCGCTTGAAACTCTCTATCTTTTTCTCCTCGGTATCCACAAAACTAGGAGCATATCTTGACAAGTTGTTGAATGCGTGCATGTATTCTGTGAGTGACTTTGTTCCCTGAGTGAGCCTCATAAATTCGGCTGCTTTCATGCGCATCAGGCCCGGGGGAATATGGTGTCCCCTAAAAGCTAGCTTAAATTGTTCCCAGGTCACTCGCGCATTAGCAGGCAGAGACGACAGGAAGTGCGTCCACCAGATCCCTGCTGGTCCTTGCAATTGATGAGAAGCATACTCTGCTTTCAGATGCTCTGTTACCCTCAGCAGACGGAATTTCTGCTCAATGGTATTCAGCCACTCATTGGCCTGCAGTGGTTCCTCAGCCACCTTAAAGATCGGAGGCTTCGTGTCTAGAAACTCCTTGAATGTACTGTGCTGATTTGGCTCGGCTCCTGGTTGATGTGGGTGGCCACGAGCAGTGTTTTGCACGATAAGGCGCAAAGCTTCTTCCATTGTCCTCTGGCTACCCAGGAACTGGGTAAAGAATTCCTAAGCAGACGGCGGCGGTGGGGGTGGCAAGTCATCATGGTTGCCATCCTGGGTGCTACTAGCTCCTGCACGGGTGCGCGTCATCTGCGAAGTTGCAACAACAAGCGATTATTGGTGGATGTCAAGAGATTGCAGATGAATTTGGTACTCATGCCAAACTGAAATTACTGGAGAAAATTCTCAAAAGCACAATAAAAACAGAGGCATAACAATTCATTCTTGCAACATGACATCACCAATTTGACCACTTATCGCGCTCATAACGCATGCAAATTTAAATCGTGATCACCAACAAAGGACTGGAATAACATTGATGTTCAGCCAAACGTGCGCTTAATCAACATTACATGATAGTCTGGTTATTAATGCCAAATTCGAACTACAGGTCCATTACATGAATAAAAGTGATACATTAGTCCTTCCACTAAGTGCTAAGCGATCTAATCCTCATCATGATCACTATCTAGGTCGGACGTAGGATCATCTGCTTCCTCAGGTTCTACTTCTTCTTCAGGCTCCACTTCTTCTTCAGGCTCCACTTCTTCTTCTTCCTCGTACCCTTCTAGATCCATTTCTGTGGCTCCAGGTGGGACATAAGGGTGGAGCTGATTGTTCAGTAGGTGAACCTCTTCATGCAGATTATCGTTGTATTCTTCCGCATTGGCCAGCTGCTGCACTAGCTCAAACTATCGAGCTCTCAGGACATCTTCCCTGGTCCAAGCTGCATTTTGCTGGTGAGTTAACCGAGTCATCTCTTCAGTGAGCCTCTCAATCTCGGCGTTGTGCTCCCTCTGAAGTTGACGTCGGTCCTCACGGGCATGACCAAGAGCACCAGACACACGTCTGAGACTACCCTCAACTCCATCTAACACTCTCATCATTGCAAACATGGCGCTCATGGCAGGGTTATCACTGTTCTGCCCTTCTGCTACACCAATCTCCAACGATCTTCCTCTTGCCTGCTACCATGAGTCAGTGGAGGGGTTGCCCCTCGGAAAAACTCCAACCAAAGCGGCTGCCAGCTCCTGAGGAAAACGATCCATTATATCTCTCAGGATCCCAAAGGCTGCCCTGCCAGCTGCTTCTTCAGCAGTCCTGCCAGTTGAATCATAACACCAGCCTGTCCACTCAGAATCGTCACCTCGGGGACGAACAACGGCTTCCACAGTAACTAAGAGACCTTCTCCCAACCGCTCATTCGCCCAAAAGTAGCGGGGTTCCATTCCATCAGGATAGCCTACATGGCTGAGTACTCTCCACAAGAGTGTAGGCATCCCAAACTCTCCAAGGAACGTGTGACATTGACGGGTACGTGGAGCAAGCTGACGGCTAGGAGCTCTGCCTCCGATGGACTTGCGAGCAGTCTGCTTGGTGCGTGCCATCTGCACCATTAACATGTACCCCTTGGTGAGACAATGCCATAATGGATAAGAGTTACATAACTGAGTAAGAATTTTATAAGGGGAGGAACAATGTAATTATGTGAATGGTAATTTAACATGATGCATGCTCGTGCCGTACGTCCTCACAAACTTAGGAAAAATTTGTTTCTAACGGTAGACACGGTGGCATACATACGTTCTCTCATAAATATCGTAACTAGTCGAGCTACACGTTTCGTTGTTAGTGTACCTGCATAAAATTTCATTTCAGCCCTAAACCCATAATGAATATGCAGAATGTAATTGTAAATACTTCCATATATGTATACCCATACATATACTTCTGTATCAATCTACCCGACAATAATTTACATCCACAATTAAATATGTACCATATACACATGCAAGCATGCATACACAGCCGTACCAAAGCTTAACTCTTCCTGACCGCACGCTCACATCTTGCGGTCATACACTCATCTTACCTTGGCGTAGAGGCATTTGATCCATACATTACCACTCAAGTGAATGGCATCCATACAATAGCACGCCGTATGGACGACGAAGTAGAAACCCCCATGTTAGTACTTAAATAGCCACCTAATAGTCCTTAATTCGGGCATAAGGAAAGTGATCATTGGCACACTTTAGATTTCAAATACCTATTATAAAACTATTAGTTGCTAGAGAAGGGTTTTTGGAAAACAAAAACTTTTGTTTTAAATACACTTGTGACAATTAACGTTGAATCTTGCTCTGATGCCAGCTGTCGCAGAACCGACCAATTTATAAGAATACAAGTACAATGGCAATCTGCAAGGGGTCGCACTGTCATACTTGAACCCATATAAACCCGGTAGTCCATCGAGTACCACGATGGGTCTCGATAAACGATTTACAACAACCAAGATCGTATAGGATTCAACATACATGCCACATATTTCATAAAGTTCACAGATACCTTTCATCATCAGAGTACGAATAAGAGTTATTACAAACCGAGTTTGATAAATAAAGCGGAAGCAAATAAGTTCGAAGATAAAGTTTCCAACATAGTTTGATATAGTGCCAAGCCAGATCATGGTCCACAAAAGCAAAGATAGGAGTTATTTAAAGAAGCCTGCCCAAGGCTTACTCCTCATCCACAGCGGGATAGAAGCAACTCTTGCAATAACCATGATACACAGTGCCATCTGCAACAATGGGAAAATAAACCCTGAGTACGAGAAGGTACTCAGCTAGACTTACCCATCATGAACCAGAAATAAAATGACTCCAAGGATTATGCAAGGCTGTATAAGTGGACGTAACTTGACAATATTTTGCGTAAAAGGCAATTTACCCGTTGTACAATTATGATTCTTTTATCAAGTTAATTATAACTATCCATTTCTAGATTAGCAACTATCCTGTGCCAAACATGTGGTATAACATTTAGAAGCATACAATAGTAACCATAGCAGGTATTGTAATTCCATTTTCATCCGAACCATCGTGTTTCATAACACAATTACTACGATGTTGGGACTAGCCAAGTTTCTCACTATCCGGGAGAGACGGCGATTCAAATCGATTTCAACCAGCTGGGAATTTATTCCTAACACAAATCCAGGTCTACCAGCCACGATAGCCTTAGGTCACCTTTGGTACAACTCCGGTACACACTTCGCGGGTCCGTACTGTGCCGCACAATCTGGAACACCAGATGCCAGGATGCTCAGGCCAAGCCTACCCTTAGGCTCAGTCTGATCGTTCCCCAGAAGGAGCGCACAACAGAACGATTCCCGGCCTGAGTTGAATTACTCGGCTTCGCGGTCGGAACGAGTTATCCGGCCAGCTAAGTGAGAGGCATGCGTTCAATCTTGTCAGAAGCACCAACAACGGTACGGTCCTTAATCGACACAGACGGGGATAAATCCACACCCAAGACCTCCATGTCTTGTCGCTTCTCTATCGACTTCCCGTCCAGTCTCGATTTACTTTTACCCCATGGTTCTTGTTCCACGATAGCAAATATAGCCAACCGTGCTCCGGTATCCACCTATATCTCGTAGGTGACAGGACATCACCCGACTTCTATCGGTCTAAGCATGGCTAAGCATATATATTCGATCCTAGACCTATACCGGTTAAAGGTGTAACATTTGGACAAGGAATGTACATGCATCAAGTGGTTTCATTCAACTCTTATAACCTAATGCAGCAATCATAAGTACTTAAGTAAACATTTGTAAATTACTGGGAGACTTATAATGCTCCGGGGCTTGCCTCACAGAAAGGAAGTAGGGTGGTGGTCAGGACACTCTGGAAGCTCTTCAGGGTTCTGCTCCACGCCTTCGGGAGCTGCGGCTTGCGGATCCTCCTGCTGATTCCCTTCCTCTGCTTCTTTGAATTCCAGCAACGTGATCTCTTCCTCCAATCCTAGATGCATGAGTATGGCATAAGTATTACGAATGCATGTATGTTAACAAGTGCATCATGTTCATTGAGTAGGTGCATATCTCTTCTCAGTTATTTAATTATCTACTTCCATAATGCATCGATTATACCATAAAATAGCAGCTACTTGTTTCACTCATAACTGGCGTTCTACAAATCCAAATCCAGTGATCTTGGCCTTTCTGGAAAGCTTATCAAATTCTCTACAACTTTGTTATTAACCATTTTTTACAGTCACATCAGTTTCAACATGCAACTCATCAAACTCTAGAATCAGCCCGGAAACTATTTAATATGCAATATAAAGTAATAATACTTCTACTTCATGTAATCATTCAAAATTTGACAACATAAAATCTACCAATAGTTTAAGCATACTAAGTACATTTAATGTAATGTAATGGTGAAGCCTAAACTATTTATTTAATTGCCTTTATTATTTTATTTAGATATCTAGGTTAAATAATAAACATATATCAGATATACTTAATAAATTCTCAAAAATTTACAGTGCCTTACTAATGCTATCAAAGGACTACTATAAAAATTTCATATCATTTTACTAAGTAGAACATTCTATACAAAAATGATAAGGCAGCAAGGCTTGAAATAGCATAAATGGAAAACCCTATTGAAAAGTGTCAAGCAACAGATTTCCTATTTTTCTTAGCATCCATATGGTACTAGGATTACCTCCAACAAATTTCATGAATTTTGGACTCATAAATAATTTATAAAAATTCATGCAAGGATTGACTATTCATAAAAGAAAAATCTATAACTATAAATCTACCCATGCACTGGTCCTAAAATTTTTACCAGAGTTCATATATGACGAGAATAGCTTACCACAAAAATTTCATAATTTTTGGAGCATAGGAACTCTAGATATAAAATAAACAAATTTAAATGCATTCAAAAGCACATTTCAAATCCCTATTTAAATCTCCAAAACTTTCTACTGTAGATGTTAAAAACATATTTTTACTAAATACTACACTTCCTAAGGAACACTACAAAATTTATTTCACAAATTTAGGAGCTACCAAACTGAAGATACAAAATTCACAAAACAAATCAAAATCTGGAATATTTGAACTAGCCCTCAACACTGCTGTCGCTGACCGGTGGGACCCGCTGGTCAGGGGACCCCACGCGTCAGTGACACGAAACAGGGCAGCGGCGCTGCACAGCGCTGGCGCGGCCAGAGCTCGCCGACAGCGAGGTCGCCGATGGTGACATCATCACACGATGATCTACATGACCTAGCGCATCGATTGAGCTACTTGGGTGGCCTTCTCGTCGGAGCTAGCGGCTACGGCGGCTACAATGGCGGCACGGCGGGGCGGAACGACGGCGGCACATCGGAGTAGGCCATGGTGACTCAAATTAACGCGTGGACAAGCATCAGTGGACTACAAGGAAGCTATTGCTCGCGCTATCGTGGCCTACGGTGGTCGGGTTGGGCCTGGCCACGGCGACGGAGGGTGGCGGAGGAGCTCCGGCGAGGCGTTGCACGGCGCTGGGGCTTACCGAACTCAGACAGCGGGCACTGGGAGAAACAATGTGGTGCTAGGGAGACGGTGGAGCTATTGCAGTGATGGAGGAGCAGCGAGGATGAGCTGTCGTCGGCGATGGCGACGGCGGAGGTGCGGGCCAAGCTCGGCTATCGCTGCGGCGAGGAAGACGGAGCAGAAAATGGGAAATGAGGCGTGGGATGGCTCGGGCGGACGCTGGCGGGGTTAAGGCCGCGCCCAGGCGTGTCGTGGCCTACGCGGACAGACCGGCGGCGACGCGCGGCCGTTTCTCCTCCATGCGGCGGCCAAGGCCTGACGGCGGTCGGCCACTGAATTAGTCGATTCAGTCGGTTCAGACGCGAACGGGACGCCTGACAACGTGATTTCAAGTCGACTTATCTGCTAAACCGTGGCTCCAACTCGTAAACCGCCTTAACAAAAATCCTAGCCCTATGTACCAGCTTCAACTCTTGTTCAATAATCATGTTGCAATTCTCAACCGAATTCAAGTTATATTGCCATGAAGGTCAGCTTGTCAGGCTGTCAGTGTTCATGACTTAGCGAAATTTGCTAAGTGCTGAATTCATTGATTTGATGATTTTTGAAATCCAATTTCACACATGTTAGGAGCTGAATCAGTCAAAGACCCAAAAATAAAAGTTGTTCCTTATGTCAAACACTACAACTTTGATTTAGTGAACTCCTCCATGCAAGGTCTCTAACACCTAGTTCCAAATTGGTCAAACATGTCACATTTAAAAGATGAAACACATCAAAGCATGGCTTAATGACCAAACTAGCCCTAGCCCTAAATACCAAAGTTGTTCATGATGATATCCTAAGCATGTTTAATCAATTTGCAAGGTCATTCCATCATTTTATGTAGTGGTCACTCATAGAGCTAGTTAGGGCAATCACATGAAACATGCCTTAAAGGCTTGATTTTGAAAAGTGACTTTCATGAACAATGTTCTAATTGCTAACCCAAGTGTGGTTACATGTTTTTGTGACTCACTTCTACCAAGCACATGTTTTCATTCATGATCATTTGCAGATACACATGGAGACATGAAATAACGAGAAAGATTGCATATGATAATGAAACATGCGATAACAAGTAAATGTTGCAAATGTTTCAATCAGATGTTTCAATTGTAAATGCTTGTTTATGAATGCATGATGATCATGCTCATGTTATGCAATTCAAGTTATGCAAGGCTAACACCTGAGGTGTTACAACAACCAAATTGGACTAATGAATTTGTAAGTGTTTATTTTGTAGTTCAATAGGGTGCAAGACGTGACTTGGACGAAGGCGACGTGGTGATCCGATGATCAACACCTTAAGAAAGACCTTAGAAGTACAAGAGAAGACCCAAGATATCAAGCAAAGTCCAAGCACGAAGATTGGAACCAAGCCGTACGCAAGATCGCGAAGAAACGAGCTCACTGAGGTGACCGAACGCTGGACAAGCGACCGGACGCTAGGTAGAGGACTCGGCAGACAGGCGACCGGACACTGGACCAGACGCTGGCGGCAACCAACCGGACGTAGGACAGCAGCGTCCGATCAAGTACAGTAAGGTTCCAGAGCGGCAAATCTGTGACCGAACGCGTCCGGTGGTAGGCGACCAGATGCTGGCCAGCGTCTGATTAGTATATTGCTGGCTCAACGGTCGGGATGACCAGACGCGTCCGGTCAGGACGATTCAGCGTCCGATCATTAGCAGTTTCATGGGAATTCGACCCCAACGGCTACTTTCTCAGTGGGGCTTATAAATACAACCTCCAACCGGCCATTTGGAGTGTGTGGAGCTGAGGAAACATACCAAGGGTGTTGATACACCATTTTAGTGATCTCCACGGATCAAAAGAGCCTTAAATATATTTTCACTCAGTCCGAGCTAAACATGAGGCAACAGAGATGGCTAGAGCTAATCAAGGATTATAATCTGGAGGTTCATTACCATCCTAGAAAAGCTAATGTGGTAGCTGATGCTTTGAGCCAGAAGTTGTATCAAGTTGAAGAAGCACCCTTGTCTCTCAACCATACTAAGGTGCTAGCCCATATTGTTCTAGTCTTAGATTTACTCGAGCAAATTATTATAGAGCAAAGGCATGATGCTTTAGAAATCCCGCACATCAATAAGTTAATTGCCGAAGGGCGTGGTCCTCATTTTAGTATTGATGAGCAAGGTGTAGTGAGGTTTAAGAATAGATTGGTTGTTCCCTCAAGTGATGAGCTTAGAAGAAAGGTTTTGGATGAAGCTCATCATTCCAAGTTGTCCATCCATCTAGGAAGTAATAAAATGTACCATGATTTGCACCATTTGTATTGGTGGTCAAATATGAAGCAAGATATCACCAAGTACGCTGTGGAGTGTGAGACTTGTGGAAGAGTGAAGGCAGACCATATGCGTACCCCGGGATTTTTGCAGCCCTTGCCTATTCCTGTTTAGAAATAGGAGGAGATTTCCATGGATTTCATTGTGGGTTTACCCCACACGTCCAAGGGCTATAACTCTATTTGGGTCATTGTGGATCGCCTTACCAAGTTTGCTCATTTTCTCCTGGTGGATACTAGATATTCAGCCAAGAAGTATGACAAGTTGTATTTTGACCGGATTGTGACCCTGCATGGAGTTCCTGTTACTATCATCTCTAATAGAGGGTCAGTCTTTGTCTCTCGTTTTTGGGAGCAACTTCAGTAATGTCTTAGTACTAGTCTTCTCAGAAGTTCAGCTTATCATCCACAAACTGACGGTCAGACAGAAAGTGTAAATTAGGTACTTGAGGATATGTTGAGAGCTTGTGTCATTTCCTTTCCTGAGAAGTGGGACGAATGCTTGAACTTAGCTGAGTTTTCTTACAACAATAGCTATCAAGAAAGCATTCGTATGGCACCCTTTAAAGCTCTGTATGGAAAGAAATGTAGGACACCACTTAACTGGGTTGAAGTGGAAGACCATGGATATTTTGGGCCTGATTTTATCAAAGAAGCTCGAGAGCAAGTTAGTATTATTCAGAGCCATTTGAAGGCAGCTCAAAGTCATCAGAAAACTTATACGGACAAGAGAAGAAGGCCCTTGCAATTTGAAGTTGGTGATCATGTGTATCTCAAAGTGTCTCCCATGAGAGGTGTGCATCGATTTGGTGTCATTGGGAAGCTATCCCCTCATTATGTTGGGCCTTATATGGTTTTGGAGAGATGTGGTCATGTTGCTTATCGTCTCTAGCTCCCGGATATTTTGTCAGCGGTGCATAATATCTTCCATGTTTCACAGTTAAAGAAATATTTTGGGGTTCCCGATGAAGCTGTGGAAATTGAAGGACTTTTCCTCCAGCCCGATTTGTCGTATATTGAGCTTCTTGTCAAGATCTTGGGCGAAAAAAGAAAGAGTGACTAGAAACAATGTGGTGAAGTTTTACAAAGTTCAGTGGCAAAATCACTCAGAGGACAAAGCAACGTGGGAGCAAGAAAGCTATATCTTGAAGCATTATCCCCACCTTCTTTCTAGTTGATCGAGGTAATTGTTTAAATCAGAATTTATTTCTTATCTCTTTTCCCACACTAGGCACATAAAATCGCAGGACAAGATTTTGTTTGAGGGGAAGAGCTGTAACACCCTTGGTGTTACACCCTAAATCATTTACTAAAACACATCATGAGCATCATACTTATGGGGTAATGCATGTGATGAAATGAATAGGTGAAGTATTTCAACTAAAATGATCAATAAGAATGCAAAACGAAAAGTTACTCCACGACTCGTACAATTATCAAGTATGGTTGTAAAGCAATTTTTATTGAGTAAAATTACTATAGAACTTATATATGGGGCTTAAATAAAGTTTGGAGTGTGAACTTTGTAGAAGCTGATGAAATACTTGCTGTTGAAAAATAACCTTGCTAGCTAATATTTCTAATAGCTTAGAAATGCAATTTGAAATAGAGTTCAACTCAAAACTTAGAAAAATTTCCAAGTCTGTTGACAGTTAGACATTGCTATGTTTAGCCAACTATTTTGAGGAATTGGGTTAAAGAGCAATGTAGTGTTATAGCTTGATTAAGTAGCCTCATATACTATCTTGAGTGTAGTGAAGATCGTCTATGTTTAGGAGTAACGGTTTGGTCGTGGTAGAAGCTTTAAAATCCATGCACAACACGTTTTCGGTTTGCTTCCCCCGTGTGGACGTGGTCACCGCGCGTCAGTGGTCGATGTCGCCGCGTCGGTGCGCCTCACGCGCGCCCACGTGCTGCCGCGCTGGGCTAGCTATGTGTCGTGGGAATAGTCATGGGCGCTGCCGTGTGAGGCCGCCGTTGCTGCCGCGCGGCTGAAGGGTCGAGATGGCGACTAGAGGGGGGGTGAATAGTCTTTTCTAAAACTTAATCGTGTCAGCTAACTGATACAAATGCGGATTTAAAACTATCGGTCTAGCCAAGACTATACCCCACTATATATGTTCACTAGCACCTTGCAAAGATAACAATTATGCAACAAAGGTGTCAGGCTAGCTAGAGCTCTCCTAACCAATTCTAGGAGCAAGGTCACACAAACCTATGCCGCTAGTACTTTAAGCAACAAGGGAGCTCCTACACATGCTAGTAAGCTAAAGCACAAAGCCAACTAAGCTCACTAGCAAAGCTCAATAACAAGGCAACCAATGCCTAATTAGAGAGCGCAAATACTTAGCTACACAAACTAAGCGATGTGACTAACAAGGTTACTAAAACCAAATTAGCCACACAAGGGAGCTACTTCTATGCTACACAAGCAAGAAGGTAATTAGCAAGCTACACAAGCTATCTAATTACAAGAGCAACTATACAAGCTTAATATGTATAAAAGTAATTGCAAGCTTGTGTAACGGGGATGCAAACCAACGGGAAGAATAAGGTTGACACGATGATTTTTCTCCCGAGGTTCACGTGTTTGCCAACACGCTAGTCTCCATTGTGTCGACCGCTCACTTGGTGGTTCGGCGGCTAATTAGCATCACCCGCTAAGCCCGCACGTCGGGCGCCGCAAGAACCTACCCCTTGAGTAAGGGTAGCTCAATGACACGCTTTACTAGAGTTGCTCTTCGCGGCTCCCGCGGGGCGAGCACAATGCCCCTCACAAGCACTTCTCTAGAGCGCCGCACAAGCTTCTTGCGCGCTTCGACGGAGACCACCACCAAGCCGTCTAGGAGGTGGCAACCTCCAAGAGTAACAAGCACCATCGGCTTGCAACTCGATCACCTAGTGCCACTCGATGCAACCTCACGATGCAATCGCACTAGAATAGCTCACTCACACAATTGGATGATCACTATCAAGTATGTGTGTGATAGAGGGCTCCCAAGCACTCACAAGCATGGACACTAAGTCCCTTGAGGTGCTCAGCACCAGCCATGGCCGAAGGCCACTTCTATTTATAGCCCCAAGGGCTAAACTAGCCGTTACCCCTTCACTGGGCAATGGTCGGGCCGACCGGACGCTCCGGTCGTGTTGACCGGACGCTGGACCTCAGCGTCTGGTCGCTCACAGACGACCACGTGTCCTGATTCCAACGGTCACTTGACCTGACCGAACGCAGCAGCTTCAACTGACCAGACGCTAGACCCTCAACGTCCGGTCATTTCCAGTAAGCTCCCGAGCATGACCGGACGCGTCCGGTCGAACGCGATCGGACGCAGCACCAGTGTCCGGTCACTGTCCAACTACTGCTATACTCCACGTCAGCGCGACCGGACACAGGCAGTCAGCGTCCGGTGCATTTGGATCTAGCGTCCGATCACTTGACCAACGCTGGCATCTCCTCCATTTTCTTCACCCTTGCTCAAGTGTGCTAACCACAAGAATTTGCATCCGGCGCAATAGAAAATAAACATTCCATTTTCCTGAAAGCGCCGAATCCCACCGAGCAAGCTCGGCGGGAGGGAGAGAGGGACCCAAAACCCATCTCACCCCTGCAAACACCACCTCCTTTGTAAATGTGCCAACACCACCAAGTGTACACCATCATGTGTATGTGTGTTAGCATTTTCACAATCATTTCCCAAAGGATGTTAGCCACTCAACTTGCCACGCCACTCGATCCTAGCGACAATGCAAAGTTAGATCACTCGAGTGGCACTAGATGACCGATATGCAAACAAGTTTGCCCCTCTTGATAGTACGGCCATCTATCCTAAACCCGGTCATAAACTTCTCTACACACCTATGACCGGTGAAATGAAATGCCCTAGGTTATACCTTTGCCTTGCGCATTCCATTCCATCTCCTTCAATGTTGATGCAACACATGCACCAACATGATCAACAATGATATGATCCACTTCATATCATCATGTGATCATATTTGTTCATCGATCTTGACTTTACTTGCTCTTCACCGTTGCCATCGTCCATCGGCGCCAAGTCTTGCTCAAGCTTCACCGCCACGCGGTCCATCACTCCAAAGCCTTTGACTTGCCCTTCACGCTTGCAACCGGTCCATCAAGCCAAGTCTTGTCTTGATCTTCTCCACCTTGATCACATGACTCAATGTCATGTCTCATGTGCAATAAGCTCCTTTATCATCACATGTGTGAGCTTTGCAATATCTCCAAGCCATTTTCACTTTCATGGCATATGTTGCTCACACACATGTACCTGTGGACTAATCACATGTGTATCTCACATAAACACAATTAGTCCACCTAAGTTATCACTCAATTACCAAAACCAAACAAGGACCTTTCAGCGGCCGTGCCGCGCTACCGCCCGCCCAGCGTGCTGCCGTGCTGCCAAGTCCGTCGTGCATCACGACACACCTACTGCCGCTGCCGTCGTACCCTCGCTCTCGTGTCTGTGCCCTGGCCCGGTTTGATTCCGTGCACATGGTTGCACCCGTCGTCGTCACACCATTGATGGCGTTGCGGCGCGTGGGCTAGGCCAGCGTGAACACGTGCGTGCTTGTTCGCTAGTGGCTAGACTGGGTCGCTGCGGTTACATCAATCACGTCCCGCCAAGGTGTGTCACAGCAGAGCCTTGGCCGTATTCCACCGTCCTCGCTCTGCCTCCCATCTCTCTGCCACCGCCGTCGCCTTGCGCCCACGTGTGCGCCAGAGGTAGGTCACCTCTATTCAATTCGGCTCGTCCGCACCTCCGCCCTCATGTCTCCTCATCGCCCGACCATGCACCACCTTGATGACGGCCCGACCAGGCACCAATTTGGCGTCTTCCCACTGATGCGCCATTAAGGCCACGCCATGGCCACAACCGAGGGCAGACCTCCCATCCCTCCACTCAAACCCAATTGCCCACGCCAATAGGTGTGCCTTGCATTCCTTTTCATTATGCGTGCCTCATTGCTCAATTGTTGTGGGTTTCGGCTCTTTCTGAATCGACTGATTGGAGGTGGGGATGTTGGAGGTCTAAGCACTACACTAAGTCCAGGATTCAGGTGTGGGGGCTTGGAGTCCAAGTTTGGACGGGGACCTAGACCCCTTGACAAGAGAGTGATGGGTTGGTCCTGCTTGTGCCTAGGGTACAAGCAGGACGTATGTTTCGGGTTACCCAACTGGGTACATTGATTCGCGAATCGTTAGGTAATCTGGTACGACTTATCTACAGTCTAGCACCGTAGTAAGAACTAGAAGATGAAAGATGCTAAAATAGATCTGTTTGCTCAACTCTTGCTTGAAAGCAGAACACGTGCTTACATAGAATGGTTAGATAATTAACTAATCATGACTGTTAATAAGAAACATACATAAGGATTCACTACTAGTATTACTTTTTTTTGCAAAAAGGAAACCCAGCAAACCATAAAGCTTATCATATCCTTTGGAGTCAGGAAATTATTCTCACTAGTCGGGTAAGTCTTGCGAGTACATTGTGTACTCAGGGTTTATTTACCCATGTTGCAGGTGCAGTTTAAAGAGTAGCTGTTGTGTGGAGTATTCTTCTGGTGGGCACAGATGAATCCTTGTATTATACCGTTAGATGTTTATTGTAATTCTACTGTTTAAATTCTGTACTCTAAACTTAGTATTGTAATAATGTATTTCTAAGAACTCTTGTTATATAAAATGGACTAAGTATTGTAAACTCGTTCTCATTATTGGATCCTGGAGGAAAAACGTAGATTATTCGAGTTCTCCCTTGGGGTGTGCTCGACGGAATCCGTTTGATGTAACTTGCTTTTAGGGTGCTTAGTGTCTGGTAGAAGACGAGCGCCTCCGAAGGTGTGTTATTTTGGGCGGTTCTGCCACATCAATATCTACAATTTTTATTTTGGTTATTTCTTCATCCGACAAAGTGATAGTAACATTGATCACAAATTTTGCATATCTCTTTTATAGTTCGTGAAACTATAAGAGAGATATGTAACTTTTGTGAACAATGTATAGTACCACTTTATCAGATGAACAAATGACCAAAATAAAAGTTGTAGATCTTGATGAGTTCTACAACTTTTATGTTGATGACTTTTTCAGCTGAAATCATTTACTCTTTCAAAATATTGTTTCAAGTTGATATTTTTTAAATTCAAATTTTGAAGTCATGAAACAAAGTCATATGAAAAGATGATAAAAAATAAAAGTTGTAGATCTTGAAAATCTATAGAACTTTGTTGTTGACAACTTTTTTATTTTAAATTATTTTGTCAACAAAAACTATGTTTGAATTTCTCAAATTTGAAATTTAAATTTTTCAAACTTCCTCGGATGGAGAAACAACCAAAATGAAAGTTGTAGATCTTGAAAAGCTATAGAACTTTGTAGTTGACAACCTTTTCATTTGAAACCATTTTGTCAAGAAAAACTACGTTTGAATTTCTCAAATTTTAAATTTTAATTTTTCAAACGACATCGGATGGAGAAACAACCAAAATAAAAGTTGTAGATCTCGAAAAGTTATAAAACTTTGTAGTTGACAACTTTTTGATTTGAGATCATCTTGTCAAGAAAAACTAGATTTGAATTTCTTAAATTTGAAATTCAAAATTTTTAAACGACCTCGGATAGAGAAACTACCAAAATGAAATTGTAGATCTCAAAAAGTTATACAACTTTGTAATTTATAACTTTTTTATTTGAATTTATTTAAGGCCTCAAACAATCAAAGTACTAACATTTATGATACAAAATTAGTACCATTAAATTAATTGTGAAATATATTTCGTATTAAACCTAGTTCGAGACATAATTGTTAATTAAATTTATTATAAATTCGATCAAACTTAAGTTAGTTTAACTTGCATAAATTCCATAGTTATATGTTTTTTGGGACGGATGTATTGGATATCTGTGATCATGCATCTGAATGTGTTCATATTTGTTAGTTTCGTCATGTAATAATGCATTGGTCAAGATTTGTATGTTCATTTTTAAGGAAAACTGCTATTTACCGTCGTTGGATTTTCAAGAAGAAATATGTGGAATTTATTGTCAAATGTTTTGTCCAGATTTATTCATACTTGCCATCTTAAGTCTACTTGTCCATTTATTCAGTGAGATTTAGGTCAGGAATTGGGGCTGTCGGGTTGATGAGGTTTTATTTCAGTGGTGGTGATGACGGTGCTTCCCGAACCCCACAAAAGAAGAACAGTAATAGGGTTGACGGGACAAGTCAACCACGCATTTGAGACGGGCATACTCCTCTGTCCAAATTATTTGTCGTTTTTTTTTTCCATGCCACAAGTTTGACTTGATTTATAAAAAATACGTACAACATTTATATCTCAAAATAAATTTATTAAAAAACTAGATTTAAAGGTTCTTCCAATGATACTAATTATGTACCATAAATTTTAATTTTAATATTTTTTAATACATATTTTGTCAAAGTTGTTTCTCGGGAAATGAAAACGATAGATATTTGGGACGGAGGAAGTACTGTACAGCTCTGGAAGTTGCTGAATAAAAAAAAAGATGGGGCAAGGGAGTCTCTATGGAGTTGAAAAGGAAATTAAAAGCATGCGAGAGCATCACAAACGCATGGCAAAGTAAAAAAGCACAAAAAAGAAAAACACCAGCAAAATATGGATGAAGTTGATCATGTTTGGTTAGTTGACTGAAAGCTACGACGTCAATTCCTAGCACAGGAGGGGCCGGAGCCCCTACTGAAGATGGATTAAAAAGAAAACAAACAAGACGTTAAACAAAAGGAGTGGACAACAAACTCTATGCATTATTGATTACCGATCGATATCGACATGACATAATACTGGTGTCCTATTTGTTCATGGCAATATCGTTTTCAATTTCGTTTCCATGAAAAAAATATGAAAATGTAAAATAATTTAAGTTTCTTCCCATCATTTCTGACCGTTTTAATCCCTTTTAAAGGTTCATGATGCGACGTCTTTTGTCAACTGGGGCCTTGTTTAGATGAGCCCCAAATTCCAAGTTTTTTCACTCTCTCTCCATCACATCAATTTTTAGCCGCTTGCATGGAGCATTAAATGTAGGTAAAAAAAATAACTAATTGCACAGTTTAGTTGGAAATCACGAGATGAATCTTTTGAGCTTAGTTGGTCCACGATTGGACAATATTTACCAAATAAGACGAAAGTGCTACTATTCATCGGGTTGAAATTATTTCCAATCTAAACAAGGCCTGGTTTTCCCCAACCATATCCTTGCATATGCTACTGGTATGCACTCAGAAACAAATTGAAGCTAACAAGGTACCTTTCAGCTGTTCAGCATACTACCATACTGACAGAGCACGCAAGAGATGCCGATATGATAGGTCATCTCTCTTGAGCAATCAGACCCAGCAGAGGCAAACGTTCGGCTCTCAGATTCTCATCCCCAGCTGCCCAACGATGATGCGTTGCCAACTCGCACCAATAGACGCGTTCGGTGTTCCTCCATTACTCCAAGAAACAGGTTGGGAGAATGCAGGAGGAGGTTTGCAAAGCTGGTCGAAGTAGAGCTCCAGGCAGCGTTCAGGAAAAGCAATGCTTATAGTTAAGCATGTTTGGATACTAATCACTAGCTAGCTAAGAATTAGTTTAAATTAGCTCTAGTGCATCCAAACATAAGAGTTAATAGGTGGGCTAATTTTTTAGACAAGTCTTCAACTAGTTGTTAGACTAACTAGCCAACCTTAGTAATTTGAGCTACTTCCTTCATTCCTAATTATAAGTCATTCTAAGAATCTCGGAGAGTCAAAGTATCTCAAATTTGACCAAAATTATAGAGAGAATTACAAAGATTTATGACATCAAATATGTATACTATAGAAATATGATTAATGAAGAATCTGACGATACTTATGTGGTATCATAAATGTTGTTATGTTATTATATAAATTTGGTCAAACTTGAGATGTTTCGACTCTCCAAGATTCTTAAAATGACTTATAATTTGATATGGATAGAGTAATTTTTAGCCCAATTAGTAACTAACCCTTGCTCATCTAAATATGCCCTTAGACAAATTACTCTTATGTAGTTACCAAATGTTTTAGTTGTTTTTCTTAGGACATTTTTGATAAGCCAAGGCTAGTTACTAGTTGGGCTAAAAACTAACACAAACACAAATTGGTTGGGGGTTGGCTAGCTAATTAGCTAACTATTTGAAGGCTTGGTTAAAAAATAGCCTATCTATTAACCTAGTAATTTTAGCTAATGTTTAGCTACCTAGTAATTAACTCTTGTATCTAAATAGACCCTTAGTTTATCAAAACCAAAATAAAAAACACGCGAGACAATTTTATTTTACCTATTTTACTACTTAGACCCCATTTGGAGCACACGAACTTCACGGGAATCAACAGGAAACAGGGGGGGGGGGGGGGGGGGGGGGGGAATCCAGCATTCCAAAGAAGGGAGATATGCAGTCAACACATAGTCACACTGATGCCATTTCTGAGAAATCACCAGGCAAGTATAACAACAATCGCCTGCATGTAATCCAATAACATTTTAACCCAATTGAGAACAAAAGAAAAACCCAGTCCAATCGTGAGTAAAATGGCATTTAATAAGAGAAATATATATATAGTTCCTTTTGCATCTGGGATAGATTGTTTACACAGATTAAATTAAATACACTAACACACTAAATAAAAAAACGTAGCCTTGGCATATATTTACAAAGATAGCATGGATGGATCCAACAATGAAGTTCTACAGTGGAATGCTTCCATCAGTAGTGACTTCTGTGCGTGTACCGCAGCCGCTGCCGCCTGCTTGGCACCACCGACGGATTTAGGCTCCTGCCAGTCCCTGAATCTCGGGCACCAGCATAGGACCTACGATGTCCACGATAGTTGCTGCGGTGTCCAGACTGATGATTTGAGAAGCCCCGTTGCAGTAGACTCCGTGTGCTTGACCGACGACCCGCCTGCCAACCTGAATGCAAGGTTCGCCTACTGCCTAATGAAAGCCTGGGTGAAACTCTGTTGTTCTGTGGCAGCCTTGCCAAATTACGCCTTTCATTTGACCAAATGCTAGGTGACCCTAGCGCTTCATTTGGCCAAACCCTTGGGGAATCAAGTATATTATCTGGTGATTCAACATGGTCTGAGTACCATTCACTACTTTCATCGCCGGAGTCTATGTCTGGGGACATATCATCTCTAGTCTCAATAACATAGTCACCAACTATTATTGCCCCAGGTACCTGGGACCTGATTGCACTGATGACATCGCCGACCTCCTGCTCATGCTCAAGGCGATCCCAAGTTCTTTTTCTTGACAGATCTACATGAGCAGGCTTTGTAAGCACGTGTGCAGTCCTTGCATGTTCACGCAGTTGCTCATAGTTTCCAGTAAATTTGCAGGAATCATGAGAGCAAGTTCTCAACTTATTGTCTAGATACTGTCTCACATCTCCAGCAGGAATCCAGCCAGATACAGATCCTCTACAGAGAGGACATTTCATTTCAGCAGAACTTTGCATGGCATCATGGCATTCCCCCAATACAATACTTCCTTCAACAGGTAAGGTTGAGTTTTCAAATTCTTGATAGTTAGTGAAATCAGATTCAGGTCTAGATATGTCATCTGGATTTGGACCACTGTTTACATTGGTATGATAAGATCCTTCATTATCAACATGTCTTCTGAGTCTTGGGCTCCGTGAACGTCTAGAAATCATATTATAGTGAGCTCTTGGTTGGACAGTTCTGATATTGGAGTTTGAAAGCACCGAATAGGTTGAGTGTGAAGCACGGACCTTACTATCACCATTCATTTTTCTGAACCGGTCAAGGCAATTAGAGTGTCGATGGCTTGTGTTACAAATGTAACATCTGCAGCCATTCTTGTATGAACTGCATATAAGTAAAACGGCATTGTGGGGTTGCTCCATACAAATAGGGCAAGAAAGCCTGTCCCATTCCATATGCAGAGCAGTGCGTGATGTGACTGTAGATTTGTTACTTTTCTTACTTGTCATCTTGAAACCAACTGTGTTAAATTGACTTAACCGTTAGAATTGTTGAAAAAAGTAAGTTGTTGTGTCAAGTTAAAAAGTTAAGCAGTTTAGGCAAAAAGAAATTGTGAAAACATAATTTTCTGTACTCATCAAAAACAGATAAATTTTTCTATATAAACACAAAAGCAAGTGCCCAGACCAAGAAAGAAGATAAGTCAATACTAAGTATCAAGTATTCCACTGTGAAGCTTATTAAATTAATATTTGAGATCATTTAAGGGACAATTTTGGTTTCCAACAGATATTTTAGTTTCAAAAAGAGGGCATTCTGGTTCAAAGGATCTCCCACCTTGAAAACATATACCAGCCATATATTTCTAAAAAGGTAGTAGGGCATAAACATTCAGATAAGTATCAAAGCCCAACGAAAGTTGAAGAGAATATGCACAACTCGATATAACAAATACAATATTAAAACAAATCATGAGTTACTGGCTGTGAATCACAATATATATTGTTCCAAAAGACATAATGGCAACATTAAATAAGGCTCCTCTACAAGGCAAATATAGTACTTCTACCCAAGGAAATGTCATTCCCTGAAAGTTCACATTAGCTTCCCAATGGCATGTTAGAAATGATAAAGTAGGTTGACTATAAAAAGTGGCCTAACTGAGCACATCTTATATAACAAAAAGAAGCAAATGGCACGTCAGGAAAAACCTATGAGACCTGAAGCACATAATTAATATGTTCATTTGATATTTACACAAAAAGTTGGTACTAACCTACAAGAAGCAGTTGTATGTACTGAATACTTCAAGTGGATCAAGATCTGGGATCATATGTCACAGTTAACCCTGAAATCATTAGTAGAGTACTATATGTCAGCAAAAGCTAGAACATGAAAAAACAGATTGCATGAACTTTATTTCACTCAATTCTAACACTAGTACTATATAATTGACAGAATAACATGAACAGCCAAAAGTCATTGGAGAGTCTACTACAAAAGTCAAAAACGCATTGATCATTTTCACAAAATCAGGAAACCACACTTCACCATATCAAGGGTTTTCATGTGTCAACAATTGACCCATAATTCTATCAGTGGAACCCCATAACATTTTGCTTCTAGTATTGCCATGCCTCTCATCTCATTTGCAGATATAAAATTAATCAGTTGACAGTTGTCAGAAAAGGCATCACATAGGCTGTAAAAGGATCCCTTAAGCCCGCAAAGAAAATGAAACACAGGCTAATTCGCATATTGGCGACGGAAATTGCATCCTATTTAACACCAAGTTTTTTGGACATACTAAACAGGAAGTTAGTGCCAAGATGCGTATGCGGTGAATGAACACCAATTAAGTACATTTGGCTTGGTCCTAAATTATTCCAGGTTCGCGGGCCGATGATGAACAATCGCCGGCACCCCAAAAGTCGACGCCCTCAGACCGTCGTCAGAACCAACGAACTCGCAATCCCCCCAACTACCACGGCAAGGATCACGAACCGGATCGGCACCAACCCAGCAGCGCCTGCCTCCCCGAATCGAAACCCTACGCATCCACCCAAATCGAGAAGGGGCACGCCACCACCAGGGGTAAGATGAACAACCCCGATCGCAGCGGCGTACGCAGCACTTACCGCCACCATCCCCCCACGCAATCGATCTACCGACACGGACGGAAGCCGCGGCGGAATCGAGCAAAGACAAGAGACGAGAGAGGCGCCTAAATCGACGGACGGCGAACTGAAAAACAGAGACAAAAAGGTGGAATTTTTACGGGGGGTTTGACGAGCGAGCGGCTGCGCCGGATCGGACGGGGCTCCTCCCCCGCACACAGTTGCCTTTTCTCGGAAGGCTTTCCGATTTCTTTTGCTTTCTTTGCTCGCGGAACGGGGGCGCGCCTGGCCGCCTGCTCCTGCGCTTATATTGGTGGGTGATCGCTAGGCGTGCGTCGTCGTGGTCCCCGGCCGGTCTCGGTCGCCAGCCGTGCTCTCTTCTTTTTCCGTCTCCGTCGGGCCCGGGCCAGGGCCCGGCCCGTCCTCCTCGCGTCGGTCCAGTGGGCCCCACATGCCAGTGAGCGCGGTCCATGGCCGGCTGCTACGGTTTGTGTTTTTCAATTTTGTAGAAAAAAAAAACGTACGGGAGGGACGACTTCAGAGTTCAAATCCGGAACTTTGGCGTGCACACAGACAGCAGACCGTTCCAAACAAGAAAACATGCATAGACAATGCTTGCTTGCTTTTCTTTTCTATACGTACTGGTTCATTCAAATGAGTTATTTCTTTTAACCTTGATGAAACGCTTAGAACGATATCTATCTTATATTAACATCTACATGTGTTCAAATAAATGCAATATCAAAACATATTGCATGAAGGCTTGAATAGAAGTAATTTGATATTGCAAATGTCCATGTCCTTTTCTTCAATAAATTTGGTTAAAGTTAAAAAGATTGACTTAGAGCAAAGTCAAAGTGAAGTTTGATTTGAACGAAGAATTGTGCCCATGCAAAAATGTATATCGGGAGCTTAAATGTAAATAAATGAATCTAAGGCTCGATGTGATGTCTATATACAAAGTATTCCTCTGTTTTTTCATGTCCTAAATCAAACATTTGTATCTTTTAACCATTAATTATTTTTTAAAAAAATTATATAGTTAACAACATAAAATTTATGTTTTTTTTACCTAGTATGAAAAATACTTTCATAATATATAATTCACATGTTGTGAAACTATATATATTTTTTGAAATCGATGGTCAAACCAGATATGACATGCAAAAAGACGGAACCCCTTGAAATTCACGAGCTAGCCGCTCCCACAAGCTGCAGCCATGCTTAGATCGTAGGTTTGCATTACGTATATTGAATTATTGATGGACCCGTTCTTTTCTTGATTTCTTCGTTGGATTCCCTATTACAGCTGGTCGCCTTTCATACCCCACCTTTGATATTACTGGGTCATGCATACTGTCATACTGACATTGCTCCACGAAGGTTTGACCAGATATTTTCTCCACGCGGGCACACGGTAAAGGTGACAACTGACAATTTTACTGGCTGGAGGCAAACAAAATACTAGCACCATGTCAGTTGTTCACAGAGGAGCTCAACTAGAAGATCACATACACAATCGACAGCTATATGAACATCTCGATTGACCAAATCTCCACATGCAACATCGACAGCGGGGACAGCTATAAACATTTGAACTTGTCATGTCGTATTCAATATTCGCTACAGTGCTACTCCGAAACGTATATATATTTGTAAAATGTAATTGGAGTCAGCCAACCGATTGCTTTGTAAAATATGCACATGTAAATTCAGCAGCAATCGGCTTCAGATCAAATAATTGGGTGGACAAAAGTTTGGATGAAATTCCGTAACAAACCAAAGGCCAGCGGTTACCGATCCCGCTTAATTCTGTAATATATATACAGTTGTGAGGAGCCGAAGTCTCAAGTTACCGTATTGTATGCACACTGACCACAAGCTATATACATATATATATATATATTCAAAAACTTAGTATATGAATAATTAGTAGCCCTACCTACATTCTTTAATCTTTATATAGGATGAAACGACTGGCGACAGATGTTGGTACTTCCCCTTCTTTAGAATGTGGTGCAACTTGTTCCAATGATGCCACAAAATCAAAGCAGGTGCTTGGAAATGCAGGGTTAGGATGCCATGCCAAAACACCTCTTTACAGGGAGAAGCAGCGGTCGCATGAATGTTGACTGTGGTGCCGTTTGCGTCGTCTCGGAATCCCTTTTCTGTGGAAGATGTTTTAAAAAGGATTTTACAGCCCCATCAACACCATCTTCTGATTCGATTGCCTTTGCTAGCTCAACAGCTCGTTCCTTTACCTGCAGTCAAACATAGCGAAACAACTCAATACGAATTGCAACTTATTGCTTTCACATTTTTAGAAACATAGACACTAAAGATTGCAGGTAATATCTGCATTATTTTCAAACACCTCCTTTATATACAACAACAAAGCCTTTAAGTCCCAAACAAGTTGGGGTAGGCTAGAGTTGAAACCCAGCAGAAGCAATTTTTCTTTCGGGTTTCATCTCCATTAGAATGGTTAGATTTAACGTTGGCTCGCCACGCCTATCACAACCCTCCTCTTTTACCAGGGTTTGGGACCTGCTATGTTGAGACAACATAGGCGGAGTTTACCTTTGGATCAATCATAAATTTGATTGCATCAATCAGTGAATGCAATTGTAATTGCTCCACAGGTATAGGTGGCGCCCCCAATCCTCTGGCATGCACCATGCTGCCCCAAAAGAATTGATCGCCAAAGAATGGTATGATGGTAGTGGGGCACTACAAAATTTAGCGGTAAACACATCAGTCGGAAAACACACACACATAAATAGGAAGAGAGGAGGGAATACCCCAGCCTTAAGACCAGCAGCAGTAGTGCCAGCACCACCATGGTGTACCTGAAAAGGACAAAGGCCATATTACAAGTCGTTAATTCCAAGATAACGTAAGAGTTCTTTTCTATATGAAGTTCCTCTATTAACAGCCAGTTTGTCTCCTTACGTTGATCGACTGCCATTCCTGGGTCTGAACTGTTTTTACATAGCACAGCAATATCACACTCTCAGAACAAAAATAGAAGAAACCAAACTCAACAATGAAGATCAGTGCACTATCGCCAGTGTTCAGACACAGCACATAACACAGCCAGAGCTATTGTCAGAGGTAGAGCTAACAAAGGAAATGTCAAGCACTTCCATTGTCACAGCCTCACCAGGCATGACTTCTTTCAGTCTCTCACAAGTCCGCAAAAATACAAGGAACCACTTGCATTTCACTACCTCTGTTCAATAACATGATCAGAATCCCATTGATTCTGTACGTATTCCTAATCTTTGCGTATTTATTTATTCAACTCCATTAGTTCCAAATCCAAATTCTTCTATATTTTGATTAGAATCCCAATTATGAATTCCAGGACAACACAGCCTAACATGCAATGAGGAATGCAACTATACACATGATTTGCAATCAGCAAAGCTCATCTCTAATTCTTCTCAAACTTCATCTGCATAAGCTTTCCTCCATGTTAAACCATCATACTTGATTTTTGGCATATAAGCATCTGAGAAAGAAAAACAGGTCTTACCACAGCTTTGCATTGCAAAAAGAGCCAATCATGTGGAACATTATCAAGTACATACACAAATTCCTTCGATTCTTCCACTGCAAATAAAACAGTTAGACATGCACATGCTATTATTATTTTTGACATGCAAAGCCTCTGAAAGTGAAGAACATGGTAACATATCAAAAGTTAAAGAACTCTTATAACTTACAATTTCCAAGCCCGCCCCAACCCTTGTTAATGATACCTCTCTGTCCAGTAATTTCAAGTGCTTGGACAATGATTCTTGTTAACTTATCTGGTTCTGGAATTGGCTGGAAATAGGAGTCATCAGTAATAAACTAAAACAGAAGACAAACAAAAAAAATGTGTAGCAGCTACTTATCAGGAAGGCCAAAATGTCACAAAATAATTAAAACACAGCTGTAGGGAGATTTTATCTTGATATCAGTGATAAATTATTGCAGATAGGAATTGTACAGCAACAACTGTAGGCCAAAATGGTCGAGGCAACATTTAGCCTCAACAACTTTGTAGATGAGATTTGACTTATAGTAGTGGAACCAAAATGTAAGCATGTTTGAGATCCTTGCTATAAGATAAGAAAGCCTCATAGAGTATTGAAATGTCTTCTAATGTCAAACTTCATCTGAACATTTCAAAGAAATTCAGCTTAAGGTTCAAGTTCATGTCAACTACTCAAAGAAACTAAGCCCATGCTTTTGTTGGGCAAATTAAGGTTATTTTTTTTCTCAAACAACGGAGGAGAGCTGCGTGTCATTTCATTAAGAGGAAAAAACAAGGGAGAGGCTGACCCTACACGCCGAACACCCATATACAAGATCATTTGCGCCACACCCTAGTTTACACATGACCACGACCCAGCAAATTACTCCTAATAAGTTTATAACATAGTAAGTTTTGAGTCAATTTCTAATATACAGAAAATAAGGACTTTCATTGCAGACTAAAACTGAGCTATGCTTTTGTGAGGCAATTAATTTTAACCAGTGCCATAACTGGACAGAATAATCTTTGAACTATAAAATGTCACTGTAAATCATACAGTTATCAGAAATACCAACTATAAGGCCGAGTGACTGACATATGATCCTACCATCCTTGATCCCAAAATGAGTCATACAATTGCATTTCCAAACCTCAACACCAAGTTCCATTTTTATGGTTCACTGGAGTGCTCATGGGCACATCTTTATTTCACAAAAAATTATTACATGTCAGTTCCATCTAATAACAAACCTACAAACTCTATTTTCCATTTTTTCCACACGAACACAATAGAGAACGAAGAATGGACCAACATAGAATAAACAGTATATATACGGCATTTAGCCAGATATAAATGTAACACAATTTAAAGCATAATCGTGGCTTACATGTAGAAAGAAAAGTAAACGCATCAAAATACATTAGTTCTGAGCACTAAATAAAACTTACAAGGCTACCAAATCCAATATAAATAGGACTGTCACCACTCCCTAACCACCTCAAAAGGGGCTCGGGAGGCTCATAATTTGAAGCAAGATCAAGGAAACAAAATCCAACAACATCAATTTTAGGTCCCCAGTCTGTAAAAGAGGCACAGATTAATTTTTCAGCAATAAAAAAATCAGTTATTAACATCAGTAATAGTAACTATGACTCAGCGAAGTTTAGTTCCCGAAATTGACAGAAGTATTCAGATATTTAAGGAAGCACATTAAATACAAATAAATAGTGACCATGCTTTGCTTTGATTTCCAAAATTGTATGACTAGTTTATGCACAATAATCTTGATGAAGTAAAAGAAAAGGTACCAAGGCATTTTCAAAATCCTGTTAACTTTGATTGGGGTATTACAAGGCATGAGGTACCGACCTTTTGGTTTGGGGACAAGGTAAGGACTCCAGATATATGCATGAGGAATATCATTCGAATAAGCATGTGTACCACTTAGGTATGTAACTGGTCTCAATTTCAGCTTCCGTTTTCGGAGATCATTTATCATATCCCTTATGCCAAGCCAGACAAAAGAGTCAACAATCTGGTATGAAAGCTGCAACCCAAAGTAATAGTCAAACGGGTGCCACATGATAGTCTTTGATATGTAATGGAACTGTTTCACAAGAAACAGTGAGGAAGTTTCCTTTAAAGATAGAATGTCTACTTGTTGTATTATCATATTTGTCAAATATTTTTTTGATATTAGGTATTATGAGGAAGTTTCACATTTAAAGTAATAGTCTTTACAACTAATAGACATTCTATCTTCTGATGATTACTTCATGCAACAACAATCAACTTACTCTATATCCAGCAGGTTGCTTCACATGAGAGAAAGGATGCGGAAATTCACAGGTAGGCCTGGCAATAAAATAAAAATCATCACTGATGCGCTTGAAGTTAAAATCTAGGCCATATTGGTCCATGCGAGAGAGAGAGAGAGAGAGAGAGAGAGATCTTACGTCCACGGCATTGTGAAAATTATGTGAATCGGTATATTGAGAGCCTCTGCCACATGTACATGTCCTGTATAGGCACTCATTTAGGTCAGCAGTTGAACTAAGATAACAAACAAAATGCGGTAAGTGTAAAGGCTATTCCTTCAGAGCCAAAAGAATGCCTTATAATTTACTTATTAGAAGTTTAACAAATCAAACAGAAATGTAAAATAAAGTAGGAATAATAAGAGGATTACCATATGCTGCTGGATTAGCTATTATGGCGTCCGCACTAAAAGAAACACCAGTATCAATGTCCGGATCCTTGCAAGCAGGAAGCAAGGAGAATATGATGTCCCTAATCTGCTTGCGCTGGATAGGAATTTCTGATGGAGTTGCAGGCAAGAATCCTTTGTTCTTAACCATGTCTGCTCAAATTACCAACCCTGTACTGTTATGCAAGATATATTTATAGCAAACTCCAAGGTGAAAGCACAAAAACAATCAAGCATTACACTCACATACATCCAGCAAGAATTTTTGGATCTCCACCAAGGGGATAAAACTCCAACCCAGTAGTCATCACGAAGTCCTTGAAGTTGGCATGGGTTGCTAATCTAACACGATGACCGTAGTCCTGCTAACAGAAGTAATTGTTACTCATCTTGAACAAAACATAAAACAATTAGCATGTTGCAGTTCCATTTGGTGAAAAATTCAACAATTGGTATACTGGCTCCCTTATGCTGTGCTGGACCCTCAAATATTTGCTGCCAGCCAGTTATAACATGCACATAGCAATAACATTCTACAGCCTATTTTATCATGACATGCTCTTAATGCTTCGTTAGCTTATCGTAAATAAATTGGTCCACATGCTGATCCTCTACAGGCACATTTCACAATCTTTTAACTAACCACCATGAAAAAATCTAAATAATAGCGAAAGGATCATATCGTATCAAAAGAATTCGATAACATGCTCACCTGCAAACGTTTTCCTATAGCTATGAATGGCTGCACATCCCCTCTTGTACCAACAATCAGCATAGCAATTTGCATTGGTGGCCTGTGCTGAAGATCTGAAGAGTCCAATGGTTCACCACCAAAGGCCACATTGTGGTGATCCCCTGAAGGAAGATCAAGTGATGCAGCTTCAATATTAGTGGGGATATCGACAACTACAGTTCCATCATCTTTTAGTGTAGCCATTCGACTGAACAATTTTAGCTGCAATAAATTCAAAACAAGATGCAACAGGTAGAAACTGTCATTTAATTAAAAAATTGTAGAAAGGAATAAAAGTACACACATAACTAACTGATAGTGAATTGCAAATTCGCGAGCTTTGTGTTGTGTGAGTGTGGGGCGTGTGCTGTGTTTGTGAGGATTTGATGGGGCTTGTTTTTTATTAACCTTTTTTCTTCTTAATATAATGACATGCAGCTCTAAGCTGGTTTGAGGGGGGAAAAAATGGTGTTAGAAACTCGGCGATGATTACAGCTATCCGCTGCTAATTTTTCTACATTCATGGCTATGTAATACAATACATTAGCAGTGCAACCATTAAATGTAGAATATGTTCCCTTAGAAAAACATTTTGCATGTAAACAGTGGCAAAAGACAAAAGCTACATATTTTTTGTCAAAAGCATGAATAATGAACCACAATAGCATGGGCGAGCAAACATGATAGTTTAGATTACCTTCTTTTTAATAGATATCTTCTTATCAAGTACGGAAGATGCTTTTTTGCTATCTTCAGGTCTTGTTCTTTCAGAACCCGACACCTCTGAGGGCGTCTCAGAGCATTCAGTATTGTCCATTTCGCTGGAGCTTATACCCTCATCTTGTGGGAAACAATTGTTGGACACTAGAAGTACAAAATTTCAAACAATTACATAAGAATAAAGTCAAGTTTCAGCGAAGCAGTGAAATGAATAAATACAACCAGCTCACCAGACAAAACAAATCAATAAAAAAACTTCAACAACTCTAGGAGCTAACATACTGTTTGCCCTAATCTCTTTCCATTGCAATAAACAACTATTGATCTATCAAATTATGCATTATTCGAGATGGGATAGAATCATAAAAATCATGACATAAAGCAAGCAACAGAATAGGTTTATGAAGAATCACATAACTAAGAATTAGAAGGTTAATCTATTAAACCACGAGGAAATCAAAACCACAACTAACAAGCAGTAACAAACATTGCAAGGCAAAACTTCAATAAATCCTAACAACTGCCTAGTGGAACACTTAGTTTTAGTCACTAGAAAATATAATAGAATAATGGCCATAGCAAGAGGAAAAGGTGACATTTTAGTCTTGGGTAAAGTCAAATTTTCAACCTCCAACAACATGCACGGAGTTCGATTTTCAACATTGAACTATGAATTGTCAAAGCGGCCAAATTTCATCCTCTGGTTAGTTTCAAAGATGGTCTTCTATTTTCTAAAAAAATAAAAATCCAATTTAATCTCTAAAAAATCATAATTAATTTATTTTAAATAAAAAAATCTAAAATTACTACCAATTTTCTTCTAAAAATGGTATCTATCTGTTGCTACTCTATTTTTAGTTATTTTAATCTGATTTATTTCAAATAAATAATGAGGACGACTATGAGCAATAAAGCAATAGGAACATATAAATACATAAGTTATCAATAACTCCAAATAGAGCAGCAACATATATAACATTTTTAAAAAAAAAATGGTACTAGTTTCACACTTTTCTGATTTAAAATAAATTAGTAATGATTTTTTAGAGATTAAACCAGATTTTATTATTTTTAGAAAATAGAAAACCTCCTTTAAAAACCGCTAGAGGACTAAATTTATCCGGAGAGGCCGTCTAGGACCAGACTGCCGTATAAGTTGGAGATTAAAAAATAGATTTTACCTTTCTACTAGTCTTTGAAGACAAAATGTCAAAGTCTCAAGCACTGTGCAGTCAAAGGAACCAGGGGACCACGGATCAGGCAGGAAAATTCCCTTAGTCCCCAAATCCGTCCACTTCTACTAGTTTGCTGACCCAAACTGAAATTACACCGGAACACAAGAAAATCAAAACATTGGCCCGCCTCAACCTCCCCTCTTCTTCGAATCAGGACGACTATCCCACCAGAATTCACCAGAAAGCTAGCAATGAGCCTGCTGCCTGCATATATAAACCCTAACGCCTCCCTCGAAATCGGCCACTAGAAGTCTAGAACCAACCTTGGACGCGACAATGCCACACCGCGACGCCATCGCTACCAAGTCCTAAGACCAACGCGGATAAAATCGCTTCGTAGAATACCGCTACGATGGAGGACACGACACGGAACGGAACCAGATTGGCTATGAATTTGACGATGGAGGAAGAAACAAGAAACTCCTATAATCATGGGTCGGACTATCGGAAAAGGGACCAAAGGGGCTCACCGGACGAGGAACCGATGTCCTCAGCGCCGGCGCCGGCGACACGGCCGCTGCTGGCTTCCTTCATCGGCCGCGGGAAAGGCTTCTAGAAGTTTCCTTCCCTCCCTCCCTCCCGAGGGGGAAGGCCTCCTCTAGAAGACCAGAACCACAAAGCGGGCACGCCACGAGAGTCGAGGTCGTCGGAGGCTCGGAGCCAGAGGAGAGAGAAACGGGGAACGCGGACGGAGGCTTCTCAAGGCCATTGGGCAATTGGGTAGGGGACACGTGGCGGAATCTGGAAGCGAAGACGTGCGCACCAGGTGCGGACGGACGGTCCGGATGCGTGGTGTACCAGGTCTGCGGGTGATCGAATTGCCGTTGAAAGCGGTTGAGCGACCTTCTGTTGTCCAGAGGCGGAAGACCATACATAGCGCTGGGCTGCTGCTATACGCACCGTCTCTAACCACTTATTTTCACCACGCTATTTTTTTACAACATTTTTCACCTCTCTCTCTCACCATATTTGTCGTTTGGACCTACACCCAGATACACGATCGAATCTCATCAGGACACACGTAACATCTAGATACGTAAAATGTGCTCTGAATCTGGATAGCGCTGATCTCAGGTACATCCCATCCCGTTCCATATCGTCCTCCCAACCAAACAGCGCTGATTTCGGGTCCATCCCATCCCGTCCCACATCGTCCTCACAACCAAACGCATGTCATCCCGTCCCACATCGTCCTCACAACAAAACACGGTAAGGGCTGCAGCAGCATGCGGGTGCACTGTGACACCATGGGTGCAACACTCTGGGCGACCACGGCTACCTTCGCCATAGCCTAGGAAGAAGATGACCTCACCTTGGGCCAGCGCACGCCTGCCGTAGGTCGGAGCCAGGCCCTAGGCTGGGTCGTTGCCCTTGGCCGCTCTCGCTCCTCCGCGCTCGCCAGGAATGTGTCACCAATGTGTTTGAGTAATTGAGTTGCAGCCCGCCAGCCTCGAGAGGCATGTTGCACGGACGCGGCACGAGTAGGAGTGGACGAGCACGATCGACAGGCCATGTGGACGAGCACGAGTGCATGCGTGTGCCCACGGTGGTAGAAAGCTCGAGCACAGCACGCGAGGTCGATAGGCAGTGTGTGAGCCCGGTACACCTTTTTAGAGCTTTTAGAAGAGAACACTCACTCCTACATGTCATGGCCAGATTTACAACATTGAGGAAAACATATCATCGAGAAACTTATCGAGAACTTAGCCAACTATAGGAAACAAATCAAGTACACTCCCCTCGTCCAAAAATATCAGCAAATCTCGTTTTTCAACGAGTAAACCTTTTTAGAATTAACTAGAATTATAGAAAATATCATCAATATTGTTATGAAAATATATTTTATTACTAATATAATAATACTTATTATGTATTATACATATTAGCCTACCTTTGTGTAGGCAAAATTGAAAAAGTTTGACTTATAAAAAATAACGAGATGTGCAATTATTCTAGGTTAAAAAGTGATATTTACAAATATTTTGGGATAAAGGGGCAGTGGCTAATTAGTTTTGTATCGTCGCAATATACGGAACTACTAACGCCCGGACATCCTAACGGACGCCCACGTTCGGACGCTCACGGCTGTTGGGCTGTTGCGCTGCTCGCCTGCCTACTTGCTCGCCTGCCTGCCCGCTAGCTCGCCCGCGCCGCTCAGTGGGGACCACCCTCGCCTGCCTTGCTTCTCACGCGCACATGGGGACTGCCTACGGCCGCGGGACCACCTCCGCCTGTGCTCGCTTCTTGCGCCTGCTCGCAACATGTGCAATTTTGATAAGCTTTTGCAACATCCAGTTGAAACACATGCAACATACATCAGAAACAGCTGAAACACTTGCAACATACGTCAGAAACAGCTGAAACACTTGCAACATAGGTGTGAAACACATAAAAACACTTGAAAACCATTGCAAACATATGCAACATCCAGATAAAATATGTGCGACATATGTGTGAAACATATACAACATCCAGATAACACACACTTGCAACATACGTTTGGGAACAGAAGCTTGCAATATACGTGTGCAACCATTGCAACATATGCAACTGATCTACTTTTGCAACATCCATTTGAAACACTTGAAACATACATCTGAAACAATTGAACCACTTGAAATATAGGCTTGCAACATGACTGAAAATACCTGAAACACTTCAACACAACGTCATCGGCGGCCATGGCCTACCTGATGGGGAACTACAATAGCCAGCAAACTCCGATCAGGAGGACGTCAAGAACAACGGCTCAACCTACACCTCGCCACCGGACTTCCCTTTATGCCGTGGTGTCTTCGGCTGGCTGCAAGAGACGATGTCTAGGTCGACGACGACCTCCTACTGGTGACATCGGGTTGGTGGTGGCCCGGTGACGCCGTGGCCACGTGACCGGCGAGGTGGAGTGGAGTGCGTAGGGGATGTGGCGTGTGCGCAGCCGGCGATGGGGTGCAACATGATATAGGGAAGCACAGGGCACGGTGAGAGGAGGCGCGGCGGGATGGAGTGGGGCGAGCAGATGCTAGTAAAGACGAGGCAGGCAGGAGGTGGTGTTGGTGGAGGCTAAGAAATGAGTGAATAAGAATTAACATAGAGAATGAGTAGTTGAGGTGAGCCTGGAATCCGTCGGACGCTCGGGTTGCAGCGTTTCCGCGCAACATTCTCTCGGTTGTTTTCAGGGAAAAATAGAGAAAAGACTAAATGGTGCTAATTACCTCCACTAATGCCAGGCAAATACAGTTGCCTGTACCAGGCTAGTACCTCCATTAAGCTGGCAACCAGCGCTAATTACCAACCAGGCCAGGTTAAAATTTCTAACTGCTGCTTTAGTTGCACAAATTAAAAAGGGGAAAACAAAAGGAAAGGACATGTAAAGAGGGCGAAGTAAAACAGCGCTCAAATGAAAAAAAAAAAAACTTTTTTTGAAAAACACAGAACAGACAATTCCAGAACACATATTTCCATATAATAATTTAACTATACAAGTTATTCACATTTCTCTGCAGAACCAAATCCAATCAAATTTGGATAAAAGAATGATTTTCAACGGATTTCTAGCTGCTACCGTTATACAACGAAAATACGAGGATTTCAGTCTAAGTGTGCTGCACACACGCGTCTCAGGAGGCAGAACAAAAAACCTATCCCAACCGCAACTAACAACTTACAACTTGCCTATTCCCAACCGAGCCAACTGAAACTTGAGACAGCAAACAAACCTATAAGGACAAAAAATAATTACATAGCACAAGGAGAAGGGAAACCCGGTTGAATTTTACATCTGATGGAAGAATCTAGATGTATCTGCGTATGCCCGTGCAGCAACGTAGGCCTAGCCCTTCCAGGGCTCAGCTCTTCAAGAATTGAAAGGCAGGAATTGCAGTAAGCTCTTGTGGTGGGGCAACATTCTGAAATTCTTTGGCATCCATAGAATCTGCTATCTCTTCAAGTGATATGGGCATGCTACAGAAAGTAAAATGTCAAGGATTAAGCACATCCTCGGAATCATGCAAGCAACATAATAATAAAAAAAAGGCGTACCCAGTGCAGAGAGCTCCCGCTCTGTGCGGGGTCTGGGGAAGGGTGTTAGTGGCAAGCCTTACCCTCGCCTGTGCAATGCGAGGAGACCGCGACTCAAACCCAGGACCTTCCGGTCACAGGCGGTAAGACTCTACCGCTTGCACCAAGCAACATAATAATGGCGCATTAAATCCTCTACACACCTAATTTCATCATCCAGTAGAAAGGTGTTCTCCAGAGTGTCCTGGCTTGATTCCTTGGTCATCAATGTTCGCATCTCCTCAAGGACCTACAGTCAAGTAGCAAATCAATCAGCACCCACTAGGCTGCTACTAGTTGGCTGCTCTATATGCTATGAATAGGAAAAATGTCAAATTCAAAGAGCAGAAACAAGGGTACAAGAGAAACGGTGAAATTTGGACGAAATAACATTTAACCGAACATAAGTGGTATGACTTATATTCGAAACTGTACCATTCCATATTACATGAACTTAGAATCCAAATAAATTTCCCATAAAACTGCTTGCAGAAATTGTGCTTATGGCATTCCATTTGCATCCAGGGTGGAATGAAACTGACTATAACTATTAACTTTTAGCATAAGAAAATGATTTTCCCTTGTTACCTCTTCTGACACGCTCTCTGAATTATATTTGTCATCCCAGTACTGAGTGCATATTTTGTAAAGCTGCTGCACGCTTAGTACCTGCAAAATACCAGAATAGATTTAGTGTGAGTGAATAAGAACATGGGTTGTGTGTGTGACAGAGAGCTCTTACTGGGCAGAGATCATTGACAATCTCATCATATGAAATCCTGAACTTTTTGAATATGACCTAGACAACATAAATATATCAGTATTGTTGTATTGAGAATTCATATATCAGTATTGGCATAATGAGAATTCAAATTGCATATTCTTTAAGGAGACACAAAATATAACCATCAGCTGCAATAAATGCCTGTGTCAAATTTACCAAGCGGAAAATATTAATTAGGGACCGTCTTCTTTTTCTTGAACATGTGGGAGAAGTGCAGGCCATTATATGTTAGGGACTGACTTAACGTTACTGTCAAGGGCAACATCCCAAAAGTGGTCTATACTGCCCAATAGGAAGTGGTATGAGTTTGGTATGTACAGGTTCAAACTATTCCAGTAGCAATATAGATTTGGAAAGAACATGCTCTATTTACAAAGTAGAAGCTGTAAATCAGCTCGCAGAGGAGCCTACCATCCCCCCCCCCCAAAAAAAAAGAAGAAGAAGCTGATTACTCCTTGTTCGGGATCGGGACACAGTGGAAAGAAAGCAGTGGCTGAAGGGATTGAACCAAATCAGGAGATTGCATGCAAGGACCATCCCTCAAAGCTAAATAAATATTTTACACCTAACTAAATCAAACTAACAATCTATCCCTGACAACATCCAACTAATGTATCATGGATTCATGGTCGCCAGACCAGGTGTGATGCTCTGCTGCTAACAGCTACACACATACAGTGCCTGCAAACATGACCAGAAAAAGCATCCACAACAGAACATTGGTGTCTTTCCTTTTTCTCCAATTAAAAAAAAAGATCCACTCTAGAAAGCTATTATACTCACTTCCCTCTATTCAGGTATGATGTAAAAATGTGACACCTTCAACAATCTGGAAACACCAACCATGACTAAGTCAATACTATATCTTGCTACTTATTTAACAATTTCACAGTTCACACTATCTAACCATGTTTTATACGATTTGGACAGTCTATAAGCATAGGTCTGAACAAACTGTTCAGGTGAGCTGTCCAAGATAGTAAAGACTGGAACTAAAATAAAAGTCACATACCAAGAAGTCGACAGCTTGCCTGATATGCTTGAGTTCATCCAACGCAGATCCTGCATACTGTTAGCATATAACAGTTAGGTGGGAGCAAAATAAACAAAATGCATATTTAATGTTTATATTTGCATTTCCATATTGAGCCATGAGAAATACAATGATATAATAGTCCTGTAAAATGATGGCAAGAACGCAAGATTAGAGAGGGAAAATAGAGGGGTTTTACAAGATGAGCATATATCGCACCCAAGAGATGCAAGTATAATGGACAATTTTGCTCCACCTCACAAGAGAACCCCCTCTATTGCATTAAATTCTGCAAATAAATATGTATCTAGGGTACATATGAATTCAAAACTCATTTTAACTTTTAACATTATGGCTTATGCAACTACAGAAAAAAGATATCAACAACGTGCATCTGAGGAAATTGTTACAGAAAAGCTCAGGTTGCAGCAACTGCACATGTATGATTACCTCTGGCTTGACTTCTCCACACCACACCTCTAGTTGTGCCAATCCTTGTTTCACATATTCTCCATTACTGAAAGAGCAGCATTCATGACGTACAAGAAGGCTGCAGAACAGTGTTGTGACATAGTAAGCAATCTATGCATTGGAGAAAAATGGCAAAGCACTAGATGGCTGAAGTCAGCATATAACTTACTTACCTATTGAAAAGTTGTGCATTGATAAATGAGAAAACCTGGGTAAATATCTTCCGGATAAAAATAGATGGGACCTAGAAGTTCAGCAGATGTTTAGAACAATACCCAGAGTTATAGGGAAGATATGTCAAATAAGTTGAAGCTTACACAGTTGTCTTGCAAAATTTTCAGGAGTTCACTCAAATTGTCGACTATCGCCTGCCAATAACTACCTTGAGTCGAAAATGAACGTCCCCTTGGCAAACTTGATGACCCAAAAGAACGGCCTCTCACCATACTAGCTTTCACAGTTCTTGGGACCTGCACTCACAACGTGATCCAAAAGTTTAACTAATGAAGACACTAAAAACATAGCAACAGCTCATCCTCTGAAGGTATTGGAGGAAGGGCAGCTATGGCGTTTAGTGGGAACTTGAGGTTTGGTGCAGCTTGATGTAGCTGCCAATTTTGACTCGGTAGCTCGGTAGATGTAGTTAATAGTCAAAGGAGTGCATGTAATGTAGGTGTGGGGTTTTTTTTAACAGCTCTCCTATGTATGCGAGGAAAAAAAAAAACTAAAAGCACAGCAAGTACTTGCAGGTGAAGGCACTGAAAGTCTTTGTTTTAAAAAAAGCAGAAGAGCTGTTTTCATTGTATTAGAGAGGTGGGGTGGTCCCCAACAGGATCCTCACTCATACAGGAACCAAATATGAGTGAGGCTATTACACAGACTCAAGACTCTGCACATAGCGAACAACACGACTTGACCTAGCCCAACTGTCCTAGGTTGCAAACTTAAGACCTAGCCCATGCAGTTAAGGCACTGAAAGTCAGAAACTGGAAAATAATTGGGAGCAGTAAATGTTAGCCTAGTCAAAAGGAAAGAAAGAAAATGGGACTTTCCCCCCCTCAAATACGGAGGAGAGCTGTTTCATTCAAGAAGAAAATAAGAACCACGTACAAACCCAGCAATACACCACACCACTCAACCAATTATAACACGTGCGCAACTGCCTCAAACTACGACAACTCAACGTCCCAACCTAAACAAACTCAGGACCTAGATAGAGGCCAAGAGTAATTCAAATAGCCGTGCTTTGCTCCAGCAGCGAACCACAAAGCACCTTCCTATACAATATCCCTTACAACTCTATGTATGTCAAGTGAGACCGAGTTGAAGATGCAATCGTTACAATGCTTCCAAATCTCCTTAGCAACAAGGATGATCAGAGAATTGGGGACTTTCCAAAACAAAGATGTACATCCTAAAGAACATTCTTATATTAGCCTAGAGGGAGTGTGCAATCTGTTAAGTGTATGAAGGCCAGAAAACCTTTGCTCTTCAGTATGTGCCCTACTGCCCTCTGAGTTGCAGTTGGCCAACTTTTTCACTTAAGCACAGACTCAAGAGCAGCATCGGCTTCACTTGATCAAACTCAATGCTTCAGATCTTCCACTTCCATATTGAGTGGGGGGGGGGGGGGGGGGGGGGGGGGGGGGGGGGGGTGTTGCTAAGTGTATGAAGGCCTATCTACTATAGGCCCATATGGCCCATGAGTCTCTCTGTATATATAGCTATCTCCATTAATGGAGTGATCTTCTCAAATCCCCAAGGTTACTAACACAAACGATTGACACAAGGTTACCAATGAAGATCACATGGTAAGTAAGATACCTGAATAGCATATGCCAACAATGAAGAAAGATCTTCCTTCACATTGTCTCCTATCATACCGTATAAGCCTTCCACAAATGCTGTAAGTTGCTGCTTAAAAAGAAAAGCAGGATACTTCGCCTCGATTTGGCGCACAAGGTCCATATCAACTGTGATGTTTGAAGAGCGGAATACCTGTAAAAATGACATCAGCAGATGCGGTCATCAAGTGCCAACCTTATATAATGAGAATAACAAAACTATGGCATGTTCAGATTCAGAACACATCCTGTCCAGATGGCACTATGAAGAATTTGGATCATAAACAACAAAATATGCACCAGAGCGAAGTGTTCCAAATTATTGTACCTTGTACCCCACTTACTCCATGTTCAATGAAAACCTTTTATTTTTACGTAAAAATGTACTCAAAATTACAATATTGATTCTTGTCAAGAGGACAGGCATGCGTTTGAGAAAAGAGGAGACCATGTGAGTCAACTAATTGATTAAACGTACCATCCTCCCAAGGAATGATGATTGAGTCTGTGGCCTTTTCTGTGGACTAGTTCCTGTTGAGCCAGCAGCTTTTAGGCTCTTTTGAAGCATGATCAATAAAGTTGATGAATTTGATAGCCAGTATGCAAGATCCTCATTGCTATCGTGTTTCTGAAATACAAACAACATCAATCGTTGAAGAATAAATTTACTGAGATATAACTTGGAAAAAATGTTTGTGGAACATGGATCCTTGTAAAAAACATATAGAACACAAAGCACAGGATACCTGCATCGCAGAACCAAAGATTTGAATAATCCGATCAAAAACACTTGTTTTCTCTGTTTCAAAGATCTTCCAATGAACAAGACACTTATATATGGTTATTGCAGCAATCGGCTTTCCTTCACTAAAGCCAATATTTTCACTAACACAGTTTATAAGTGCATCAACACTCTCCTGCAAAAAGTATATGGTTCAAGGGAGCTTCACATGTTATATCGTCCTATAAACACACTAAATGGTTTAAAACATACAGATATGAAAGTTTTAACATACATGCTGCCTCTCAAAAAAGGATGCTCTAGGCTGTCCAAAGCTCCCATAATCTTTGGGAGCAGGAGGAGTTCCATGAGGTGTCTGGAGAGAGTGATAAATTTTAGATTCAAACATAACAGAACTGGTAGTTGGCAATTGAATATATTATATGCTTCTGACCTTTTGTTCATCAATGCGTGGACTGCCATTAGTCAAATTCTGCAAAGGTAGAAAGACATTGAAACATTTCAACAATGAAAATGTGTAGTTTATAAAATATTAACAAGTAAAATATGCAGAAGTAGAAATACAAAAAAGAAAACACCAACAGGTGAACATTTGTACTAAAATGTTTGTATGACTCAAGGAATGGAGAGACCGCATACAGATTTCGGAGATGCGTTTTCAGGTATTGTTCTAACAGGAGTACGCAAAAGCGCCTGCTGCCGAAGTAGTTGATTTTCTGCTTCCATAGTAGTTACCTTTTCTTGAAAACTGCCACCATGCAGAACAGACAATTTTCAATGCAATCCGTAAAACATGTACATGATGCATCAGCATAAAAAAAGATTACATATGTAGACAACGCCAACCTTAGCATTGTGTTGGTCAGTTCATTTATCTTTGACTCGGCATCTGTAGCTTTCTTCAGCAACTCTTCCCTTGCTTTCTTCATGTCTTCAAACTTCTTTTCTGTTTCATCAATTTTGGTCTCAAGAGAGCCCACTAAAGCCTAAAAGTTTAAAACAACAGGGCCATGTCACCATCTTTTGTAGTAATATAAAGGAAAGATAGGAAAGAGGTAAATGAAAGGAAAATAAATGAATTTATAGGCCAGATGATATCACAAGCTTCAGTGAAAGAACTAAGATAGATCAAGAGGCACTTCCAATCAGCATTTGTTAGCTTTCCTGAAAGCAAGGGCTACAAGGAAAAGATGAGCATTTCACCATGACCATTTGCTAGAATTCACCAGGTAAGATTGGGAAGTTTCTCCAAGGCGATACGATGGTTGAATGGTGGTTGTTTTTATATTGGTGTCGAAACCATGTTGGGAAACCAAAATAAAATAGTAGATTAGTAAAAAAAATCACAGATAAGCACCTGGAGATGACTATAGTGGATTCAAAATCCAAAAATACAATTTATCAATTTAATGGTCAACACAGACCATGCTTATGTTTTGAGTTACAGACAACTAAAGTTACTAGGCTAATTCGCATCAACAATATTTAAGCACAGGCTTTGGAGACCCGCCGTTGGGTCTCAGACATTAAAGGTACACTCTCTGTCCCAGGCCTGAGTATCTCCTGCTATGGGATTGGGTTGATAGTATGTTGCTGCAAGAGGAGGTTGAAGATCAGCACCGATGGAAGCTCACCAGGTCTGGTATTTATTCTAGCAAATCAGCCTATAATGCTTACTTTTGTGGCTCCATTCACTTTGCTCCATGGAAAAGAATTTGGAAGAGCTGGGCTCCTCAAAACTGCAAGTTCTTCATCTGGCTTGCAATCAACAACAGATGCTGGACTGGTGATCGTCTAGCAAAGAGAGGACTCCCTCATCCAGCGTCCTGTCGTCTTTGCGATCAGGCAGGAGAGGTCCATCCAGCATTTCTTGATATCTTGTGTCTTTGCTAGACAGGTCTGGTTTATTATTTTTCAGAGATTGGGGTTGAGCTCCATCAGCCCGGTTTCTACTAGCAAATTTTCAAGTTGGTGGTACCAGGCAATCAAGGTACCTAAGGGGATGTAAAAAGGGCTTGATACACTCATTTCCCTGGCGGCCTGGGAAATTTGGAAGCACAGAAATGGGTGTGTCTTTAATGGTGCAAGTCCAAGCATCACAATTTATTGCAGACAATGACAAATGAATGCATCCTATAGTGCTCTGCTGGTGCAAAAGGACTCCAGGAGCTATTGGCTGGGTCGCTTGTTGTGGGTTAAATTTTTCCCTAAGTTTTTGTTGGTACGCCCTTTTTTTTTGTTGGTACTCTTTGTCACTTTGCCTGTGCTACACTAGTTTCTTTGGCCTTGTGTCCCATAGTCACAGGTCTTGTTAGTTGTGGAAGGCTAGTTGCTCTGGTCTAGTGTTTCCCTTTGGGGAGGGGGATTCTTCTCCCTCTGTACTTTTTCTTCTTATTTTTCTCTCTTAATTAATGAAATGATGCGCAAATCTCTTGCATGTTCGAGAGAAAAATATTTAAGCACAATTCCACGACTTGTAGCAACATGGTTATGTTCAAACAATATGGTTTCATATGGTTCAAGCCTCCATAAGCACCTGCAAAAATAAATTATTCCCATTCGAGACTAAAGTTTCCTGGTCTGCTCAAGGCAGCAGCACCATCAACCAAATGGAGGATTAGCATGCTTCGGAGCACAGCTCATTAGCATTTCTCATAGTAGGATACTAAATATTGCAGTCTACAAAGTGTACTTCAATTCTCATCAAATAAGTTTTCCTTTAACTCCTTAGCACAAATTTATGATGTAGCATTATGCAACATGCATTTCACTCAATTTGAAGGTTCTCAATAATATATTACACTAGCAGATGAACAAATCTGATGCAATGAACAGCAAACTCATTCACCATACATACCTTAAGGTTCTCATTCTCAGCAGTGAGTTTATCAATAAGAGTTGTATCAACTTGGACCTCTGGTACTAACGAAGCTTTCTCCAGCGCTTCTTTTGCAATTTCCCGTTCCCTTTTCAACAGATCTTTGGTCTCCTTGGACTGTAATTGCAGTTCCTGCAATTGTTGTTGCAACTTCCGATTTTCTTGTGTCTTGGCTTCTTCCATGTCAGTCTGCAGGCAGGGAAAACATACATAAGGTACTTACAGAGGCATTAGATGACTAGAGCTAATATGAATGTTTTTAGGGCGTGTTTGGTTTCCTGTATCTACACCAGCCAGGCTCCATGGACACAGGTGTGCTGTGTTTGGTTGCCTGGGCGATGGTTTGGGCCTGTCCCGCGGCGTGCAGAAGGGACCAGCGAGCCTGGCTCTCCAGGAACGAGAATGAGACCCATTTCTCCAGAGCCAGGCTCACGGGATGCAATGTATTAGCAGGTTAATGATGAATTAGCATAATTTAAGGCATATTAATGTATTTCAAAGTAAATTAAGGCTTAATATGTTGAAAATAAGTACTCCCTCCATTCCAAATTGTAAGCCGTTCTGGCTTTTCTAGATACATGGCTTTTACTATGCATCTAGACATAATGTATATCTAGGTGCATGGCAAAAGCTATGTATCTAGAAAAGCCAGAACGACTTACAATTTGGAACGGAGGGAGTACTACACAATCGATTCAAGCAAAATAAATATTATCTTAATATGTGTTTTTTTTGTTTCAACGCAATATAACATATATCGATGCAGCCAACCAAACAAGTGCATGCCTGGTCTTCTAGATTCAGTGAACCAAACAACAGGTGGTTGCATGCCTTTGGCCTGTCCCTGCGCAGTCTGGCTGGTAGATACCAGCCAGGCTCTCCTCAGTGGTGAACCAAACAGGCCCTTATTGACCTAGGTTGTGCCAACAGTTACAGTCCATGTTACAAAGTTACATATCTGTTTTAAATTAACCTTGCTTAAACGGATAAAGTTTACCACAAAACTGGGAGGTACTACTATATTGTACTAGTAATACTGAAATTCAGACAATAGATAGCTAATTTGCAGTGAACAATTACAATAGGCATGTAAGATGATCGACCATCTCCATTAAATACCGTGCACTTCCTAACTCATTGATACATTGTTTATATATTCAGTAAACAAAATGGGCTAGGATGAGACAATTGGATCAAGCCAATCCAATCCACTTGCATCCTTAGATAACAATCAACTTCAAACTGGCTGGAACTGGAAAAGAACTAGTTGGCTTTAGAAGCTAACTGTATACAATAGAATGATAAATAATAAAAAAATTAAGATAACCACAGTTTGCAAAAAACCACTTAAGTGCATTCATGTGCTCTAGCAACTGCATATTTTGGACCCATTCAGAAAAGTTGGGTCTATAGGTCATAATACATATGTTGTGTGGTCAGCAGGGGTGGAGTTTCCTTGGTTGGTCAATTTTTTTTAATGTCCCTTCCATGCAAATACAGAAAGCAAGAGCATCTGCCAAATAAAGTAAACTAAAACTTTACCCTCATGCGTTTCTCTAGTTGCAGCCGCCACGTGAGCTCCTCAACTTGCTTCTCTAATTTATTCTTGGCAGCTTGGAGAGCACCGGTTTCTTTAGCAGCCTGAAAATACAAAAAAGAAAGGTGAAGTTAGTAGATAATGTAGTTTAAACAATGATTAGTTTACATAACTCTAACTCAGTTCCCATTGTTGATCCAGGCTCCAGAGTACCAGAAGTGTAATGGCTAGACTTATGGCCATTAGGTGCAATTGCAGATGAGTTGGCCCATAAGGACCATAAGCTTTTACTGACCATAACTCCATAAGGAGTTGGCCTATAAATCAAGTTTGGCCCATGAAGACATGGCCTCATTTTCATGTGTATATATACCCAGTTGTCAATCGATAACGTAATGATGTGTACACCTTTTTTGATAATTCATCAGACATCTCTTATGCATAGACATTGGAATTAAAAGAAATACTGCAAAAGCGCACCAATAACTAATAAAGTAAAATATAGTCAGGTCATTTACAACAGAGCTTCTTACCATTTTAAGTTTCCGAAGCTCTTTTCTGGCCACTCTTCCTCTCCAAGCACATTGGGTAGCAATGGCTGCCTTCTTCAAGCTCATGAATCGAGAGCGTGCTACATAACTACGCCAGAAACTCTGTGGAGGACAAATCAGTAAAAGTGAGGTTGATGTATTGGACCATAAATGAAGTAAAAGAGTGATTAGTAAAATATGGATACAGATGCACAGGCTTGAACAGGCGTCTGATTGAATAACGATACTTGAAGAAATAAAGCTACTGGAGATTAAAAAGAAAGTCATCTGGAATTCTTAACTTGGTAATTTCTTTGTGGCATAGAGGAAAGTAATAAAACATGTACTTAAAAATTATTATAATCATAATAAGTGTAAATACAAACTTATTCAGGAAATGGAGGCGCAGAAAAAGATATAACAATCCCTAGGTAAACATGACTTTAGTCAATAATTGAATATGGATATGAAAACATAAGCAAACATAATCATATTTTGACTGCCCTAGTAGCATGATCCAAACCATTTATTTATACAAAAAATGATAAGACTTTGAATGGATGACTGAAAATTAGATGCTTTCAATTTAAAGAAACTAAAAAGAAGACCTGAGATCATACCTGAATGATCACCGCAGCATTTGTTTGCTGATGGAACTGGAGTTCCTTGCGAGCAGCCATACCACGTAGACCAGATTGGATAGTAGTTGATGCAGTACAGAGATTTCTGTAGTTCTTCCTTGCAAAGTGCATACGGTAGCAGGTTTGTATGGTCAATGAAGCAGCCTCCCTGTGGAGATCTTCGTAATAATGTCTTGCAATTTGTCCTTCAGTTATCACAGTTCAGCAATCATTATCTCCACTTCAAAATCAGAGATATTACTAAAACATTTTTTTTATCTTCAGTACTATTTAAGATGTACCTCTGCAAATAGCTTGGAGCTGAGTAGCAGATATTCGCAGTTGAATAAAATTTTTGCGAGCCAAGTATGACCGTACTTTTCTCTGGATTTTACTAGCAGAACGGCCCAAGACCTCAGTTCTCAGAGCATCTAATTCAGCCATTTGACCAGCACGCAAAAACAATTTAGTTTTCCCTATCTGTAAATTACAAAGATTAATTCAAATTAGCATATTAAAGCTAGAACTACAGAAGCAGCAACTTGTCCAGATGAGGATGGAGATATTGCATTGCACTTAATGTTTCTCTTATTAACAATTCCCATGATGCAACGACAAAATATATACAAGGTTGTCCTCGACTTTATTTTTGAGGAATTGCAAATATTTTTCTCATGACATCAAGACAACATGTCCATTGTTTGGGTTGAAATTGACCCAATCTCCTAAGCCATCGAACCATAAAACTAAAGTAGAACTAACCTCCACACGGGATTTTTCTGGGAGCAACATAAAGGCTGAGGCAAGAAAGTATATACCATTCAACTAGAACTGCTTACTGGAGTGCCCTTTTAGGGCCTGTTTGGAACACATAAATTTTACAGGAATCATGAAGGAATTTCACATGAATCAGTTTAATTTCGCAGGAAAAACGCAGGAACAAGAAAAAAAATCCTATTCCAAACAGGGCCTTAGCATTTACAAGATTACGAGAATACAGGAAATATGTTGAATCACAATAAAGGGAAACAGTAGAGAAGCCAAAGAAAGACCAAAATAGTACTATTGGATAAAGTTGATTGATTTAAACACATCAAAACTACTAATTTCAGTCACTTGTACTGACCTGATAGCCTGTGAGATTGACTTTCTCAAGAAGCATGTTTGTAGCAGTAACTTCATCATAACTGCCAATGTAACAGTAAGTACAAACTGTAAGATCAAAATGGAAACCAAAATGCAAAAGACCAGATCAAGGTATTAAGAATACCTTTCACCAAGAACTTCAGGTAGTAAAACACCAAAACGGTCAACAAATTCGTCAAATCTCCTCCTTGTTGGATATCCTAGACAGCTTATTCTTATTGCCTCTAATACTCCCTGTTTACAAGATTAGGTAATGTATCAGTTTAGCATCTCTATCTTCAACAGCTAGTTCATAAAAAAACTGCATTAAGAGCAAGATTTAAAAGCATAAAAATCCCTGGGCATACCACTATCATGTGTACCGCAGAAAGTCGATATTTTATAACATACCCCCTCAGTCCCAGAAAGAGTGCACTTCTAGCTACAGCGCTAAGTCAAGACCATCTTCATTTGACCAGTTTTATACAAAAAAAATACTAATATTTATTATATCAAATAAGTGTCATTAGATTCATCATGGAATGTATTTTTATAGTATACCTATTTGGAACCATGATTGCTGACACTACTTTCTATAAATTTAGTCAAACTTGAAATACTTTTGACAAATCTAATGTGCACTCTTTTTGGGACAGTAGTACCTGTATGCTGTATACTGTTTTATCCACATGATTGTCTTTTGTCCTTAGATCAGTTCAAATGAACAAACGTTTAGCACCCTCCATATATGGTTAAATAGGGAAGAAGGGCAGATGGTTCAAAATAATTTTGATTTACAAGAATAAGCCTGTCCTTATTTTTCTATTCAACCATTCTATATCTGTCAAAACATGTATTTCCAGTGAAAATACTTGTGACAATGTCTTACCCCACATCGAAGTTGCTGGAGAACATTACTGTTCTCAAAAATCGCTGGCTTGAGAACATTATTGGGCTTTATGCAGCGGATGTAATGTGGCTCTGTTGCACTCAGAGTTTCCAGCAAAGCTTGTAATTGTTGCTGTAATATTATCAGAAACGATAAGTTTCCTGATAACAAAGCTATAAAAGATGGGACAAGCAACATTCTGTTTTACCTTAAAGCTTGAACCTATCGATGTAAATTTCGTAGATTTAGCTGATTCTTCAGAAGGTGGAAAAAGACTGGAAACAAACGAACATCTCGAAGCATGTAACAAAACTTGATGCTCATTCACAGCATAATCAATGTTCTTATCCAAGAACAGATCTGTTTGATACGTAACCTGCATAAGCAGAAAACGGTGTTTATAATATTGTGCCACATACTCGGATACTCCATTCAATTATAGAAAGATATGATGGCACCACAGAACTAATTCATCTCCAGGTTAAATGTATGCATCATGTGCAGTAAGTGATTTTGTTGCCAGCGACAGGAACAAAGCATAAGCTGAAAAGTTGCTTATTGACGTGTTAGAAAAGGGGAATTATTCTAAACTTACATCCTTTATCTACATGTAAGTTGGGTTTATCATTTATGCACTAGTATACCTAAAAAATTCAGTGCATTTACATTACAAAACATGTATCTGCAAAAATATCTCCATATGTGCAGTTGTGCACTATGTGAAAAAGAAAAAGAAAATACAGACGTCCCGCCTCCCCCCAGCCCCTCGCCGGCGCCCGCCCCGGGTCCGGCGACCACCTCCACGACTGCCAGCGCTCCTTCCTCCTCTCCTCAGGCGTCGGTTTCCACCTCCACCTTGTCCCCTCACGCGGCGTCGTTCGTCCCTCGTGGCCGCTCCAAGCGGGAGCGGTGGAACGACAACTACCCGTCGGCGTCAAGTTCCGATGGTTCCCCTCGCTCCTACCGCGATATCGTGCTGTCCTCCACGGGACCTGCTTCCTCGGCGGCGTCAGCGGCGGCTGGCGCGCCCAAGGCGGTTGGGGCGTCCGCGGCGGCTGCTGCGCAGCGGGGCGCGGCGGTTGGTGCTTCTAGAGGCCCCACGGCGGTTCTCCAGAGGGCCCCTCCTCCTCGGCGCCATGCCTACGCCCAGCCCCGTCGTGCTGCAGCTCCCGATGCAGAGGGATGGCAAAAGTTCGAGTCCCGCGCCGCCCGACGCCGGCGGCGGCGCGTGGTTCGCCCCCGTCGTCAAGTTCCGGCCGATCTCGCTGGTCTGTGCTTCAACTGCTTCTCGCAGGCGCACAGCGCGGCCCAGTGCCGCCAGAAGACTAGATGCTTCCATTGCAAGGCCCTGGGACACCGATCTTACGTGTGCCCCGGCGCCACTAGTTGCGGCGAGGCGGCCCCTCGCCGACGGCCGGCACCGCGCGTCCCGGTCTGGCGGCGGATCACCCCGGCTCCGGGGTAAGCTGCCGCCCTCGTCTCGCATCCGCCCGAGGACTTGGTGCGCCTTGGGGCGGGGCACCACCCTGGGTCTGGGCGTCGTTGGCGGGCGGCCCCTCGTCGACGGCCGGCTCTGCGCGTCCCGGTTTGGCGGCGGATCACCCCGGCTCCAGGGTCAGCTGACGCCATCGTCTTGCATCCGCCCGAGGACTTGGTGCGCCATGAGGCGGAACACCACCCTGGGTCTAGGCGTCGTCGGCGGCGTCGCCGGCCGCGTAACCGTCGCCCATCGAGTACGGCTCGTCCGGTGTCCCCGCCAGCTGATGGTTCCCAGCAAATGGTCCTCCCTCCGGAGGCATCAAGGGCCGTGTTCATCTCTGTCATCGGTGAGGCGGCGGCGGTTGAGGAGCTGGCTGCGGTGATCGCCTTGAGGCTGGGTGTTGAAGATGACCCGCTGGCCCTTCGTCGTGCCTCCCCGGCTAGCTTTCTGCTAGTCCTCCCTGACGGGGCCGCGGTGGCGCGCCGTGTCCGGTCTCTTTCCCCGCAGTTAAATTCGGGTCCGGCGGGCGGTGCTGATGCTTTCCGCGGCGGTTCGGGGCGGCGGCCGGTCTGGGTGCGGTTGGGCCCCACGGCTTCTTGCGACTCCTACGTGGAAGCTACTCCTTCGGCAGCAGCCTCCACTCCAGCCGTTGGAACAGAGGAGCCGCGTCTTAACTCGCGGGGGAATCGCGACGTGCGCGACGTGCCATTAATTGAAGCCCTTGAATCGACCTCAACGCCCAAGGTCGGCGCGGCAACGTCTACTGCCCACCGGATACGCCTTAATGAAGAAGTTTCGCGGCCAATCGGCAAGCAGGGATTGGGGGACGAGTTGACTCCCTCGATGAAGGGCTCGGCGGCTGATTTGATGACTGAATTGGTCCAGCCTAGCCCGGCAAATGTTGCTCCTCCTGGGCTGATGGATGGGGCTGGTCCTGGACCTGATGAGGCGCAAGGCCCAATCGCTGACAACTTCGTCATGGGCCATGGTGAGGCAACGGAGGGGAATCCCCTAATCTTGCCGGCCTCACCATGCTTACCGCCGCACCCCACCTCAGGCTTGGCCACTGAAGAAAATCCCCCAAGGTCGCCGGCTGTTCTTGGCTCCCCATGGACCTCTCCCCCACCGGAGTTCAGGTCTCTGAGTTCGCCTCCGGGTTTGGGCAAACGCTCTGCGAACCCGCTACAAGTCTACTCGCGTCGCCGCTCTCGCCCGCGCGGGGCTGCTCTTCCAGAGAGCTCCACGTTGGCGCCGACGATAGAGCTGGAGGCCGAGGTCTCCGCCAAATCTCCGTGTATACCGGCGGGGGATGTGGCAGCTCCGGCTCCGTCCCCAGCCGCGACGCCTTTGAACCACGACACCTTCATCAGCAACCTCTCCCGTCGGACAGCAGGCCTGCTGCCAGTCCCCACCATCAGCAAACGTCGCGCAAAAGCTCTGCCACCTGGTGAGACTCCACGGCGTAGTCGACGTCTTGCGGGGGCAGTGGCTGAGTTCCAACCGGTGGACTGGGCAAGGCGGTCGAAAATGAAGGTTATGCGCTCGCTGGAAATCATTAGTGAGCAGAATGGTGTCTGTCAGCAGGCTGAAGAGGAGTATTGTAAGCTTTTTGAAAACCCACTTCCTGACGTCCATCTGATTGGTTTGGCTGCCCTGTTCAACTGGTCCATCCCCGAGTTCTGTGAGGATGATGATCAAGTTGGTGAAGATGTAGTAGCCACATAAGCTGCTCTGGTCTGTGCTCTTGGTCGTTTTTTTCACAATCTTGTAATGGATCCAGCTAAAATTTTAATTTGGAATGTAAGGGGCCTCAATTCTACAGCAAGGCAAGATTCTCTCCGCACTCTTGTGGAAGCTTCCCGGTCAGATATTGTGTGCATCCAGGAAACAAAAATCTCTACGTCAGCCAGGCGAGTGATCCTGTCTGCTCTGGGGACTGATTTCTCAGAGTTTGCTGAGCTCCCCTCTGTAGGTGCTAGCGGTGGTATTCTTGTTGCTTGGCGTCGTCATCTTGGTACTGCAGGGGCCTGCCATGTGAATAACAACAGCGTAACTGTTCAACTATGCCCGGTTAATGGTGTTTCCTGGTGGTTAACCTGTGTGTATGGTCCTCAGGGCATGGATGAGAAAATCCAGTTTCTACAGGAACTGAGAGATATCAGAGGGGGCTGTCCTGATCCATGGGTTCTTGTTGGCGATTTCAACTTGATTTACAAAGAGGAAGACAAGAATAATGATAACTATAACCGAGCAATGATGGGTCGTTTCAGACGTTTAATTAATGATCTTGCTATCAAGGAAATTCCTCTACATGGTCGGAAGTATACATGGTCAAATCAGCAAAATAATCCTACTTTGGTAAAGCTGGACAGGGTGTTTTGTTCAGTGGACTGGGAGGATCTTTTCCCAAACTGTCTGCTGCAAAGCATGGCTTCGGAGGACTCAGACCATTGCCCTCTTTTGTTTGGACTTCAGGATAATAAATCAGGTCGCAGACGCTTTCATTTTGAAGCTTTTTGGACTAAGCTTGAGGGGTTTCAGGAAACTATAGCAGCTGCTTGGGCCTCAGTGCCGGCTGGTCCTTGTCCTTTCTCCACCTTGAACCTCAAGTTCAAAGCTGCCACTAAAGCTTTACAGAGTTGGAGTGATAAATCAGTGGGTCACGTTAATTCTCAGCTAGCCCTTGCCCGTGAAATCCTCCATCAGCTGGAGATCGCCCAGGACAGTCGCACCCTCTCACCAAGAGAAGACTGGCTGAAAAACAATCTTAAGAAGCATTGCCTTGCTCTTGCATCCCTCAAACGGACAATTGCCCGTCTTCGCTCAAGAATTGATTGGGTACGTGATGGGGACGCCAACACAAAGTTTTTCCAACTCCATGCCCGTCACCGCAAGAGGAAGAACTTCATAGGCAAGCTGGTTTCAGGTGACCAGATCTACACCAAACATGAAGACAAAGCAAGATTGTTAGATGAATTCTATGAGGGCTTGCTTGGGACAAGCCTGGACAGAGCGCGTACTATCAACCTTGATGCGCTTGGGATCCTCTCCCATGATTTGGCTGATCTTGAGCTCCCTTTTACTGAAGAAGAGGTGTGGAAAACAATTAAGCAGCTGCCTCCGGACAAAGCGCCCGGTCCAGATGGTTTGACTGGCAGATTTTACAAGGCTTGCTGGCCGGTTATAAAGAAAGATATTATGGCTGCAGTTTCTGCTGTATGGTGTAGGAGATTTGCTGGTTTTGAGGTGCTTAATGCAGCTTACATCACTCTTCTACCCAAAAAGGAGGAAGCTGAGCAGCCACAAGACTTTCGGCCTATCAGCTTGGTACATAGTTTTGCTAAGTTGATCACTAAAATGTTGGCGAATCGACTTGCATGTCGGCTGCAGCAGATGGTGTCTCCCAATCAAAGTGCTTTTATTAAAGGGCGTTTCATACAGGACAACTTCATGCTCATTCAGCAAACGGCAAGATTTCTCAATCAACAAAAGCAGCCTAGAATCCTTCTAAAATTAGACATCTCAAAGGCATTTGATTCAGTTTCTTGGCCCTTTTTGCTTGAGGTTCTGCAGCACTTAGGCTTTGGCCAAATCTGGAGGGACATAATCAGCGGGTTACTCTCCTCCTCTTCTACTCAAGTAATTTTGAATGGAATACCTGGGGAGCGTATTTCTCACCGGAGAGGACTAAGGCAAGGTGATCCGTTATCACCCATGCTTTTTATTCTTGTTATGGATGTGTTGGGACATATGGTAGCCAAGGCAGCCGCTGCTGTTTTGTTGCAGCCACTATCATCTCGTACTCTTCAACATCGTATATCTCTCTATGCCGATGATGTGGTTCTTTTTCTCCGGCCGGAGGCAACGGATATTGCTGTCATAATGAACATCCTCCAACTTTTTGGTGATGCTTCAGGTCTCAAAACCAATTTGCAGAAAAGCAATGTGTTATCAATCAGGTGTGGGCATACAGAACTGGCCTTGGTACAGCAACTTCTCCCCTGTGCGCTCATGGATTTTCCCTGCAAATATTTGGGGTTGCCTCTCTCTCTCAAGAAGTTAACTAAGGAACAGATCCAACCTATTATAGATAGAATAGCTGATCGGCTTCCGGGATGGAAAGCAGACCTCATGACACGGGCAGGACGAAGGATTCAGGTGCAGTTTGTCCTCACAGCCATGCTTATTTATTTGGCAATGGCAGTTGATTTCCCACCATGGGCAATTAAAGCCGTGGACAAACTGCGGAGAAGTTTTCTTTGGAGGGGCCGCAAAGATGCTCGTGGAGGACACTGTCTTGTGGCTTGGGGAAAGGTTACCCGTCCACTTGAACTAGGTGGGCTTGGCATTTCTGACCTCAAGCATCTTTGTTGGGCACTAAGGATGAGATGGGTTTGGTTGAAAAAAACTGAACCTCAGCGCCCATGGGCAGCCCTTCCTATTCAGATCCCGGGCCAAGTTTATGCCTTCTTCTCGATAGCCGTTATATCGGAAGTGGGCAATGGGAATCACACTTTGTTCTGGACTGATCGTTGGATCCATGGACAGTGTATCGCTGACCTTGCACCGAGACTACTCGAAGCCATCCCGAAGAGAAGGGTGAAGCAACGTACGGTACAGGAAGCTCTTACTGGTCGCAGCTGGGTTTTGGATATTAAGGGAGCCCGCACTGTAGGTGTTATTGTCGACTTCCTCCATCTCTGGGATTTGCTGTACAATTTTGAGTTAGAGCCTCATGTTGAAGATGTCCACATATGGCGTTTCTCTGCTAGTGGGAAATACTCAGCCAAGTCTGCCTATGAGGGTTTCTTCCAGGGATCTACTGAGTTTGGTCCATACGAGAGGATTTGGAGAACCTGGGCACCGCCCAAATGTCGTTTTTTTCTTTGGTTAGTGGCCCACAATCGGTGCTGGACAGCAGATCGCCTTGCGTGTCGTGGGCTGCCTCATCCTGTGCACTGCCCTCTCTGTGATCAGGAGGATGAGACTATCAACCACCTCCTAGTCTCCTGTGTCTTTGCTAGACAATTTTGGTATCTCCTTTTGAGACAGGTCGGCCTACACTCCTTGTCACCACAGCCTTCTGATTCTTCCTTTGATATATGGTGGGAAAAGGCTATTCGAGCAACAAGTGGATTAATGCAAAAAGGTCTCAACTCTCTTATTGTGCTTGGTGCTTGGACTCTTTGGAATCACCGGAATCGTTGCGTTTTTGATGGAATTACCCCCAACCTTGGTCGGGCTCTCTCCCTTGCTGGAGATGAGCGCCGGTTGTGGAGTGTAGCAGGAGCCCAGGGTCTGTCATCTTTGACAGCCCCTCTCTTTGGTAGTTAGCTTAGTCATAGTGTTTGGTCGCCTTCTGTCCTTGCCAGGCGCGAATGTTATTTGTGTGGGGTTGTGTGTGGTGTGTGTTGTAGGGCTCTAGCCCCTTTCTTTCTTCTTAATATAATGATGCGCAGCTCTCCTGCGTTTTCGAAAAAAAAAAAAAAATTGATCACTTGCTCACTAGCTGTGTTTGCAAGGCAATTCTGGTTCTCCCTCCTAATTTGCTTTGGGCTGCAAAGCTCTAGCGCCGACGATCAATGATGCTTCTTTTGAGGACTAGTGGTATAGAGCTGACGAGATGGTCGATGGACAATTGCAACGAAGCATCAACTCCCTCATTATCCTAGAGGCTTGGACACTTTGGAAACATAGGAACAAATGTGAGGACGAGGCCCAACTTTGGGCATTGGCTGGAGCGCGAGGGATCTCTTTCTTGTCGGACCTTGTTCCTAGGGGCTAGGTCGTTCCAGGTCGTGTGTACTTATAGCAAAAAGATGCATATGAAATGTTGTGATCCTTTGGGTGTGTGGGTGTTGGTGTAACCGGGGTTGTTTACCCTTTATCCTTCTTATTTAATAAATGATATGCAGCTCTCATGTGTGTTCGAGGAAAAAAATGTCTTGATAGTTTGTTTATTTGAACTTGTAGGTGTTAATATATTTTTTCAACAAACTTGGTCAAATTTAGAGAAATTTGACTTAGGGCAAAGCTAAAGTGACCTATAATTTGGAACAGAGAATACAATCTAATATAATGTACGTAATCATATGTCACACTGTCACAAAATCCACAATGAATGCATCTTACATTTTGTGAAGAATGTAAGAATTATTCTTTCAAAGGATAGTAGGGCAGACAGAACAAGTATGTTCCTTACATTTCCAGCATAGTGGTGAATAGTGAAATCAGACCGTGAGAACTTTGGCCTACTGAAGTGTGGGTTCCCCTTAAATTTTTGATACAGCTTTTCAGCAAATATTTCATGGGTTGAATTTCGCAACATGCTGAAGCACAAAACAAGACAATGTTAGAAAGGCTCAGAACTACAAACAAGATATTCATGGTTTACTTACCAAGTTTCATCCAGTAGAGCAATTATACCCCCTGGTTTCTGTAATGAAAGAAAGATGTCAAAAATGCAATCTCACAGTATAGCCAAACTACAATGGAAATTTTTAACTAACATCTCTAGATGGTTAAAAAATTTGCACATTGAACTCAGACCCGTCCAGTTTGTTCAATAATTATTGGTATCAGATAATTCCACATTCAATCCTAGGTTACATGAGTCTACAATAGTAATTAAAGAAGGCAATAACTAGCTGAAGGCAGGTCAAAGAAAATGTCACAGATTCACACTGGTGCAAAAACGATCATACCAATGCAGAAAATAAATATATATGGATAATAAAAGAAAGCATTGCAAAGAACACTGTATGTTGTTCACCTTCTCAATAAGATCAAGAATCTCTTGGTTATCTACAAACTGGATATAACTCCAATCAATTTCTTCCCTTGTATATTCTTCTTGTTCCATCTTAAACACATGCTGCTCATGGAACAGATAAAAGAATGATTACACATAATGACACAAAACAAATTTTATTTGACGATGCTAAAACATAGAATGCAGAACATTCTCAAGAACTGAGACTTTCATTCTCTAACCTGATTAAAGTGTTGTTGCAGCTTCTCGTTAGTTAAGTTGATGCAAAACTGCTCGAAACTGAGGCATGTCATAATATCACCATATAACAATTGTTATGTTTCGTATCATCAAAAGATAACAAGATGGTTTCATGTCATACACAACATTCGCTAAGTAGAGTTATGGAAGATTTAAGGCTCTTAATAAGGAGAGTATATAACTTCGTTATTACTATGCATCACCGTAACCAGTGCAGCCATTAGCTGCAGAAACTACATGCTGCACCCTCTAAAAAGAAGAGCACATATTCCAGCCAAATTTTGAACCCAGAGTCCCCATTCATGTCAACAACAACATGATGTTGGTTTCCCTTAAGGTTTTCTTTTGTGCGGCAAGTGTTGTGAGTCAAGACCATAGCTACATATCCCTTTTATTCTTTTGAATCTTCACAATTACCAAACTTTCAATATGTGAATTTGATTTAGCATGTTGGGCCTGTAGTCACATATATGAATTACTCTTTGGTCAAATAAGCTATATTTTCCGCTTTACAAAAGAGCAACTTAAGCGATGAATCTTTTTAAAGCAACATGGAGGATCTTTTCCCCTAATAAAGCCTATTGCTATATAAAAAGTGAAATTCAACATGCATATTGAATGATTGTCACAATATGCACTCTGCTTTTTATTCATATATTTGGAGTTCCCTCAAAATGTTGCAACACCAAAGAGCCACTCCAAAAAAAAAGTAGATTAGGAGAAAAGCTCCTAAGATATGCTGATACTACTACACTTTTAGTTAAAAGGCAGAAAAAATATGTTACGTTCTAAGCACATGAAGGCCATTGTTTTAACTGGCATTGTATGACCTATATGTTACATAATCAACAATTTCCATTTTGAACTAATTCAAAAGACTTGAGATGTGTGATGAAACAAATAATCCAAATACAAGCCATTTGATTTAACTTCAAAATAGATGGAATGGCTTTGTATTGCAGCAAACATAGTTTGAACATGTCACCAATATCCACTATCCAATAAAAAAACTGCTGCTGTGACTGTATTACACTATATTAAGACATTGATAAAGATAAACAGAAGATTAAACGCAAAGGCATACCAGTTAAGCACCTGTTTGTCTTGAAACTCTCAAAACCATATATATCCAGTACACCAATCAGAAGCTTTGAACTTAGATCTTGTCCTATTGAAGTATTTATCTTATTTACAAGCCTGAAAGAAACAGCAACATAAGTGAATTATCTTTTTATGTTACCGAAGTAACATACTATAAAGCAACAATAATCAACTGCTTGACAATGTGAGAACTTACCAATCAAACAAACGAGAGTAAACAATTCTGGCCAATGCATCTCTACTGAGAGCTGCTGCTCGTGCATCTAAATTTTTCACAATACTTTCACCACGTGTTACCATAACTCGCTTACACAAAGATTCCTCAAGAGCCTTCTCATCACACCTGAAATGTTGTCAAATGCATGTCATGCATAAGATGACAAGCTAATATTACGGAGGGAGCACAAGAAAGGACTAATACATGAAAAGCTCTGCAGCTGTCCTAAGATGGAACTGGGACTTGTCATGTTTGGGTACAGAAGAATCCGCTTCACTCCCTTCTGAAAATTCCACATTGCCCAAATGAAGAATAGCAGCGACAACTCTAAATATTGCATCCTGCACGAAATGGCAATAGAAGTTATAAGCAAATATCTTCAGATAAAATAAATTAATTTCAACCGTACACATGTACATACCTGTTCATCAGAACTGATGCCCACAATGTCCATTGCCCTCCTAGTTATGATATATTCTGAAGCATCATCCATCCCATCAAGCTTAATGCAACTAGACTGGTTAAGATAGTGAAATGATGCGGCATCTGCCAGTTTATATCTCTCACGGTCCTGCAACAGCAACATTTTAACACAGATCAAAAGTTGAAGACACAGTTGATGGCAAAATCTACATCATCAAAAGAAAAGTAGTACTACAATGTAGTAGGCTGGGAACACAGTTGCCCCATATATTATATTGTTTACAAAGTTGTAGTTTAGAATTTGGTTTGTAGCCATGTTGAATTTTTTACCTCAGGTGGTGCAGCACATAGCATGTAAAAGCAGTGATAATTCCTTTCTGGATCAGATATTTGACAGACACGAGACCTTTCTAGGAGGTAAGTCCTTATGGCAGCTCCTGAGATCCTCCCATTCTTGTCAAACTGAATCTCAACAAATTTGCCAAAACGACTGCGTAATAAGATAAAAGAAAGCGAAAAAGTATGAGGAAAATATAAAAAAGATTGTGCTAAATGAGCAAATGCCAACTGTTGGAAACAGAAAAAAGCAAATAATAACCATGTTTTTTTAAGTTCATTACCTTGAATTATTATTCCTGACTGTTTTTGCATTTCCAAATGCCTCAAGAACAGGATTGGACTGCATCAATCAAATAGATAGATTAGATAGTATAAGACACACAAATGACATTAAGATTGGTGAAATGTGAGTTTGATGCAATCCTGCAGAACGATCAGCTTGCTCCCTTACAAACATTCCAAGATGCCAGTTCATAATCCATACATCCACTATTTTGGGTTGCTAATATTCCCAAGAGCAAGAAGAGAAATTGGAGCCCTCACCTCCAGTACTTGTTGTTGCACTGACCTTCCCCCAGATTGAGCTTTACCACCCATAAATGCAAGATACTGCATAAGACTTTTAGTGCTTTCTGTCTTACCAGCTCCACTTTCACCACTCACTAATATGGCTTGGCTTTTACCATAATTCATCATAAGCCTGCATGGTTGATATGTCAGATACATGCAACACGATAAATGCATAAAATATTCGAGTTTTCCTTGGGGGGTTGAAACACACCTATATGCACGATCTGCAATGGCAAAAGGATGGGGGCTCAGCTCGCCAAATTCTGCGCCTTTATAGATTCCCATCATGTGATTGTTATAAAGGTGGGGAAGTCTTTGAAATGGATTAACAGCTATTAAAATGTTGCCAGTATAAGTCTGGAAAGGACAGACATCTTTAAGCGGTTAAATCAGACCACAAGGTTGTTCGGTACACTAGAGCATATTATAAAATATAAACAGATGCAATGTTGCAGAATTCCAAACTCCTCTAATATAGAAACTAGAAACAGTAAACACCTTAACACCAAATAAAATAAGAACAGCAATGAAACATAAACACTATACAGACAGGACCCAGGAGGTGTAATTTGAACGAGTAACTCTACTATCATCCTAGAGAGCATATAAGAACTGAAAAGTCAGATAACCAAGAACTCACAGGACTGGATCCAAGTATGCATCAGTAAAAAGAATAAAAGAAAAGTGCTGATATGTTGAACAACTCAACTTACATATATTTCATTCATTGCATATCTAGACTTTAAGTTCTGTAGAACTCCTGGTTCATTAAGATAAGCTAGCCTCGTCATATCCTCAACGCCACAGCGCTTCGCTTCTGCATCCTTAGGATACACACTTGAGACATTGGCAGTAACCTGTAACCAAAATATGTTTATTTATTTTTATTTATCATTATCCATATACTTCAATAAATTAATTTACTATTAGAAGCTATAGCGGTATAGTCTGACACTCATGAATTAACAAATTCAGACTTAAAAACAATTAACCTGAGGCATAAAAAAGAATTTTAGGAGAAAAGTGCTGCAACAGCCTCAGTAAAGCATGAATAGAAAGTGACAAACCATCAGGACGAGATAAACTAACAAAATGTCACTTTTGGCAGAAAATAAAAAGAGAAACCTATCATGGAACTAATAACTGACCTTCTTCCCAGAAGTGCAGTTTATAATTAATTCATCTCCTTGGACCTCCTCCACCAGCCCATCAATCCAAGCCACCTCAGCATCCTCAACCCAAACATGAGAACCCACTGTAAAGTGGACTTTGGATGCCTGCAACAGAATATGCACAAGAACACAACTAATGTCAGTTAACCAGTCATTACAGTAAACTAACAAGTACGAAGGACGATGAGTGAAGAAAGAATAGTAACAACTACAATATCTCAATCCAAAATTACAATGAGGAGACACATTTATTGACAAAATAATAGTTGAGAAGTTCCTGAATATCAGATCATTCCATTGTGTTTGAACTTACAACTGGCATATGAGGATCCACATCTGGGTGACAACAGGACACATAACCTAAGTTTCTTGCCCACATTTAAACTAAAAGCGTGAAAAGAAGTATATATAAAGCATCCATAGACATTGTCCCATGATTTAGGTGCCCATTTTTGCACACTGATTGAAGAAATAATGAACCAAACAGAGAATAAAGGTCCTAATTATTCTTAATTAATGCTAGCCCAGCAGTATCACAAAAACCTTGATCATGTTCCATGAGATGATCAGAGTGTCTCAGTGAGAAGAACAAGATAGAATCTACCATAAGACGGTATGAGGGGCTGAGGCAGAGACCCCAACCTCACCACATTGCACAATCACGGCCAGACGAAGGAAGGAACAACGAAAGGCTGCCCCGATTCATATCCTGGGTACACCATTCCCCGAAATTATGCCCGGTTCAATAAGACGTGTATATCTCAATGTCAATGATCGCACGATACAACTGCTTGAACTCTCCAAACGCCGTGGAAACACCCCGAACCGAGCCGGCATTTAGGCGCCCTCATCAAGCGGGACAGTCCCCAACACGCTACTACCCAAACAAAGCACAAGTAACAATAACAAGCACAGATAAATCCGATGAAAAGCAAATCGCAGCACGTACCATTCCGTCGGCGGGGCCGGATCAAGGCCGGCGGCGCCGAGGGCGAAGAAGCGGCTCCGCTAGCGCGATCGCCGCTACCGCCCTCCCGCCGCCGCGAGGGGGGAGTTAGCGCCGGAGTGGCCGACGCGCGAGCCCACTGCGGGATCCGCGCTGCCGCCGCGGGGGCGGGTGGAGTCCGCGGGATCGCGACGTGAAGCGTGCTGCTAGATTTGGATTAGGACCTGCGTTTCGTGTTTGTTTGTTTTTTCTTCTTCCAGGGAGGAAGGCGCCTAGCGACTAGCGAGCCGCGAGGAGGCGAGAGCGAGGACCGAGTCGGCGGGGAGGGGGGAGGGGGGAGGGAGAAGTTGGGGACGAGTGGGAACTCGAGTGGCCAGATTAAACAAAACACAAAAGCGAGGAGAGAGAGGGGGGAAACTCGCGCGCTGTTGCAGCTCGGCTTGGCTGTCAGTGTCAGCGCCGCCGCCGCGGCTGAAAGGTGGGGTCTCAACAGCCAGGATCGACGGAGGAGACGTGCGCGACGACCTGTTGCGGCATTGTCAGGTCAGTCCGTTAATTTTTAATTTCCAATTCCTAATTTAAATCACTAGAGTATTGAAGCCTATTTTTTAATTTAGTAGTTGTATAAAAAAAGGCTTTTACCTGTGTGCTATTATAAAAAAAGTCATTAAAAAAGTTAAGTTCTTAGGTGACACTGCTATGAACTCTTTTACCATTCACATCATTAGGTCTGAATATATAATTAATTTTTTAGCATCTTAACGATCTAAAATGAAAAAAATCAAAACTAGAAAGTTGTAGATCAGTTATATAAAAATTACTACCTCCGGTCCATTTTATCTGGCACACACATATATCAAGATTTAAATTTTAAAAACTTTAATAATTAAGCTAATAATTTTTAACTATTATAATGCAAACTTTATATGATTAGATTTGTAAGGAATTATACTATCTAATAATTATAAGTTTATAATCATAAATAATATAATATAAAGCAAAATGAATGGTCAAAGTGTAATCTAGGAGACCGTGTCATTCTAACTTGCGTTAGATAAAATGGACTAGAGGGAGTATCTTCATTTGATTCCGTTTAAAAAATGTGATTTTCTAAGACATATTAATCATATCAAATTATATATTTTTTATATGAAATTAAATGAAGATAATTTTTATACAAAAATTGTAGATATTGTTGAGATCTACTACTTTCTAGTTTTGAGCTTTTTCATTTAAGGTCGTTAAGATGCTAACAAAATTATTTGCATATTCAGACTGGAGGGTATTTTTGACTTTTTACACCCGTGGTTTAACACCGTTAAAGCTAAATCTGACGGAAGTGGTGTGGAGGGCATAAGAGTTCAGAGCAGAAAGAGTTCAGAGCAGTGGCACGTGTGAAAACTTAACTTTTTAGTTGTTTGTGTGTAATTACCAACTTTTACAATAGTACACATGTAAAACCCTTTATAAAAAAACTAGCTTAAAGTACTGTCTTAGTCCCATTTGGGTCTACGGGACTAAAGTTTAGCCTGTCATATCAAATGTTTGAATGGTTTTTAGTATTAAACATAGGTTAATTATAAAACTAATGACATAAATAAGGGCTATTTAGTGAAACAAATCTATTAAGTCTAATTAGTCCATGATTTGATAATATTATGCTACATTAAACATGTGCTAATGATGGATTGATTAGGCTTAATAGATTTATTTCGCGAATTAGCCACGACTTCTGCAATTAGTTTTATAATTATTTCATACTTCATCCTCCTAATTAGCATCCACACATTCGATGTCACAAGGGCCTAAAATTTGCAGAGACGGCCCTGTCTAGCCCCCATGTGTCAGGGGCATAATGCAAATATGCAAAAAAACATGACCTTCTTCCTCTCGACTAAATCGCACGCAGGAGGCCCGCAGCCACAATCGGAGCTCGCGACCTCAGCAGGCGTGGCCCTCATAGGCGGGGCTCAGCCATGGCGGGCGGGACTTCGATGAGCGCGACAACAGGGCTCGGTTGGCCGGGCACACGGCAACAGGGCGCACGGTAGTGGGCACGTAGCAGCCATGGTGGGTGAAGCGTAGCAGTCGAGGACGGAGCCCGCGGGATGGGCGCGACGGTGAAAGCCAGTTAATTGATGAAACCTATTGGACTAATCCTTGATCTAAGTGTGTAGACTAGATAGGATGGTCCAAGGCCAAGTGTTGGAGCAAGGTGAAGTCCATGGTGATGATGGTGGACATGAGATGATGATCAACCTCTAAACTTGGAAAAGAAGAAAGAGAAAAACAAAATAGGCTTATGGCAAAGGTATATTTGATAGGGCCATTTTGTTGTGTCACTCAAGACACCTATGGGTTTTAGGATTGAGATCGATTCTGACTAAGAGAGGTAGTCTCGACGCAAATACGATTGTCTAAGTGCCACTAGTGAATTAACACTTGCTTTGCATAGGACCTAGTAGTGCTACATCCCTGTAAACATGTTTGTGAAAGCTAACTCACTGCACAAGTGATGCTTGGTGGAGTTAACAACATTGCACAAGGGATTACGTTGGAGAGTGAGGGGTCACTACCATACCGGACGCTGTCCATGGGAGGACCCGTGCGCGTTCGGTAGAAAATAACCCTAGCTTGGCCAGGGACGCTGGCTTGACCGAACTCTGTGACGAACACATCGGGCGAGTCTGGTCCTGGGCTCTAGGCGCAACAAGATATGAAAGTGCAACAAGCCTTAATTGTGGGTTTTTGGTGATAATGACCACCAATTAGAGAACTAATGAGATTTATCGAGATGACAAGCAGGGAATTTAATATTCAAGGATGCTACACGGAACGGAGGAGCCCCCAATTATAAATGTAGATGGCTTTCAACAACTTCAAAAGAGGTTTAAGATGCTTTTATATCTTGAATTGAGTATAGGGAAAGCCGTACATCAAGGATAACTAATGCTTAAGCCTAATATGATGCTAGCCATAGTGCTCAAACAACCACAATGCATCCTTAGATGCATAGCCAAGATTAGTTACACTTCACTTTTACCCTTGCTGTCTTGCGTGGTGCGAGCTCCGACTTACCTGAACCCCTTGGGTGCGAGCTCCGACTAGCTCGACCCTTTGGTCGTGGGCTCCGTGTTCGCTCGACCCTTTGGTCGCGGGCTCCATCTCGCCTGACCCTAAGGTCACGAGCTCCATCTCGCCTGATCCCAAGGTCGCGGGCTCTGGCTCGCCCGGACCCTTTGGTTGCGGCCTCTTCTTGCCCGACCTCTTAGGTGCAGTGCCCATTTAGGGCTGGGGGTATATATACATTTCCCTTTCTTCGCCAATGGCTATCTACGATTTAAAGTGACCATTGGGGGCTGGGGGTATATATAGCTTTCCTCCCCTTCCTCCCAACGGTAAACTGAATGAACCAACCCTGCTCTCTTCTTTCTCACTTTAGCACGTCCAAAATAGAGCAGGAGCTCTCTCCTCACTCCATTGTTTGACCTAAAGCCCCCAAGCAAATCCATTGATTTCCCCATCAATCCTTGTGGGAGAAAGGGTCCACAACTTGATTAGAGAGCAACTCTATTGATTCCTAAACTCTAAAGAGCACTTAGTTCACGTTTTTAGATGGTGGTTGTGGTTTGTTACTCTTGGAGCTTGGCTCCTAGCCGGCTAGAGCGTCGCCCGTGGAGCATGCCAACTTTTGTGGCAGCCTCGAGAGGTTTGTAACCACCTCTTGCAGCAAGTAAAATCACCCCTCATCTCAAGAGTTCACTCTCTTGACTTAAGAACGAGGTAGGGTTACAAATCCCTAAGCCTTAGTGGTATACCTCAACAACATGGACTTAGGCAAGCCTTGGTGGCGAGCTAAACCAAGGGATAAATCCTTGTGTCATCTTGTGCTTGTGTTGCTACACTTGTGTTCTTATTGTTGTTGAGGTGATTTCTAGTATTGAGGCCGATCTACTTGTGTGTGGTGTTCCAACCACTTTCAGTTGTCGATCTGTGATCTACCACCCTACAGGAAGCTAAGAAATTTACCCTATCTAAATTTTGTTGGGTAGATTTGAACTATGAACTAATCTCTCTTGTAGGTGTAGCAGTGATGAGGGAGAATTTGATTTTGGTTTAAGTTTGAATTTTTATAGGCCTATTTACCCCTCCTCTAGGCGTACCAAAGATCCTACAAGTGGTATCAGAGCAGGTTACCTCGTGTGCGCTTCACCACGTGAGGTATGGAGCCCGAGGGAGGATCCGGTGTGTGAAGCCCATCAATGTCAATCCGGAGAACGTTGGACTGCATGACACCGACAGCAGTGAGCTTAGCGCCTCTACAGCAAACAACTCCACGCTCCTGCAGCTAGAGGCAAACAATGCTAAAAAGCTCAAAATGAAGAAGAAAGAAGAAGAAAAAGAGTAACTAGAAAAGAGAAGAGAGAAGCAAGAGAGAAGAAGAAGAAGGAGCAGCAACGGTTAGAAGAGAAGAAAGCAAGAAAAGAAGAAAGAAGACTCAAGAGAGAAGATAGAAGAAAAAGAAGAGAAGCAGAAAGAGAAGGAACAAGAAGCAAAAGCCTCCAATGCATCTTCAAGTGAGCTATCTAGCAGCTCCGAAGATAGTGATAATGATGAGTCCTATTGAGTGCATAGCAGAAGGACAAGAAAGGAAAGGGCAAGAAGAATGACGCCAATAAATATGCCACCATATCCTTTAACTATTCTTCTATGTCTATGACTAACTATGATTGCAAGTCTTTCATCAATGTACCTACGGGCAAGTTACCTCATTTCGATGGGACTAACTTTGCCAAGTGTGAAAGGATCAAGATGACCAAGAGGGGGGTGAATTGGGATAATTCTAAATTCTTTGCAATAATTAAGTCCTACACTTAGCCCACTTCACCCCTTGTGCCTAGAATGTGATTCTATTGATATACCGCACAAAAGTTTTTCACCCTAAGTTCCAATCCTACTCTAGCATGGCAATTCTAGGAATGTAAAGACATGAAATGAATTGCTCAAATGTAAATGCTTAAAGTAAAGAGAGGGAGAGGAACGCGGCGATGTTTTGCCGAGGTATCAGAGAGTCGCCACTCCCTACTAGTCCTCGTTGGAGCACTCGCGCAAGGGTGTAGCTCCCCCTTGATCCCACAAGGATCAAGTGCTTTCTATGGGCTAATTCTTCGACACTTCGTCGCGGTGAATCACCCACAACCGCTCACAACTTGAGTTGGGTCATCCACAAGCTCCGACGGATGATCACCGAACTCCCAATCATCACCGAGCCATCTAGGTGATGGCGATCACCAAGAGTAACAAGCACAAACTCTCACTTGACCACAAGAAGCCTAATGAGAAGGGGTGGATACACACTTGCTACTCTCCTTGCACTAATGAGGCCTTAATCTTAGATTCTCAAATCTCAATCACCTCACTTGGCTCTTGCTCTCCTTTGCACTCTCAAGGGTGTTTCTCAGCTGAACAAATAGACAAGAGACCTCCCCTTGGACAAGTGGAGTAAGTATTTATACCTACTCATTCAAAACATAACATTTGGAGGCTGAGTCATCACTCTGCGGGGTGACCGGACGCTCCGATCAGGGTGACCGGACGCTCCGGTCAGTTATCCCCGCCACTATGTTAGAAAGAGCTATTAAATTCTGACCGAACTCTGACCTACATCCGGTCAGCACTAATCGGACACGTCCGGTCAAGAAAAATGCTCTCTAGAACCTTACTGATATTGACCGAACGCTGGCATCCAGAGTCCAGTCACTTTGCTGTTCAGCATCCGGTCAGTTACCGGATCTTGATCAGCGTCTGATCAGCACTGATCGGACGCATCCGATCAGAAAACTCCCTCTCTGGAACCTCTCTTGAGTTGACCGGGCGCATGCACCCAGCGTCTGGTCACTTTTCACTCAGCGTCCGGTCGCAACCAGACAACTCCAGTTGATCAAATGAACTAACTGGACTCACTATTCAGCATCCGACCACTACTAGACCAGCGTTTGGTCAGTCATTTGACCCTCTATTCACTTCCAACTCAAAATCCTTTGTGAATGAACTTTGCTCCAATTGATTTTAGGGCTACTCCTGGGCTACCTAGTGCTAGATTTGACAAGTGTGCACTACACCTAACCCACTAGACTCACCTAGGTCAAGCTACTAGTCTATACCCCCCTTAATAGTATGGCCAGAGGAAAAACAAAGTCCTAAACTACTCAAAGTGTCTCTTCAACACCAAACGACACTTAGAACTAGTACATCCTTAACCTTGTCATCCATCCTTTGAAAACCAAAATGATTTCCATCGACGGGTGCATGACAACCATGATTGCCCAATCAATTGCCATTACCATGACCTAACTTAAATTGCCTCTGCAAAACACACATTAGTCATAGTAATCTCATGTCATCATTAATCATCAAAACCCAACTAGGGGCCTAGATGCTTTCAATCTTCCCCTTTTTGCTGATTGATGACAACACAACCTCGAGTATGTAAAAGATATGAATGAGGTTTTCAACATGCTTGATTCATATAAGCTTTTGATAATAAGAACAAAAGGGTTAGACATGCTTATATGACTCAAGCCAACATGGTGTACTCAAAGGATATGAATTAAGCAAGAGTACATGAAGTAAAGCTCATTTGAATTGGAGTAAAATGCGGAAGCAAAGCAAATGAGCATAACCAAGTGACATGATATATATATAAATCAATGTAGAGAGCACACATGTCATATAAGTATCACAATCACAAGTATGTAATGCAATGCATGAAGGTAAACATGAATGCATAATGTATCACACATAAAGAGACAAAAGAAATGAATCATATTCTCCCCCTAGATGTAACGCTCCCCCTAGATCTAACATACTCGATCCCTCTCCCCCTTTGGTGTCAAGCACCAAAACCTAGGGGTCGGATGATGGGACAGGAGCAGTCGAGTCAGGCATTGAGGTGTGGTGAGAAATCTAGAACTGAGCAGCAGCATCCTCTAACCCTGAGCTCTGAGCAGTCTGACCCTCTATCGTTGGAAGTGAAGGTGAAATAGTCTGGGTCTGCTTAGGAACCAACATGGCCTGTGACTCTAGAAGTATCACTATAGGAAGTGGAGCCACATCTGACACTGTTGTTGTCGCTAAAACTGGCTCGAATGATGCAACAGACGATGGGATCGTCTCTGTAGTACTGGTAACTAGAGCAACTATGGTAGTGATAGGGACTCGCAACTCTAACGGTGTTAGCTGCCCTATAAGCTCACTGAAAGTAGCACCGAGGCTCGTGGAGACTGGGGTGTCAGTCACTAGCATTGAGGAACTGTGAGACGGAGTGAAACCCATAATAATGGGAGTGAAGTGAGGACTGTGGGGGGTACGACCTCGGATACCCATGACAGACCACATGGGCTACGCCCTAGGGGTGGCCCAGCCCACAAGACAAAGCCTTGCAGAGCATGATGAAAGCATCTAGGCCCCTAGTTAGGTTTCGATGATTAATGACAATACGTGATTACTGTGACTAATGTGTGTTTTGCAGAAACAATTAAGTTAGGTCATGATAATGGAGATCGAATGGGAAATCAAGGTTGTCATGCCCCTACGATGGAAATCATTTCGATTTTCAAAGGATGAACTAGTTCTAAGTGTTGATTGGAGTTGGAGAGACACTTAGAGTAGTTTAGGACTTTGTTTTTCCTTTGGCCGTACTATTAAGGGAGGTATGAACGAGTAGCTTGACCTAGGTGAGTCTAGTAAGTTAGGTGTGGTGCACACTTGTTAAAACTAGCACTAGGTAGCTCCACAATAGCCCTTTGACCCAATGGAGCAAACTTTATTCACATATGATCGAGAGTTAGAAGTGAATGGAGGGTTAAATACTGACCGGACGCTGGCTCCGGTGTGACTGGACGCTAGCTCAGGGTCCGGTCAGTTCATTTGACCAAGGTGAAAGCATCTAGAAGTGACCAGACGCTACGAGGTCATGTCACTAGACACTGAGGGCCAGCGTCTAGTCAACTCTAGTAAGGTCCCAAAGAGGGAGAATCCTGATCGGATGCGTCCGGTCAATGCTGACTGGACGCTGATCAGGTTTTGGCTACTGATCGAACGCTGCTCAGCAAGTGACCGGACGCTGGGGGTCCAGAGTTCGGTTGATATCAGTAAGGTTCTAGTGAAGGGAAAACGTGACCAGACGCGTCCGATCAACACTTAACCACTGGAGTTCGGGGTGTACTGACCGGTGCATCCGGTCAACATGATCGGAGCGTCCGGTCACCCCGCAGAGGCACATAACGGTTTGTTTTTTAGCCGGTGTTATAAATACAACCTCCACTCATGTGTGGGTGTACTTTTGCTCATTCCAATAGCTAAGAAACACCTTAGAGAGTGCCAATAAGAGCAAGGTTCTAGTGAGGTGATTGAGATTTGAGAATCCAAAAGAGAGCCCTCATTAGTGAAGATCAAGAGTAGCAAAGTGTGCATCCACCTTCTTATTAGGCTTGTCGTGGTCAAGTGAGAGTTCATGCTTGTTACTCTTGGTGATCGCCATCACCTAGATGGCTTGGTGGTGATCACCCGGCTAAAAGGTCCTAATATGGCTAGAGGGGGGTGAATAGCCTATTTAAAAATCTACAAATTAACTAGAGCAATTTGATTAGTATGACAAATAGCGTAATGCAAACTTGCTCTAGCTCTACTAGGGTTGCAATCCACCTATCCAACAATTCTAGTTGCAATGATTACTTAGGCACACAGCTTGCTAGTCTAAAGAGCTCAACTAGATGAATGTAAATAACAAAGCAAGCTCTCAATTCTAATTACACTAAAGAGCTTGTATCAACTAGTTTGCAAGAATGTAAACAAGCAAGTAGGGTGATTATACCATCGTGAAGGGGATGAACCAATCACAAGATGAATATATATAGCCAATCACCGGGAGAATGCCAAAGGCAAGAGACGATCGATTTTCTCCCGAGGTTCACGTGTTTGCCAACACACTACGTCCCTGTTGTGTCGACCAACACTTGGTGGTTCGGCGGCTAAGAGGTGTTTCACAAACCTCGTCCACACGATAGGACACCGCAAGAACCGACCCACAAGTGAGGTAACTCAATGACACGAGCAATTTACTAGAGTTACCTTTCGGCACTCTGCCAGGGAAGGTACAACTCCCCTCACAATCACCGAAGGCGGCCACAAACAATCACCGACTCATGCCGATCCTCCACCGCTGCTCCAACCGTCTAGGTGGTGGCAACCACCAAGAGAAACAAGCAAAATCCGCAGCGCAACATGAATACCAAGTGCCACTAGATGCAAACACTCAAGCAATGCACTTGGATTCTCTCCTAATCTCACAATGATGATGGATCAATGATGGAGATGAGTGGGAGAACTTTGGCTAAGCTCACAAGGATGCTATGTCAATGAAAATGTGCAAGAGTTTTCCCTTGAGCCGGCCATGGGGCTATAAATAGAGCCCCCATCAAATAGAGCCGTTATATCCCTTCACTGGGTAAAACGCGCTCTGACCGGACGCTCCGGTCATACTGACCAGACACTGGCCCTCAGCGTCCGGTCGCCCGATGGACGCCACGCGTCATCAGCTTCAAATGTTGTTCGTTAGATTTCAACGGCTGCGAAGCTGACCGGACGCTCCAGTAAAACTGACCGGACGCTGAAGCCCCAGCGTCCGGTCATTTCTAGTAAGCTTCCCGAGGCATATTTTTTTGACCGGACGCATCCGGTCCACCTTGACCAGACACAGACCAGCGTCCGGTGCAATACCCTAGCCACTGTGTCGTCTGACAGCTCGACCGAACGTAGCCTTTCAGCGTCCGGCAGCTGAGTGACCCAGCGTCCGGTCAGTAGACCGACGCCAGCATCATTTCGACCAACTCCATTTCAACTCTAACTTCTTTACCCTTGCTCAAATGTGCCAACCACCAAGAATTTTGCATCCGGCGCAATAGAAAATAGGCATTTCATTTTCCTGAAAGCGCTGAATCCCACCGAGCTTGCGAGGCGGGAGGGAGAGAGGGACCCCAAACCCATCTCAACCCTACAAACACCACCTCCTTTGTAGATGTGCCAACACCACCAAGTGTATCACCTTGTGCACAAGTGTTGGCATGTTTTCACAAACATTTTCAAGGGTGTTAGCACTCCACTAGATCCTAAATGCATATGCAATGAGTTAGAGCATCTAGTGGCCCTTTGATAACCACATTCTGATATGAGTTTCACTCCTCTTAATAGTACGGCTATCTATCCTAAATGTGATCACACTCACTAAGTGTCTTGATCACTAAAACAAAATGGCTCCTACATTTTATACCTTTGCCTTGAGCCTTTTGTTTTTCTCTTTCTTCTTTTCCAAGTTTAAGCATTTGACCATCACTATTGTCATGATCTTTGTCATTGCTTCATCACTTGGAGTAGTGCTACCTATCTCATAATCATCTTGATAAACTAGGTTAGCACTTAGGGTTTCATTAATTAACCACAACCAAACTAGAGCTTTCACCGGCAGAGCTTGTGGGTGACCCAACTCAAGTTGTGAGCGGTTGTGGGTGATTTACCATGACGGAGTGTCGAAGAATCAATCCGTAGAGAGCATTTGATCCTTGTGCAGATCAAGGGTGAGCTACACCCTTGCATGGGTGCTCCAACGAGGACTAGTGGGGAGTGGTGACTCTCTGATACCTCGGTAAAACATTGCCGCGTTCCTCCTTCTCAATTTACTTTGAGCATTTACTTTGAGCAATTCAATTCTTATCTTTACATTCATAGAATTGCCATGCTAGAGTAGGATTGGAACTTAGGTTGCAGGTCTTTTGTTTGGTAGAACAATTAGAAACACTTTCTAGGCACAAGGGGTTAATTGGGCTAACCATAGGATTTAATTATTGCAAAGAAATTTAGAATTAACCCAATTCACCCCCCCTCTTGGGCATCTTGATCCTTTCAATTGGTATCGGAGCCTTGTGCTCACATATTTAGGCTTAACCGCCTAGAGCAAGATGTCTCATGGGGATGGACCTCCTCCTATCTTTAAGGGAGATGATTTTCCTTATTGGAAAATTCGCATGGAGGCGTATCTAGAAGCTCTAGATGTTGGTATACTTAGAGCCACCTCACAAGGCTTCCTAAAACCTCAGGATGCTACTCACCTACAAGGCGATGAGGTGAATTATGAGAAGTGGAATGCAAAGGCTCGAAACACCATCTTTAGAGGCCTTTGTAAAGATGTGTTTAATCGGGTGAGGAACCATAAAGACGCCCATGCACTATGGTCGGATATTTGTGCACTCTATGAGGGAACTAAGAGTGAGCGTGAGGAACGCTATCATCTTGTCATGAAAAAGCTCAACTCCTTTGAAATGCTTTCTGAAGAATGTGCTAATGAAATGTATTCACGTTTGAATGTTCTTGTAGAGGAAGTCAATGGGCTTGGACTCACTCAAATGCAACCTTCCGATATTGTAAGAAAGATCTTGAGTGTCCTCCCCATTGACAAATATGGACATATTGTGACCATGCTACATCAAGGTAATCTTTCCACCGCTACACCGACACAAATCTTGGGAAAGATCAATGCTCATGAGATGTACATGCACATCACGCCACAAGATGGCTCATCCTCTACCAAGAAGAAAGATAAGGACTTAGCATTCAAAGCTAGTCAAGAGAAGGGCAAAGCAAGACTTGAGTATGAGAGCTCAAGTGATGATGAAGTTGATGATGAAAGTCTTGCTCTCATGGTGAAGAAGACCGCCAAGATGCTAAAGAAGCTCAACAAGAGTGGCATCAAGTTTGATGGCAAGAAGAAGAAGTTCTTCACTAGCTCTAGAAGGAAGCCAATCTTCGAGATGGATTGCTTCAATTGTGGAGAACTTGGTCATCTAGCACACCAATGCACTAAGCCCAAGAAAGACAAGTTCAAGAACAAATATAAGGGCAAGAAAGATGACTCAAGTAATGAAGAAGAAGAAGAACAAGCCATACAAGAAGAGAGATGGCAAGAAAAGGGACTTCCACAAGAAGAAGAAAAGTGGAAAGGCATACATTGTCAGTGATTGGCTCATGGACATTGATTCATCTAGTGCCTCATTCGATGATGATAGTGATAACGAGAAGGTGTCCGCAATTGTTATCAACTCTTCATCATCTTCATCACCACCACCGCCATCATCCTCTACACACCTATGCCTTATGGCCAAGGGTGACCGCAAGGTATCAAACAATGATGATAGTAGTGATGATGAGCATGCTAGTGATGATGATAGCGATAGTGATGATGATGAATATGAATCACCTTCTTATGATGATCTTACAAGATTGCTAAAACAATACACTAAGATCATTATAAAAACTAGAGCTAAAAATGAAAAGCTAGAAGCTAAAAATGACTCTCTTTTAGCCAAATGTGATATAGCGGAAAAGACTAGTATTGAGCTTAAAGAAGCAAATGATACTATAACATCCAAACTCAAGGAGCTCAAATTTTCTAAGAAAGAGCTTAAAGAAAAACATGATAAACTTGAGAGGACACATAATGAGCTCATCACTAGCCACAACAAGCTAAGAGAAGAATATACTACTCTTAAGGTTAATCATGATAATCTTGTTATTGCTCAAGAATTCTTATCCAATGAGCCACATGATGCTACTAACGATGTTGTTAAGATTGATATAGCTACATCATATGATGACTTGATTATTGAGAGCATTAAGCAAAGTTCTAGTAGCAAGGGCAAGCAAGTGGTTGAGGCCGATGATTATGATGAGTTTGTCAAGCTCGAGAATGACAATGCAAAGCTCAAGAAAGATCTTGAAGAGATCAAAAGCCACAACACCATTGTGCTAAAAACCCTTGATCATGATGGTGAGTTGATGCTTGAAAATGAGAAGCTCAAAGAAGAAAACAAGAAGCTCAAGGAAGAGAAGAACAATGATGCTCTTAAGGAAGAAAACAAGAAGCTTAAGTTGGAGAAAGAGCATCTTAATATAGGATTGAGCAAGTTCACTAGAGGCAAGCATCTTCAAAGTGAGCTACTTATGAACACTGTCATGAAGATGGATAGAAGTGGCATTGGGTACTTGGCAAATCAAGAGAAGAAGGCTCAAGCTCAACAACAACATAAGTCCAAGCCAAAGCCAAAGAGATGTTTTGAGTGTGGACAAAAAGGCCACTTTGCTCATGAGTGCCAAACTCCACCACCACAACCCTTGCCCAAGCATGCTAGACCTTTTGCCTTCAATGCTCACTACATGCTTAGAAAGGATTCTAGTGGAAAGATGAAAGTGATGTTCTTAGGTCCTCCCAACAAGAATAGGCCTAAGAAAATTTAGGTTGCAAAGTCACTTGTTGAGAAGGTGAAGGGCCCTCAATAAGTTTGGGTTCCTAAAGCTTGATCTCTTGTATGTAGGTGAACTGTAAGACCGGTGAAAGTTATTGGGTTATTGATAGTGGTTGCACACAATATATGACCGGTGATCCTCGTATGTTCACCTCACTAGATGAAGAAGTAGATGGACAAGAAAGAATCACATTTGGAGATAACTCAAAGGGCAAGGTCAAAGGATTGGGCAAAGTGTCAATATCAAATGATCATTCCATCTCCAATGTGCTATATGTTGCTTCATTGAGTTTTAACTTGCTATCCGTTGGACAATTATGTGATCTTGGCTTCCAATGCTTATTTACCGAGAAGGAGGTTGTTGTATCCAAGAAGGATAATGATCATGTGATATTCAAAGGATTTAGATACAACAACCTATATCTAGTGGACTTTACCTCTGAAGATGCAAACTTGAAGACATGTCTATTCACCAAAACGACACTTGGGTGGCTATGGTATAGAAGCTCACTCAAGAAGCTAATGAAGAATGATTTGGTGAGAGGGTTGAAGGATGTGAAGTTTGAGAAGGACAAGCTTTGTAGTGCATGTCAAGCCGGCAAGCAAGTTGCAAATACCCATCCAACAAAAGCTTTCATGTCAACCGCAAGAGTGCTAGAACTCCTTCATATGGATTTATTTGGACCAACAACATACAAGAGTTTGGGAGGAAATCTTTATTATCTTGTGATTGTTGATGATTATTCAAGGTATACATGGGTATTCTTCCTTCATGATAAATCCGAAGTTGCATCTTGCTTCAAGAAGTTTGCCAAGAGAGCACAAAATGAATTTGAAGTGAAGCTTAAGAAGATAAGAAGTGACAATGGGAAGGAGTTTGACAACACAAACATAGAAGCTTATTGTGATGAAGTTGGAATCAAACATGAGGTCTCCGCAACATATACTCCTCAACAAAATGGTGTAGTTGAGAGGAAGAACCGGACATTGATCGCTCTTGCAAGAACAATGCTTGATGAGTACAACACCCCTGAAGCTCTATGGGCGGAAGCTATCAACACCGCATGCTATGCATCCAACCGTCTATTCCTTCAAAAGTTCCTTGGCAAGACACCTTATGAGTTGCTCAATGGAAAGAAGCCGAACGTCTCCTTCTTTAGGGTGTTTGGTTGCAAATGCTACATCTACAAGGAGCGGCAACACCTAGGGAAGTTTTAAAGATGTTATGATATTGGTTTTCTTGTTGGTTACTCATCAAAGTCCAAAGCATATAGAGTATTTAATCATGCCACCGGCTTGGTTGAAGAAACATATGATGTAGAATTTGATGAATCTAACGGCTCCCAAGGAGCACATGAGAATCTTGATGATGTAGGTGATGAACCATTGAGGGAGGCTATGAAGAACATTCCGGTTGGAGACATCAAGCCTAAAGATGATGAAGATGTACAAGTGATTGATCTACCTTCTTCATCAAGTGTGCCACAAGATGGTGAAAAAGATGGGAGAGTAGAAAATGAAGACACTCATGTCTCCCATGAACAAATAGTGGTACAAGCACAAGATGTTGATGCTCCACAACCTCCCTCTCAAGTGGTCAATAGAAGAAATACACCTCTACTTCAAGATCATCCACAAGATCTCATCATAGGGAGTCCATCAAAGGGTGTAATGACTCGATCACAAAAACTTGCTTCATTTATTGCTCATCACTCTTTTGTCTCTTGCTTTGAGCCTACTAAGGTAGAAGAAGCTCTTCAACATCCAGATTGGATAAATGCAATGCATGAAGAGTTGAACAACTTCACCCGTAATGAAGTTTGGACTCTTAAAGAGCGGCCAAAAGGTGCAAGAGTCATTGGAACAAAGTGGGTGTTCCAAAACAAGCAAGATGATCAAGGCATTATTGTGAGGAACAAGGCAAGACTAGTGGCAAAGGGGTTCTCTCAAGTTGAAGGTTTGGATTTTGGAGAGACCTTTGCCCCGATTGCAAGATTAGAAGCCATCCGTATCCTCCTTGCATATGCATCACATCATGAAATAAAAATTTATCAAATGGATGTGAAAAGTGCATTTTTAAATGGCTTTATTAATGAACTAGTCTATGTTGATCAACCTCTCGAGTTTGAAGACCCTAGATATCCTAATCATGTTTATAGATTGTCCAAGGCATTATATGGGCTTAAGCAAGTCCCAAGAGCTTGGTATGAGCACCTTTGGGACTTCCTCATTGAGAAGGGCTTCACCATTGGAAAGGTCGACACCACACTATTCACCAAGAAGCTAGATGGGCATATCTTCATTTGTTAAGTGTATGTTGATGATATCATCTTTGGATCATCAAATGAAGATTCATACAAAGAGTTTGGTGAATTGATGTCGAAGGAGTTTGAGATATCAATGATTGGAGAGCTTACATTCTTTCTTGGTTTTCAAGTCAAGCAAATGAGAGAAGGAATTTTCATCTCTCAAGAGAAATATACTAATGATCTTCTCAAGAGATTCAAGATGGATGAATGTAAGCTAATCAAGACACCAATGCCAACTAATAGACATCTCGACCTAGATGAGGGAGGTAACCCGGTTTATCAAACTCTCTACCGCTCTATGATTGGTAGCTTGTTATATTTGACCGCATCTAGGCCTGACATCATGTTTAGTGTGTGTATGTATGCTAGGTTTCAAGCTAATCCTAAGGAAACTCATTTAATTGCCATAAAAAGAATCCTTATGTATCTTAAGCACACACCAAGCATTGGCCTTTGGTATCCCAAAGGAGCTATATTTGAATTAGTTGGCTATTCCGATTCGAATTATACTGGTTGCAAAGTTGATAGAAAGATCACATCTGGAGGGTGCCATTTGCTTGGTAGATCACTTGTGTCTTGGTCCTCCAAGAAACAAAATAGTGTGGCGTTGTCCATCGTCGAAGCGGAATACATTACCGCGGGTGCTTGTTGTGCACAAATACTTTACATGAAACAAACTTTGCTAGACTATGGTGTAGTTCTAGATAAAGTATCTCTATTGTGCAACAATGAAAGTGCGGTAAAACTTGCAAATAATCTGGTTCAACACTCTCGCACCAAGCACATAGATATCCGCCATCACTTTCTTAGAGATCATGTTGCTAAAAATGATATATCACTAGAAGGTGTGAGGACCGAGGATCAATTGACGGATATCTTCACTAAACCGCTAGATGAGGCCACATTTTGTAGATTGCGGAATGAGCTCAATGTGCTTGATTTTAGTAACTTTACTAAAAAATGAGCTTGTGTTGTCCCTTGCATTGCATTGTAATATACAACATGTTTAATGTTTTGTAATGCATATAGGGCTTGTCTAACATGGTTAAGATAACCACCGAAAAGCGTGTGAAGAAGCTTAACCTTGGATCAAACTTGACAAGCAACTAGATTTGCTTACAAGTATTGCATTGCATATGCATGAATGTTGTTTTGTCGTTTGTCTTCAAATTGCCCTCTTATTGCCTATTTTCTTAAAAAGAATTATAGCCTAAGGCAAAATATTTTGAAAAAACTTGAGGGTTTGAGAGAGGTCACTCATATCAGTCCCAATTGGTGTTTATTTGGATCTTATTCAAGTTGGGACTTGATTGGGAACAGGCAGCACGAAGGACTTTGAAGATTTGCTGAAGAAAGAGTGACCGGACGCTACACCGGACTCTAGAGTCTAGTGTTCGGTCAGTTCATAGGAGGTGAACTTGCTACGAAGGTGTGACCGGACTCTACGTTTTAGCGTCTAGTCAGAAGGCATTCAACGTCCAGTCGTGTGGAGAAGACGAAGACTGTATTGATCGGACTCTGGATGCGTCCGGTCGGTGTCCACCGGACACGTCCGGTCGCGATTCCAGAGGAATTGGACCTCTCTAGAATCGACCGAACGCTGGGTGGTAATGTCCGGTCGCTGCCACTGGAGCGTTCGGTCAGTAGGAAGCGTGCGGTTTCAGGATTCTTTTCTGTTTCCTATTTTGTCCTACGGGGGACCCCTTTATATATCGAGCGTCGCCGTGACCCTTACCCGTATCCACACCGCAGCCAAGCCCTAAGCCACCGACTTCACCGTACTCCCCGCGCCACCATAGCTTCTTGCGTCGCCGTAGCCACCCACGCGCCCATGCACCACCTCACGCCCTGCGCCGTGCTTCTCTATGCCGCTCCTACATGCACTGTAGCACTGCCACCTTTGCCCTAGCCGCCGCAGCACCGCCCCCATCTGCCACCGTACTCCTCATGCTGCCGCAGCACCTCCTCGTGCTCTCAAGCCGCCGCCTGTCCGTGCTATCGCGCGCCGGAGCAGCTCCCCACACCATCCAAGCTCTAGCACCGTCTACCGCCTTCCAGCGCCATCGACCACCGCCGATCGCATTGAGTCCCCATGCTGGGCCATCCAAGCTCCATCATCGATCATCGATCTTTGTCGAGCCAAAACCCTAACCCTGCCTCACGATTCGGTGGCTCCCCACGCGTCGTTCCTCTTCTCGTTGTTTTGTCGGTTCACCAGGTAGCAAGCCCGTGTTTCAATTTTGTACCTAATTGCTTGCTCTATTAGGGTTTCATATCTCTAGATGCATAATCTAAATTATTTGTATGTCCTATCTATCCCATCGTGCAGTGTAACACCCTAGGTGTTTAAATATTAAAAATAGGACATGTCATCATATGCATTGCAAGGCATTTGGTCATATTGCAAACTTTGATATGCATTCACTAAAACAAGTTTACATTTATGTTATGAGTGTTGAATTGAATTGTTTGAATTGAGTCAAAAATTTGGTTTGGATTTGAATTTTCCAGAAAACCCTGATTTTTAGTATTTAAATCCTACCCTGAGAACTCATTTCAAAATCTAAGCATATTTTGGGGTTGAGATCAAAAACAAAAGTGTAGAGCTTGTCTAGTTATACAAAGTTTGTTTTTGGAGTTTTCAAAGTTGTTATGAAAAATTTGGAGTAATTCGAAAAGGCGTAATTCGTTAAAATTCCCCTATTTGAATTCAAAAGTTCATTTCAAAATGTAGGCCAAATTAGGGGTTGGTCATAAAAGCAAAGTTGTAGAACTTTTGATTTTGAACAACTTTTATTTTTGGAGATTTTTGAGTTGTTATACAAATTTGGGAGTAATTTGAATTTGAAAATGAATGGCAAATCTGTAATTACCGTGAACAGTGTTCACTGCCTAAGCTACATGGCCGGCGACCTTCTTCGGCGTTCCAGGCGCGTGCGTGGACGTCCTCAGCTTCGCGCTGGTGCGGTGAAGGCCACAATGCAGCTTCCTTGCGCTTCTGAGCCGCTCTATTTAGCCTTGGCCGTCGCCGTTTGCCCCGCTCCCTTGTTCTGTTTTTCCAGTTGCCGATGCCATAGCTCCGGCGAGCTCGCATCGCCTCCCCAACGTCGTTGCTGTCTCGGTAAAGGCCGTCCCAGCTCCGTCTCTTCCTTGCGAATCCAGCTAGCTAACCTTAGTCGCCTAAAATTGCCAAGAATCCGCTGTCCACGTCTTTCTTCCTCATGGCTGGCAACCTCACCGCCACGGGCGTGTCATCATGGTCAGAGCCCTCTAGTGAGCTGTTGCCAGTGATCTGTGTACCTACGGCTTTGTCTCGATGTTGTGGTACTTAATCTGTTGTTGCTTGGTCGTTTTGCCCACTGCAGTCGCTGGCTCGCCGCCGTCAACGATCTCTGCTTTGCTGTGACCACCGTGAACGTCGACCCGTCTCTCTGTTGTTCCTCCGGCTTGTCCATCGCCTTCAACGTGATCGGGGTGAGCTCCGGGTTCTTCCTGTGCCTTTTGTTTCACCATTTTCGGTTTCATTTCGCCGGCGTAGCGCCACCGAGCCGCCGTGTCCGCCATGGCCGGTGCCGTGCTCATCTTATGCCGCAATCGATGCAACTAAGGACGTTAGTTGATGCGCATAGTCGTGGGGAGCATGTTGGTGCAGTTGCCTTCGCCGTTGGTCTCACCGGCGGTGAGTTATCGCTGGTCAGCACGTCGTCGTCGTGGTCAAACGTGGGAGGTTGAAGATGACAGGTGGGGTCGGGATGTCAGTGACTGTGTAGTTCAAAATGAATTTTCTGTTTTTTAGTTTTGAATGAATAGTGTCTATTTTTGTTATTTTTGTGTAGATTGATTTAGAGCTCCAAAAATTATGAAAATTTTGTGTGACCTCTCTGTGATGTATATTATTTAAGAAAAATATGAAATGTTATTTTTCAGCACTTTTTGAATGTGATGAAAATTGCTCAATTTATTAATAAATGGATTTCCATAAATTTTCTAGGCTTATTTAATTGTCCAAAAACTATGAAATTTGTTTTGCCACTTACTTATCATGTAATGAACATTTACAAAAATTTGGAGGTCAATTGGAACAAGTTGATTTATTTCATAATTCTTAATTAATTAATTAATTCATAAAAGCAAATAGTAACCTTTAGTGATTTAGGTTTTGTTTGAATTTTTGATTGAGTGATGTCCTTGGGTCATTAGTTGGTAATGATCTTTGGCAATTGATGTTAGTATTCTGGAAAGGTTTAGTTAGTTTGACTTGTAACTGTACCGCGAAGGAAAGTTGTATTCCCGTTATTAACTTTTGCATCCATCATCAAGCATCATATTTCGTATTCCGCATCATGTTAAACATGGTATTGTTACTACGTGTAGTGAACGAAGGTGAACACATGATAGTTAATCAAGTTGCTAAGGAAGTTAGTCCGTCTGTTGAGGTCGGATCGAATACTTGTGGAACATCGCAGGAATCGGACTTTTCCGTCAACGAAGGCAAGCCCCGGATGCATACAACCCTACCTTGTGTTTTACAAATTAATTTCGCTTTTGCTTTTCTGTACTGCATTAAGTGATTAGGAGTTAAGTAAAAGCCTAATTGGTGCATTACCAACATTGTTTATCCGTACCTACCTTGTTACCCATTTTATGTCATAAATGTCTAGTTATGCTTAGCCATGCTTAGACAGGTCAAAGTCGGGTGATTACCTGCCACCTGCAGGTTTTAAATGGATCTTTGGTTACTTATGTTATCATGTGATATGAGCATAGGAAGTAATAAATCTAGACTGGACGGACTCGGTGTGTGTGAGCCACAAGACATAGAGGTCTTGTGAGCGGATTCTTTCCATCTGTGTCGGTTAAGGTCCGTACCGTTGTTGAACTGTGTGCGGTGAGACTTTGTAGTACTAACGACATACTCCGGTAAGCCTTAACTTGGCGATTCGATTACGAGAATGGCTACTCGTGCATTGGGAGTGAAGAGATGGCGAGAATAGTGTGTACCCACGTGGCAATGGGCTGGATTGGTGGAGTACTGTATTCTCGGGGGGCGCGGACCCGTTCTTGTTTTAGAGGACCTGAGGGTAGGTTGGTATATGTAGGTCGGGGACCTGAATATGTCGTGTGGTCTAGAATCCCTAGCTGGGTTTAATCGGTTCGAATCATCGTTGCTCCTCGGTTATGGAGATTCACTTCTCTATTCATCATCGTAGTTTAATAACTGAAACTTGAGTAAGGTTTGAGAAAGAGATTGATATGAAGTTCATGATCTCATTGCGGATCATGGTAGATTCATATGTGGTACTTATAAAGTTTTACCTTTGAAGTAAAGAATTTTGTTAAAGAGCTTTTACACAAAAGAACTTTGATTATTGCTAAAACCATACCTTGAATCCCTGAGTCTTCTTAGTTTTATTTTGGGTAAGTCTTGTTGAGTACTTTTGTACTCAGGGTTCGTTGACCCTTGTTGCAGGTGAGGCTCATGAGCAGATCTATTTTGGATCATGCTGCATGACGGTTGTTCCTTGTGATGATGATGAGAAGTAAATGTGTGGCCCTTGGGTAGGGTAGTTTCATTGTGTGTTTTGTATTATATTATAATGCCACTCCACTATTTTGTTTTGTAATAATCATCGAACTTAGTTGTGAGGTTTGAAACTACTATTTTGTAAATTATGTTATTGTAAGACTTCCGCTGTTTTTACTCTGGTGTAGATATTTGATTAAATGTTGTAATACTGCAATGACTCTGTAATGTGATCCTGCTCGGAAATCGTGGATGATTCGGGGTTCCCTGAGGACACCCGACAGTCTTCTTAAGTTAACAGAAACATATGCATAGATGTCAAAGGTTGTCGGACAGTGACATGTGCATGTGGGCCCTATAATTTAGGAGGTTCTGCCATAGTGACAGGTTTTTGTAGTATTATTTTACAAAAACTTCAAAATGATTTGGGATGACTAAACTTAACTTGTTAATTTGGTCCAAATTGCTTTTGACTTATCTTATTTCTTTCTCACCATTCCTTATTTGATTAAAAAGGTTTTGTGTGGTGGAGTAGTAATCTTACTATGCCCTATATAAAAACAAATGTTGTTTATGTGTATTATAAACTTTGATGATTTTGTTCGTAAGAACGATTCATGCATCATGATTAATTCACTAGTTACTTCCTTCACCTCTGGGTCTGGAGTTGAGTAGTGAGTCTGGTTTGAGTAATGTAATCCATCATAGCTGCTCTTTGGACTTTGATCAAATGGTCTTACTTGGATTAAATTGGTTTCCTACAGTATGGCTCGTACCAAGATGACGCCCCGTAAGTCCACTGGACCCAAAGGAGTTCCTCGTCACCAACTTGCTCCTAGGAATGACGGTGTTAGCAGTAGCAGCTTTAGGCCTGATCCCTAGGCAGAGATACAGAGGATTTCAACAGAGTTAGCACAAGCTACTAGAGATAGGGCTTTGGATGCTATACAGGTAGGAGAATTACAGGATCAATTGAGGCGTCTCACCACCACGCACAGGAACTGCGAAAGCATGTTAGTTCGTATGGTGGAGGGAAGTAATGAAGCTTGGCATAGGGAAAATGTAGCTAGAGCTAGAACTCATGAGCTAGAATTCTATGTAGAAGATTTAGAAGAACATAATACCTATCTGCATGAGGAAGTTCATAGGCTTAGCAATCTACTAAATCCAAATCATGAACCCCAAGCTGATGCCATGGACCCCGATGTCATCCTTGCCGATGATGATGAATCAAAAGAAGAAGAAGATGAAGATCCTGAAGAATTAGTAATGATCGATGAAAGTGATAATGAAGGCGGTAATATTTCCGGAATGGATACCGAGCCAGAAGTTTGAAGTGATCAAGGAAAGGAGTAGAGTTGTATAATAGTTAGTTCTAGTTAAGTTATGTAGTCTTGTTTTGGTACTTACAGGTTCTGGTGTTTATATTAGTAAACTCTATGTAATGTGTCTGAAGTAAGCTTTTGTGCAATTCAATAAAGACTTGTGAATAAAGTTTGGTTTGTTATGAGCAGATGCGTCATACGCGGGGTTCATATATTCCGGGAACTTCACAAGATGAGGACGATATTCCAGATCCGCCACCAGTTCCAACAAATCTGGCTGATGCTATAACCGCACTTGTCAATGTGACGGCCGAAAATTCTCATTTGCTTTATGAGATAGCTCAGAGTAATCAGAAACAGATGCAAGGAAACCATGGTCGCCACCATAATAGACATGAGGCTACATATGTTGATTTTACTGACACAAGACCACCAGTGTTCACCAAGGCAGATGAACCATTGGAGGCTGATGACTGGCTTCGAACCATGGAGCAAAAATTTGATCTTATTCCATGTATGGAGTATCAGAAACCTACGTTTGCCGCCCAGCAACTTCGAGGAGCAGCAAGTGCTTGGTGGGCAAACTTAGTGGCTATGCAACCAGCTGGCATTCCAATAACTTGGGCTGAGTTCCGTACTGCCTTCAGAGCCCATTATATCCCTAAAGGAGTTATGGCTATGAAGCTGGATGAATTCCTTGCTTTGAAGCAAGGGGATCAAACCGTGATGCAGTATGTGGGAAGATTCAATCACCTGTCACAATATGCATCTGAACATGTCAATACTGATGCCAAGAAGAAGAGGTGGTTTATGAGAGGCCTGAATACCAAATTGCAAACTATGATGACTACTTGTACCAATGTCATTTACCATGAGGCAGTAAATATTGCAATTGCTTCAGAGGTAAAGTATCGGCAGCATAAGGAGCTCAAGAAGAAAAAGAGCATGCCGTCTAGATCCTTTGGGGGAAATCAGAAGAGGCAGAGGGTGATTTATCATCCAGTACATCATAATCGTCCTCCTTATTGTCCGCTGCAGTCTCAAGTCGGGCAACAGTCAAATGTCCGTCCTGCTATAACCTACCCAAATTCTCAACAGACCAATGCTCCTGGTGGCAATGCTCCAACGTCCCAGGGTCACAATTATCTGTGTTACAATTGTGGAAGGACTGGTCATTTCTCCAGGGAATGTCCGTATCCTAGGCAGGCTAATCAAAATTATCAGAAGGCCCCTGCTAATCAACAACAGGGTCAGGCACCAAACAAGAACCTCAATCAGAATGCTCAGAAGGGCAAAGATGAGAGGAAGACAGGACGGGTGATCTATATTCAAGCTGGAGAAATTCTAGAAGGGGAGCCAGTGATGATGGGTATGTTTCCTGTTGCCAATCACCCTACAGTTATACTTTTTGATTCGGGTGCATCTCATTCATTCATCAATAGAACATTTGTGGTAAAGCAGAAAATTTTAATTGGGGCAACAAAGGAAAGTTTCTTTATACAGTCACCCAGGGGACGTCTGTGTACTAAGGAAATGGTATACCAGGTACCCGTAAACCTGGGTGGGCATATTTTTCCCACTACCATGATTATCCTTAAGGATCAGGATATAGATGTAATCTTGGGAATGAATTGGATGTATCAGCATAAGGCTGTTATAGATGCTTTGAATAGGACATGAAGGGTGAGTTTGCCTGATAGTAATTCTCAACTTCTCATCCAACTTCCAACTTTAAGAAGATCAGTGGGCAAGGTTTGTGCAACTGCTGTCAAAGAGATTAGAGATATCCCGGTAGTGTGTGAATTTCCGGATGTGTTTCCTAAAGATTTACCTGGTCTACCACCTGATAGGGATGTCCAGTTTAACATAGAATTGCAACCTAGAACAGCTCCGATTTCTCGGAGAGCTTATAGGATGCCACCTAAGGAATTGGCTGAATTGAAGACTCAGTTACAAGAATTGATTGAGAAGGGGTTTATCCAACCTAGTTCCTCACCTTGGGGATGTCCGGCAATTTTTGTGAAAAAGAAAGATGAGACCCTGAGGTTATGTGTTGACTACCGTCCGTTGAATGAAGTGACCATCAGGAATAAGTATCCCTTACCTCGGATAGATTTGCTTTTTGATCAATTGGCCAGAGCCAAAGTTTTCTCCAAGATAGATTTGAGGTCAGGATATCATCAAATCAAGATAAAGCCTGAAGATATTCCCAAAACGGCATTTACCATAAGATATGGATTATATGAATACTTGGTAATGTCTTTTGGTTTGACAAATGCTCCAGCTCATTTCATGTATCTGATGAATTCAGTGTTCATGCCTGAGCTAGACAAGTTTGTAGTAGTGTTTATTGATGACATTCTAGTATATTCCAAGAATAAGAAAGAACATGTGGGACATCTCAGAATTATTCTAACCCGCTTGAGAGAACATCAACTATATGCCAAGTTCAACAAGTGTGATTTCTGGCTTAAGGAGGTATAATTTCTTGGACATGTCTTGTCAGCTGAAGGCGTTGCAGTTGATCCAAGCAAAGTGAAGGATGTGCTTGATTGGAAACCACCAACCACAGTTCATCAAGTTCGGAGTTTTTTGGGATTGGCGGGGTATTACCGTCGGTTTATCCCAGATTTCTCTAAAATATCAAAGTCCATAACTGAATTGTTGAAGAACCAAGTCAAGTTTGTCTGGTCATCTAATTGTGAGGAGGCTTTCCAGACCTTGAAGAGACTGTTGACCACTGCACCAGTATTAGCCGAACCTAATATTGAGAAGCCATTTGATGTTTATTGTGATGCTTCAGGTATTGATATTGGATGTGTGTTGATGCAAGAAGGCCGAGTCATTGCCTATGCATCTAGGCAACTTAAGCAACATGAAGAACACTACCCGACTCATGATCTGGAGTTAGTAGCTGTGGTCCATGCTCTGAAGATTTGGCGGCATTACCTGCTTGGTAATACATGCCATATTTATATAGATCACAAGAGCTTAAAGTATATCTTTACTCAGTCAGAGTTGAACATGCGACAAAGAAGATGGTTAGAACTGATTAAAGATTATGACTTGGAAGTACATTATCACCCCGGTAAAGCAAATGTGGTTGCAGATGCTCTCAGTCACAAAAGTTATTGCAATTGTCTGGCAGTGAGAACAATGGGTTTGACTTTATGTTAAGAAATGGAGAAATTGATTATAGAAGTAATTCAACAAGGTAGCTTGACCAACATAATTGTTGAAGCCACTATTCGAGATCAAGTTATTGCTGCTTAGAAGGAAAACAAGGGTATAGCCCATATCAAAGAAAGGGTTAGGAATGGAAAAGCAGAATGCTTTAGCATAGATGATGAATGTGTGTTATGGTTCAAGGATCGCCTGGTGGTACCAAAGGTTCCTAAGTTGCGATAGTCAATTCTGGAAGAAGCACATGCTACTAGGTTATCTATCCATCCGGGAAGCAACAAGATGTACCATGACTTGAAGCAAAGTTTTTGGTGGACTAAAATGAAAATAGAGATTTCTAGATATATAGCAAAGTGTGATACTTGTCAAAAGGTGAAAGCAATACATTTGAGGTATGCTGGTGAATTACAACCATTACCTATTCCATCTTGGAAGTGGGAGGACATAAGTATGGATTTTATTGTTGGTCTACCCAAGACATCAAAGGGATTTGACTCAATATGGGTTATTATAGATCGACTAACCAAATCAGCACATTTTCTTCCAGTTCAGAATACATATCCCACTCTACGGTATGCCAAGTTGTATTTAGAACGAATTGTGAGTCTCCATGGAGTACCCAAGACTATTGTGTCAGATAGGGGTACATAGTTTGTCTCTAGCTTTTGGAAACACTTGCATTCTTCATTGGGTACCAAGCTCCTGTATAGTACAGCTTATCATCCGCAGACTGATGGACAAACTGAAAGAGTCAATCAAGTGCTTGAAGATATGTTAAGGTGTTGTGTCCTTAACTATTCCAATAAATGGGACGAATGCTTACCTTTGGCCGAATTCTCATATAACAATAGTTATCAGGAAAGCATTAGAATGGCTCCATTTGAAGCGCTCTATGGTCGTAGATGCAGAACATCGCTGAGTTGGTCTGATCCTGGAGAAAGAAGATTCTTTGGAGTTGACCTTGTGAAAGAAACAGAAGACAAGGTTAGGCAAATACAGAGTAATTTGAAGATAGCTCAGTCCCGCCAAAAGAGTTATACGGATAGAAGACGGAGACCATTGGTATTTAACAAAGGAGATTTTGTATATCTGAAAGTGTCACCAATGAAGGGAGTTACCCGTTTTGGTGTTAAAGGAAAGTTGGCACCTCGATATATTGGACCATTTCAAATTTTGGAGAGGTATGGAAAGGTGGCATATCACTTGAAATTACCAGAACATCTCACAGCTGTGCATGATGTATTCCTTGTTTCTCAACTGAAGAAATGTCTCTGAGTGCCTGAGCAGAATGTTGAGGTTGAAGGAGTGGAACTTGAACCAGATTTGACTTATTCCGAATATCCTATCCGAGTTTTGGATCAGAAAGATCGTGTTACTCGAAGGAGGATAATAAAGTTCTATAAGATACAATGGAATCAACATTCAGAAGAGGAAGATACTTGGGAATCAGAAGATTACTTGTTAGAAAAGTTTCTATAGTTTCTAGCGTCAATATAGAATAGAGTAATGTTAGTTGAGCTCGGTTGTACAAGTGGAGTTTTGTAAAGGGACCTCAACTATTTATTGGACAGATTTTGTATGTGTTCTTGCGACACATTTCCTTTTCCATTACTTACCCTATGGCTTTGAATCTCGGGGCGAGATTTCTTTTAGGGGGAAGGATTGTAACACCCCGGGTGTTTAAATATTAAAAACAGGACATGTCATCATATGCATTGCAAGGCATTTGGTCATATTGCAAACTTTGATATGCATTGACTAAAACAAATTTACATTTATGTTATGAGTGTTGAATTGAATTGTTTGAATCGAGTCAAAAATTTGGTTTGGATTTGAATTTTCCAGAAAACCCTGATTTTCAGTATTTAAATCCTACCCTGAGAACTCATTTCAAAATCTAAGCATATTTTGGGGTTGAGCCCAAAAGCAAAAGTGTAGAGCTTGTCTAGTTATACAAAGTTTGTTTTTGGAGTTTTCAAAGTTGTTATGAAAAATTTGGAGTAATTCGAAAAGGCGTAATTCGTTAAAATTCCCCTATTTGAATTCAAAAGTTCATTTCAAAATGTAGGCCAAATTAGGGGTTGGTCATAAAAGCAAAGTTGTAGAACTTTTGATTTTGAACAACTTTTATTTTTGAAGATTTTTGAGTTGTTATACAAATTTGGGAGTAATTTGAATTTGAAAACGAATGGCAAATCTATAATTACTGTGAACAGTGTTCACCGCCTAAGCTACATGGCCAGCGACCTTCTTCAGCGTTCTAGGCACACGCGTGGATGTCCTCGGCTTCGCGCTGGTGCGGTGAAGGCCACAACGTTGCTTCCTTGCGCTTCTGAGCCGCTCTATTTAGCCTTGGCCGTCGCCGTTTGCCCGGCTCCCTTGCTCTGTTTTTCTAGTCGCCGACGCCATAGCTCCGGCGAGCTCGCATCACCTCCCCAGCGCCGTTGCCATCTCGGTAAAGGCCGTCCTAGCTCCGTCTCTTCCTTGCGAATCCAGCTAGCTAACCTTGGTCGCCTGAAATTGCCAAGAATCCGCTGTGCACGTCTTTCTTCCTCGCGGCCGGCAACCTCACCGCCGCAGGCGTGTCATCGTGGCCAGAGCCCTTCGGTGAGCCATTGCCCGTGATCTATGTACCTATGGCTTCGTCTCGATGCTGTGGTACTTAATCCATTGTTGCTTGGTCATTTTGCCCACTACAGTCGCTGGTTCACCGCCGTCAACGATCTCTGCTTCGCCGTGACCACCGTGAACGTCGACCCGTCTCTCTGTTGTTCCTCCGGCTTGTCCATCGCCTTCAACGTGATCGGGGTGAGCTCCTGGTTCTTCCTGTGCCTTTTGTTTCACCATTTTTGGTTTCGTTTCGCCGGCATAGCGCCACCGAGCCGCCGTGTCCGCCATGGCCGGTGCCGTGCTCATCTTATGCCGCAATCGATGCAACTAAGGATGTTAGTTGATGCACATAGTCGTGGGGAGCATGTTGGTGCAGTTGCCTTCACCGTTGGTCTCACCGGTGACGAGTTATCGCCGGTCAGCACGTCGTCGTCGTGGTCAAACATGGGAGGTTGAAGATGATAGGTGGGGTCGGGATGTCAGTGACTGTGTAGTTCAAAATGAATTTTCTGTTTTTCAGATTTGAATGAATAGTGTCTATTTTTGTTATTTTTGTGTAGATTGATTTAGAGCTCCAAAAATTATGAAAATTTTGTGTGACCTCTCTGTGATGTATATTATTTAAGAAAAATATGATATGTTATTTTTAGCACCTTTTGAATGTGATGAAAATTGCTCAATTTATTAATAAATGGATTTCCATAAATTTTCTAGGCTTATTTAATTGTCCAAAAATTATGAAATTTGTTTTGCCACTTACTTATCATGTAATGAACATTTACAAAAATTTAGAGGTCAATTGGAACAAGTTGATTTATTTCATAATTCTTAATTAATTAATTAATTCATAAAAGCAAATAGTAACCTTTAGTGATTTAGGTTTTGTTTGAATTTTTGATTGAGTGATGTCCTTGGGTCATTAGTTGGTAATGATCTTTGGCAATTGATGTTAGTATTCTAGAAAGGTTTAGTTAGTTTGACTTGTAACTGTACCGCGAAGGAAAGTTGTATTCCCGTTATTAACTTTTGCATCCATCATCAAGCATCATGTTTCGTATTCCACATCATGTTAAACATGGTATTGTTACTACGTGTAGTGAACGAAGGTGAACACGTGATAGTTAATCAAGTTGCTGAGGAAGTTAGTCCGTCTATTGAGGTCGGATCGAATACTTGTGGAACATCGCAGGAATCGGACTTTTCCGTCAACGAAGGCAAGCCCCGGATGCATACAACCCTACCTTGTGTTTTACAAATTAATTTCGCTTTTGCTTTTCTATACTGCATTAAGTGATTAGGAGTTAAGTAAAAGCCTAATTGGTGCATTACCAACATTGTTTATCCGTACCTACCTTGTTACCCGTTTTATGTCATAAATGTCTAGTTATGCTTAGCCATGCTTAGACAGGTCAAAGTCAGGTGATTACCTGCCACCTGCAGGTTTTAAATGGATCTTTGGTTACTTATGTTATCATGTGATATGAGCATAGGAAGTAATAAATCTAGACTGGACGAACTCGGTGTGTGTGAGCCACAAGACATGGAGGTCTTGTGAGCGGATTCTTTCCGTCTGTGTCGGTTAAGGTCCGTACCGTTGTTGAACTGTGTGCGGTGAGACTTTGTAGTACTAACCACATACTCTGGTAAGCCTTAACTTGGCGATTCGATTACAAGAATGGCTACTCGTGCACTGGGAGTGGAGAGATGGTGAGAATAGTGTGTACCCACGTGGCAATGGGCTAGATTGGTGGAGTACTGTATTCTCAGGGGGGCGCGGACCCGTTCTTATTTTAGAGGACCTGAGGGTTGGTTGGTATATGTAGGTCGGGGACCTGCATATGTCGTGTGGTCTAGAATCCCCAGCTGGGTTTAATCGGTTCGAATCATCGTTGCTCCTTGGTTATGGAGACTCACTTCTCTATTCATCATCGTAGTTTAATAACTGAAACTTGAGTAAGGTTTGAGAAAGAGATTGATATGAAGTTCAGGATCTCAATGCGGATCATGGCAGATTCATATGTGGTACTTATAAAGTTTTACCTTTGAAGTAAAGAATTTTGTTAAAGAGCTTTTACGCAAAAGAACTTTGATTATTGCTAAAACCATACCTTGAATCCCTGAGCCTGCATTCCTGAGTCTTCTCAGTTTTATTTCGGGTAAGTCTTGTTGAGTACTTTTGTACTCAGGGTTCGTTGACCCTTGTTGCAGGTGAGGCTCATGAGCAGATCTGTTTTGGATCATGCTGCATGACGGTTGTTCCTTGTGATGATGATGAGAAGTAAATGTGTGGCCCTTGGGCAGGGTAGTTTCATTATGTGTTTTGTATTATATTATAATGCCACTCCACTATTTCATTTTGTAATAATCATCGAACTTAGTTGTGAGGTTTGAAACTACTGTTTTGTAAATTATGTTATTGTAAGACTTCCACTATTTTTACTCTGGTGTAGATATTTGATTAAATGTTGTAATACTGCAATGACTCTGTAATGTGATCCTGCTCGGAAATCATGGATGATTTGGGGTTCCCCGAGGACACCCGACAGTCTTCTTAAGTTAACGGAAACATATGCATAGATGTCAAAGGTCGTCGGACAGTGACATGTGCATGTGGGCCCTATAATTTAGGAGGTTCTACCACATGCAGCGAGTCAGTTTTATTGAGGTGTCAGTGACAGTTGTCAGTCAACTTGGGGCCAAGTGTAACACCTCTGGTGTTTTGACCTAATACTAAAATTTGACATGTCATCATGTGCATTGCAAAGCATTCATATAGTATAAAGTTTTGAATGCATTCACTAAATAAGGTTTATTTCATAATGTTGTTATTTCATGTGATGTGTTTCAAAAACCCTAAATACAGATCATGACCACAAGGGTCAAATTTCATGTGTTCATGTGAGGCCATGTGTCATTTGACTCAAATAACCCTAATGGGCCATGTTACTGGTCAAAAATCAAAATCTAAGTGAAAGGAAGACAAATCAAATTTGAATTCATATTCAAATTATAAAAGTCCTTTTTGCCCCTTTTTACTAATTCAAAATCCATGAGGAATTTGGGGTTGAGGCAAAAAGCAAAATTGGAAATTAATTTATATGGATCAACTTTGGTATTCAAAGTTTTTCAAGTTTACATACAAAATTGGAGTAATTTTGGAATGATTCAAATCTTTAAATGTACCCCAAATGTGAAATTCAAAATGGGGGCAGAATTTGAAAAAGTTTCTTAAACCAAAGTTGTAGTACTTGAAAAGTTGAGCAACTTTCATTTTTGGAGATTTTCAACTTCTTTAGAAAATTTCTGAGTAATTTGAGATATGAATGAAGTGGCAGTTCTGTAATTATTTCAAAATTTCACCTCCACCTCACTATTTGCCGCCGGCGCCACGCGGAGTTCACCGCCGATCGGTTTTCACCGCTTTCACGCGCAGTGACACGCCCAAACCTCCGTGGCGAGTTCGCCCGTGTGCTGTCATCACCGTACGCCCTCAAGCTTGCTATAAATAGGAGTACATCGTCGTCAATCGGAGTTTTCCCGTCGACTGTTCGCCGCCGGTGACCTTGCTGCGATCGCCCAATTCATCCTCGTCGGACCACCTCAAGCCAATTGCGTTGGCCGGCAGCTCCGCCTTGCCCTGCCGCTCATTCCTGACCTGCTCGCCTCGCTTCTAGCCGATCGGCACCACCGCACGAAGGCATCTTCTTCGGAGCCGGCCGAAGCTCCGCCGCGACTGCCTCACTGTGGCCAGGCTACTCCAGACTATCTCCGACTGCACCAAGCCCATCATCGTAATCCCGGTGAGCTCCTGAGCGTGTTGCTCACTCTTCCTTTGACTCTACTGCACCGTAGCCCTAGTTACAACGATCACCGTCGGGTCCGAGCCGCCATGGCCGGCGTCGAGTTCCATCCGGTGTACCCTTTTCTGTTATGAGGCTCGGGAAAGATGCGCGACTTTGTGTAGATCATGTAGGAGCAATCCGTATCGTCGGAGAGTCACCACCGGCGCGTTTTGCTGGCCGGAACTGGCCGCGCCACCGTGCGGCTTCGTTGTGTCGCTGACAGCGGGCCCAGGCTGTCAGTGAAGCTGAGGAAGAAGAACAATACTGATTTTTGTTTTCTGATTTTGAATAGTGCAGCAATTTGGCAATTTTGTAGGAATTTATTTATACATCCAAAAATTCTAAAAATTTGTGGGTAGCTTCTGTGCATGTTCTAGTATGATTTAAAAATTTGAAACATAGAATTTGAATATAGTTTTAATGTTCAAATATTTGGTCCTTTAATTGAAAAATGCAATTTCCATGATTTTTGTAGGTCACTATATAACTCCAAAAATTATGAAATTTATTTTGGTACACTAATTTATCATGAGGAAGCTTACATAAAAATTTGAGATTAATTGGACAAAGTTTATTTTATGACTAATGTAGACTTACTTATTTAATTAATTATTCATTTAATCAATGTTTAATCAATTAAGATTGTTTGACTTTAGAATTGTTTGTTGACCTTGGGTCATTAAATTATAATGATCCTTAGTATCTTAATTAGTATTTGAACTAATATCTAATCTATAATTAGTAAATCTTAATGACATTTCATGTGATAACAAAATTCATTAATACGTTAACTCGTCGAAACCCTAAGTGTTGATTAGTGTTGGATCTTGTTTTGGTCATGTTTTGTGACTAGTAGGGTTCTAAGATCCATTATGTCAAGTCACATGTGTGATTCTTAATGATAGGGTTACAGGTTGGTTTTGTTGGCTTGCAACTGTACCGCGAAATAAAATCGTTTGCGGGTGTTGTTTTTACATTTCATGTGCCGTGAAAGCATCATGTTTACATTATCATCATGTTAAAGCAAACGTTATCATTTCGTGTAGAACCTGAGAACGAAACGATTCTAGTTGAGCAAGTTCTGGAAGAATCCCCGGTTGTCACGGGATTCGATAATTGTGGTACTGAACCGGAATTTGAGATCGTCAACGAAGGCAAGCCCCGGTTTATGCATTAAGCCCTTACCTTGTTTACTTTGAAAAGTTTATCACCTATGTTACTTATTGCATTACGTTGTTTAATTCAAATGTTACCTACTTGATGCATTACCTACCTTGATAATTGTTTACCATCCTTGAAGATGTTTTCATTTACAAAGGCGTAGAATGCTTAGTATGCTTTATGGTAGGCTTTCAAAGTAAAAGTTTCGATACAATCAAAGATGGCATACTGGCCAAAGAAAGAAAGAAGGTAGAATGAACTAGAGACTAGTCGGGTAACTTATCTTGAATGTTGGGTAATGTTGCCGGCTATGTCGCTTAAAGGCCACTCATTGTGGATCTTCTGAACGAGACACTTTGTAGTACCGGTCACATACTCCGGTAAGCCTACTTCGGCTAATCCGATACTAAGACGAATGCCCACGCACTAGGAGTGGAGAGATGGCAGGAGTAGCGTGTACCCTCGTGGCTAGAATGTGGCCGGATTTGAGGTGTGCTGTGCTCTCGGGTGGCGTGGAGACGGCTTAGTATAGGAAGATCCGGTAGCGAGGTTGATATATGCAAGATTAAGTTCTACATATGTCGTGTGATAAGGAATCCCCAGCTGGGACTTGAATCAATTCGAATTGCCGGTGCTCCGCGGATATGGAGACTCGATTCATTACAGAAGCAATGTAGTACTGGTGAATTACTAAAATATGAGAAAAAGAATGGAATGAGAAGGAATGGAATATGGGAAATGTATATTTAGTTGAGATAATGAACTAAAAGAACTTAGTGGTAAACTTGAAAATAGAATGAAGGATAGTAAGCTTTTGGCAAAGAACTTTTGAATCTTGCTACATCCTTACCTTGCCCCAAATCCCTGCATCTCTAAAGTCTTACACCCCGTTACATCGGGTTAGTCTTGTTGAGTACCTTTGTACTCAGGGTTTGTTAACCCTTGTTGCAGGTGAGTCGCATGCGCAGGCTTGTTTTGGTCCCTGCTGCATGTCAGTGTTTGAAGTCAACGATGATGATGAGGAGTAATGAATGGCCTTTGGACAAGGCACTAGTTTGTATGATAAATAAAGTTAATGTAATATTATCCCGCTACTATGGTTGTATGACACTTATGGTATTATAACTTTGAAAACAACTGGTTTGTAATAATGTTATCTTAAGACTTCCGCTATCTTTTACTCTGGTATATATTTGAATAAACTGTTGTAATCTGCAATGACTGTGATTGGGATCCTGTTTGAAAAGAGAATCGTGGATGATTCGGGATTCCCGAGGACACCCGACAGACCTATTGAGTTGTTGGGAACTCGTGTACGCTATCCGAGGTCTGTTAAGACAATGATAGGTGCATGTGGGCCCGATTCCTTAGGAGGTTGACCTAATACTAAAATTTGACATGTCATCATGTGCATTGCAAAGCATTCATATAGTATAATATAATGTGCCCTAAAGGCATCCTTGAACTCCCTCCAGTTGATTTGGTGACCAGCGGGCTATACTGCTACCAAATTTGCCCACCAGGCACCAGCAGCTCCTCGGAGTTGCTGTGCCACAAACCTTGGTTTTTGAACCTTAGTACAGTGGATCAGCTCAAACTTTTGTTCTATTGTCCTAAGCCAATCATCAGCTTCTAAAGGTCCGTCTGCCTTAGAGAACACAGGCGGACGTGTGTCAGTAAAATCCACATAGGTTGACTCGTCATTTCCATTATTACGACGGCCACGATTAGGATATGGTGCCTGCTGGTTCTGCGCCAACTCCCTTAATAGCCTGGCATTCTCTGCCGTTGCGTTGACGAGTGCAGCTATGGCATCAGCCATAGTCGAGGGCATTGGTGGAGGATTTGGACACTCATCAAGCACCGCAGCAGCAGAGCAATGCAAATAATGCAAACCGCAATGCTACTCCCCAGAATCATAATTTTCCATGCTATAATTGTGGTAAACCCGGGCATTTTTCCCGAGAGTGTCCGTATCCTAGGAAGAACAATCCTGATGCACCCAAAGTCCCTGTTAATCAAGCTCAAAATTAGTACAAGGGCAATGCTCAGAACCATCAAAAGGGTCCGGCTGAGAAGAAAACTGGAAGGGTATTCTATACGCAAGTGGAATCTATTCCAGAAGGAGAACCAGTTATGATGGGTATGTTTCCCATTGCTAAGCATCCTGCAATTACCTTATTTGATTCTGGTGCATCCCATACATTCATCAACCGTACATTTGTTGTGAAGCATGGGATAGCTATTGGGGAAACAAAAGAACCCTATCATATACAGTCGCCTGGGGGACGAATCTGTACAAGGGAGGTAGTTCAGCATGTACCTATTGATTTGGGAGGTTATGAGTTCCCTACCAATATGCTGATATTAAAGGATCAAGATATAGATGTGATCCTTGGTATGAACTAGCTAACTCAACACGGGGCTATCATAGATGTCCTACATAGAACAATAAGGGTAAATGCACCTGACAGCAAAACCCAACTTCTTATCCAACTTCCTTTTCCTAAGAGTATAGTGGAGACAGTTTGTGCAACTATTGTTGAAGGAGCCGAGGAAATTTCAGTGGTATGTGAGTTTACGGATGTCTTTCCCGATGACCTACCTGGTCTACCACCAGACCGAGACGTAGAGTTCAGAATTGATCTGAAACCAGGGACAGCACCAGTGTCCAGAAGAGCATATAGGATGCCACCAAAAGAATTAGCAGAATTAAAAATGCAACTATAAGAGTTGTTAGACAAGGGTTTCATTCAACCCAGTTCATCACCTTGGGGATGTCCTGCTATTTTCGTGAAGAAGAAGGACCAAACCTTAAGGTTATGTGTTGACTATAGGCCATTAAATGAAGTCACCATCAAGAACAAATATCCCTTACCCCGAATCGATTTACTTTTTGATCAACTTGCGGGAGCTAAGGTATTCTCAAAGATAGACTTAAGATCAGGCTACCACCAGATTAAGATCAGACATGAAGATGTGCCAAAGACAGCGTTTACTACCCGATATGGACTATATGAGTATTTAGTCATGTCTTTTGAGCTGACCAATGCCCCGGCTCATTTCATGTACCTGATGAACTCAGTTTTCATGCCTGAGTTGGATAAATTTGTCGTGGTGTTTATTGATGACATTCTTATCTACTCTAAGAGCAAAGAGGAACATGCGGAACATCTCCGTATTGTTCTACAAAGATTAAGAGATCACCAACTATATGCCAAATTCAGCAAATGTGCATTTTGGTTGGAGGAAGTACAATTTCTGGGTCATGTGCTATCTGCTGAAGGTATAGCTATTGATCCGAGCAAGGTAGAAGAAGTCCTTAATTGGAAAGCACCTACAACTGTTCATCAAGTTCGTAGCTTCCTGGGGTTGGCAGGGTATTACCGTCGGTTTATCCCTGACTTCTCCAGAATTGCGAAGCCAATTACTGGACTGTTGAAAAATCAAACAAAGTTTGTATGGTCAACCGAATGTGAAGAGGCCTTTCAGACATTGAAGAAGTTGTTGACAACTGCACCAGTATTAGCACAACCTGATATCGAGAGGCCATTTGATATCTATTGTGATGCATCTGGAATTGGTATTGGCTGTGTTCTTATGCAAGAAGGCAGAGTCATAGCATATGCTTCTAGACAACTCAAGAAGCACGAAGAACATTATCCCACCCATGATCTTGAATTAGCTGCTGTTGTCCATTCACTCAAGATTTGGCGACATTATTTATTAGGCAATATATGTCATATCTATACGGATCACAAGAGTCTGAAATACATCTTCACTCAGTCAGAACTGAATATGAGGCAAAGGAGATGGTTAGAACTTATCAAAGATTATGACTTAGAAGTGCATTATCATCCGGGCAAGGCTAATGTGGTTGCCGATGCCCTGAGTCGCAAGAGTCATTGTCATTGCCTAATTGTAGAACCTATGCAGCGAACATTGTGTCAAGAGATGGAGCATCTGAATTTACAAAACATAGAACAAGGTTCCCTGTCCAATATTGTAGTTGAGTCCACTATCAAAGATCAGATCATTGCTGCTCAACAGAAAAGTAAGGGCATAGCCCATATTAAGGATAAAGTTAGATCTGGAAAACCAACATGTTTCAAGATTGATGAATCAGATGTCGTATGGTTCAAGGATAGGTTGGTAATACCCAAAAATCTGGAGCTGCGAAAGCAGATTCTCGATGAAGCTCATTCTACAAGATACTCCATTCATCCAGGTAGCAACAAAATGTATCATGATCTGAGAAAGAGATATTGGTGGACCAAAATGAAAATAGAAATAGCTCAATATGTGGCCAAGTGTGATGTTTGCCAGAGAGTCAAAGCAGTTCATATGAAGACTGCAGGTCCATTATATTCGTTGCCAGTTCCATCTTGGAAGTGGGAAGATATTTGTATGGACTTTATCGTGGGATTGCCTAGGACATCTACAGGCTACAATTCAATATGGGTTATTGTTGATCGTCTAACCAAGATAGCTCATTTCTTACCAGTCAGAGATAAATATCGAGCGGAGCAGTATGCAAAGCTTTATCTTGATAGAATTTTCAGTCTGCATGGGGCACCCAAGACCATTGTCTCTGACAGAGGATCATTGTTCATATCCAAGTTTTGGAAAAGTTTACATGAGTCTTTAGGAACTAAACTTATCCGTAGTTCTGTTTATCATCCGCAAACAGACGGACAGACTGAAAGGGTAAATCAAATTCTTGAAGATATGTTAAGAGCATGTGTTCTTTCCTTTGGTACTAAATGGGATGAATGCCTTCCCTTAGCTGAATTCTCATATAACAACAGCCATCAAGAGAGCATTAAAATGGCACCGTTCGAAGCACTGTATGGCCGTAGGTGCCAAACACCTTTAAATTGGTCAGAAGCTGGAGAACGTTGGTTCTTTGGACCGGATGTGGTCAAGGAAGCTGAAGAGAAAGTTAAACTCATACAAGCCAATATGAAGGTAGCTCAATCCAGACAGAAAAGCTATGCTGATAAGAGGAGACGACCGCTAGAATTCAAAGTGGGAGATTATGTCTACCTCAAGGTATCACCGATGAAAGGAGTTCATCGTTTTGGGATTCGGGGAAAGTTGGCGCCCCGTTATGTCGGTCCTTTTCAGATCCAACAACGATGTGGACCAGTCGCCTATCACGTCAAACTACCAGATCACATGTCAGCGGTGCATGATATCTTTCATGTATCTCAGTTAAAGAAGTGTCTTCAAGTACCTGACCAGGAAATCGACTTTGGTGGTGTAGAACTAGAACCTGATTTGACTTATGCCGAGTACCCCATTAGAGTCTTAGATCAGAAAGGTCGAGTCACTCGTAGACGTACGATCAAGTTCTACAAAGTACAATGGAATCAACACACTGAAGATGAAGCTACTTTGGAGTCCGAGGATTACTTAGAAGAGAATTTTCCTGACTTCTTCGCTTCTATCTAGTTGCAATACCTTGTCTATATTGTAACTTGTCTCGTTTGTCAACAGAATGGAAAAACCCCCTCGCTCGCCTTTTTGAATAAAGTTCTAAAGTGTTAGCTTGACACATTTCCTTTTCCATTACTTAGCCTTAAGTTTTAAATCTCGGGATGAGATTTCTTTAAGGGGGAAGGGTTGTAACACCTCTGGTGTTTTGACCTAATACTAAAATTTGACATGTCATCATGTGCATTGCAAAGCATTCATATAGTATAAAGTTTTGAATGCATTCACTAAATAAGGTTTATTTCATAATGTTGTTATTTCATGTGATGTGTTTCAAAAACCCTAAATACAGATCATGACCACAAGGGTCAAATTTCATGTGAGGCCATGTGTCATTTGACTCAAATAACCCTAATGGGCCATGTTACTGGTCAAAAATCAAAATCTAAGTGAAAGGAAGACAAATCAAATTTGAATTCATATTCAAATTATAAAAGTCCTTTTTGCCCCTTTTTACTAATTCAAAATCCATGAGCAATTTGGGGTTGAGGCAAAAAGCAAAATTGGAAATTAATTTATATGGATCAACTTTGGTATTCAAAGTTTTTCAAGTTTACATACAAAATTTGGAGTAATTTTGGAATGATTCAAATCTTTAAATGTACCCCAAATGTGAAATTCAAAATGGGGGCAGAATTTGAAAAAGTTTCTTAAACCAAAGTTGTAGTACTTGAAAAGTTGAGCAACTTTCATTTTTGGAGATTTTCAACTTCTTTAGAAAATTTCTGAGTAATTTGAGATATGAATGCAGTGGCAGTTCTGTAATTATTTCAAAATTTCACCTCCACCTCACTGTTTGCCGCCGGCGCCACGCGGAGTTCACCGCCGATCGGTTTTCACCGCTTTCACGCGCAGTGACATGCCCAAACCTCCGTGGCGAGTTCGCCCGTGTGCTGTCATCACCGTACGCCCTCAAGCTTGCTATAAATAGGAGTACATCGTCGTCAATCGGAGTTTTCCCGTCGACTGTTCGCCGCCGGTGACCTTGCTGCGATCGCCCAATTCATCCTCGTCGGACCACCTCAAGCCAATTGCGTTGGCCGGCAGCTCCGCCTTGCCCTGCCGCTCATTCCTGACCTGCTCGCCTCGCTTCTAGCCGATCGGCACCACCGCGCGAAGGCATCTTCTTCGGAGCCGGCCGAAGCTCCGCCGCGACTGCCTCACTGTGGCCAGGCTACTCCAGACTATCTCCGACTGCACCAAGCCCATCATCGTAATCCCGGTGAGCTCCTGAGCGTGTTGCTCACTCTTCCTTTGACTCTACTGCACCGTAGCCCTAGTTACAACGATCACCGTCGGGTCCGAGCCGCCATGGCCGGCGTCGAGTTCCATCCGGTGTACCCTTTTCTGTTCTGAGGCTCGGGAAAGATGCGCGACTTTGTGTAGATCATGTAGGAGCAATCCGTATCGTCGGAGAGTCACCACCGGCGTGTTTTGCTAGCCGGAACTGGCCGCGCCACCGTGCGGCTTCGTTGTGTCGCTGACAGCGGGCCCAGGCTGTCAGTGAAGCTGAGGAAGAAGAACAATACTGATTTTTGTTTTCTGATTTTGAATAGTGCAGCAATTTGGCAATTTTGTAGGAATTTATTTATACATCCAAAAATTCTGAAAATTTGTGGGTAGCTTCTGTGCATGTTCTAGTATGATTTAAAAATTGGAAACATAGAATTTGAATATAGTTTTAATGTTCAAATATTTGGTCCTTTAATTGAAAAATGCAATTTCCATGATTTTTGTAGGTCACTATATAACTCCAAAAATTATGAAATTTATTTTGGTACACTAATTTATCATGAGGAAGCTTACATAAAAATTTGAGCTTAATTGGACAAAGTTTATTTTATGACTAATGTAGACTTACTTATTTAATTAATTATTCATTTAATCAATGTTTAATCAATTAAGATTGTTTGACTTTAGAATTGTTTGTTGACCTTGGGTCATTAAATTATAATGATCCTTAGTATCTTAATTAGTATTTGAACTAATATCTAATCTATAATTAGTAAATCTTAATGACATTTCATGTGATAACAAAATTCATTAATACGTTAACTCGTCGAAACCCTAAGTGTTGATTAGTGTTGGATCTTGTTTTGGTCATGTTTTGTGACTAGTAGGGTTCTAAGATCCATTATGTCAAGTCACATGTGTGATTCTTAATGATAGGGTTACAGGTTGGTTTTGTTGGCTTGCAACTGTACCGCGAAATAAAATCGTTTGCGGGTGTTGTTTTTACATTTCATGTGCCGTGAAAGCATCATGTTTACATTATCATCATGTTAAAGCATACGTTATCATTTCGTGTAGAACCCAAGAACGAAACGATTCTAGTTGAGCAAGTTCTGGAAGAATCCCCGGTTGTCACGGGATTCGATAATTGTGGTACTGAACCGGAATTTGAGATCGTCAACAAAGGCAAGCCCCGGTTTATGCATTAAGCCCTTACCTTGTTTACTTTGAAAAGTTTATCACCTATGTTACTTATTGCATTAAGTTGTTTAATTCAAATGTTACCTACTTGATGCATTACCTACCTTGATAATTGTTTACCATCCTTGAAGATGTTTTCATTTACAAAGGCGTAGAATGCTTAGTATGCTTTATGGTAGGCTTTCAAAGTAAAAGTTTCGATACAATCAAAGATGGCATACTGGCCAAAGAAAGAAAGAAGGTAGAATGAACTAGAGACTAGTCGGGTAACTTATCTTGAATGTTGGGTAATGTTGCCGGCTATGTCGCTTAAAGGCCACTCATTGTGGATCTTCTGAACGAGACACTTTGTAGTACTGGTCACATACTCCGGTAAGCCTACTTCGGCTAATCCGATACTAAGACGAATGCCCACGCACTGGGAGTGGAGAGATGGCGGGAGTAGCGTGTACCCTCGTGGCTGGAATGTGGCCGGATTTGAGGTGTGCTGTGCTCTCGGGTGGCGTGGAGACGGCTTAGTATAGGAAGATCCGGTAGCGAGGTTGATATATGCAAGATTAAGTTCTACATATGTTGTGTGATAAGGAATCCCCAGCTGGGACTTGAATCAATTCGAATTGCCGGTGCTCCGCGGATATGGAGACTTGATTCATTACAGAAGCAATGTAGTACTGGTGAATTACTAAAATATGAGAAAAAGAATGGAATGAGAAGGAATGGAATATGGGAAATGTATATTTAGTTGAGATAATGAACTAAAAGAACTTAGTGGTAAACTTGAAAATAGAATGAAGGATAGTAAGCTTTTGGCAAAGAACTTTTGAATCTTGCTACATCCTTACCTTGCCCCAAATCCCTGCATCTCTAAAGTCTTACACCCCGTTACGTCGGGTTAGTCTTGTTGAGTACCTTTGTACTCAGGGTTTGTTAACCCTTGTTGCAGGTGAGTCGCATGCGCAGGCTTGTTTTGGTCCCTGCTGCATGTCAGTGTTTGAAGTCAACGATGATGATGAGGAGTAATGAATGGCCTTTGGACAAGGCACTAGTTTGTATGATAAATAAAGTTAATGTAATATTATCCCGCTACTATGGTTGTATAACACTTATGGTATTGTAAGTTTGAAAACAACTGGTTTGTAATTATGTTATCTTAAGACTTCCGCTATCTTTTACTCTGGTATATATTTGAATAAACTGTTGTAATCTGCAATGACTGTGATTGGGATCCTGTTTGAAAAGAGAATCGTGGATGATTCGGGATTCCCGAGGACACCCGACAGACCTGTTGAGTTGTTGGGAACTCGTGTACGCTATCCGAGGTCTGTTAAGACAACGATAGGTGCATGTGGGCCCGATTCCTTAGGAGGTTCTGCCACACCAAGCTTGCGAGTACGGAACGAGGCCAAGCCTCAAAAGTGACAGTTGATCTTTGTCAGCGGCAGTTGATTTTTCTCAGATCCTTCAGATGGCTTGTACGAAGAATGTCGGAGGTGGTCCCGATGATGAGGATTCGAGCCCCCTGCCTCGCTAGCCTACCGAACTAAAAGGCAAGGCGACAAAGAAGTTGGAAGTAAGGAAGTGGAAGTATCTAGATGCAGATACAGCGAGAGCCGCTACAGTTGTAGAGGCCGCAGAGCGTGCTGAGAGAGGAGGTGCTCGTAGTGGAGTCCAGATTGCTGATTAGCTTTCACCAGAAGCCAGGGCTTCACTTGAGCGAGTTGAGCACCTTCATGGTGGTCCAGCTGGGACTCTCATGATTGGCGAACGGCATGTTGCCATTGATGAGGTTCAGCCTCAGGGGGAGCCATAGCAGCATCCACAGGTAGCAAAGCAGACTCAGGAGCCACAACTAGCACAACAGACTCAAGAGGGTGAGCAGGCCGAGCAGGCTGAGGAGACAGAGCCGGCACCACAGCCACAGTTACGCCACTTTGGTCGTACTCATGTTCTAGTCATGCTGAGGGCAGACACTTAGCGGAGGGGTTCTTGTCCACCGCCTTGACCACAGGGTCCGCCTCTAGTGACCCATCTTGACCTGAGGGCCGCCACGGCCAAGCAGGTGCAGCAGCTAAGGTTCATGGACTTTGAGGCATGGTTTCCACCTAGGAGGGATGAGAGAGCATCAGAGGGATTCTATACACCCTTGCAGGAGGATTTCTATAATGCCTATCTCAATAGTGGAGCAGTTTTCAGATCATAGAGGGTGTGCAACATAGAGTCTATAGTAGTAGTAGCTGGAAAGCACATTCGCCCATATCTATCCTATTTGCCAGGGCTGACAGATCTGATCGGACAGACAGGCCTATATGTTCTATCTTGGGTTCGATAGTTCTATGCTACTCTCTAGATTGACCCACACCACAGGTTTATACACTTTACATTCGGAGGTAGAGACTATCGGCTAACGAGCACTAGGGTCAGGGAGATTCTCAGGCTTCAGGAGCAGCTAATCAGGCTCCATGAGGTGTGCTATGGATAGACCATGCCCCCAGACGCCCTCATGGTGGTATGGTACCATCTACGGACTTGGTTCGTCACTGTTTCATAGAGCCTTTTAGCGAGGGGTCATGAAGGAACCCTAGTGATCTCACTCCCACTGCTCATGTGATTGAGGCTATCATGAGGAGGACTTTACTTCCGAGGATGGGATATAGAGAGGGATTGACTTGGATTCAGCTATGGCTTCTCAACTCCCTGATGCAGCAGATAGTTTTTGATATTTGGGATCTTCTTCTGTCAGAGATGGAGGACACTATAGCTGAGGGCTTCAGAGGTCACAGGCAGCTACCCTATGCTCACTAGATCACATTCCTTATCCATAGAGCCATTACAGTTAGGTCGCCTAAGATGATTGCTGAGTACAGTGGTGCCACTATAGAGTTTCTTGCTTATAACCTGACTCAGATGATCCGCCACAGTACACCACAGGCACCTAGCCAGCCGTGCTGTCATCCAGAGGTGCCAGAGATTATAGCCTAGTAGGATGATATTATCTGGGGTATTACATCCACAGAGGAGGAGCAGCTTGCTCAGCAGGAGGGGTTGGTCACTAGCGAGCCTAGTAACAGTTCTGATGATGACTACCAGCCTATTTCTTAGATGCCTCCACGATGACATGATGCTGAGGCTGGTAGCTCCAGTTCAGCGCCACCTACCACATAGATAGACCCCGCTCTTCTTGCTATACTTGAGCGGATGAGGTAGGATCAGGCACGACAGGCTCAGGAGACAACTGCTACATTTGCTCAGTTCCAGACTCGACAGGACAAGTTCTAGTGATAATAGCTAGTTATTCAGCAGCAGACATAGGCTCTATAGCAGCAGTAGCAGGCCATGCATTAGCAGCAGATCCTCATGTAGTAGTAGCTTCTTGGATTCATGCAGCATGTAGTGACAGCGATTGGGGCCCCACCGCCATAGGCTTCGCCCTAGCTTGGTTAGCCTGCCACCACTTCGATGACTCCAGCGTTACAGCCTAGTGGGCTTCAGAGTTAGGGACAGCCACTAGCACAGTATGCTTCAACTATAGAGCAGGTGTCCTAGTGGTTCGCTTTGCTAGTGGTAGCCCCGTAGTTCACACCACTTCAGACAGACTTCACACCGGCACAGACGTCGTCACTGCTAGTGCCTGACACTTCAGTCTCTAGGAGTCTTGGAGCCTCCTTAAGTGAGTTGATAGGGCAGCCCACTCCTCCATACCTACATGTTCTAGGTCCTTCTATGGCTACACCTATCACAACGACTACAGAGATGCTCCCCTCCTTAGTGGCATCATCAGAGCCGGCTGCTTCAGTTATACCAACATAGCCTACAGCAGCACCAGTTCCTGATCTGACCTAGACTGCTTCAGCATCAATTCTAGCTACAGAGGATCAGACAGCTCAGAGCTCAGGATCATATGATAATGGCACCCAGTTCCACCTCGCTCCTCATACCTCAGTGCCTGGCTCGTCCGCTGCAGCCCTACCGACCGACCCTTAGGTTTTGGTGTTTGACACCAAAGGGGGAGAGGGTTCGAGTATGTTAGGCTTAGGGGGAGCTATTTATCTAGGGGGAGCTTAGTTATTATATTAGCTTATCTATTTCATTTGGAGTTTTTATATGTGAGATACACTATTATGCATTTATGTGTGTGATACATTATGCATTCATGTTTACTACTATTTATGTGATAGTAATATCTATGTGATCGTGATGCATGATATGTGTGCTCTCTACTTTGATTTTTTTATATGTCATATCACTTGTGCTATGCTCATTTGCCTTTGCTTCCATGTTTTACTCCGATGCAAATGAGCTTCATTACTTGTACTCATGCTTATTTCATATCTTTTGAGTACATCATGTTGGCTTGGGTCATATAAGCTTATCTAACACTCTTGTTCTTATTGCCAAAAGCTTATATGAACCAATCATGTTAAAAACCTCATCTCTTTCACATACTCTAGATAGTATTGTAATCAATCACCAAAAAGGGAGAGATTGAAAGCATCTAGGCCTCCAGTTGGGTTTTGGTGATTAATGACAATACGTGATTACTGTGACTAACGTGTGTTTTGTAGAAACAATTAAGTTAGGTCACGGTAATGGAGATCGAATGGGCAATCAAGGTTGTCATGCCCCTATGATGGAAATTGTTTCAGTTTTTAAAGGATGGATGACAAGTTTAAGGATGGACTAGTTCTAAGTGTCGATTGGAGTTGGAGAGACACTTAGAGTAGTTTAGGACTTTGTTTTTCCTTTGGCCATACTATTAAGGGGGGTATGAACGGGTATCTTGACCTAGGTGAGTCTAGTAAGTTAGGTGTGGTGCACACTTGTTAAAACTAGCACTAGGTAGCTCCACAATAGCCCTTTGATCTAATGGAGCAAACTTCATTCACATATGATCAAGAGTTGGAAGTGAATGGAGGGTCAAATACTGACCGAACGCTGGCTCCGGTGTGACTGGATGCTGGCTTAGGGTTTGATCAGTTCATTTGACCAAGGTGAAAGCGTCTAGAAGTGACCGGACGCTTGAGGTCATGTCACTGGACGCTGAGGGCCAGCGTTTGGTCGACTCCAGTAAGGTCCTAGAGAGAGAGAATCCTGATCAGACACGTCCGATCAATGTTGACTGGACACTGATCAGGTTCCGACTACTAACCGAACGCTGCTCAGCAAGTGACCGAACGTTGGGGGTCCAGAGTCCAGTCAACATCAGTAAGGTTCCAGTGAAGGGAAAACATGACCGAACGCGTCCGGTCAACACTTAACCACTAGAGTTCGGGGTGTACTGACCGGTGCATTCGGTCCACATGACTGGAGCGTCCGGTCACCCCGTAGAGGCACATAACAGTTCATTTTTTAGTCGGTGTTATAAATACAACCTCCACTCGTGTATGGGGGTACTTTTGCTTATTCCAACAGCTGAGAAACACCTTAGAGAGTGCCAAGAAGAGCAAGGTCCTAGTGAGGTGATTGAGATTTGAGAATCCAAAAGAGAGCCCTCATTAGTGAAGATCAAGAGTACCAAAGTGTGCATCCACCTTCTCATTAGGCTTGTCGTGGTCAAGTGAGAGTTTATGCTTGTTACTCTTGGTGATTGCCATCACCTAGATGGCTTGGTGGTGATTGGGAGCTTGGTGATCACCCGACAGAGCTTGTGGGTGACCCAACTCAAGTTGTGAGCGGTTGTGGGTGATTCGCCACGATGGAGTGTCGAAGAATCAATCCGTAGAGAGCACTTGATCCTTGCGCGGATCAAGGGGGAGCTTAGGTTGCCATGCTAGAGTAGGATTGGAACTTAGGTTGCCATGCTAGAGTAGGATTGGAACTTAGGTTGCAAGTCTTTTGTGCGGTAGAACAATTAGAAATACTTTCTAGGCACAAGGGGTTAATTGGGCTAACCATAGGATTTAATTATTGCAAAGAAATTTAGAAATAGCCCAATTCACCCTCCCTCTTGGGCATCTTGATCCTTTCACATGACTCTGCTCGGCGCTTCCTGCAAGACCTCAGGAAGATATCCTGAAGATACTATGAGATCTGTTAGGATACGTATGATTCCAAGATTCCTATAATCTGTTATTACTTTCTGGTTATCTCTCAAATCTAACTGACTTGTAACCCTGCCCCCAGACTATATAAGGCGGGTAGGGACCCCCTCCAAACTCATGCAATATCATACGATAGCTAATACAAACCAATAGACCATAGGAGTAGGGTATTACTAATAGCCTGAACCTGTCTAACTCGTGTGTCTCTATTGCCTTCTTGTTCTTGATCACGCGCTTCTCTGCCGATAAATCTACCTTTGCGGGATACCCCTCGGAGGAATGCCAATGATATTCTATCGACAGTTGGCGCGCCAAGTAGGGGATTGCGTGCTATTTCCTTGTCGAACAAGATGACTTTTTTCATAGGCTCTTTGTCCCTCCCGCAGCTTGGCTAGATCTTCACGGTCGGATTGATCTCGTGGATCATCAACGCTAACAGAGTCAGAGAGCTCCTCGAGCCGATGCAGATTGATTCTACACCAATCACCCCCACACCTGTGACTACGGATCTGATCTTGGAATCACCTCCGAGGTCACCTTCATCAACAACTCACCGCCTGCTTCCTCACTACCAGAGGAGGCAGATAAACAACGACGATCTAATCGCATCAATCGATCAGGTTGGTCAGAAGGTCGCCGATTGCCTCTCCATCACTGAATCGGCTTTGGACACTCTGGTCCAGTGTCGACCACCCTCTGATCTAGATCTACCAGAGGCTGCTCAGAAAACTCTAGGAGTTGCGGCTCTGCCCTTTAGGCTCACCAATGTCACCGCCACCTTCCAAGATGCCCTAAGGGACAAATTCACCGACCAGGTAGGAGACGTCCATCATCTCGCCGACCAGCTTCCGCTAGCTATCAACATGCTACACATCAGTCAGTGCCCTGGTGCGTCCCTCTAGACCATCCTAGAAGAAAATTTGGACTCCGAGTCTCAAGGCTCTATGGAAACCCTCGCTGAAACATTCACCGAGCAACTTCCTCTCACTCCTTTTTGAGGTGGCGTGATCTTCAACGTTAGCGTCGACAGCCCCCTTAGAATGGTGAAACTGAGGAGGAACGCGCCGCTCGTGAGAATCAGAACGTCAACAACGCACAACGCTGAGCAAACGAGATTACCCTTGCGATGGCCGAGCAGCAGCTTGACTCGCAAGGAAGGCCACTCTAGCGCAACCTCGATGGCAAATTTCTCTACGTTGATGGCCACGACGTCTACAAGGCTCCAAGCTCCAACCTGGCCATGGCCGCCAATGAGCTCGCTCGGCTCCCGTAGACACCGATGGTCGCCAAGGTTGCCGCAATGCTTAAAGCAGCACATTGCCAGGTCAATGAAATCCACCAGGATCAGGGACCTTCTTACTCCATAACCTCGATTCACTGATCAGTCGTCACAAGATCCGATCACCGCCTAAGTCGCTTCACCGACCAACGTCGCGATGATAGGCAACCCCTCTAGGGCGGAGCTAGGGACAACTGCATTGAACATCACCGCCAACCCGACTCGGAGGTCGACCAGGATGTTCGAGTGCACCTCAACAATCTCTGAGATGCACGACAACATGTTGACGAATGCCGCTTCGGTCGCCATGAAGATGAAGTACGTCACCGCTAGGAGTACGAGCAAGAGTACGATAACCCAGACTCAGCTCTTGAGCCACTTGTTGATGGCAACGCTACAGACGACAGCGCCGACAACCCCGAGGGGCCCCCAGCATTCAGAAGGGCGCTCCGAACACTTTAGTGGCCCCAAGGTTTCAAAATCACTGGGGTCGAGCCCTACGAAGGAAGGATGAACCCAGCACAGTGGCTACAGGCTTATGCCACTACTGTCCGCACCGCCGGAGGAGACACTAGTGTCATGGTGAACTATCTTCCTATTATGCTCACGCCAGCCGCCATGAGCTAGTTTACAAGCCTTGCCCTAGACTCCATCGGATCCTAGGAAGAGCTGAAAAAAGTCTTCACCAACAATTACATGGCTACGTGTACTCAGCTGGGCACCAAGCATGATCTGAAACGCATCAACCAGAAGCCATCCGAGCTCCTCCATAGCTACATCTAACGTTTTTCGGAGATGAGTAATTCTATTCCCAATATCACAAAAGCTAAGGTCATCACCGCCTTCATCCGAGGACTCCACCACCGCGAGCTTCGCTCCAAGTTCAACCGTAAGCCACCCATAGGGATTGGCGAGATGATCACGACCACCAACCAGTATGCTAATGCCGAGGAAGCCAAGGTACGCTTCAACGAGGATGCAGGTACTCATCGCCCAACACGCCGCTATGACGACTGCCCCGACGACCGCCGCTACACGACCGCCGCTACGATGACCATAGTTACCATCGTGACAGCGCCTGTGATCGGCCTAAAGGACTTAAGTCTGGCCAAAATCACCGCCGCTAGCCAGACCACATCATCGCAATAAACCTTGGGCCAAGCGCAACTACGATGAGCAATACAAGAAGATCCTCGAAGGTCCATGCCATCTCCACAAGAACACCAAACATAAGATGAAGAACTGCATCAGTTTGGCTAAGGAGTTCTAGGACAAAAAGCTGGATGACGACACCAATGATGGAGCCGGAGGCCGCCGACCACCTAGGGGCAATAACAATGCCTTCTAGGACCACGACAAGGTGGTCGCCACCATCTTTGGGGGCCTCGCCTCCACCGAGAGCAGAAGAGAATGGAAGCTCACCGCCCAGCGAGTGCTTGCCATCACTATGGAAGATGTCGCCGACAACCCTAGCTATTGCCCATGGTCCGAGGTCCCAATCACCTTCAGCAGGGCCAACCAGTGGGCGAACATCCCCTACATAGGGCATTTCCCCCTCGCCCTCGACGCAACTATCTAGAAAGTGCTTTTCAGGAAAGTGCTCATCGATGGTGGGAGCGCTCTGAATCTCCTCTTCGCCGAAGCCCTAAAGGAGCTAGGCCTCGGGTTAGCAGATCTCGAAACTGCTTGGAGAGATCACCCTACCAGTACAGTTTGGTATGGCAAGCAACTACCATGTTGAGCACATCAACTTCTATGTCGCCGACTTCAACACAGCCTACCACGCCATACTTGGTTGGCTAGCTCTGGCCAAGTTCATGGATGTACCGCACTACGCATACCTAGTGCTAAAGATGCCCTTGTCTATAGGAGTCCTGGCCTTGTGGGCCAACCTCTCCATTGCCTATGCCTACGAGATAGAGAGTCTCACCCTCGCTAAAGCCACTGACCTCTCCATCTAGATGGCTAGCATGGTCACCGAAGCCAAGACAGTGTCCACCGACAACATGGAGATCCTAGAGCTGGAGCCTCCTTGCGCCTCCGCCAAGTCCAAGGAAATCAAGGAGGTCGGCCTCAGCCTCGACGACCCCTCCAAGACCATCAAGATTGGGCTCACCTCGACCCTAAATAGGAAAGCATGCTCATCTCCTTCCTATGTACCAACACCGACGTGTTTGCTTGGAAACCTACAGACATGCCGGGGGTACCACGGGAGAAGATCGAGCACTCCTTGAATGTTTCGCTGACTGCCAAACTGATCAAGCAGAAGCTCCACCGATTCGCACCAGATAAGAAGGAGGCTATTAGGGTAGAAATAAAATAGCTCTTAGCTGCTAGATTCATAAAAGAAGTGTATCATCCTGAGTGGTTAGCAAACCCTATTCTCGCTCGAAAAAAGAATAAAGAATGGAGAATGTGTGTTGATTACACTAATCTTAACAAACACTGCCCTAAAGACCCCTTTGGTTTGCCTTGGATAGATGAGGTTGTAGACTCCACCGCTGGCTGCGAACTGCTCTCCTTCCTTGACTGTTACTCCAGCTATCACCAGATCTCCCTCAAGGAAGAAGACCAGATCAAGACATCGTTCATCACACCCTTCAGTGTGTACTACTACATCACCATGTCCTTCGGACTCAAGAACGCTAGGGTGACCTATCAAAGGGCTATCCAGATGTGCCTTGATCAATAGATCAGCCACAACATCTAAGCTTACATTGACGATGTGGTCGTGAAGTCCAAGACCGCCGATGATCTTATCGCTGACCTCGAGGAAACGTTCGCCAACCTGAAAAGGTACCGATGGAAGCTAAACCCTTCAAAGTGCATCTTTGGAGTTCCATCCGATGTACTCCTAGGCTACATTGTCAGGGCACGAGGCATTGAGCCCAACCCTGACAAGGTCTCTACCATCACCAACATGAAACGACCAACATGCGTCAAGGATATACAGAAGCTTATAGGCTGCATGGCTGCTTTAAGCCGCTTCATATCGCGCCTCGGCGAAAAAGGGCTACCGTTCTTCAAACTCCTCAAGGCCTCCGAGCACTTTTCCTGGTCAGAAGAGGCAGACACAGCCTTCGAACAACTCAAGTTGTTTCTAACAAAGCCTCCGATCATGACAGTGCCACGGCCAGATGAAACTCTCCTAATCTACATCGCTGCTACTTCTTGTGTCATCAGCACAGCCATTGTGGTCAAATGTGAGGAGACCGGGCATGCCTATAAGGTGCAACATCTGATATATTTCATCGGTGAGGTTCTTAACGAGCCCAAGACTCGTTATCCTTAGGTCTAGAAGCTGCTATACGCCATTCTGATTATGTCGCGTAATCTCCGCCACTACTTTGAGTATTACAAGAATGCCATGGTCACCGAGTTCCCTCTGGGGGATATCCTCTACAACAAAGAGGCCAATGGCTGTATCATCAAGTGGGCTGTCGAGCTCAGCACTTACTCCATTGAATTCAGAAGCAGGCCTACCATCAAGTCTCAGGCACTTGCTGATTTCATCGCTGAGTGGACCGAGATCCAAGAGCCCATCGCTGCCACCTGCCCTGAGCACTAGGTCATGTACTTTGATGGCACCCATAACATCAATGGTGCTAGTGCGGGCATTCTATTTATTACACCAACCAAGGATAAGCTTCGATACATTCTCCGGATACACTTTTCGGCCTCCAACAACGCTGCCGAATATGAAGCATATCTCCACGGACTCCGTATAGCCGTTGAGCTCGATGTTAAATGCCTCATGGTATATGGGGACTCCACGCTAGTCATCAACCAACTCAATAAAGACTGGTCATGCTCCAGCAAGAAGATGGATGCATATTGCGCTAAAATCAGGAAGCTTGAAGGGAAGTTCTACGGTATCGAGTACCACCACATGGTACTTGATCAAAATCAGCTCGCCGATCACCTATCCAAGTTAGGCTCCTCTTGTGCTGTGATTCTGCTGGGGGTCTTTGTTCAAGATCTTCTAGTGCCATCCATTAAGGAAGATAAGGAAATTCAGGAGGTTCCCCCCGCCGAGCAGCTGGCACTTACGGTACCTTTGCCGGCCGCCGATTGGAGGGAATAGTTCATCAAGTACCTCTCCAGTGCCAATGTACCCGTCGATAAGACTAAAACCTAATGCATAATTCGTCGAAGCAAGCATTATGTGCTGGTGGACGGTGACTTGATGAGGAAAAGTGTTAAGAAAGGGATACTGCAAAAATGCATCACCCACTCGAAATTCAGTCTGGTTCCTGCGGCAACCATGCGGCCTCGAGAACACTGGTCGGCAAAGCTTTCTGAGCTGATTTTTACTGGCCCACGGCCATCTCTAATGTAGAAGACCTCGTTCGACGTTGTGAAGGATGCTAATTTTTCACCAAACAAATACACGTGCCTGCATAAGAACTACAGACAATCCCAGTTTCCTGGCCCTTCACATGCTAGGGACTGGATATGATTGGGCCTTTCAAGCTAGGGCTAGGTGGCTTTCGGAACGTATATGTTGCCATTGACAAGTTCTCCAAGTGGATCAAGTATAAACCGCTCGTCTCGGCTACTGCAAAGAAAACAGTCGAGCTCTTCGAAGATATTATCCACAGATTCGACCTCCCAAAAAGCATCATCACTATAACAACCCAGAAATCCACACACCAAAAATCACAACTACAAAATTTTTCTTAAAACTCCCATGTGATGATGAGTGTCATGTAAAGTAACCCAACCCAGGAGTTGCATTAGGCATAACCCCAACCCAAGACAACACATAAGCATGGCATGTCATTTGTTGATTATGATTATTTGATTTTCTAACAAAATAAAATGTTGCATACAATGTTAACTTAAATTGTGATTTGGATTCTCATTGCTTTATGTTATGCTTAACAATTCCATAAAGTTATTATTAAACAAAATTCCCTAAACTCCAATGAACAAGTTACCTCAGTTTTAAATTCAAATTCTAAACCAAATTTGAATTCAAACAATGGAAAAGAAATGAAAAATAGGAAAAAGAAAAGGAGAAGAAGGCCTCCTAGCTAGCTGCTCGGCCCAACCCGTGTGACAAACTATCGGCCCAGCCCTCCACTTCTCCCCCTCCACTGGCCCACGCGCGCAGTTGCAGGCCGGCCCCAACTCGCGCGCAACAGCCCAGCTCACGGCCCAGCACGTCGCCCACGCCCACGTGCCCTGCTGCCTTCGCCAGCTGCCACTGCCACTTGGCCCCACGCGTCAGCCACACGTTGCCCACGCCCGCGTGTTTCCCCGTCTCACTTGCAGCCGCTGCCGCTGGACCCCGCATGTCAGCCCTCCTGTTCTTCTTCTCCACGCCGCGCTCAACCGCCGCGCGACCAAGAGCCGACAGCGGTGGCAGGGGCGGGCCAGGGGTCATGCCTGGGGCATGGTCCTATCTCCCCCTTGGCGCATCGCCCACGCGACCTCCACGTAACCACCCCACGCTGCAATGCCGTTCGATGCCCATGGTGCATCACCAAGCATCCGCCCATCCGTCGAAGATGGAGCTCGGAGCTCCGGCTATAAAGCCACGGCCTCGGTTGCCCTAGCACTCATCCCATTGCCCACCGCCACCTCGGTGGCCATCCACTGCGCACCCGAACCAAGAGAGAGGAGGGAGAAGGGAAGGAAGAGTGGCAAACGCCGAAGCCGCTGTAGGAGGGGAGATCGCCGGAGCCGGGAGCGACGCCGTCGTCTACATCACCGACACGGTTTGGCACGACACTGCACGGCTTCCATAGCTTCATGGCCTCGAATCATCACGGCACCGCCATCCATTCTCCCACGCCACCTAAGGTGAGCCTTCCAGTCTCTCTTGCCGCCGGACCCTGCTATTCGGCCATGGCGCCCCACGCCTGGAGCGCGTAAGCCAGTGCCTTGCCTCAGCCACTTGGAACACCCGCACCCACGCACACGTCTGTGACCACGTCGTGACCACCTCGCTGGAGCCCCGTAGCGACCCACGTGCCTCACCGTCATCACCGTTCGCCGTGGCCGCCAGGAAGCCCTACCGGCCACAGGAGAACCCGAAGCCTCGCCTTGAGCCTAGACGTCCCCGCTGTGTCCCCACGCATCCGTAGAAGCATACATGCCCCACCGAGATGTTTCACCATGACCGTAGCCACCTCACCGACGCCGCCGTCGTGCTCAGAAGGGCGCCGCCGTGGCCAAAGCCACTGGAGGCCCTGGAGGACCCCTCGACCTGCCCAACATGCCCGCTGGTGCGTTGTGTCGCCCACGCGTGCCACAGAACTGGCCTATGTCATAGCCCCACGCCATTCCCGCACGCCGGTGGAGCTTGAGCCACCGCTCGCCATGGCCAGCACCTTGGGGAGCTCTGGTCACCACCTTGACCCCGTAGACGCAGTCGCCATGGCCCGGGGAAGTTTTTCCCCTCCCCAATCGGACACCAGCGCCACCGTAGGGACTCACAGCAAGCTCGCCGCCGGTAGGAGCGCCGCCACGGGAAAAACAGGGGAACACCCCCCCTCTCGCTGGCACCCGAGCGTGAGCTCGGTGCACATGAGCCAAGCCAAGGAGAAGAGACGGTGGACTCGGTCCACCATGCGCCCTGCCATAGGTCTATGGACCATGAGCGTTGGTCCACCGTGAACCACACGGTGTGAGCCACGCTGTGGACACAGCCCAATAAGAGCCCACGGCCGTGACATGGCAGCGTCATAGCGTGCCACGTGTTCGGCCCGGCCCGGCCCAGACCGACCCAACCCGAAGCCCAACCGGCCCAGTTCGGACCCGGCCCGTATTGACCGTTGACCTGGCCCCACCTGTCAGTGACACGGACACTGTGGACCCACACGTCAGACGTTGACGTCATGATGACGTCACATGGGACCCACATGTCAGAAGCCAGCACAGCCGAGGTGACGTGATGCTGACGTCACGCTGACATCAGCTGCTGACGTCAGCAGACCAGGCCCACATGTCAGTGACCGTGACTGTTGACCATTGACCGTTGACTGACATTGACTGGCGTTGACTTTGACCAGACCCACCTGTTAGTGACCCAATAGACTTTGGCCCCACCTGTCGGTGTGGACGACGTTGATGACGTCATCCTGACATCATGCTGACGTCAGCTGGGACCCACCCGTTAGCTCAGAACCTTGATGCTAATGTCATGCTGATGTCAGCAAGCCACGTGGACCAACCACAGCATGACACGTGTCAGCCCAGGATTAATTCAGCCTTTTTGCATTTTCAGAAATAGATTTAATCTTCGGAAATTCATAACTAATTCATACGACCTCGGAAAAATACAAAACTAGGACCAAAATTCATCTAAAATCAAGCTCTACACAATGGACCCATGTTTGAGTGCATTTGGTTCTTTTGAATTTTCATTGCTTCTTTGTGCTATTCTATAGATGTCGCTAACACGACTATAATGCGGTCGTTTGCAGACTCGGAGGAGAATCTGACGGACGAGGACCGTGAGTACCGTGAGGAGAACGGAGACGACTACACTGAAGGTGCCACATCCCACCCAATCTCGTAGCACCTATTACGCATGGCTAATATAGAACTGCTATCGCTTTACTTTACTGCTACAAATATATTATGCTAGGACTTGCATGGTAGTATGCTTGCTTGAAAACCTTCACCTTGACGCAACCTTACCCCTGCATACCCTGCTATTAGGCTAGACACACACTTGCTATATATATTTCATTGCTTATACTTCTACTACGCTTATACTACGTGCGTGGTGGAAACTAGTGTTACCTGGACTATGGGGAGAGTGCTGCGTGTGTGACTTGGGTGTGTGGAGGGTGAGGGTTGTGTCGACCAAGTTGGAGTATACGACGAGCCTGGGGCAAGTCTTGCAATGGGGTGCTACCTAGGTACCCCTGGAATGGATACATGTGGTGGGTAAAATGGTATATGAGGTGGACCTGGGTGTGAACCTGTAACGGGTGGAGCTCGGGATGGAGGTGCTGTGGTGGCACGGTAAATGGAAACCCTGATGGAGACATTCTGGCTTGGTCATCCCTAAGGACCTACTAGTACTCAGATTCACCGGGAAGCCTTACATACCACTCGCCCTATATGGTGCGGGACGGCTGGACTACTTGGTAGGATATTGCCACTACTGCTAGGTTGATAGCGGATAGTGTAAGGAGGTACGGGGCACGGAGAATTTCCCCCACACCCTTCCGAGACTTCATGGAGACCTTGTGGACCCGGCTCATGACTCATAGTTTCAGCCACCCCAGATTTGACTTGGGGTGAACCAGGGCTAAATGGTAGAGTGGCATTATCCTAGGCTAGCAAGCAGCCGGAATCAGCCTAGTTGATGACGGTCAGCAAGGAAGGCAGATCTTGTGGTTATGTAAAACCTCTGCAGAGTGTATGGTTGATCGATCGATACATGTGCCAACTTGTTGGCTATGGACCTTTCCTGGGTTTCGCTTAAACTAGATAGTGAGATGAGTCCTTCTCTTCTTTCCCCGTGAGAGAGTGTCGGTCGCAGCCAGGGGCTACGGGCCTTGAGACAGTGCCGAGAGGGAGTTGGCCTGTCGACTGAGCAATGGTATGGTATGGTGATGGTGTGGAGATGGTGGTATGTCATCCCAGGATCGAAACCTGGCTCCGGGATGGGAATGGGTGGAATAGGTGTGGGAATGGTGTTAAAACTGGACAAACTATTACTATTTACTTGATATGCTATTGCATAGGAAACCCCAGCCTTATAGGTTCACTTTGCTTATACCCAACTTGCATCTAATTTCCACAAAGCAATGCTCATAGGGATGGGAGTGGCTAGTACAAATCGTACTGATAAATTTTGGCACACAGGTTCTGCTGAGGAGTATAGCTCCGAGGAGTTTGACGGATGAGGGGTTCGTGCCTACGCTCGAGTTTGGCGATCCTATCTTCAAGCTGTTCTGAATGAATGCTACTTTTGATTCCGCCAATGCGGTGATGTAATAAATTATGTAATTCCGCACTATTTGTACTCTGATATTATCGTCGTATGGATGTGATATTCGACTGGAATTTGGGTAATATGATCTACAACGATCTTATTACACTTCGACGCTGTGCATTTCCCGTCGTGGAAATTGGGTCGTTTCAATCACCGACCTTGGAACTACATTTACTGGTCATCACTTTTGGGATTTCTGCGAAGACCGGTGCATCTTCGTCAAATACGTCTCTGTTGCCCATCCTAGAGCCAACGGCTAGGTTGAACAGGCGAACGGCATGATCCTTGATGCCCTCAAAAAGAGACTATATCAGAAAGAAGAAAAGCATCTAGGCAGATGGCTCAAGGAGCTACCAGCTGTAGTCTAGGGACTGCGCACTCAAGCTAGTCACAGCACTGGTGTGTCTCCATATTTCTTGGTCTATGGCTCAGAAGCCATACTACCAGCGGATATTGCCTTTCGAGCACCTAGAGTGGAAAATTATGATGAAGAGCAAGCCGTAGCTGTTCAGACAGAGGACGTCGACAGGACCGAGGAAGAACACCTAATCACTTGCATCCGCACAGCCAAGTATCTAGAAGGCTTGCGGAGGTACTACAACCACAACATCAAAGGTCATTCATTTGCTATCGGCAACCTCGTTCTCCACAGAAATAAAAAAAACCGAAGGGATGCACAAGCTCTCCTCCCCATGGAAAGGGCCTTACGTCATCAAAGAGGTTACCCGACCAGGGTCTTATCGCCTATGTGACTTAGATGAAATCGATGTCCCCAACTCATGGCACATTGAGCACCTTATACGTTTCTATCCTTGAAACGCTCCAGATATGTGCTCTCCACTTTATGATGAATACAGTTTTGGTCTCCATAATTTGTCTCCATTTTTTCTCCATTATGGTTTAATCTCCACTTATGGTCACCGAGCTCTAAGCTACTCCATAACGAACTCCAATACGGAATCGCCAGCGTATTTTGCCAAACATGTTCTCCATATCGCCAACCTCGTTTCTCCAAATCACCGAACACGTTTCTCCAAATCGCCGATCTCGTTTCTCCAAATCGCCGAACACGTTTCTCCAAATCGCCGAACATGTTTCTCCAAATCACCGAACATGTTTCTCCAATTCGCCGACCTCATTTCTTCAAATCGCCGAACATGTTTCTCCAAATCATCTTACATGTTTCTCCAAATCTCCAAATACGTTTCTCCAAATCGCCATCGTATTTTGCCAAACACGTTTCTCCAAATCAGCGAACACTTTTCTCCAAATCTCTAAGATATTTCGTCGATCAGTGAGCAACATACGTTCTGTTCTATTCTCTATGGAGAAGACCTAGTCTCTAATCTCTCCCTACACGTGCTATGGGCTGCACGCTCTATGTTATGGGTGGTCGGCTGTGGTTCCTTGGTCATGCCTGTTCCTCCTACATGTGCACGGGCTCCACGCTCAACGTTATGGACTATGGGCTAGCCAAGGCCGAGAGCTCAGTAAAGAACTAACTTCTCGGATGCCACTTATACTATGTTTATCTCCATGTTATTTCGCTAACTGTCGAGCAGCACATGCTCCGCTTTGCGTCCTTTGGAGAAGACCCAGTCTCCGATCTCTCCCTACACGTGCTACGGGCTCCGCGCTCTACGTTATGGGTGGTCAGCCATGGTTCCTTGGTGACGCCTGTTCCTCCTACACGTGCACAGGCTCCACGCTCGATGTTATGGACTATGGGCTAGCTAAGGCCAAAGAGTTTAGTAATGAACTAACTACTCGGATGCTACTTATACTATGTATAATTGCATGAGGGTTATTACTACAATGATTTTTGTCGTAAATACAAGCAAGCTGCATAAATATGCACTTTATAACATTTATACAAATACATAAATGTTTTTGCGCTCTCGCACGCTCTAACTACCCTCTCCAGATGTTACAGACAATACTCTCCGAGCAGATCATCGAGCTCCACCATCGCTATCTGTCTCACCGAACAGGTCTATGTCACCGGCCAACTTTTTCGCTGTGTCTTCCACTTCATCCTCCAGCTGCTGGGACTCCACCTTGCCCATCCCTTCGTCAAATCCAGCCCCTATTGCCTAAAGGTCAATAGATTGATAGTGGGACCAAACCACCACAAGGGCATGTGTAATGGCGGTAACAACGGTGTCATGGTTGAAGCTCTCCCATGCTGCCCTACACCTTTGGATGATAGTGTCTAAGCCCATCGGCCTGTCGTTGGGCTGAGGAGCCGCCTCTAGGTCGACGTAGTCGAGCACCAGTTTAACTTCGGTGACTACAGTGTTGAACTTCTCCCGTTGGGTCCTAGCCTCCTGCACCAGCACATCAAACTATGCCTTGACCCTCCGATGGTATTCTGTAAGCATTACAAGATTCCATCAAGCAAGGAAACTACTTCAACAGTAACTTCGACCAGGAAGTACTCACCTTTCAGCTCCCCAGCTAGTTTGTCTGCTCGCCCGGACTCCTTCACCTTCTCCTCTCAGAGTTGCTCAATGGCCTGGCATAGCTGGCCGAGCTTCGCATCTTGCTCTACAAGCACAACAGTCATCACCAGAGATATAGCTATACAAAGCACATTCACTGATACGACATACCTTTCTTCTGCTCGAAGACTTTCCACAGCTGCTCCAACTGCTTGGAAGCACCCATCAGTTACTCGAAGATAGTGGCTAGCTGCTTGGACTTGCTCTATAGCTACTCGGACGTGGTCGCCAGCTGCATGGATAGGATGCCCTTCTGGTATTCTAGGTCCCACACGTTAGACTCTACAAGGTCTCGCTTGCACTGGGCCCTCTGGATGTTTCTCTCCATGAGGTTCATCACCACTTTGAGTTTTCCGTTCTCCTCGGTGAGGGCTCCATCCTCTTTATCAGCTGGTGCCACTGCTCGATAGTCTGAGTTATCCCCTGCAAATGCACAATGATAACGACGAACTTTGACCTCCAACATCAAAAACAAGCTCTCCAGATGTAGTACTGACCTCGATTTGTTTCATCACTCCAGCAAGGGCAGACTTTAGTCTCCTCATCTCCCTGGTGGTGTCCTCCTCGACAACCACCACTTCATCGCCACACTTGCGAAGGATTCGAACAGATTGGGGTCGAGGTTTAGCATGCTAGATCTCTTCCACCTCATCCTCCTCCGTCATAGCTGGAGGCATCACCTAGGGGCTCAGTCGCTGGATAGCATGTCCGACCATGCCCTCTGATGCCTTAGGCAGCGTCGTCTGCTCTACTAGCACTGTAGGCCCCTTCGCTCCAAACGTCGGTGTGGCATCAGTAGCTCTAGCCTCTGCCCCCAAAGATCCGGAGGTTTCCTTCATCACCTTCGGCACCATCACTGACCCATCAACCATCGAAGCCAACTTCTCGCCACCGCCAAGTCCATCAGCAGCTGTGGTTGACTCCTCCATAGGCTGCCAAGCAACTGGGGACTCCGACATGGGGTTTACCAGCACCTTTTCTGCTCCGGGACCAGCCTTTAGTTGCTCGATAGTCCAGACAGGTGGAGCCGGTCCCTCCGCACACTTTGCACTTCGTCAAATTATCTTGTCAGTTGCCAAAAAAGCTAAGAAACGACAGCAAAGTAACTCCAAGGTAAGGATACTTACAGTTTGGTCTATCGGTACAATTTCTTAAACCGGTGACACCTACCCGAGCACCCAGGCATGGCCATGGGGTCAACTTCCATGCTCTAGGGTGGAGGTCCTGCCTCCTCCACCATCAGCCTTTGTTCTGCCCGTCGCTCTAGGACTTCCTCCACCTACTGCTCGAGGACTCTCGTCGCCTGCTGCATGGAGGCCCCCATCGCCTGCTTGCGCGGAGACTCTCCTTGCCCGCTGCTCGAGGACTTCTTTGCCTCTCTTTGATTGTTCCTCTACGCGCATGTTGCGTGGAGGTGCTTCAATGCTCGATGGAGCAGCCACTAGAATTTCGTCGTCATCCGACCACTCGAACACCACAGTCCTTCACGTTCGAGTTGTCTGGTCACCACCAAGTGAGATGTCACCTAGTTTGAGGGGAGCAGCGGCCGCCGTCTTTCTCTTCTTCTGGGCCAGCTCATCTGTAGCTACCCTCTTCCCCTGGATTTTCTCTGACATCGGGGATGGACTCTCCAACGAGATGCTAATGGCTTCCTCCTTAGGCTGCAGCGGTGGTCAGGAATCTACTCCCTTCGGCCAATTGTTCCTCGGCACCCCGAGAAGTACACTGCTCTGTCTTGTGAATGGATCTTCGCATGAGTAAATCAGTCAACTGTTCGACAATGACAAAAGATACAAAACCATCAGGAATACACAACTGAGATATTTACCTAAGGAGGCAGATTCTTGCAGTGAAAGGGCTTCGTCTGCCCTATCAAGTTGAATGAGGCAAGTGGAGCGAATAGCTCTGTGGCCCGCTCTTGCACAACATCCCTCGACAGCATCTCCGACCTCTCCCGAGTACCGTCGGTCTCCCCTTGAACTCAAAGGCAGGGTGGGCCCTCTCCTTGTAGGGCTAGATACGACGCACTATAAAGCTTGCCGCCACTAATCCACTGTTGGTCTTCACGCCCTTTATTAAGCCAAGGAGCTCACTCACTTGCTCCATATCAACGCTACTTGGCGTCTCTGACTAGCTCGTCTGGCTCTCTGGTATATGGTCGGCGTTGCAGCGGACTATAGGGTGGCTCTGCTTCATGTAGAACCACCTGGTGTTCCACCCCATTAGCGATGTGCTTAGCGGTACAGTCAGGTATTCCCCTGCCATCCCATCACGTAGCTGAAGATATACTCTGCCGACCACCTTGGAACCACCGCCGCCTCTCTTCTTCAGCCAGAATAGGTGATAGAAGAGATTGAAGTTTGGAAGAATTCTGAGATACGCCTCATAGAAGTAGATGAAGATGGATATGTGCAATATGGTATTTGGGTGGAGGTTGCACAGACTAACCACCCAAAGCTCTAACAGATCCCTCAGGAATGGATGAACAGGAAATCTCAACCCGTGCCAAAAATAATCCTCAAATACCACCACTTCGTCGGTATGAGGCATGCGGAAGGGCTCACCGAGGGCCGGTCGCCATCCGGCAGTGACACGGTCAGGCAGAACGCTCACCTCCACCAATCTATTGAGCTCCGCCTCTCCCATCCGCGATGCCACCCACTCTTCGTCATGCTGGATTTCGGCGCTCGCCTTCTGGGGGCTCATCTTCTTTGGTTTCGCACCTCCCTTCTTCGATGCCATCTCTTAGATCTGGCTAGGGTTTGGTGGTGAAAGTAGGAGCAGATGTGAATCTAGAAATGTGACGGTGGAGGAGGAAAATGAAATGGAAAAGGGGCAAAGGTACGAGCGTGGGGTGCGGCGGCGCAGTTATAAAGCACTCCCCCCACCTTTTCACATTTGAGGGTTTTTGTGAAACTGTTCCTGCAATTTGTGCTTCTTCGAATTCTCCATAATTGAAGGTGGGCCATTACCTGGGCCTTTGCATAGCCCTAGCCCATATCACCGATTTATCTCCGCAATTTGTTACGGCTCGCCGAATTTTCATCGACATCTCCGCCAACCGTTATGGCTCATTAATTACTACTGTACAGCCATTACTCTGGTGTTTTTCTCTGTGATTCTATTTTCTCCAAGTTGACTGCTATTTCTGACCCTAGCACCACGTGACTATGTCACCTACTATCAGGCTCAGGGACTAAGTAGACACACTTCACCTTGCGGTGAATGTGCTTTTTTGGGGCTATGTCTGGGGACTGGCCGCCTGCTTGGCTGGTCTTCTATTTTTCTTCTACTTTGGACCCTGGCACCACATGACTACGTCATCTACAATTAGGCTCAGGGACTAAGTGGGCACACTTCACCTCACGGTGAATTTGTTAGCTTTATTCTGGAAGACTCCATGCCTCTTGAAGCTGAAGAAGATTATCTCCTTTTCTCGTGGTTGGACTCTAAGTGGGCACACTTGGTCCATTGCGAAGAAATTTTCAATTCTGAACTTGAGCTCCTTACACCCTTATGGCAAGCCATACTTGGGTTATATTGCTTGGCTATGGTTTAAACTGCTTGGCTATGGTTCACGTTGCTCGGCAACTGCACACAACTGCTCGGCAACTCATCATGGTGGTCGGACCAAGAGTTTGACTGCTCGGCTTTGTTCGCACCTGCTCGGACAAGCTCAAGACGGCGTTGCACAACAGGTACAAGGTGCTCGGGGACTAGCTATGGGGGGTATGACCTCGGATACCCATGGCAAACAACATGGGCTGCTCCCCCAGGGGTGGCCTAGCCCACAAGATGAAGCCTTGCGGAGCACGACTCTGCTCGACGCTTCCCGCAAGACACCGGGAAGATATCCTGAAGATACTACGAGATATGTTAGGATACGTATAATCCCAAGATTCCTATAATCTATTATTACTTTCCGATTATCTCTCAGATCTAACCGACTTGTAACCCTGCCCCCTGGACTATATAAGGCAGGCAGGGACCCCTTCCAAACTCACGCAATATCATACGATAGCTAATACAAACTAACAGACCATAGGAGTAGGGTATTATGTCATATTGATGGCCTAAACCTGTCTAACTCATGTGTCTCTGTTGCCTTCTTGTTCTTGATCAGACGCTTCTCTACTGATTAATCTACCTTCGTGGGATACCCCTCGGAGGACTACCGATGATATTCTATCGATAAGGACCCTGGGCTGTCACTGGCGAAGCAAACCACTGGGACACCTACTCTATAGGTGAAGCAAACTAAGTAGCTGGCTATCCCTAACTCTAAAGCCCACTAGGCTGTATAGCTAGAGTCACTGAAGTGGTGGTAGGCTAGCCGATATGAGGTGTAGACTATGGAGGAGCCACCCCAATAGCAGTAAAGACATGCTGCATGAAGCCAAGTAACTGCTGCTGGATCATAAGCTACTGCTGCATGTCCTATTGCTACCTCTAGATCTCGTCCTATTGAGGCTAAACCTATGCAAGTGCAGCTGCGGTCTCCTGTGCCTGGTGTGCCTGGTCCTGCCTCATCCGCTCAAGTACTGCTAGAAGAGCTAGATCTGTCTGTGGTGACTGTGGTGGAGCAGAGCTAGAGCCACTAGCCTCTCTGTCGTGTGGTCAAGGAGGCATCTGAGGAATAGGCTAATAGTCATCATCAGAGCTGTCACTAGGGTTGCTCTCAACCACACCCTCCTGCTGAGCATATAGCTGCTCCTCCTCTATCGCTGCAATGCCCCAAATGATCTCATCCTACTAGGCTACTATCGATGGGATTCTGGACGATGGCTCAGCTGGCGAGGTGTCCTCGCACTACTGTGGTGAAGCATCTGAGTCATATTATATGGAGGAAACTCAGTAGTGGCACCTATATACTCTGCCATCGTCTCAGGAGACTTATGTGTAACTGCCTTGCGAATCAAGAAAGTGATCTAGTGAGCATAAGGTAGTTGACGATGACCTCTAAAACCCTCTGCAAGTGTGCCCTCCATCTCTGAAAGTATGACATCCCAAATATCAAATATGTCTAAGACACCAGAGAGTTCACTAACCACAATTGAATGCGAGTCAAACTCTCATAGTAACCCATCCTCGAAAACAAAGTCCTCCTCATAATAGCATCAAGAAGTCGAGCTATAGGAGTAAGGTCACGTGGTGTCCTGCTTGACCCCTCACCAAATGGCTCTTGAAGCATGGTCGGACAAGATATGTGGGTGGCACAAGTCCACCGTGAGGGCATCTCAGAGGCTCTGTCTGACCATAGCAAACCTCGTGAAAGGTGAATGGGTGACTCTAGAATCCTAAAACTCTCTCTGACCCTCGAGCTCTAGAGCCTATAGTCATGGCCTCTGAATGCAAAGTGAATGAACCCGTGCCTCGGGTCAATCCAAAGAGAAGAGTAAAACTCATGGACCCATGACAGAACATAGCGACCAGTGCATCCAAGAAGATCTATCAACCCTGGTAGATATGAGAGGTGAGGACGGATCTACTCGCCTGCAGCTGCAACAAGTGACTCAATGGAGCAAACTCTCTATGATCAGAAGGCAACTCCACTATTCAGATAAGCATTATAGAAATCCTCCTACAGTACTATATAGAAGTGCTCTGAAGCATGCTCATCCCACCTCGGTGGAAACCAGTCCTCAAACTGCATGAAGCGGAGCTGCTGCACCTGTTTGGCTATGGCTACCCTCAAGTCAAGGTGAACCATGGGAGGCAGATGAGAGCCCCCCTCTGTGCCTCAAGCCTTAGTGACACCTAAGTGTGTGTACAACCAGAGCATCAAAGCTGTGGCTATGCTGTCTACTCTATCTCCTCAGTCTACTCTAGCTGCTGAGTACCCTCTATCTGCTTCACTAGCTGTGTCTACTGCTCTATCTCCCCCTAAGGCTGACTCTCCTCTAAAGCAACACACCGTCCTCCAAGCATGATAGTCCTAGTTGGACTACCATGAAGACTCTCAACCCTCTCTACGGTGGCCCTCTGAGCTAGTGATAGCTGATCGGCAATACAGACACCACTCCTAGATCCACCTCTCTCTGTTCGCTCAGCGGCGACTGCCACTACTGCTACTCTCTTAGTCTCCACATCAATGAGCTTCCACTTCCTTATTGTGGTCTTTTTTGACTTCCCCTTTTCTTGAGCAGTCAGGCAAGGCAGAGGCCTTGGATCCTCATCACCTACACCACCTCTAGCATTCTTGACTCATGTCATGCTAGAGCTAAAGAGAATTACTGCCATGGACCAGAACCAACTGCCAGCTGACACTTGTGAGGCTTGGCCCCGATCCGTACTCGTGGGCTTGGCCCTGAGTTCACTAACAACTGCAAAGACAACCATAAGAGCATTGACTCGCTGCATGATAGAATAGATAGGATATATAAATAATCACAATATTTATCTACAGATGTGAAACCCCGAAGAAGCAAGCAATAGATACGAAATTGAAAGCGATGGCTTGCTACCTGACGAACCAGCGATGGAAGAGCAAAGGAGAGGATCATGGGGCACCACTGGGTCGGCAATGAAACATCTAGGGTTAGGGTTTGGGCGTGAAGTGGTGAGACGGCCGAGCAATGCAATGTAGCTGCGGTGGATGGTGACTAGGGCAATCGGTGGCGCAGGTGAAGCTCAGGATGTGTGCTGGAAGGAGCCACTACAGTGCAGGTAGGCAGCGTGGATGCACACGGGCATGGTGGAGCAGTGCTACACTGATGTACGCAGGTGTGGTGGCGCTAGTGCGTGATTGTAGCAAAGGAGGCATAGGCGGCGGAGCTGGTGCGCTGTTGCGGGCGCGGGCGAGGTTGGCGTGGGCACGGCGGTGCAGTGCGATGGCGTGGGTACGGTTAGGGAAATCTCAGGCGCGGTGGCGCATGCGACGTTGCGTGATGGAGGTGGCGTGGAATTAGGGGATTAGGGCAGCAAGGGCGCGTACGGTGATATATATGGTTGCCCCCACATGATAGACAAGGAAGCGGAGAGAAATCTGGATCTACTCTATTTCCACTGACCGGACGCTCTGGTGGCAACGGCCAGACGCAGCCACCTAGAGTCTGATCGACAACAGAGAGTTCCAAAACCCTTCAAATCATGACTGGACGCGTCCGATTACCCCTGACCGGATGCAACCAGAGTCCGTTCGATCCTAAGTTCATCTTCTTTGTTTGACCGGACGCAGGGACACCTTCACACCAGACATAGGATGAGCATTGTTTTAGTGTCCGGTCACTCCTGTACTGCTTCTGTTCACCTCCTATGAACTGACCGAATGCTGGAAGCAGAGTTCGGTGCAGCGTCTGATCACCCTTTTTTAGCAAATCTTCAATGTTCCTTCGCGCTGCCTATTCCCAATCAAGTCCTTCGTGAATCTTTAAGCTCCTTTTTAGATGATTTGAGCTCCTTGAGTTTGGATGACATAGTTTTATTTTCTTCCCTAAGCTCAACACTAGCTTTCTCCGCTGTCATATTTAGCTAAGAGTGAGTCATTCTCAAGTTCTAGCTTTTCATTTTTAGGTCTTGTCTTTCTAATGATTTTAGTATATTGGTTTAGCAACTTGACAAGATCATCATATGAAGGTGATTCAAATTCATCATCACTATCACTATCATCATTGCTAGCATGATCATCACCACTACTATCATCATCATTTTGTACCTTTCGTTCACCCTTGGCCATAAGGCATAGGTGTGTAGAGGATGATGGCGGTGGTGTCGGTGAAGATAGTGAAGACTCAATTACAATAGCGGCCACCTTCTTGTTCTCACTTTCATCATCGAATGAGCAACTTGATGAATCAATATCCGTGAGCCAATCACCATTGATGTATGCCTTGCCATTCTTCTTCTTATGGAAATCCTTCTTCTTGCCATCCTTCTTCTTGTATGGCTTGTTTTTCTTCTTCTCATCATCATCTTCATCACTTGAGTCACCTTTCTTGCCCTTGTACTTCTTATACTTGTCTTTCTTGGGCTTGGGGCATTGATGAGCAAGATGACCAAGTTCTCCAAAATTATAGCAATCCATCTCGGATATTGGCTTCCTTCTATTGCTAGTGAAGAATTTCTTCTTCATCCCATCAAACTTTACACTGTTCTTGTTGAGCTTCTTAAGCATCTTGGCGGTTCTTCTCACCATTAGAGCAAGACTTGCATCATCAATTTCATCATCACTTGAGCTCTCATGTTCAACTCTTGCTTTGCCCTTATTCTCTTGGCTAGCCTTGAATGCCAAGTCTTTCTTCTTGGTGGAAGAGGAGCCATCTTGTGGTGTAATGTGCATATACATCTCATGTGCATTGATCTTTCCCAATATTTGAGTTGGTGTAGCGATGGAAAGATCACCTTGATGAAGCACGGTCACAATATGCCCATATTTGTCAATGGGGAGGACACTCAAGATTTTTCTTACAATATCAGAGGGTTGCATTTGTGTAAGTCCTAGCCCATTGACTTCTTCTACAAGAACATTCAAGCATGAGTACATCTCATTAGCACTTTCTTTAGGAAGCATCTCAAATGAATTAAGCTTTTTCATAAGAAGATGATAGCGTTCCTCACGCTCACTCTTTGTTCCCTCATGGAGCGCACAAATGTCCAACCATAGTGTATGGGTGTCCTTGTGGTTCCTCACACGGTTAAACACATCTTTGCAAAGGCCTCTAAAGATGGTGTTTCTAGCCTTTGCATTCCATTTCTCATAATTAACTTCATCACCTTGAAGGTGTGTGGGATCCTTAGATTTGGGGAAGCCTTGAGAGGCGGCTCTAAGAATTCTAACATCTAAAGCTTCTAAATAAGCCTCCATGTGGATTTTCTAATAAGGAAAATCATCTCCCTCAAAGATAGGAGGGGGTCCATCCCCGTGGGACATCTTTCTCTAGGCGGTTAAGCCTAATTTAGCGAGCATGAGGCTCTGATACCAATTGAAAGGATCAAGATGTCCAAGAAGGGGCGGGTGAATTGGGCTAATTCTAAATTCTTTGCAATAATTAAGTCCTACACTTAACCCACTTCACCCCTTGTGCCTAGAATGTGAATCTATTGATATACCGCACAAAAGTATTGCGCCCTAAGTTCCAATCCTACTCTAGCATGATAATTCTAGGAATGTAAAGACATGAAATAAATTACTCAAATATAAATGCTTAAAGTAAAGAGAGGGGGAGGAACACGGCGATAGTTTGCCGAGGTATCGGAGTCGCCACTCCCCACTAGTCCTTGTTGGAGCACCCACGCAAGGGTGTAGCTCCCCCTTGATCTGCGCAAGGATCAAGTGCCCTCTATGGGCTAATTCTTCGACACTCCGTCGTGGTGAATCGCCCACAACCGCTCACAACTTGAGTTGGGTCATCCATAAGCTTCGACGGATGATCATTGAACTATCAATCACCACCAAGCCGTCTAGGTGATGGCGATCACCAAGAGTAATAAGCACAAACTCTCACTTGACCACAACAAGCCTAATGAGAAGGGGTGGATGCACACTTGCTACTCTCCTTGCACTAATGAGGCCTTAAGCTTGGATTCTCAAATCTCAATCACCTCACTAGGCTCTTGCTCTCCTTTGCACTCTCAAGGGTGTTTCTCAGCTGAACAAATAGATAAGAGACCTCCCTTGGAGGAGTGGAGTAAGTATTTATACCCTCTCATTCAAAACATAATGTTTGGAGGCTAAGTCATCACTCTGCGGGGTGATTAGACGCTCCGGTCCGAGTGACCGGATGCTCTGGTTAGTTATCCCCGCCACTTTGTCAGAAAGAGTCATTAAATTCTGACCGGACTCTGATCTACATCCGATCAGCACTGACTGAATGCATCTGGTCAAGAAAAACACTCTCTAGAACCTTACTGATATTGACCAGACGTTGGCACCCAGAGTCCGGCCACTTCGCTGTTCAGCGTCCGGTCAGCACTGATCGGACGCATCCGATCAGGAAACTCCCTCTCTGGAACCCCTTTGGAGTTGACCGGACACAGGCACCCAGCGTCCGGTCACTTTTCACTTAGCGTTTGGTCACAACCAGATGACTCTAGTTGATCAAATGAACTGACTGGACTCACCCTTCAGCATCTGGTCACAACCAGACTAGCGTTTGGTCAGTCATTTGACCCTCCATTCACTTTCAACTTGAAATCCTTTGTGAATGAACTTTGCTCCAATTGATCTTAGGGCTACTCCTGAGCTACCTAGTGCTAGATTTGACAAGTGTGCACCACACCTAACCCACTAGACTCACCTAGGTCAAGCTACTAGTCCATACCCCCCTTAATAGTATGGCCAGAGGAAAAACAAAGTCCTAAACTACTCGAAGTGTCTCTTCAACACCAACCGACACTTAGAACTAGTCCATCCTTAACCTTGTCGTCCATCCTTTGAAAACTAAAATGATTTCCATCGACGGGGGCATGACAACCATGATTGCCCAATCATTTGCCATTACCATGACCTAACTTAAATTGCCTCTATAAAACACACGTTAGTCATAGTAATCTCATGTCATCATTAATTACTAAAACCCAACTAGGGGCCTAGATGCTTTCAAAGTGGAAGCACTTGATGAGAGCCTATCTTATAGGTCTTCATCCTAGCATTTAGGAGGTTGTTTGCAATGGATTTGAGCTACTGATTGATCCTAAGAATCCAATACTAGAAGAGATGAGAATCATTCACCTAAATGGTCAAGCCACAAGTGTGTTGCTTAGTGCCTTGGATGGTGATGAGTACAATAGAGTGATTGGAGTTGGTATTTCCAAGCAAATATGAGACACTTTGCACCTAGCATATGAAGGGGTTGACAAAGTGAGAAAGGCAAGAATTGATTTGTTGATCTCAAAACTCAACCGGTTTGTAATCTTGGATGGAGAGGGGCCACAAGAGATGTTTGATAGGTTGATGGTAATGGTGGGCAAGATTAGAGGCTATGGTTGTGATGAGCTAGATGATCATAAAGTTGTCAAGATTATGTTGGAAGCTTATTCACCTAGAAATGAGACCGTAGTCACTCTAATTAGAGACAAGAAGAAGTTTGAGTACTTCACACCAAATGATGTACTTGGGAGGATCTTGACCTTTGACATGCAAAGAGAAGAAGCAAATGAGAGGAAGAAGCTTGGAGAATTGCAAGCAAAGCTAGAAGACATCAAGATCAACAAGGATGTAGCTCTCAAGGCCAACAAATCAAGCAAGTAAGGCTCTACTAGCAAGTCCAAGACCAACAAGCAAGTTTCAACTAGCAAGCCAAAAGCAAGCAAGCAAGTTCAAGAAAGAGTAGAGACCACTTCGTCCTCTAGTGAGAGTGAACATGATGATGACCAATATGAGAAAGTGGATGATGTTGCTCTCTTATGAGGAGGTATCACAAGGGGCTAAAGAAGCAAGGCTACAAGGTAGTGAAGAGAAGCTTACCAAACAAGAAAAAGAGGACATGCTACAATTGTGGAAGCACCGATCACTTTATTGCCAAGTGTCCATATGAGATCAAGGACAACAAATACAAGAAGGACAAGAAAGAGGAGAAGGCCGACTGTAGAAAGAGCAAGAAGTACATGGGAGAGGCTCACATTAGGCATGAATGGGACTCAACTAAAGAAAGCTCAGGTGAAGAAGATGAGAAAGTTGCAACCATTGCTATCCATGAGCCATCTTCTTCACTAAGACTCTTCACCAACATGTTCGATGATGACTACTACTCCCCTCACATTTGTCTTATGACAAAGGGTGAGAAGGTAAAATCTAAATCCAAGGCCAAAGCTCCTCCACCCCCACCTCCTAGTGATATCTCTAGTAGTGATATTAGTGATAGCTCTAGTGATGATGAATCTAGTGATGAAGAAATAAACATGATAACTAAAAATTTAGATGGAAAGACCAAATTATTTATCACTAAGCTAATGGAGGACTCAGAGAGTGTCCAAGCCAAGCTAGAATCTAGAGCAAAAACTCTTATCCAATAAGAGGATCTCTACATTGCTAGCAAGGAAGCTCTTGCATTAGAGAGAAGTGAGGTGGAATCCTTGCACAAGGCCTTGGCCAAAGAACAAGGGGACCATGCTTCACAAAGAAAGAAAATATTGCTCTTAAGAAAAAGTATTGTGACTTAGATAAAAGCACAAAGAACTTGAGCTGTAATATAACATTCTTTAGGATAGCAACTCACATCCCTCTAAGGCAAAGGATGCCTCTACTACCTCCACTAGTCAAGGTTGTGGAAAATATTATAATATTGATTTGAATGCTTATTCCACTAACCTTGCAAACATGGAGGCAATAAAAAAAGAAATTGCTAGACTCAATGTGATCATTGGCAAGGGCTGCTTGAGTGGTAAGGCTCAAGTAAGTGACAAAAAGGCAAATAATTCAAAAGTGCCTCAATTCAAGCAAGGGAGACACCCCAATCAAGCATGGGCTTGGGCACACTGCAGGAGCCAAGACAAATGGAAGAAAGATCATAAATGGCTATGAGTGTGTCAAGTTTGAGAGGAAGAAAAGAGTTGGTATAGATCAGCCTGCACAGATAGCGACGGTGCCGTAGTCTAGAGCGGTAGTGTCGCACCACAGCAGTGCCGTAGTGAAGGCCGGATGTGCCACTCCCCACAAAAATGGGAAGGCTACCAACTCAGCTCCTAATCAAACTAAGCCCAAGAAGAAGGTGTCCCAACAGAAATAAGTTTAGCAAAAGACAAAGGAATCAGTGTGGGGCCCTATGAACAATATGCCTATCAACCAAAGTTTCAACCACCTCGATAAAGCTTGACTTCATGTTTTGTTTTAAGGAACAACAGCAGTGAAAAAGTGGTTACCAAATATGTTGGAAAGGAAGCCAACACATATAGGAATACTTCTATTTGGGTTCCTAAATTTCTTGTGACTAACATGCAAGGCCCCAAGTCAAATTGGGGACCTAAATCAAGCAACTAAATCTGTTTTGTAGGCATACTCCTTCGGTGGGTCAAGTTGGGTACTTGATAGCGGATGTACAAATCATATAACCAGAGAAAGGAGTATGTTCTCTTCATATACCCCAAAGATGGACTCAAATGAAAATATTCTCTTTGGAGATAGCTCTTAGGGGGGTGTGATTGGTCTCGGTAAAGTTGCTATAATCCTTGAGAATTCAATTACAAATGTTTTACATGTTGATTCGTTAGGTTATAATTTGTTGTTCATCTCTCAATTATGCGAGATGGGCTTCAATTGTCTCTTTATGGATAAGGGTGTGGAAGTCTTTAGAAGGGAGGATTCCTCTATTATGTTTATGGGTCATTTAAAGAACAAGCTTTACCTAGTTGATTTCAACAAAAGTAAAGCTAATCTTGAGACTTGTTTAGTGGCAAAATCTAGCATGGGGTGGCTTTGGCATCACTGATTAGCCCATGTTGGGATGAGGAACTTGGCCAAACTTTAAAAGGACGAACACATCCTTGGGCTAACAAATATTCACTTTGAGAAAGATAGGATATGTAGCGCTTGTCAAGCCAGAAAGCAAGTTGGCGTACCTCACCCACCAAAGAGCATCATGACCACGACGCAACCATTGGAGCTCATACACATGGATCTCTTTGGACCAGTCGCCTACCTAAGTATCGGGGGTAACAAATATGGTCTTGTTATTGTTGATGATTATTCCCGTTTTACTTGGGTATTTTTCTTGTTTGATAAGTGTCAAGTTAGAGACAAAGTGAAGACTTTTGTTAGAAGAGCTCAAAAGGAGTTCGGTCTCCCCATCAAGAAAATGAGGAGCGACAATGGGACCGAATTCAAGAACACCCAAGTTGAGGAGTTTCTTGATGAAGAGGGCATCAAGCATGAGTTTTCAACTCCATACACCCCTCAACAAAATGGTGTAGTAGAGAGGAAGAACCGTACACTAATTGACATGGCAAGGACAATGCTAGATGAGTACAAGATGCCGGACCTCTTTTGGTGTGAAGCCGTCAACACCGCTTGCCATGCCATCAACCGCCTCTACCTACACAAGAAGTTGAAGAAAACTTCATATGAGCTTCTAACCGGTAACAAGCCTAAGATGTCTTACTTTAGAGTGTTTGGGTGCAAGTGTTTCATACTTAATAAGAAACCCAAAACATCTAAGTTTGCACCTAAAGTTGATGAAGGTTTTCTTCTTAGTTATGGATCAAATGAGCATGCCTATCGTGTTTTCAACAAAACCTCCGGGAGAGTTGAAATAGCGGTAGACGTGACATTTGATGAATCTAATGGCTCTCAAGTGGAGCAAGTTGATTCAAGTGTTGTAGGAAAGGAGGATCCACCATGTGAAGCAATCAAGCAATTGGCTATTGGTGATATAAGACCACAAGAAGATAGTCACTGAAGTGGAGGTTCCTCAAGCTGCTGATGAACAAAGTTCCGCTGATGTACCTAATGCTAAGGGGGAGACGACCCCTGCTGCAAATTAGCAGAGCGGCAATGCCGCACATAAGAGCGGTAGTGCCATACTCCCTCTAACAGCAGCAGCAAGTCCAACTCCGATTCAAGGATAGAACCTACAACCTACATTTGAACAAGAAGATAATAAAGATCCAGAAGATGGACATGAGGCCATTGATCAACCAAGGCTAAGGCAAATAATACAATGGGATCATCCCATTAACAACATCCTTGGGAGTCTTCGAAAGGGGGTAACAACTCATTCATATTTAGCAAACTTTTGCCAATATTACTCATTTGTTTCTTCTTTAGAGCCTCTTAAGGTAGGACAAGCACTTGGAGACCCGGATTGGGTGATGGCCATGCAAGAAGTGCTAAATAACTTCGAAAGAAACCAAGTGGGGACCTTGGTGGAGAGACCCAACACCAATATCATTGGCACCAAGTGGGTCTTCCACAACAAGCAAGATGAGAATGGCGTGGTGACAAGAAACAAGGCAAGATTGGTTGCTCAAGGTTTCACTCAAGTAGAGGGATTGGACTTTGAGGAAACAAATGCACCGGTGGCAAGACTTGAAGCAATCCGAATGCTTCTAGCCTATGCCGCTCATCACAATTTCAAGCTATATCAAATGGACGTGAAGAGTGCAGTCCTCAATGGCCCCATTCAAGAACTTGTCTATGTCGAGCAACCACCGAGTTTTGAAGATCCCAAGTTCCCCAACCGCATCTACAAACTCCGAAAGGTGCTCTATGGGATTAAGCAAACACCAAGAGCATGGTATGAATGCCTTAAGGAATTCTTGTTTAAACAAGCCTTTGAAATAGGCAAAGCCGACCTTACCCTTTTCACTCACAAAGTTGGTAAAGATATATTTGTGTGCCAAATATATGTCGATAACATAATATTTGGTAGTACTAATCATACTTTTTGTGAGGAATTTAGTAGGATCATGATGAAGATATTTGAGATGTCCATGATGGGTGAGTTGAAGTTCTTCCTCGGATTTCAAATCAAGCAAGTGAAGGGTGAAACTTTTATTAGTCAAACAAAGTACACCCATGATATGCTCAAGAAGTCTAACATGGTGAATGCCAAGCCTATCAAAACTCCCATGCCAACCAATAGACATCTTGATCTCAACATTGAAGGGAAAGCCGTGGATACCAAGGTATATTGTTCCATGATCGGCTCTCTACGTTATTTGTGCGCATCTAGGCCTGATATTATGCTTAGTGTGTGCATGTGTGCTAGATTTCAAGCTAACCTAAAAGAGTGTCACTTGGTGGCTGTTAAGGGAATATTGAGATATTTAGTACACACTCCTAACCTTGATTTGTGGTATCCTAAGGGCTCTAAGTTTGATCTACTTGGGTATTCGGATTCCGATTATGCTGGTTGCAAAGTAGATCAAAAAAGCACTTCAGGGACATGTCAATTCCTTGGACGATCCCTAGTGTCTTGGAATTCTAAAAAGCAAAATTATGTAGCCCTTTCCACTGCTGAGGCTGAGTACGTTGCGGCCGATGCATGTTGTGCCCAACTACTTTGGATGAGGCAAACTCTTCATGATTTTAGATGTCATTTTACCAAAATCCCATTATTATGTGATAATGAGAGTGCCATTAAGCTTGCAAACAATTCCGTAAGCCACTCTAGAACCAAGCACATAGACATCTATCATCACTTCTTGAGAGACCACAAAATCAAAGGAGATATCAAAATTCGCCATGTGAGCACCGAAAAGCAACTAGCCGATATCTTCACAAAGCCCCTCGATGAGTCAAGGTTTTGTTCTTTGCGTAGTGAGCTAAATATACTTGATTCTCGTAACGTGGTTTGAATTTTAGCATGCCTTTGTTTGATAAACTAGTATTTAGGCAAAAGAGTTAAAAAATTTCATATTGTGCATGAAAATGATTTATAAATGGCAACTTATGTATTATGATCATGGTCTGTATTGATTATTTGTTTCTGGTCATGGTATGTAAGTGATATGTGTCCATGTCTCATATATAGAGAGTCATATAGATTATAGCTAACTCCCACTATTTTGGGGAGTGCGACAGTGCTGGGCTAGGCATGCGGCTATGCCGTACTTTGAATCCCAATTGAGATTTAGCCCAAACAGTTTTACTACGGGGCCCATCTACCTTATCTCTTTACCTAGGCCTACGATAACTCCCTCTCTCCCTCATTCTCACCCGACGCCGATGCTCGCACCTTCTCTTCCTCTCGTGCTCGTGCGTCGTCATCGCCTGGTCGCATGCTACCGGTCTCTGGCACTGCCATGGTGGTTGCCGGCCATCTTCTAACACCGGCGGTGACTGCTGCTGCTCTTGGCCCGAGCAGTTGCTCTTCTTCCCTCTCCAATCCTCGTTTGAGAAGATGGATCATGGAGATAATGATCGAAAAGGGAAAAGGAAGATGATTGAGCAAAGAAACAAGGATCCACCTCGCCGTGGTCGAGGGAGGTCAACTACAACAGGCTATAGTGTAGCTCCAAGAGGACTTGGTGATAGGGGGAGGCATGAGCAATACATTGAAGATGAGGAGAGGCTGGACATGACACGGTTGATGCCATTTCTAACACCCTACAACATCTCTCTGAGCTTGATGGCAGGTACATGAGAGATTTTGAGGGTGAGATCATCATGAGACCTCTAGATGACTCCCGCCAGCATGCAGTTGTCAACTATTCCAAGAGTTGAAAGCTGGTGGAAGAGGCAAGGGGGATCAATCCCTATGCAGTGCGCAAGGATTTAGGCATTTATTATAGATTCTGGAATGAGTTTCATTCTAACTTTTATGCCACTGCTATTCTTGCATCCAAGAAAACTAAGATCATCAAGATGCAGTATGTTGATTGGGATGAGATGTAGGAGAAGGAGGAGCCTGAGTTTGATAAGGTAATCAAAATTTATGATAGGTTGCAGCTTTCAGACATCATGGGTTTCTAGTATAACTGGAATGAGGAGGTCCTTGCATAGTTTCATGCCACATACTTCTATGACCAGACCTCTAATGAGATTCACTGGATGGCTGATGATTGGCACTACCGAGTCGACTTTGTCACTTTTAGCCAGATTCTTGGCTTTAGGGAGAAGCACAGAGGTTACACTTACATTCATGATGAGCCTCGAGCTGAGATCCATGACATCAGTTACATGTGGAGAGATAGAAGGATTGCAGATGACAAGAGGAGTGGTCTACATAGCATCTATTACATCCTCAACAACCTCATCAGGAACACCATCAACCCAAAGGATGGAGCAGCCTCAGATATTAATGGCTATGTGAGAAATGTGTTGGCCAGATTTGCTCCAAGTGGGGATAGGTTCAATGTCCCTAGATTCATGTGGACTGAGTTGAGATTTGTAGTGGAGTATGGGAGGAGGGGACTGCCCTATGCCCTGTACCTCATGTTCATGATTGAGACGGTCACTGGATTTTATTTTTTCAAAGGATAGGATGCACACCGTCTACAAAATTGAGAAGACCTAGCTAGCTGTAGCTACTCTGGGAGCAGGGAGCTATCATGCTCATGTAGACATCCCTAAATCTTCCCGCTCTAGGTCTCGCAGAGGAGGCAAGATGAAGAAGTTTGGCAAGTGGTTGAAGGCAATTTTCGGCAAGTGCACCTATGCAGCTAACAGAGCATATGAGACACATGTTGAGAAGCGTCAGCAGCGTGGACAAAACCTTCCACCACTTCCTCCTATTCCACCTCCATAGTATGACCTTCCGAGTCTCTCCGACATAGATTCAGATAATGAGGATGAGGATGACGAGGAGCAGTAGGGATGAGCAGTAGATTGGGATGAGACCCTAGAGGGATACTGTTAGAGACAAGAGCCGAGGTGTTCCACTCGTTCCACTCGCTATACCGTCACTACTCACCATCAGGGTCGTGCATGTATTGACTCTGACAATGATGATGGCGATGGTGGTGCCGAGACTGCTACAGGAGGTGATGATATTGATTGGATGGACATCCAGGGAGATGATGAGTAGGTGTTGATCTTTCTTCTTTTCTTCTCTTTTTGGTGCTTTATGCCAAAGGGGGAGAAAATTAGAGGGGTCAACAACTTTTTGATGCCATGGTTGGTCAGCAGCTGTGCTTCATGTCCTATTCGATGAGTGTTAGTCTTTGCTAGGTGGAAAGTTTGAGAGTCGCTCAAAACTCTAAATTGTGAAATAATGCTACTATTTGGCTCTTTGTGTATCGGATATGGACATGTATCGTTGTGTGGATTAGAAGTCATCTTATTGTGCTAGGTTGCATATTTTCTTTATCTGAACTAGCTGTGTGGTGCTTGACTCTAGCACTGCCACAGAATAGCAAACCATGGTGTGCATAAACTGTCATTTGCATCATGTTTTACATACCTAACACAGTATGTAGCACCCCACAGGAGCATGGATGTAGGAAGAGCCCCATCACTTTCACTAAAATATGAATCTTGGCTTCTTATGCCAACTTAAGAATTCAATTCTCTATTCACATATTTAGGGGGAGGCTCTACACCCATGGCTCGAAAGTCTCAGTATTTATTTTAGATCTTTTGTAAGCTCTAATTGGGTTATCATCAATCACCAAAAAGGGGGAGATTGAAAGTGCAATCAAGCCTTAATTGTGGGTTTTGGTGATAATGATCACGCAATTAGAGAACTAATGAGATTTATCGAGATGACAAGCAGAGAATTTATATTCGAGGATGCTACACAGAATGGAGGAACCCCCAATTATAAATGTAGATGGCTTCAAACTAAAAAGATGTTTAAGATTCTTTTATATCTTGAATTTGAGTATAGGAAAAGCCATACTATAAAGGGGGACATAATGCTTAAGCGAATATGTGCTACCAAGTGCTCAAACAACCACATGCATTCTCAGATTCACAGCCAAGATAGTCTACACTTCACTTTTACCCTTGCTGTCTTGCGTGGTGCGAGCTCCGACTCGCTCGACCCCTTAGGTGCGAGCTCCGACTCACCTGACCCCTTGGGCATGGGCTCTGGTTTGCCTGACCCTTTGGTCACGGGCTCCGTCTTGCCTGACCTCAAGGTCGCGGGCTCCGGCTTGCCCAACCCCAAGGTCATGGGCTCTGGCTCGCCCGGCCTTTAGTCGCTGCCTTGTCTTGCCCGACCTCTTGGGTGTAGTATCCGTTTAGTGCTGGGGGTATATATACCTTTCCCTTTCTTCACCAATGGCTATCTGCAATTTAAAGTGACCATTAGGGGCTAGGGGTATATATAGCTTTCTCCTTCCTCCCCAACGGTAACTGAATGAACCAACCTGCTCTCTTCTTCCTCACTTTAGCACGCCCAAAATAGAGTAGGAGCTCTCTCTCTCTCTCTCTCACTCCATTGTTGACCTAAAGCCCCCAAGTAAATCCATTGATTTCCCCATCAATCCTTAGGGGAAAAGGGTCCATAACTTGATTAGAGAGCAACTCTATTGATTCCTAAACTCTAAAGAGCACTTGGTTCACGTTTTAGACGGTGGTTGTGTTTGTTACTCTTGGAGCTTGGCTCCTAGCCGGCTAGAGCGTCGCCCGCGGAGCTTGCCAACTTGTGTGGCAGCCCCGGGAGGTTTGTAACCACCTCTTGTAGCAAGTAAAATCACCTCTCATCTCAAGAGTTCACTCTCTTGACTTGAGAACGAGGTAGGGTTGCAAATCCCTAAGCCTTAGTGGTATACCTCAACAACGTGGACTTAGGCAAGCCTTGGTGGCGAGCTGAACCACGGGATAAATCCTTGTGTCATCTTGTGCTTGTGTTGCTACACTTGTGTTCTTATTGTTGTTGAGGTGATTTCTAGGATTGAGGCCGATCTACTTGTGTGTGATGTTCCAAGCACTTTCAGTTGTCGATCTGTGATCTACCACCCTGCAGGAAGCTAAGAAATTTACCCTATTTAAATTTCATTGGGTGGATTTTAAACTGTGAACTAATCTCTCCTGCAGGTGCGGTAGTGCCGCGCTCACAGAGTGGCAGTGCCATGGGAGAATTTGATTTCGGTTTAAGTTGAATTTTTACAGGCCTATTCACCCCCTCTAGGCGTACCAGAGATCCTACAGAGAGCAGTGTAACACCCGTGTTTTTGCATCATATTAAAATCCACTAAAAATTTGAACTTTTTAAAACTTTACAACAAATTAAAACCCTGACTAGTATTTATCGCAAAACCGTGTCGAAAATATAATTTCGAAACCCTGCATCAAAACCCACCATATGCATTTTGTGTGTCGCGTAGGATCTAGTTGTCACGTTAGGACTGACTTACAGTAGTAGGAAATCAATTTGTAAATTGATTCCATTGCCTGCGTTTTGTTTGCTTGAGTGTATGTTTGAATGCTTGCTTGGTTTCTTGTGTATATTGTTGCTCCTGGAATTTATTTGCGGCACCAAAATCACTCACCCTAATTTCCAATTCCATTTTTGAATCATTAAAATCCTTTTCTTTAGAAGCACTAAATAGTTAGAACAGTATAATATTACAAGTTAGGAGATATAGCATAGTTACATTTCACAGTTATTTAGAGCCACCTTTCGAATACAAACATATTTTGCTATCTAGGGATTCATAATTTCTCGATAATTAGAAATACACCATGAATAATGCATCACATATCTTTTCTTGATTTACATCATCTAGCTATAATAGAAATAAGAGATCATTACTTTTAGTTACTATCGTAGTTAAAATAATTGGCTATATTAGGATGTATCTAGTGCATCATACAAGTATAATAGTATTTATACAAACTATAATTCTCTAGGAAAAATAGAAAATGGAAACTCCTTCTGTGTACTCCTTCCCGAATGGGCCTGCTTGGCCCAACCCGCAGCCCAATCCCCTCACCCTCTCCCCTCATCCCTCCTCTTCCCTCCGACGGGCCGGCCCAACCGCCTTGGCCCAGCCCATGCTCCCCCTTTCCCTCCTTCACCCCCTTCTCCATCCCGCGATGGGCCCACACCACGACCCAGCCCACTCAATCTTTCCCTTCCTCTCCCCATCTTCCTTTCCGCTTGGGCCACCTTCAGCCCAAGCCGCACGCGAGGCCTAGCAACACAGCAGCCGCCCTTCCTCTCTCCCTTCTCCCTCTCACCGACGTGTGGGGTCCGCCGGTCAGCTTCGTCTTCCCTAGGGAGACAACAATGGCGCTGTACTCAGGTCGGCGTCGCCGCTGACCCACTGTGCCGGGGTCATCGCTGCCGCTGACATTCGGACGCGTCCCGCCGTCATCCATCCTAAGCCACCGCATACCTAGCTGTTGCCTCGCCGTGCTCCGCTGTATCCTGCCGACGTTGTCAGAAAATATCTCCGCTGCCGGAGATAGCTTCCCTCACCGAGCTGACTTATGCACGGCTACAAATAGTCGGCCGCAGCTTGCCGAGGAGCCTCGCCCCATCGAGTCCTCCGCGCCAAGGTCGCCGCCGTCACCGTGCTCTGCTCGTCTCCCTTCCCCCTCTGGTCAGCATCTTCCCCTTCTCTTCCCCCTACTTCTCTTCCTCCTTCCTCCACTGCTCTGCCTCCCTCCGCCCATCTCTCTCCCTCCGCCTCACTCTCTCCTTTCTGGCTACCTCCCTTGCCCTCTTGTGGAAGCGCCATCGCCGCCGGAGCCCAGCTCTGCCGGCATCCTGCTTCCTCACTCCCTCCCTCTGCCCCACTCTCTTTCCCCATTTCTGCTCTGCCTTGCTCTACCGTGCCACAGCGTAGCGCCGCCGCCGTCCTGGCTGGAGCTCGCCGCCAACCACGCTCTCTCTAGCTCACCTCTCTGCCCCCTCTTTCCTTTCCCCTTTCCTCTTTCTTGCTTCCTCTCTGTTCTGTTCGTTGACCGCCGGATGAGGATGGGGACGAGCAGATGCGCTCGCACCCGGCCTAAGCCACGTCGCCACACGGGACCCACGCGTCAGCCGCTGGGGCACAGTGAATTGCTAAGCGTACCCAGGAAACGTACATAGGATATGAGAGTAAGCTTTTTTAATTATAGAAAAATTCCCAAAAAAATTCTAAATAAACTAGAGTCACCCTAGATCACACCTAGATAGTTTGCCACTCATTTTCCTTAGATAAAACTATAGAAATGATTTGCATGTCCCATTCCATTCGTGTTTAGTCAAAAAACTTTAATGATTCATAACTTCATCGTTTTAATTCCGAATTCCATAATTATTGCACCATAATTATTCTAAAATAAAACCCTACATAATCATACCCCTACCCCTAATTTTTGGTGCCCATTTAAATTCTAGTTTGATTGCTTTCCCTTTTATAATTAGATTGAGTAGCGATAATAGTAATTATAGCGGTAGCCCTTAGCCGTAGTAGTAAACCCCATATATTCGCGTATGTGCATGCACCATGACACATACTCGAATATATCCGTACCTAATCACCTAAAATAATAGGATACCTATACATACATAGATATGCCCGATACCCGGGTATACGTCTATGTACGGCTGACCCTAACAACCTAGTTACTCAACTCCACCTAATCATGGGTGCATATGCCACTAACCCTAACCATAACATAGCTCACCTAATTAACCTTAGTCACACACATATGCACATGCATATGTGTGGCTAACCCCGGTGGACCTAAAGAGGTCGGCCAGGTCATCTATGATGATTTGGTCAGACTTTCTCTTTCAAGTTCACATAATAGTGAACCCTAATAATGTGGTCTGGTTTTCCATCAAACCAACCACCCACCTTAGCCTAACTCATAGAAGGCCTACCTTATGGATGGAATACCTCTATCCAAACCTTACTTCAAATTGACATAATAATGATAACCCTAGTTAGCAACCCATCACCCGATAGGACCAACCTGTCTAGGATCGTTTGTTTGCCCATGCTTGTTTTACATGTCTTGCTTGTTATTTTCCATGTTTGTGTTATCTTGTTTGTCGATGCTAGACCATGTAGGATAGAAGACGTGAGAGAACCCGGTGGAGTCCCAAAGAAAGGAGCAAAAGGTATAGGAAATTGGACGAGGATATAATCGTCAGCGAATGGAGTCAAGTCCTAACACCCACCTAACCCCTCCCTCTATATTACATGACACCTCCTTAACCACCTTCCTTCCACCACCATCACATATTTCTAGCCTCCACCATAAACCATCCATTTCCCATCTCCGATGAATAATAAACCCAACCTATATTAATTGAAACCCCTTACAAATTGATTATGAGAATTTGATTTATAAAAAAGGTATTGGTTACCTTGATATGATATGAGTAAGATGAACTTTGATAATAATAACTATAGAACTTAAAATTGGTAAAACTTGATAAACCCAGACATGGGGCGAGTGGGGGTAATTTATGGAGATAAATTGCCTTAGCAGGAATGCCTGAAGAGGATTCCTGTGGGAGATACTCGTCTCGGTCACATAAGGACCGATTCGTAGTCCCTCTCACCTAGTGAGTTATTATGTACAGCCACATGTATGGTTAGGCTTGATCTCACACCATGTTAGATAGAAATATAATGTCTACTAGGAGGCCGGTGTAGGCAGCAGAATATCAGGAGCCGACACAAGGGATAGGTTTCCTTCCATGTCCGGTTGGTGTGGATGTTATGTGATCTTCCACGTTAAGCTTTAGGTTTGTAGGCCACGTTCGAGCCACTCTTTTTCTTGGCCGTGCTCAAGCCATGTTGTCTTTGTGATGATTTGGTATCATCATGTTTGGGGGGATTTGGTATCTTCCCAGTTTTGTGTTTCCAACCCTTGAGAAGCCATAGTAGAGATTATATAGAACTCTTGGTTAGCTTCCGAGCGGGTACGGGATCTCGTTAGACCTATCTAAGCCATGACGATGGTGTCGGACAGTGTCTATCGTATGGGGAAATTTGTACACCTCTACAGAGTTAACTAAATCTATTCGAATAGCCACATCCTTGGAATGGGCAAATGCTAGGATGGAATACTATGATTAGACTACTACAACTTTGATAATCTGGTAAGACGTATTTTGCTAAATTGGTAATTATAATGAATAACGGGAACTGGTGAGAATGGTAATTATAATCTGGCAAATAGCCACTCTAAGTTGCCAGGTTCCAACCTATAATTATAACTACTTCACCCTACTACTTTCACCTCAACCACCATAACCACCTCCACATATAGCCCTCCTCTTCCACCTCACCTCCATCCAAAGTTTAGGGCTTGCCGAGTACTTTATGCACTCAACCCTCTCCATTCTATGTTTTTAGGAGCATAGCTACAGGAGTACCCACCCGGATGGATCTTCTGGAGCTATGTGAGAATAGGATAATCGGAGTACACTTGAAGTTGAAGCCGTACGAGAGAGCTACGCTAGGAATATGACGATCGGAACATAGGAGTACGCTGTAGGAACAAGTCTAGGGTTACGTCCGCACTCTAAGTTGCCTATAGGAATGGAGCCACGTTGATATAGGATCATTGTCTTAGAACTCTGATATATGATAGAAGGCCATTGGCCCAAGCTATGTAAACCCGAACCATGTAACATGTTTTTCCCATTAGCAATAAAAGTAAGGGGTTTTTTATATCAATCTTGTGAGTTGTGCATATCAGCTACTGATCTAGGGACTGATACGTATGCACTGTGGACCCTAGAATTAGGGGGCCCCAACAAGCATCGCGATGATTGGACACTGGCATAGGGGCACGACCACTGTTCCTTGGCTAAGAAGGCAACGGTGGCACGACCAAACGTTGGGCGTGTCCAGTCACTCCTGACCGGATGCGTCTAGTCAAGAAAATCGTCTTTGGACCTCTCTGGACACGAACCGAACTCTGAGGAATTGTGCATCCAGTCAATCTAGGGGCGTGTCTGGTCCAACTTAACTGAGCGCGCGAATGTGAAGTAGCCATTGGGGGATCGACAGGTGATGTTCAGTGCTTGACATGTGGCGGCCATCGCCCTACCGGACCCTGGCTCAGAGTCCAGCCAGTGAGTCCGGTCGTGTCTGTGTGAGCCCAACGGCTCTTTGAGCCAAGGGGGCTCTATAAATACATGTTGGCTAGCTTTAACTCACTCTCTTGGACATTTTCATCGGTGATACATCCTTGTGAGCTAAAGCAAACACCTCCTACTCATCTCCTTCGTAGATTCATCATCTTTGTGAGATTGGGAGAGATTCTATTGCATTTGCTTAGTGTTTGAGCATCTAGTGGCACTAGTGATCGTGTGAACTGCGGGATTGCTTGTTGATCTTGGTGGTTGCCGCCACCTAGACAACTTGGAGCAGCGGAGGAGCATCAACACGAATTGGTGATTGTTTGTGGCCATCTCCCGGTGATTGTGAGGGGTTCTTGACCTTATTCCCCATGGGTGATCGTGAAAAGGTACTCTAGTGGATTGCACGTAGCCTGTGGATCCCCATCTTGTGTTGGTTGTGCGGCACCCGGTTGCGGGTTAGACGTGTGATGCGTATTAGCGCGTGAACCTCCAAGTGGGTGAATCGCTACAATGGGGACTAGCTTGCCAGCAAGCAAGTGAACCTCGGAGAAAAATCTTTATGGCATCTTGTCTCCATGGATTTCATTGGTTTTCATTGATTGATCTCTTGCCTACTTATCCCTAGCTCTTGTATTTACTTTCACATACTCTTGTGTAGAGCTAGTTGTAGTTAGTTGAGTAGTGTAGCATAATTAGTTGTAATTATCTTGCTAGCTTTCTCACTAGGTGTAAAGTAGTGACCTAGCCATTGTTTGACACTTAGAGATCATAATCAATAGCATTGGGCGGGTGGCTTGCAACACAATCACTAGAGCTAGTGCAAGTTTGCAATTATAGCCTTATTGTCATCTAACCATTTATTCTAGTGATTTGTAGAAATTTTATTAGGCTATTCACCTCCCTCTAGCCATTTAAGACATTTCAGACAGCTGGGCCGAGGTGGCGCTCACGACTACGCTGACCCTTGCGACGGCTGGGCGCGAGGATGCGGGAGGCGGGCGCATATGCTCGCGATGGTGAGGAAGACACAAAATTGAACAAAATGAGTCGTTATTTTTTTGTAACTAGTGATAGCGGTGGTTAATTTTCTCCAACTCTACCAAATTTGGATTTTCTGGAGCACCCCTTAGAGGTGGTCCACCAATTTGGTGAATCTAGGGCAGATCCACCATGTTTGTAGATCAGATCCACCTGGAGCTGCTAGATCCTAGAGCGTTTGACTAAAAAAAGTGAATCAAGATCTGTTTTTCGTGAATCTAGAGCTGGTAGAGCTTTGCCAAGCAACCCCTTAGACTAATTGTTTCTTTCTGAAAGAATTGACTGAATGATTCTTGCAAAAATATAAGAAAATTACATATGTGATTCATAAACTATTACATGATTCTCGTTTAGATCCCAAACTATACAAAATTATAGATTTATGTCTCTAATCTGTCTAATTACTCTAATCCTGATTAAAACAACTATGCACTTGACGGACCAGGATCCAGAGGGTTCCCCATATTTATAGTCTAGGTGAATTGTGCAATGAGCTTATCTAGCTTATATGAACAAATTGTAAGCTTGCATCACATTGCACTGCTATATATAGCTTATTATTGGTGGCGGTGACCATCAAGTTTATATGAGATGTATCTTTATATAAGTTTATTAATTGATGCTTGTATGGACACAAATTCAAGTTTGTATGAATGATGTATTTTTTTACTTAAAAATAATTAAAAATAATAGTTATGCATTTTCTGTTTTAGCACCAAATGGTAACACACGGCACCCAAAATAGTTGAGGGCATTACTGACTTTATGTTCTTGAAGAGTATTACAAACTCTTAATATCCAGAACTAGCAATAATCAAACCTACACCAAAATCCAAGTTTTATAAGCGCTTTTCAGAATCTCTAGAGGCCTAACTAGGTGGACACTTTGTTGATGGCTTAATCACAACATGGTGTGGATCATTTTGTATAACCACTCTACTTATTGAAAAATAGCATGGAGTTAGTAAGATAAATATCAAACAGCTTGAAATCAAAAGGAATCCAACCCACCATCACAAAACAATTTGTTACCATCAGGAATCAAGTTTAAAACGTAGCCTTACAAAATAGAGTACAGTCAAGCATACGGTCCATCTATCTACCATTTGGGGGTGAGCTGGTAACATCATTTATGCTGTTTGATTTCTCTAAATCAATCACACATTCTTCTTTGTTCACTGTCCTTATATTGAAGTAAGCTGGCTGTTTTGGATCGGGCAAGCTTGTGCTCTCGTTCATAAGAAGAGAGATAATATCTGTCATGTTTGGTCGATCTACAGCGTTGTCTTGCACGCACATCAGTGAGATGTTGATTAATCTCCTTACCTCCATGTTTTGATGACTAGTATCTAGACACGGGTCAATAACTTCATTCCACTTTTCCTCTTTCCATAGAATCCATGCCTGAAAATGTGGTAGTCATAAGTGATAATGAACTAATGCAGTGGAAAACATACTCAAAATGAATTAGTGCTACAGAAATCCCTTGTGTTCCATGATTCTTGTCGTTTTGGACAGCGTTGCGGTCTCTAAAATATAACTTTGTTTCTTTTGAGAGGGAATATAACTTTGTTTATTATACACACATAAAAAAATAGCAAATATAAAATTTTAATGAAGTACTTTTTAAGACTAATATATACATACTGTCTTAGTCTCTTCAAACTAAGTACTTCAAAAATAATTTATAGTTAAAGTTTAAAAGGTTTGATCGCAATCTTGTCCAAAATGATTAGAACTATGGAACTGGATGGAGTATTTGTTAAGTGAAGTAAATATAATATCCTTACAAATAACATTACTAGTTATAGAGAATTAGCAGCAGGTTCAAATACCGGTAACCTCAATGTAGTGAAATTTATGTCTAAAACAAGATTAGTAAATTGAAGTAATTAGTCATGAAACAAAACAAAGTATTATTAGAGGATAAGTTACACAACTATTGTAGTACTTTTCCTTTCGGTAAATTTTACTCACATGTCCTTGAAAAGGAAAGGTCAGTGTTACTCACATATCCAAGAAGATTTGAAAAATTCCCTGTTTCATGAAACCCAATGTTTCGTTTACCACTAATTATTTCCAAGAGCAGCACTCCAAAACTGAAGACGTCAGATTTGACTGAGAATAGGCCCTCCGATGCATACTCAGGAGCCATATAACCACTACACAGAACAAATAAACTAAATCAAATTTCTAATTGACAAAACAATTGTTCATTTAGATGTTATGATTAGTACTATAGCTAGGCTATGATCTTACTAGGTCCCCACAACTCTACTTGTATTTGCATGAGTTTCATTTGATCCAAATATTCGAGCAAGGCCAAAATCAGAAATCTTAGGGCTCATATTATCGTCTAAGAGAATATTGCTCGCTTTTAGGTCTCTGTGTATGACCCGAAGGCGTGAGTGCTTGTGGAGGTACAACAGTCCTTGAGCTATCCCTTCAATTATATGACGCCTCTTGCTCCAGTTTAATAATGATCTTCTTGTTGTATCTGTGTATACATGGCAAATGGCATATAAATACAATAGAGGTGCAGCAAACTGCAAAGCATGGTGAACATGAGTTATTATATTGTATATAAGAGAACTTTGTATAACATACCAAAGATAAAGAAGTCCAAACTTCTATTTGACATGTATTCATATATCAATATCTTCTCTTCTCCTTGAATGCAGCATCCCAAGAGTCTCACTAAATTCATGTGTTGAAGCTTCGCAATAAGCTGAATCTCAGTCTTGAACTCAGTTAAACCTTGTCCTGAGTGTGGGTTTAGTCTTTTCACTGCTATCTCGAGTCCGTTTGGTAGTTGTCCCTAAACAATTCAAAATTCTTATTGATTTTAATATTTAATAACTAGAAGGAACCAAGTATTTTTTTCATCATCAGTAATAACTAACTATTTCAGAAGATAATCATTTAGCAATGAGACTCTTTGTGTCTTTTGGAAGGCCTTTTATTTCCAGAATTGGGTTTTGAGTTATACTTGTTGTAAACTCTCCTTTTGAGTTCTTTGTGATTTTGAGGTGTAATAAGGTTGTCTGATTCCTCTTGTTGGAGGATGAAGCCAGATATTTCTTTTCATTATCTAAAAAAAGTCAAGAGTAAAGAAACTTTATACTGGAACTAACTGTGAATATTTATGATGTTGTAAGTTAGTGCATACTTTTGTTGTTTAAGGTACATTTTGTGTCCACAAGAATGACAAACTAACTTTCCTAAAAGAAAGAAAAAGACCATAGAGTCAATGTACGTCCATCGCAAAATACACATCATTTTGTACTATGTAGTCTTGACTCCAACTAAATGTGTTTTGTTTATGTTCTAGAAACAGATTGCAAAAACAAGACAATGCCCTATAACATGGTGATTGGGAACATCACACTAGATCTGTGAAATACTTTTAAATGTGTATCTAATGGATTTCATATTTTTACTAGATATTTGAGCTCTTTTAGTAATATATAAGACATATATGTTAAGTATTTTACCTTGTAGACTCGACCAAAACCACCCTCTCCGAGTTTATTTCCATCTGAAAACTTGTTCGTAGCATCTGCTATATGAGAGAAATCAAACATTGAGAATTCAGTGCAACTCTCTTCCATCCTCCATATGCTGACTGGTCCCTGTGTGTCACGCGGTGCATCTTCTTGCAATTGTGAATTCTTGTTTCCTAACATACGCATGATGACATTTCAGAAACATTGCGATTGAGAAACAAAAAAATCTTGGAGATCCTTAATTTGTACAGCAGTCCACATTGAACTCCAACCTAATGAACTTAATTGGTTCTTAAGATTGCAATGAACTGCAACCATAAGTCTATGAACATGCAAATTATGAGAAATTTCATTCTCAGCATGGTAGATTCTCACCATACCACTTGGAATTGAAACTGTGTGAGTTCTCAAAAAGTTCTTAGATGTAACATGTTTTGGAACGTGTCCGAATGCAAAAACTTGAGAAAATTTGTGGTATAGTGTGTTAAAAGTTTGCTTTCTTTCCTATATTTGACCTTACATTATTTATTGTATCTATAAGTTTTTTTAAAAAGTGAAGCACATAAGAAAATCTTATTGATGGAGCTTATGGAACCACATCATGATATAAGCTTGTACATCCAATGGAAATAGCCCAAGTGACCCAAATTTGCAGTGACCAATACGTGTACCGGACACTCTCTAAATTCAGACTATTTTTTATATAGGAGAAGTCCATTTTTAGACACTCAGCTATAGTTGGAGTTTGATTTTGGCTATTTATGTCTAAAATAGAAATCTTTGGCCATTAATAAACTATCAAAAGTGTTCATATTTGGCTATTATGAGTCTGTTCGGCAGGACTGAAAAATAAGCCAAAATACTGTTCCGGCTGATTGTTGTGAGAGAAAAATAATGTTCTGTCTGAAAACAGTGCTTTTGTGAGTGGGCTGGCCAGCCAGCCAGCCAACCACCAGCCAGCCGAACACCCTCTATGTTGGTTTCAATATAGTGGTTTTGCTAATGTGGATGTCAAGTAGGTAGTGGGCCCACTCATTAGACCCTCTCTCTTCCCCTCTCCATGACGTCTGTATCTCCCCCTCTCTCTCTTAAACTCTCTCTATTCCCCTTCTCTCTTTAACCGTGGAGAGCCACCTTTGTCGTGGGCGTGGACCTCTCCATCCTAGGTGGCGTATTCGAAGTAAAAAGATATATATGTTTAGAGATATATAGAGATGAAAATAAACTCTAGAGATAAAGATAGAATCGTAGAGATGGAATAGGATTGGGCTTAGTACAACTTAACTTGTATTCTCTGCCATACATACCTATAAATAAAACATAAGGGGCAATATATATCAACAAACATATTTTTTTTAATAATCAACAACAGATTTTTAGGGTTTCTACCATATTCACCCTTTTCCACCTGGCGCCCATACCTCTCACTCCCCTTAGCTCTCAGTCACCATCGAGAGCCCATGGTAGAGATCATTGCCGCTGCTCTCGATTTCACCAATCACGTTGTCTCTATCCATGGTGAGCTGCTCAATGGCTTCTCATGAGCACAAGGAGGCATCCTTGGTGCTGAATGGAGCTACATTACTGTCATTTCTTGCCCACCTCTCATCAACAGTAGACACCACTAGGGGCCGACAAATACCCGATACTCAATTCCTAAACCTAAACTATTCAAACCCGGACTCGAAGTACCAAACCCGAAATACCGGAACATAGTTTCAGATAGTAACTATAAAAACACGAATTTAGTTCGGGTAACGTTTCTCGGTACCCAAAATATCTCAAATCTTTGTCCTTCTATTTCTAATATGAAGACACGAAGTGATTTGGTGCAGTGTAAATGTATTGTTTGATATGGCTCATTGTAGATCTATGTTAGCTTGATAATTGATTTGTTATTAATTGATAGTGATTTGAAAGACCGTTGTTTATTGTTTTAAAATGCTAATGGAATTCCATCAAAATTGTTGTTTTTGTCAATTTTCGGGTAATATCAGATAAACCCTTAACCCGAATCTGAATTATCGGGTATCCCAAATTTCACGACAACATCGGATAGCAATATTTAATACTTGAATTACCTAACCCAAAATTTTTGGGTGAGCTGAATGCTCATCCTTAGACACCACCACGCTGTCTCCATGCGCGAGAAGCTAGCGCCACTCAAAACACATGGCCGTTGTCTAGAACGATGGCACGACTAGCGACAATGCTAGTGGCAGCGACCTGATGATGTTGGCCGCTACTCCCCATCGGCCATCGGGGCCGATTCTAACCCCTACACGTCAGCGTGGGCATGGTTCTAGGCGCATGCTGGCTGGGCCCACCTCTGTGAAAGCGGGTCCTGGCTTGCCGTTCCTAGCCTGGTTCCTCAGGTACCAGCGCTACGGACGGTTCACCAACCATGGTGGAGTGCCCCGCCCGCTGCTCCATGTCAGCAAAACCACCGTTAAAATCAGAACAATAATCAAATATGAAATTTTAAGGTCAATAATGGGCTTCTCTTTTTTCCCTATGTACTCTGTTTTGCTGGCTTTTTAAAAGCGAGGGTGCAATAATACAATCCCTTTGAACTTAGAAGAAACCATTGAACTAATTAAAGTGTCACTTCATGAATAGTTAGGATACATCTGATTCAGTTTTCTGTCAAAGAAATATCTCAAGATTAGCGAGCAAACTAAGGGAAAAAGAAACTCCTTACCCTTGTCTGAATGTCTTGAGCGAGTCCACGTAAAGGCAAAAAAGATACACAAGAATAGAAGTACGAGGGGGCACACTCACTGCAATTATCCAAATCTTAGTTTTTGTTCCTGAAAAAAAAAAGATACGGAGTACAGTGATATATCAAGAATAGAAGTACCAAACATCTGCTGGCAGGCTTCAAGCATATTCAGTCGTCGCTAGTTTCCTTACGCCTAAGGTTTGTAATTTTTATTATTTTCCTTTGCTTGGTTTCTAACCTTTTACAAACTCAGGTGATTTATAGCATCCTGACACCCGAGTGAGACAAGGGTAAAAATCGCTCGATTTTGCCAACCAGACACAATCGAGTGATTTGAAGCCATGAATCACCCGATTTATAGAAACCACAAGATCCAGATCTAGAAAATAAACAAATAAACAGATTTATTTATGGAAAGGCAAATAGAATAAAACAAAAGGAAAATCATATAAAAATATACAAATTGCAAATAAAAAAATTATCAGATCAGTTCTATGGAAGGCAAATCGGAAGAAATTTAAAAAGAATAGACAGAAATACAAATTGCAGAATACATATTAACAAAAATGAGCAAACTAACCAAACCAAATGAACTGATCTGTTTACGAATAATTCTGACATTCCTATTTACGAATAATCAATTTACACCAATCGAGCACGGAATTTACACCTAAATAGAGATAGTAAAATACGGTACAATGAGGTGTAATTTGCTCCTACTGAAACAATAAATATACATGCTGTAGCAAAGCAGTCACTGCACCTGCAGCAAAGCTGCATGCACTTGCCCTCCACGGCTTACCATCGCGCGTCATGGTCGCAGGCGCGCAGCAGCACCTGCACCGCATGCACCCCGCACCGCCACCTTTCACCTGCACCGCATGCACCCGCATGATCCCCCTCCGTTCACAGCGAGATCAGACGGGAGATCGAGTGACATGCGGCCAAATTTCACCCGAGCGCCGTATAGATTTAGCGTTTTTTTGACCCCTTAATGAAATAAGCCATGTTCGTGAAAAAAATAGTAATAGCCCGTGAGTGTTTTCTTACTGAACTTAGGAGCATATGTAATCATATACACCCCTTCAAATTCAGGACTCGAATGGTCAGCTTCCATGGAGATGATTTTGGGAGGAAACAGTTGGGAGGGATTTGAAAGGGGAATAATAAATCCAAATAAACTAACTGAACAGAAAACGCACGAATCTACGTATATCCCACGGCTACATACTATTGAGAAAAAAAAGGGAAAACCAAGTGCTTTGCTTGCACTACGTACCTTTCTTATTATTGTTCGGAGGACTTGCCGCCGGCGTCACCGGCCTGGGACTGGGAGGCAGCAGCGGACTTGACGACATCGGCGCAGGTGATGGTGCCGCCGAACCCGAACCCTCCAAGACTACCATGGTCTCGCCAATATAGAACGGGTACACCTGGAACCGGAGGTTGCACCTCACCCCTGCCACCCTCTCTCCCAGAGAGCCAGGCCTCCTGAGTGCCAAGATGCCCAGGACATGCTCGAGGCACCGACTGCACCCCGCTGGAGTCAGGTCGGGCGTGCACTGCACCAAGCTGTACACCTTTGTCGGCTGATCGTCCCCCGCGTCAGTGTCAAACACGGCCTCACCGGTGGCCATCTTCTTGGTGGGGATGCTGCTCGCCGCCGCATGCTCCGCCGTCTTGTTCATGAGGCGGCCCACCAGGGCATCGAAGCTGCTGGCCAGCGCGGCCGGCTTCGTCATCGTTTCGTTGAGCACGACCACGGGCTCGTTGTCCATGGTTCCCAGGAAGTCCTGGTTAGAGAAGCGCATGATGCAGCCGTCATAGAACAAGGTCGCGTCTTTGTCGCGCGGGCAGAGCAGCGGCGCCATCTCGGAAGCCGTGGAGAGGCACTCGTAGCAGGTGACGTTGTCCGGGGTGTCCCCACGGCAAAGGCCGAGGCCGTACACCACGTCGGGGGCGGCGCCGGAGCTCGTACTCGCAAAGCCAGTGCCGGCAGTGAAGGTAGGATAGTTGACGAGGTAGTTCGTAACGTCCTGGACGTTGTCTTGGTAGGTGCTGTTGATCTTGTACTTGCCGGTTTTGCCGCAGACGGTGGCGTAGGTGCTGTCACCATTAGCCAACGGTGGCAGGGGCAGCAAGCAGGAGAGGAGGAGGCCGAGGCGCCATCGCCATGCCCAAAGGCTCATAGTATATATTGTACTAGTACTTGAGTGTGGTTGAGCCAAAGAGAGAAGCTAGCTGTCGATCGATGCAGCACACTTGTGTTCTATTCTATAATACTTGCGCCTTTTATATACTCATCATGGTCCGTTATGTTTGACTCTGTATCCTCATGGTTCGTAATAATGTTTTGAGAGAAACATGCATGTGTGCCCTTGGGTGGTCAAAGCAAAGTAATGACTACTTGAGACATCAAGGCAGCCCGTCATGTACGTTATGGGCGTGTTTGGTACGCCGCATGCCAGCAGCCATGCATGCCCTCATGCAGATTTCGGCTGTTTGGTGTCCTGGTCTTGGCTTTGGGCCTGTCCCGCTAGATGCGAAAGGAGCGCCCCGGCCAGGCTCGGTAGGAACGCGGGGAGGCTTCGTTTCCACCAGGCCAGGGCTCCGCGGGCACTCGTGCTGTGCCCGAAGCTGCTGAACGCATTCGTCTCAGCTTCATATTTTTCTCCATCGTGTCCTCGTGACACGTTTTTCATTCAGAGGAAGCATAGTTTAACAAGTTACAACCTAGGTAATCCAGAGATTACCAGATACATAAAAATAGAGGAAGAGTAGCGAAGAGGAAGAACCCACGACCCCAAAACCCTACTAGCCATAACCCGCGAGAAGATACATCAACACAAAAGCTGTCTACGGAGCGGACCAGGCCACGATGGCAAAGCATCCACCTAGAGAGGTCAAAGAACCAGTGACAGAGGCAGCAAAGCATCCGCCAAAGAGGACAACAACAACGGCGGCCAAGCATCCGCCTAAGCAACCGGCAAAGCATACGCAAGATGAGAGGCCCGCACACCCTCGGCAGTAGGTATCTGCCAGAGAGGGGAGGAATCATCTCAGCTTCATATTTCACGTGCATGCAGCTGACCAAACACAAGCTGAGTCTAGCCAGGATAGACGTGTGCTGCCATCCAAACAAAACTCTTCTGCATGAGCTTAGCCAGCACTACAGAAAACTGGCTCTTTGCCGACTGCAATTTTATTTGCCAACTGTTTTTTTTCGACACTCGGCAAAGAGGTCCCTTTGCCAACTGGAATTTCCTGCAGTCGGCAAAGCAGGATTTGCCGACTGCCTGGATTTGCCGACTGCCAGGCAGTTGGCAAAGAATTGCAGTCGGCAAAGGCAGGCCATGATTGACGCCATCCACGCCGTCACCTTTGCCGACTGCCACTCCGTCAGCAGTCGGCAAAGGCGCAGGCTTTGCCAACTGCCATCCTCCCTGGCAGTCGGCAAAGGCTCTTTGCCAACTGCCACTGATGGCAGTCGGCAAAGAATTAATTTTTTTTTTCGATTTTCGATCCCAGTTTTTTTGTGTTGCCTTGCTACAGTAAGTACATGATATATTCCAAGTTTGGGGTCATTTTGATTTATTTTGCTATATTCCGTAGATTTTTTCTGTTTCTTTGATTTTTTTCCGACAGCTCCAGATTTGAACTGCAGGTACATGAAATAATGGAATCCGGCCATTCAGAAAATGATATTCATGATGTTTGGAGCATGTTGAGGCCGTGTGCGGGGCCTCGCGTGAAATTTCGACCGTGTTGGTGTCGGAACACGCCGAGCCACGCGCGTGAAAAGTGTTTTTAAATTTTATAAAATCGAAACGGAGTCCGAAAATGACGAAACTTGACGACGTGTCTTGTCATCGCATGCGGAGGCTGTGGTAAAAATTTGAGAAAGTTTCGAGCAAGTGGCGACGTCGGGTGGCTAAAACCTGGACATCTCCACATGTGATAACTTCCACATATGGATTGAGCGGATCCTTCCTGCGATGACCCGGGGATACCTCCCAGAGCATGTGTGGCGCGTCCTGGCAGAGTTGAGCTTCTTCTTCCGCCAGCTTTGTGCCAAGGAGTTGTCTCGAGATGTTTGTGTTGAACTGGAGAAGGCTGCACCTCTGTTGCTCTGCAAGTTGGAGATGATATTTCCACCCGGCTTCTTTCTGTCCATGCAGCATCTGATCTTGCACCTACCGCGCGAGGCACGGTTGGGGGGTCCCGTGCAGGCCCGTTGGTGCTATCCAATCGAGAGGTGTCTAAAGCTTCTTCGGAAAAATTGTAGAAATAAAGCCAAGATTGAGGCTTCCGTGGGAGAGGCCTCCGTTCTAGAGGAGGTGTCGACCTTCACACAGGCGTACTATACTGAGAAGCTTCCCAGCATGCACAATCCAACCCCTCGTTACAACGCTGACGAGAACTCATCGATACTCAGCCTTTTCCAAGGGGATCTCGGGAGTGGAAGCGCAGGTACCAACAAGCAGTTGAACCATCAGGAGTGGCAGACTATCATGTTCACATTGTTGATCAACCTTGATGAAGTGATTCCTTATCAGAAGTAAGTTCTCAATGAGCTTGTTACCTACGCCGTCACTATCCTCCATCTATCATGGTCTGACCCTCTAGTTTCTTCCTTCTTTCAGGGAATTTATTAGTCAATACTGGAGAGGCAATAGGGCTCCTACCAAGCAAGAAGAAGACAATCTTCTTAGACACGGTGTGCCCGATTTCATCTCCTGGTTCTGTACAAAGGTACCAACCAACTAACCTCTTTCCGACTTTGTGATTCCACTTTGCTCCCCGGAGCGAGTTATGTAACGATCTCCTACCCTTGCAGGCCCGAACGGATGCAGAAATGAGCGATGAATTGAAACAGGTGGGCCGTGGCTTCTCCCGTAGGGTGAAGTCATTCACCGTTTATGATGTGAATGGCTATCGCTTTCGCACGAGAAGCTACGAGGAGAGTCGACCCAACCTAAAAACCATGTGCTGCGGAGTTCGTACGCCCGGCACGGATGGGAAGGACTACTACGGCATAGTCGAAGAGATATACGAGCTCAACTTTAAGGGTGCCGGGACTTTAGCGCTGGTGGTATTCAAATGCCATTGGTTCGATCCTGATATCACGAGGAAAGACCTTACGATAGGTCAAGTCGAGATTCGACAGGACTCCAGCTATAAAGGAGACGATGTCTACATTGTGGCCAACCGAGACGCCACGCAAGTTTATTACCTCCCATGGGCGTGCCAAAAAGACGAGAAGCTTGCGGGGTGGAGCCTTGTGCATTTGGTGTCGCCGCGCGGCAAAGCGCCTCTCCCAAACGACGACGATTACAACTTTGACCCAAGCACCGATGAGTTCTATCAACCTGAGGGGCTAGAAGGTACCTTGGAGATCGACATTGGTTCGCTCATGGGCATAGAAGTAGACAACGAAATCGATGAGGACGAGGGTGAGGAGGTGCAGGATGCCAGGGACTTAAGAATGCTTGAGCGATGGCAGATGCAGCGTGATGGAGTTGTCCAGGAGGAGGTACATGATGATGACTATGGAGACAATGAGGATGATGATGACAGTGATGACTTAAGGGAGCTCGACAATATTGATAGCGATGACGACGATAGTGATAGAGATGACGACTCCACGCCCGAGATATTGCCGTTCGCGGAGATAATTACGAGGCCATGTAATACTATATTGTTATTATTATGTTCCTTTACAAGTACTTGTCATTTATTTATGCTAACAGTTTTGTTCTTTGTCATTGCAGGCACTCGACAAAATGCCAGGCGGACGGCGGCAGCGGCCGCATCGAGCAGTACGCTCGGCGTACCAGGTCCCCCCGCAGGAGACCACCGACGACGAGGAGGAGGAGGAGGAGGTGTTGGTGCGCGGGTCGTCTAGTAGGGGGTCCCAGCCCCCCAGCGGACGTCGCCAGGCGACCAGGAGGCTGCCGTTCTCGTCCTCGCAAGGGGGGACGACGTCGCGTGACGACGAGCGCGGCGGCGACGACGACGACGACGATGACGACGACGACGGCGACGACGCGCCTACACCAGGCGAGACGGCTTCGACTTCGTCAGGCGTGGCCAAGGTGTACTCGCGCGGGCCCACGCAGCTTCCTAGGGTGCGGCCGCAATTCCACCAGCGCCCGGTGATCACACCCGTGGGCTAGACGTAAGTAACCATTATTGATTTCACTACTTGTTCATATGACATGTCAAAAATCGAACTGAAGACTAATAATTGTTCTTAATGACTCGTGCAGTTCCTGGAAGATTGTGAGTGGAGCAGGTCAAGCACGCCATATCAATGGCATCCAGGGCCTCCTGGTGTACGCACGGTGGGCAGGAAATCAACGAGTACACCGCGTACCTCCTCTCTCACAAGGGCAAGGCGACGGATCCGAACAACGTCTACAACCCGGAGGACGGGCCCGATGCGTACACCAACCCCACCGCCTACGAGAAGGCCACCGAGTACACCGTCGCGGCTCGCCAGCGCTACGGGGAGACGTTCGACCCCACCGCCGAGCCCCTGGACACAGACCTCCTGCAGAGGTTGGGACCAGGGAAGCAGCACGGCCGCTACTACATGGCCCATAGCGCCCTCGACCCGTCCCAGGTTCCTACGCTGACCCAGGTTCGATCCACGCCCACGAGCTCCAGCGACATCCCCGTAGCGCCCCGGCGGCAGTCAGCGTCACAGGTAAGTGCCGTTTCGTTCGTCGTTCACTCGTTTCGCACCTGTACATACAATCAACACTGTGGATGTAATATTGTAGGCCCAGATGGAGGCCAAGATGGAGGAGAGGATCGCCACGTTGCACGCGCAGATGATGGCGCAACAGATGGCTTACCAGCAAAGCCTGCAGCAGCACTACAACACTCAGATGCAGAACATGGCCAGCTTCTTCCAGTCCATGCAGACGCCCGGGGCGTCTACACCGCCTCCTCTTCCAATGTTCGCTCCACCGCCTCCTCCTTCAGAGTTTTTTCCTGTGCCTGCTCTTGTCGCTCCTGGAGGGACCCCGGTGAGTATATTGACTCTTGCTTTAACTTGTGCGTCCATGCTGCAGATACTAATGACATCACTTGGCGTTTAACTTGTGCAGGTACAGTCGACGGGTTCGAACCCGTCTCCTGGAGGTCCTGGCCATCAGATGATGTCGTATCCACCACCTGCACCCTATCCACCGTATCCACCTCCGCGTGGCCCTCCTCCGACGTACTCGTGGCCGCCGGTGCGCGGAGGGTGGCAGTACGCGCAGGCGCCTCAATTTGGTCCAAGGGGGTTTCCGTGGGCAAACCCTGGGGGCTCTGGGGGTGGAGCGGACGACGAGACCGGGGACGGCGCGACGAGCTAGGTACTTGTCGATTCTGTTATCATGTATCCACCGTATCGTCGAAGTTGTTGTCATGTATTTCTTTTCTTCGTTATGGACCTAGACTTGTTATGTTGAACTTCGTGTGATGGACGTCGACTTGTGGTGTTCGACGTGTTGGACTTCATGTGATGGTTGTAATGCACTTGTGTGGTTGTTATTGTGACATATATGTGAGATATATGTGATGTTGTGCGTTATTGTGATATATGTGGTGATGTTGGCGACAAATGTGATGAAATTGTGATATAAATGGTGCTACCGGTGCTTCTGGTGAAATTGGATTATAATTTGTGATTTTGCAGGGTTTTGATGCGAGAAAACAGAAAACAAAAGCAAAAAAAAAAATTCCAGCTTTGCCGACTGTTTACAGTCGGCAAAGCTGGGCAAAAAAACCCCAGGACAGAGTCTTTGCCGACTGCAATGGGAGGCAGTCGGCAAAGAGGTCAAACCTTTGCCGACTGCAACTTCGAAAGCAGTCGGCAAAGAACATTTCAAAAAAAAAAAATTTCTTTCTTTGCCGACTGCCGAGCTGGCGGCCAGTCGGCAAACAATTTTTGAAAAAAAAATTCTTTGCCGACTGCCGAGGAAACAGCAGTCGGCAAAGCCTGCCGTTAGGGCTGACGGCGCCACGTGGCTATGCCGACTGCTGGCGTGGCAGTTGGCAAAGGATTTGCCGACTGTGTGCCACGTGGCAGTCGGCAAATCCGCCTTTGCCGACCCAGGCTTTGCCGTCTGCTCTTTGCCGACTACCACGTGGCTTTGCGGTCGGCAAAGCCTTTGCCGACTGGGTTTATGCCTTTGCCGACCGGGGCAAGCAGTCGGCAAAGAGGCGTTTTCCTGTAGTGTGCAGGCTGGCTAGAACCTGGTTCCAATGTACGAGCCTGGCTCGACCGAGAATGAAACCAATCACGCCCAATGGTTATCTTATTCACTTCTCCTATATTTTAGGTGCCAGTTGATTTCAGACAACACTCTTGTACTACTAATTAGTATAAGTAAATTGTTACTTTTGTTATTTACTAGCAAATATGTCCGTGCGTTACAACGGGAGCAAATAAGCTATCGAATATTCATAGAAAATGGAAATAAGAATGCTGAGAAAGTAAGCTATAATATTCACTGAAAATGTGAACAAGAATGCTATATAACTATTATATATATCCTTCTATAAAATTTTAAAACAACAATTTATTTTACAATGATCATGACATTGACAATATTTGAGGATCTATAAAAATCTATAATTTTTTTATTTCAATCGACAAGAAATTAGTTGTTGATATGTCAAGTATTGGTACGTCCGATGGTCATTATGACGAGATAGATCTCTCTATTATCCACATGGTAACACTGATCGTGGATTGCAATGATGCATGTAAATGTGTATTTATTTAGACCGGACTGGACAACAAATTACCCAATATTTTAATTTACAGTTTAATTAATTTGACCATCTATTGGACCATGTTGTACTCGATTGGACCACGTTCTAATAGGGAAAGTCTTGTTCTTAATCAAAATTTTATCGTAATTTGGAAGTAAAAATTTCAACGGTCTTTTATTAATGCTTTTATGTTTTTTCTTTAGTATTTATGGGAAGCAAACAAAAAAAGAAATAAGAACTCCATTCACGGATGCATGGGAAGGAAAAGCAAAAGAGGGAAAATTGTCCCATACTTTACTAACGTATTTGTCTTTGTGTCATAATATATTAAATTTTTGTCCTTGTCTTCCTATAGAAATAATTATAGATTGTTAATTGTCTTTGTACCAACACAAATAAAATTTTGTCAGATTTGTAGTTTTGTAGGGATAGAGGAAGAGGGAAAAATCGAAATGAAATAAATAAAGAATAAAGCCAAAAAATAAGTCGAAGATAGAAGAGCCCAGATTCAAAATGAAGAAATGGAAACTTGAAAAGGATCCTTCTGATTCTCAAAGAATGAGGGGCAAGGGGATTGATACCGAGAAAGATTTCTTATTATAAGACGTGATTTGATCCGCATATGTTTGGTAAAAGAACAATCTTCTCCTTTAATCATAAATGGAAAGTGTTCAATTAGAACATGAAAACGTGACTCAATTCAATTGGTCTTAGTTAGTCTTCGGGACGGAGTGGAAGAAGGGCGGAGACTCTCGAACGAGGAAAAGGATCCCTTCGAAAGAATTGAACGAGGAGCCGTATGAGGTGAAAATCTCATGTACGGTTCTGTAGAGGGACAGTAAGGATGACTTATCTGTCGACTTTTCCACTATCAACCCCAAAAAACCCAACTCTGCCTTACGTAAAGTTGCCAGAGTACGATTAACCTCTGGATTTGAAATCACTACTAATTCAGTTCTACCTATTCCACATTAATGGGAGTACATTTATGTTTCTGCTTCACGAATATGATATTTTTGGACATTTCTAATAATAGCAAGCCTTATTCCTATTTTCTTATTTTGGATTTCAGGACTTTTAGCCCCGGTTAGTGAAGGACCATGGAAGCTTTCTAGTTATGAATCGGGTATAGAACCCATGGGGGGGGGGGCTTTGTTATAATTCCAAATACGCTATTACATGTTTGCGCTAGTTTTTGTTGTTTTTGATGTGGAAACAGTCTTTCTCTACCCTTGGGCAATGAGTTTCGACGTATTGGGTGTATTCGTTTTTATCGAAGCTTTCATTTTTGTGCTTATCCTAGTTGTTGGTTTAGTTTATGCATGGCGAAAAGGAGCCTTGGAATGGTCTTAACTGAATATTCAGAAAAAAGAAGGAAAAGATTCCATTGAGACAATTATGAGTTTGATTGAGTTTCCGTTACTCGACCAAACAAGTTCTATGTAACAGAACCGACCAATTATACGAAATTAAGTAAGAAAATCACCCGCCAGAGCAGACGATTTAGCAAACTTAAGCTCGTATAACCCGGTAGTCTGTGAAATCACGAAGGATTTCAAACCAACTCACATACCAGCCAAGATTGTAATAAGTTTAGCGGTCACCATCACATATTACATGAAAGTTCGCATCACCGGTACATCAGAGTTTAAACATAGTTATTACAAAACGAGTTCAAATAAAAGTAGCGGAAGCCATTTGTTCAAAACCACACACTCACACGGAGTTCAAATACAGTGCCAGCTAATGATCATCTCCAACAAAAGCATTAGGCGAGACGTAAGGAATGACCATGCCCATGGTCCTAAGCATCACCCATCGCAGGATAAAGACAGTTGATACAGTAGCCGTAATACATCTGCCCATCTGCAACAAGTGGGAATAAAACCCTAAGTACGAGAAGGTACTCAGCTAGACTTACCCGACATAACAAAAAATAAAGTGACACCAAGGATTATGAAGGGCTTTATAGTAGGGTGGCTGACTCATTTGCAAAAAGAGGCATTTTTAGTATTTCCAGAACCTTTTCAGAAGCATTATTGTCAAGTTAATTATTATTAACCTGTCGACTACATTTGCACCTATACTAGAGCAAGCATGTGATTAAGCAAATAATGATAACCAATGATCATTAACAACTTTCATAATATCATATTCATTATAACTATCCAAGTGTTCTATTAACATTACTACGATGAAGTCACTCAAGTCAAGTGCTCACTATCCAGGAGCGATGACGATTCGAATCGATTCCTAACCAGCTGGTGATTTATTCCTTACACAAACCTCACTCACCCGCTAAAGTGAGGTATCGATCACCGAGTCAACTATCCAGGAATCTCGAGTTTGCCAGGAACCACATGTACCCGGGGGCCGACCGGCTGCTCTTTGGTCTTATCTTCGCGCCCCCGTGTCCTACCACACCTGCTCCGGCACAGTGCGTTGCGGGCAATCTACTCGGCCCGAATAATCTCCTAGCTTCGCGGTCGAAAGGTACTTTATTCGGCTAGCTAAATGTAAGGCATGCATTCAACATGACTCGAGGCCCAACAACGGTCGGTCCTTAATCGACACAGATGGAAAGCACTACAGTCCAAAACTCTATAAGTCTCCGTCCGGTCTCAACTTCATTTAACACTTAGTTATACCATGACTACATAGTTATCCAAGCAGATCCAGGTAACCACCTATAGCTCACAGGTGACAGGAAATCACCCGACTTCTACCGGTCTAAGCCAGCTAAGCATTGACTCGACTGCGGATACCAGGGTAACAAGGATATAGTATAACAAAGGTAGACAAGGTATAATGCAGCAACGGTTGCAAACAACTCCTGAACGTAATGCATCAATTAAAGTAAAGCATTTAATTAATAATTGCAAACCGGGGAGAAAATGCTCCGGGGCTTGCCTCTCTCGAAGGAGCTCGGGCGGTGATCGGGGCACTCCGGAAGTTCCTCAACGTCCTCCTCGTCTGCTTCGGTCACTTCCTGCGACTGCACCTCGAGCGGCTCCTCGGGCTCCTCGGGTATGACGAATGGGCTCTCAGTTTGCGATCCTGTATGATGCATGTGCGTAAGTGCTTATGCAAAAGGTGCATCGAATGAAATGAGCACAATGGATATGCTTGAATGCAAGGTAGTCAACATTATCCAAGAACATATACTACAAGCACATGTCTTCTACTGCATTCTCTTCTACTACTAATATGCTAAGTCAACACATCTCATTAAATGCTTCAAAGATACACCAAAGCTTCACTAATTTCTTAATCATGCATAAAGCAACATTTGATTAAACCCTAATTAATAATAGGTTTGAATAGCAACATCTATTTTTATAGCTTACAAAAATCTTAGAAAATTATCATAGCACAGTACTACCCTAAGTAGTCTACCATTAAATTTTTATGGCATTTGGATAAGTGGATTAGCCTACACAAAAATGACAAGCTATGACATAATTATGAACATGAAAATACTTTGTACTGTGAAAAGTGTCAAACAATAGATGTAATATTTTTCCTATGTTCTACACAGTAAATAATCACTGCACAAAAAATATCACATGCATGTTTTATACAAATTTTGCTCTCTAGCAAAAATAACAAAAATCAGCCATTAAAGGCACTTGAACTACATCTCACAATTTTTCTACAGGACATGCATGGCATATATTTTTCCTAGGAAGTACATTACACAAGAAGAATAACACACTTGGAAGCATATTTTTCTGAAACATATAGGTTTTACTATACATTTTACAAGATATCAGCAATATCAAGGATTAAATAAAGCTCTACAGAAAAGTATCTCAAAAATGACATGCAATATTTTTATCATGTAGATCTGGTGACAAGGAACCTAGCAAAATTTGTTTCAACAAATTTGGAGCCAAAATGAGTACACAAACATTTTCCAAAGTACTTCTCTGCCCAAATAATAAAAGAAAACCGAAATCAATTTTTCCTATTACTACTGGGCCGGCCCGTGGGAACAACTGGCCCACGGCCACTTTCGGCCTGCGCAACCGAGCGAAGGGGAAGGGCGGCGGCCTGGCTCGGGGCTTCGGCCCAAGGCCGACCTGGCCCAGCTCGGCCGAGGTGAGACGCCACGCCACGCCGGCGTTCTAGGCGCCACGGCAGTGCGGGCGCTGCCAGCGGGCCAGCGGCCGTTGCCAGCCATGTCCGGGCAAGCGGGCGTGCGCGCGGGGTCCGCAAGAAGGTGGCGAACCCGAGCAGGCTACACAAAGGGATGGAGAAGGGACGGGGAAAGCTTTCCACGACGGGGTCAAGCGCGGCGGCGCCATGACCGACGGCTCAAATGGTGTCCCTGCAGCGAGCACCAGGTACCGGGGAGCGAGGCAGAGCGATGTGTGCTCGATTGAGGGCAATGGTGGAGCACCGGCGACCAATTTTGCCGGTGGGGCTGCGGTGGCGATGGCGGCGCGAGCAGAGCTCGGTGCGGGGCGAAGCAGAGAGGCAGCGCGGGAGAGAAAAATGAGAAGCGCAGGGAGAAACGGAGCTGCGGTGGCTTGAAAACGGCGAGGCGCGCTCGCTTGCGGGGGCCACGGGACGCCACCCCGCCGGCGTCGCCGGCATGCGCTCGCCACGCGGCGCGACGTGCCTGACGCGGTCGGACGCGTACGCGCGCGGGGGAAGAAGGAAGCCAGCGCGCGAGGTGGGCTGGGCCGAGGCGAAGGCGCGGCGCAGGGTGGATCGTTGGGCCGGCTTTGGCTGGCGGGCCAGAAGTGAGGCGGCGGCCCGTGAAAGGAGAGAAACCATTTTTCAAATTCTATTTTCAAGGAATTTTCAAATATCAGTTTTCAAATACCCTTTTGAGCAAGAAAATGACTTCTTTTGAAAATGGCCCAAAAATAAAAGTTGCTTAGAATTTAATCCTCTACAACTTTTCTTTAGGGACCAACTAAAAATTTTGCATAGATTTTGAATTAGGAAGTAAAAGCTAAATAGGGAGGATTTTTGACCATTTTCAATAAAAAATTTAAATGCATATTTTGTCAAAAGTTTGAATACAAACTTTACTCCAAAAATTGTGCTAAATAATTTTAGATGATTTACAATTATAGCTAATCATGTTTTACTAACATAGCAAGCATAATTAGGGCAAAATAACTCTAAACAAGTGTATGCAACATTCATGTTTCACGAGCATGTTTCATATGTTTCGAAGCATGGTTTCAGTTATTATTTACATGATTAGGCATGGATACTTAGGATGCTTGATGATGCACAATATGCATGATTTGCAGTGCCTAAATGCTGGCATAACACCGGGGTGTTACATTCTAATTCCGTTATTTCAACTACACCTAACGATCTTTCGAATTGGTCAAGACTCTCAAGTTTATGGCCCCTTCTATATAGGTATGTAGACACATGGATCCATACATCTCGATCGGAAAAGAATCAATAGAAGGAGAATCGGACGATATCTTTTTCGAAACAAATAAAAAGGAAAAAAAAAGAGAAAACAGAAATCATGATCAACTAAGCCCTCTCGGGGGCTTGCTTAAGAATAAGAAAGAGGAATCTTATGGAAATAGCATGGAATAAGGTTTGATCCTATTCATGGGGATTCCGTAAATATACCATTCCAAAAATCGAAACAATCGGGACTTTTCGGAGATTGGCTGCAGTTACTAATTCATGATCTGGCATGTACAGAATGAAAACTTCATTCTCGATTCTACGAGAATTTTTATGAAAGCGTTTCATTTGCTTCTCTTCAATGGAAGTTTCATTTTCCCAGAATGTATCCTAATTTTTGGCCTAATTCTTCTTCTGATGATCGATTTAACCTCTGATAAAAAGATAGACCTTGGTTCTATTTCATCTCTTCAACAAGTTTAGTAATAAGCATAACGGCCCTATTGTTCTGATGGAGAGAAGAACCTATAATTAGCTTTTTCGGGAAATTTCCAAACGAACAATTTCAACGAAATCTCCAGAACTTCTCTCTTTTCCTCGGTGAAACAAGAATCTGTTTTGCTCAAACCAAAGGCAAGGAGCGCTTACTTTAGCCTTTGTTTCTTTTGTGATATGTCTTCCTTAAGGATTGATCCAACGTAATCCCCACTTCCCTTCATTTTGATTTCCCTTCTATTTAGATATGATATAGACCTAATTCTTATACAAAGAAAACTCTTTCGCTTCACTTTATCTCACTTTCTCAAGAATCTCTAGAAAAAAGAATAGCTCTACCCTTTAGTTAATGATAGTCAGAGACTATTAAATAACGGGTTTTTCATTCTTGGTACCAAAATTTGCGGATTGCGCCTACAGAAATTGCAGTAAATGAAATATGCAATTTTAATATAAAATATATACAATAACCGTCGCATGAAAAGAATCTGAATTTTAGCAAATCCCTATCTTATTTGTACGACAACGAAAGGGCACCAAGACGTAGGGAAAAAAATTCTATGCACTCCACGGTGGGTTCGATTTTTGCCTATGTGCGGAGTGCGGAGTGCGGAGTGCGGACTGAAGAAGCTGCGCTCTGCCCCTCTGTCCGTGCTGTGAGGGGTCACGTGGGTCGACCCAAGTTACCCGATGGGGCAACAGGGTCCGGCTCTATTGGCCCGTTTCCTTTTTTGAGACGTACCCACATGACCCATGGCTCTATTTTTTGGGTTGGATCAACAACCCAATGGGTCGACCCAACCCGTTCCTATCCTGAATCAGCCCCGTGCAGCACCTCATCAGTGCCGTCCAAACTCCAAACCACATGCAGATCAGGTCGCATGCGTGGTGAAGTCGTGATGGCTGAAAACACCAGGCGGGACCACATACAGTTGCGCTGCGAAGGATCTGCCGAGCGTCCATCAGGTTGCATCAACGGTAGTGATGAGGTGCTGCATGGGCCTGATCTACATCACGAGTGCATTGAATTTTTTCCAAAGACTTACGTATGCGCATATGCAGTTTTTTATTTGTTTTTTTTTCTATCCATGCATATGTAGATCTCTATCCCAAAAAGTACCAGAGCTCCCGGTCACCACAGTGTAGAAAAGTAAGTCAAGTGATTAGAGAGTTAGGGCCTGTAGCATAGAGTTAGTTTCCTGTCACATTGGAGAATTAGTGTGCGGGGAAAAAATGAACATTAGCGTATGTATTACGGCACCTTTAACGTCCACCTCGGTAATAGTCCATTAGCGTGTGTACTAGGGAAAATGAACATTAGCTTGATGAGACAGGTTTCTATTGTGTCGCTCCTTTGGATTCCCATCCATTGCCATGATGAGTAGGTCCAAAGATTGCGGAGATATTTCTTCTATCTTCTCCAGTCTCTCTTTTCGATTCTCGTTAATAAGTGAAGCGTGGATCGATCTCTCTTGTTCCAACCTCTTTGATTCCTTTTTATTGCCATATCATGTGGATTGAAGTAGCGTGGAACCAAAAACCCTATTTCACTTGCTTGGCATTCCAAAGTTGCTCTTATTCGATTTTTGTTTATTGATGTGATATGTGGGTCGAAGAGCTACAGAGCCATACCCCAGTGCTCTTGTGTTGCTTTCTTGTTCCACCCCTCTTGGTTTGCACCGATTGCCGTGACGTGTGGATTGAAAGACTGTGGAACACTCTTCCCCATTCTCTTCTAGCCGCTCTTTTGGTTCCCATCAATAGCCATGACGTCCGGATCGAAAGACCACGGACTACCGTTGTCGGATATCTATACCCGGGTATCCGAGCCAAAGGATTAATGAGCGTCACGTCGGCTCATCCGATGGTTAAGGACACAACTGCGACCACGTCCGACTCCGAGGATGAGGTTTCCGTCTCGTCCGGCCCCAGGGGCGGGGCCACACCTCGTCCAACTCCGAGTACGAGGTTTCCGCCTCGTCCGACCCCAGGGGCCGGGCCACGTCTCGTCCAACTCCGAGTACGAGGTTTCTGCTTCGTCCGACCCCCAGGGGCCAGGCCACGCCTCGTCCAACTCGGAGGACGAGGTTTCCACTTTGTCCGCCCCCAAGGCGTGGGATCCGACTCGTCCGGTACCACGGGGAGGGCTCCGCCTCGCCTGACCGCCGAGGGTCGGATTCCGTCTCGCCCGGCCCCCAGGGCGATATTTCTGCCTCGTCCGTTCCCTGGGGGTCGGATTTGCTATCGGACAAAAGCAGTGGCCCCAGGGTGGGACCCGAACCGCTTCAACCACTACGACATGGAGGCGCACGCCCGGGAGCACATCTCGGACGCATCCTGATGCAACTGGCGGTCGCATCAGGCCATGCTGGGAGACTCACGTCGCCCACCGAGTCAACAGGCCGACACTGTGCTGCCAACTCCTTGCCTGACCACCGTCCAACGTCAGTCAACCGGCATTTGTTGGCTGGCACTGTACCACCATCCCCCCGTATGGCCTCTGTCAGGGGACCCTTTTTGACCATTCCGTCCGCTCGGATGGGACAGAAGACAAGAACAGCACACGACTCCCACATGTTTGCTGCAGCGGCCAACAGGACCCCGGTGCGACGCCGCTGCCACCACGATCTATAGGGTCAGCGGGACCCACATGAAGAGGAGGACGACACATCTCCGGGAGCCTTATTTCTCTTTCTTTTTTCCTCTTCCCTTCGACTATAACCCCTGCTTTCCCTTGGCCTATAAAAGGGAAAGTAGGGCGTCCTACCCCGGGACCGATTCATCGAGCAAGTGCATCACACATCATCGGTTGACCACACCGTATCAGACACCGAGCAATCGAACCACAGAGACTTGGGAGCTACCTTCCTCTCTCGCCAGTTTGTAACCCCCTACTACAAACTCAGTGCTGGTAACACGAGCAGCCCAAAACTGGACGTAGGGACATTTGGCCCGAACCAATATAACCCTTGTGTCTTCTTAGCACACCATCCGAGCCAGACGTGCAATATACAAATTTACTCGTTGGTGTTTACTCAAAATACCGACAGTTGACACGCCAGGTAGGGGCCTTTTGCTCGTTTTGACATCCACACCAGGCCTCGGATGGCTAGTCACGACATCAGCTGGGTCCCAGGCGTGCACATGCGCTTTGGGGACCTAGATTTCATCGTCTCGGTGGAGGGAGAGCTGGCGCGGGCGCTCGTCATCGTTCAACCCCTCCACTCCGCTGGCCTCAGCGCGATCACCGAGGCGCTCGAGGAGCTGCGGCTGCGTGAATCGGAGGCCCATGCCCCTAGGAGCCGCTAGCTCCTCGACTTCAACTATGGGAGGTTGGAGCGTCAGCTCGGTGTCTTCCTAGGACCCCAACCGTCCCGGGAGGACCTGCGCCACCTTACCTTCTTGTTCGCCAACATCATGGCGTAGCTTGCCGAGGGAGAGCCGCTCTCCCCAGAATACCTCACCCGGAGCGCCCTAACAGTGCTCCCGTTCGATCTCCGTAATGCCGCAGAGACCGTTGGCCACCTTGTGGTGCAACACATGATTCCATCCCCCGCGAACGACGAGTTCATGGGGGTGATTGAACATGTTGCGGAATCTTTCCATGACCTCCTCATAGAGGAGCTGGAGTCGCCCTCTGGCTCTGACTCCAGCAGGGGGAGCCATCACCCCTCTCATGAATGCTTCATGATAGGTACCCCCGAGGGACACATCGAAAGCATCCGCGAGGGGAGGCTTCCCCGACGAACGACCTCAACGATGAGGTTGAGGGAGATACAGGAGCCCCACCCTGCCTATGGGTGGAGCAGCTGAAGGCCTGGCACCTAGAGCTTGAGGAAGCGTGACTCCAGCTCGAGTAGGAATGTGCGGAGCTCGATCGTGAGATCGAGTGCCACGGAGATGGGGGCGCGCACGTGCCATGGCCTGTGATGTGAACCAGAGGACCGTCGAAGACGATCAGGCGCTCCCGTACTTCACCTGAGCAAGCCAAAACATCGCTGCTACGGCAGCCTTGCTCAAGGGGCTTTCGGTGCCTACGACGCCCAAGGATCGATGGGCCCACCACGAGATTCACATGCTACTCGAGCATGCGGCCGCGCAGTAGGCCGAGAGCTCGCTGTCTCGGAGACAGGAGCTCAACGCCAGCCAGCGCACGCCCTTAGTGCGACCCAACAAGGATGTATCAGTCCACCAGGCGCCACACGATGGTAGGCCACGCATCATGGTTCCAGTGCAGGAGCATCTCAGCCGCAACCGTGATGCGCGCGACACCCTCGACGCCCGTCAGTGTACCCACAATGATGCGGGGAGGGGGCAGCCCTAGCTACCACCCTCGCCGCGGTGGGCGCTATGACCGTGAGGAGGACCAGAGTCATAGCCCTGAACCAATGGGGCCCCAGGCTTTCTGTTGGCATATCCTCAAGGTGGCGCTCCTGCCCCGATATCGCCTGCCGACTAACGTCCCAAAATACTCTAGGGAAACAAACCCTGGCTTGTGGCTCGAGGACTTCTAGCTCGCCTGCCGGGCCGGCAGGGTGGTCAGTGATGACTTCGTCATCCGCAATCTCCCCCTATTCCTGGTCGACTCGGTGTGAACATGGCTGGAGCATCTTCCGCCCAACTGCGTTCAGAGTTGGGTGGACCTAAAACAAATCTTCGTGGGGAACTTCCAGGGCACTTATGTGCACCCTAGGAACCCCTGGGACTTGAAGAACTGCAGACAGAAGGCGGGAGAGACTCTCCACGAGTACATCTGATGCTTCTCCCGGCAGTGCAATGAGCTCCCCAATGTCGCCGATGTCGACATCATCGGAGCCTTCCTATCAGGGACCACCTGCGAGTCCCTAGTCCATAAGTTGGGACATAAGGGCCCACGTACTAGTAAGGAACTCCTCGACATCGTGACCAGTCACACTTCCGGCGAGGAGGCAATTGGAGCATTTTTTGATCGCTCCAGAGGTAAGGCGAAGCGAGACAAGGACACCGATGAAGGCCCCTCTGACCGTTCGAATAAGAAGAAGAACCAGAGAGGGCGTGGGGGCTCGCTCGTGGCCACTGTCGAACGAAAACCCGATCGAGTGCCGACCGAGGGCACCCCTTATCACTTTGACAAGCTGCTCGAGAGGCCATGCCCAAACCACTCCTTCCCCGTCAAACACATGTACAAGGATTGCTCTCTCCTGAAGCGCTTCTTCACCGGCGGCTCCAAGAAATGGGAGCAGAAGAAGCCCAAGGTAGAAGCCAACGACGCCGGAGAGAAGGATGGCGGCTTTCCATCACCGGATGGCTGCCTCATGATCTTCGGTGGGCCAGAGGCATACGGCTCCAAGCGCTGACAGAAACTCGCGTGCCGAGAGGTCTATGAAGCCGAACCCGCCACGCCCGCTTTCCTCAAATGGTTAGGGTCTTCCATAACCTTCAACCGATCCAACCACCCAGATAGCGTCACACACCTAGGTAGGTACCCGCTCGTGGTTGACCCTATCATTAGCACGAAGCGACTCACCAAGGTACTGATGGACGGCGATAGCGGCCTCAACATCATGTATGCCAAGATGCTCGACGCTATGGGCATCGACCGAGTGCGCATCTGGCCAACCAGGGCGCCTTTCCACGACATTGTGCCAGGAAAGCAGGCCATACTAATTGGGTAGATCGACCTACCCATCACCTTTGGGAATCCATCCAACTATAGGATAGAGACCCTCACCTTCGAGGTAGTCGGGTCCCTCCGGTCTACCACGCCATTCTAGGACGACCATGTTACGCAAAGTTCATGGCCGTCCCCAACTACACCTACCTCAAGCTCAAGATGTCGGGCCCGTGCAGGGTCATCATCGTCGGCACTTCTTTCTAGAGGGCCTACGAGTGCAAGGTCAAGAGCTACGAGCTCACTTCAGCAACCCTCGCTTCTGAGGAGCTCACAGCTATTGGGATGGACATCGCTGAAGGAGCGCCCGACGTGAAGCGGGCGATTGAATCCTTTGAGCCTGCGGAGAACATCAAGGAGGTCCTCGTCGACCCCGACAACTCCACCGATAAGATGGTGCGCATCGGCACCGCCCTCTCCCCTAAGTAGGAAGGCGCGCTCGTCGACTTCCTTCACGCTAATCGAGACATCTTTGCGTGAAAACCCTTGGATATGCTGGGAATTCCGAGGGAAGTCACCGAGCATGCCTTGAAGATCAGGCCAGGTTCCAGGCCGGTCAAACAATGCTTATGTCGCTTCAACTAGGAGAAGCGGAGGCTCATCGGTGAAGAAATTGTTAAGCTCTTGGTGGCCAGTTTCATCAAGGAAGTATACCACCCAGAGTAGTTGTCCAATCCCATTCTTGTAAAAAAGAAAAGTGGGAAATGGCGAATGATTCGTTTCCTTTGCCACACATAGATCAGGTAGTTGACTCGACCTCGAGGTGTGAAACCCTATGCTTCCTTGATGCGTACTCCGAGTACCATCAGATCACAATGAAAGAGTTTGACCAGCTCGCGACCTCTTTCATCACCCCATTCAGATCGTTCTGCTACATTACGATGCCGTTCAGACTCAAGAACGCTAGGGCTACGTACCAGCATTGCATGATAAAATGCTTTGGAGACCTCATCGGGCAGACCGTTGAGGCTTATGTGGACGACATCGTAGTCAAGTCCAAGCAGACTGACCAGCTCATGGCTAACCTAGAGTAGACCTTTAGGAAGCTCTGGGAGAACGACATCAAGCTCAACCCTGAGAAATGTGTCTTTGGGGTCCCAAGGGTCATGCTGCTCGGATTCATCATCTTCGAGTGTGGCATCAAAGCCAACCCGGTAAAAATCTCAGCCATCATGAGGATGGGCCCGATTCTGAACCTAAAGGGAGTTTAAAAGGTTACCAGGTGCCTCACAGCGCTTAGTCACTTCATTTTGTGCCTCGACGAATGGGGCTCCCCCTTTACCGGCTCCTAAAGAAAACCGACCGATTCGCATGGATGCCTGAGGCTCAGGAGGCGCTTGACAAGCTCAAAGTGCTCCTGACGAAGGCCCTGATTTTGGTCCTGCCGGCTAAGGGAGAGCCACTCCTACTCTACATCGTAGCTATGACTCAGGTGGTCAGCGCTGCCTTGGTTGTGGAACAGGGAGAAGAGGTACACGCCCTCAAGGTACATCGACCTATGTACTTCATTAGCGAAGTCTTGTTCGACTCCAAGACACGCTACCCCTAGACCTAGAAGCTCCTATACCCCATCCTGATCACCAAGAGGAAGCTGCGCCACTACTTCGACTCACCAGGTGACCGTGGTGTCATCTTTCCCCCTCAGCGAGGTTATCCAGAACCAGGAGGCCACAGGGAGGATCACAAAATGGGTGCTCGAGCTGATGGATTAGGGTGTCACATATGCCCCATGAATGGCCATCAAGTCTCAGGTACTGGCTGTCTTTCTAGCCGAATGGACCAAGATCTAGATGCCGGTGGCGGCCGTCAATCAGGAGTGCTGGATGATGTACTTCAACGGATCACTGATGAAGAAGGGCACTGGGGTTAGGCTAGTTTTTGTTTGCCCCCTTGGGGTGCACATGAGGTACGCAATCTGCATCCACTTCCTGGTTTCAAATATGCGGCTGAGTATAAGGCGCTCGTCAATGGCTTGCGCATCGCCATTGAGTTGGGCATCCGACGGCTTGACATCTGAGGTGACTCGCAACTGGTCATCGACTAGGTCATGAAGGAGTCAAGCTGCCACAACAACAAGATGGCTGTTTACTGTCATGAGGTCCGATAGTTGGAGGACAAGTTCGACTGCCTCGAGCTCAACCATATCCCGAGAAGGCTCAACGAAGCAGCCAACACGTTAGCGAAGATGGCATCGAGCCGAGAGCTGGTCCCCACCGGCATCTTTGCTAGCGACCTACACTCGGTCTGATACGAGGAACCAGAACAGGCCGGCAATGAGCCACCAGTTTTGGGCTCGGAGGCTGACCGACCCTCAATTCCATCTGACCCTGAGGTCATGGAACTCGTTAAAGACCCAGTGGCAGAGCTCGACCCTCCAACCAACTGGAGAACACGTTATCTCGATTGCCTCCTCCATGAGGTGCTCCCTGCCAACAAGACGGAGGCCCGACGGCTCGCGCATCGCACCAAGTCCTTCGTCGTCATCAAAGGGGAGCTCGACAAGCGTAGCCACACCAGAATCCTACAGCGTTGCATCCCCACCAAGCAGGGGAAGGACCTACTAGACGACATACATGGAGGGGTCTATGGACATCATGCCGCACGTAGAACCTTGGTCAAAAACGCATTCCGGCAAGGTTTTTACTGGCCAACCGCTGTGGTTGATGCCGAGCAGGTCGTACGCACCTGCAAAGGATGCCAGTACTACGCTCGGCAAACTCACCTACCGGCCCAAGCGCTCTAGACGAGCCCCATCATGTGGCCATTTGTGGTCTGGGGGCTCGACCTGGTAGGGCCCCTCAAGAGGGTGCCCGGGGGCTTTACGCACTTACTTGTCGCCGTGGACAAGTTCACGAAGTGGATAGAGGCTCGACCAATCACCGTGATCAAATCCGAGCAGGCCATGTTGTTCTTCACGGACATCGTCCATCACTTTGGAGTCCTAAACTCCATCATCACGGACAATGGCACGTAGTTCACTGGGAAGAAGTTCCTCTAATTCTGTGATCAATATCACATCCGCGTCGACTGGGCCACCGTAGTGCACCCCCACATGAACGGACAGGTCGAGCGAGCAAATGGCATGGTCCTACAGGGCCTCAAGCCTAGGATCTTCAACCAGTTGAACAAGTTTGGCGGACGATGGGTCGTCGAGCTTCCCGTGGTACTCTAAAGCCTAAGGATGTCCAGCAACCGGACAACCGGTTACATGGCATTTTTCATGGTCTATGGCTTCGAAGCCATCCTCCCGACCAACCTTGACTACGGAGCGCTGAGGGTTCAAGGCCTACAACGAGCAGGGAAACGAAGCATCTTTGGAAGACGCCATGCACCTACTTGACGAAGCACGTGACATCGCCCTGCTCTGTTCGGCCAAATACCAGCAGGCGCTATGGCGGTATCACAGCCGACGCGTATAGGGTCGCGCCTTCGGCGTAGGCCATTTAGTCCTTTGCCGCATCTAGAGCAAGAAAAATCACCACAAGCTTTTGGTGTCATGGGAAGGACCATACATCATCGCAGAAGTACTCCGACCCAGCACCTACAAGCTCAAGACCGATGACGGAAAAGCCATCGCCAATGCCTGGAACATCGAGCAGCTACGTCGCTTTTACCCTTAGTCTTTCCGTTCCAAAGCTTTCGATTTGCTTATCGAACTAAGTATTGTTTCTGCAAAAATTGAAAAATGTTACCTCATATCGGGTTCGCTTCCGACCTGATCGGTCTTCAGTAACACCTGACCCTGGCAACTACCTAGGGTCGGGTTTTACTCGGGGGCTAATAGGAGTACGTATACTCAGAAATATTTTCCCATCTGACCCTTCTTTTTATGATTAGACTTAGAAATAAGAGTTGCCGAAAACTAACGATGAGTAAAGCTGGTCAGAATGCAAAAAGCCTATGCCCCGACGGTTACGGCATCGCTCGCTCACCAGTGTGATCATTACTTTGTCGCTCGCAACTTAAGTTTCAAGTGCCTTAACATAAAATAAGGGACGGATCGCAATGATATATATATATATATATATATATATATATATATATATATATATATATATATATATATATATATATATATATATATATATATATATATATATATATATAAAGAGGCCAAACAATGTTTTCGGCCATAATAAAAGTCTTTACAAAAGGACCAACGCCGGACTCAGCTAACCAACTAAACACTCTTTGGCAGGATTTCTTCTCCAACCTTCTCCGCTAGGTCCTGCGCCGGGAAAGCCGCTTCCTTCTCAATTTCGTCCAGCTCGGCGTTAGTGTAGCCAGGCGTGAAGCCCTCACTGATCACCGGTAGGTCGATGTTAGCGTAATGGGAGCGGGCAATGGTGAACGCGTGATGGACGCCGGTGTGCAGGGCCTCCCTTGCGAGTGTGCGTGCTCGGTCCGGGATCTGGGTAACCCGGACTACGAGCAAGCTCGTTTCCACGGCTGGGGTGACCCTGAGGTCATCAAATACCACCCCAATGGCAGCGCGCAAGGCATCGTGGTCATCGCTCTCCAACTAGAGTTGACCCCACACCTTGGAGAGTTGCGATTATAGGGCTGTCCCAACCAAAAATCAAAGAGCATCACAAAACCGACTGCAAATGTCAAAGCAAGATGGTAACCAGAGCCTCACCATTCACTTGCTCCTCAAGGACCATCTTCTCCCTCTAGAGCACACCAACATCCCCAAAGAAGCCGGTGGCCAGGCCCTCGGCTTCTTCCTTCGACTTCTGCTCGCTTTTGAGCGCGCACTGAGCAAGGTCGAGGGCCTGGCGGAGTCATCCAAGCTCTGCGGCATCTTCCCCGGCCTTGGCTACCATAGTCTTGAGCTTGTCGTCGGCCTCATTGGCATGTTGATGGGCTTCCCGTTCCTTGGTTTGGAGGCTCGCCACTTCCTCTTGCAGCTATGGCACTTCGGCTGCAAGCCCCTAGACCTCCCTCTCACGATGGAGGAATAGGGACTTCTCCCAGCTGCGCATCGCAAGGGACTATGAAAAAATCAGGTTAGAATTATATAAATAGGGCTTGAAAGTAGAAAACATCAAGACATGACAAACATGCCCAGCCGAGGCGATGTCATCCTTCAAAACCCTCAACGTGTTGGTCAGAGAGTGGACTACAGACTCAAGTCCCGAGTGCACGCTCGTCCAGTCCTTCTCCACCGGGTCATCGAGGGTGAACACCAAGTTGCTCAGGTCCAGCCTCCTGGCCTAGTGGAGCTGGCTTCCTCCCCACATGAGCGGATCATCGCCCGGTCGGACAAGGGACCGGGAGGGCCCAGCCCCAACCGAGGGGTCAGCCGTCAGCATCGGCCCGACAGGGGCCAATAGAACCTCCTCCATCACTGGCGCTCCCTTAGGAGCGGATCCTCCGATGGTAGAGGAGGCTGGCAGCTCGGGCTCCGAAGTCCTAGCCACCGCCGCATCTACAGGGGACGCCTCGATCGCATCTCCTCCCATCTGCCCCACCTCGGGAGCATCGACCGGCTCGGGTGCTGATTCCACGAGTGCCTCCCTCGGTCCAATCGGCGCCTCCACCTCCCCCACTTCCTCAGGCGGTGCCATGCCTGCCTCAGCGCCATCATGGCACGCCCCCAGCACCACGCCAGTAGGCTCCTGGGGGATTGACCGACGCGCCAGGATCTTCCATGGCGCTAACTCCAGGCGGTTGCTGAGGATGGTCCTGTGGAAAGCACCAATGTCACATGATGAAATCTGAGATCATAATGAAAGGGCAAAGAAGTCATTAACTCACCTCGACGCCATTATCCGAGGACGTTTCGGGGGATAGACACTCAACTCCAATTCGGCCACGTCGATGACTGGCCGCTTCGCCCACCCGGTGGGGTCGGTCGAAGCGAGGTGGACTTGCTCCTCAAACCTCGGGGGTGCGTCCTCCTTTGCCAATCTTGGAGGCACATCCTCTTTGGTTTGCACCAGGGCATGCTGTGGAATCGGGGTCAAGTTCGCCTGCCCCGCGTCAGTTTGCTCATCCTCGAGCGCAAGCGCGCAACACGGGATGTTGGGGTTGGACTTGTCCTCCTCCTCTTCCTCCTCCTCATCGCTATCACTCTCCTCTAAGCCTTGCTAGTGCCTTCCATGCTGGAGCTTCGCTCGCTCCTTCTTTGCCTCCCTCTGCTCCTTATTTGCCTTAGCCGCCTCAGCCGTGGCATGGTTCGCCGCCCTCGGTGCCACGTCCTCTAGCAGCGGCGGGTCGGAATCACTGGTGACAAGGCCAGGCTGCAAATCTCGGCGCTTAGAATCTGAAAATACAGGAGGGTTGGCCAAAGAAAGAAACTCGAAGAAGGCTTACCAGTTCGATGAAACCCGTGTCTGGCCGTATCACGAGATGCCCTGGGACCGGATACACCGGGGCAAGATCCACAGATAGACCTGCCGGTCACTCCATCGCCTCCTTGAGGCGTTGTGCCATTTTGCCAATGCTGAGGGCCTCACTGGTGACCATCACTGTCTCTTTGAGCGTGGAATCTGACGTCATCTTCCACATCAGAAGAGCGCGCGCCATCAGCGGCGCTAGCCTCCTGATGTGGTATGCTCTAATGACGCCAGTCCCATGAAGACCGAGGTGCCTCATAGTAGCAATGGCCTTGAGAAGGTAGCTAAGCCTCTTCTGCTCCCTCTCGATGGGCCCATACCTCCACATGTCCGGTGCCTCCTTGATCAGGCGGTCGGTGAAGATCGGCAGGGAGGCATCGTCGTTGTTCTTTAGGTAGAACCAGAGCTTATGCCACCCCTTGTTGGACTTCGACAAGGGGATGGACATGTACTCTGACGCCCGGTTGCCCCACAGATGGATGCTCGTGCAACCCATCGGCACCACCAGGTCTGGCTTCTTCTTCTATAGCTCGACGGTGAAGAAATACTTCCACAGCTCGAAGTGGGGCTCGATCCCTAGATACCCCTCGCACAGCGCGATGAAGACCAAGATGTGCTGAATCCCATTGGGATTTAGATGCCACAGTTCCATCCCATAGTAGTGTAGCAGCCCTCAGAGGAATCAGTAGGGAGGAGTCGTGAACCCGCGCTCGTGGAATGGGACGAAGGAGATGATGTAGCCGTCCGGCGGCGATGGCGCATCCTCACCACCAGGAACGATCCACTCCATTGCCGTGATCCTTGCACCAAGGAGGCCCTTCTTAACTAGGCCCTACGCATGTGGAGAACATCAGAGCGAGGCCATGGCTCCATCGAGGGACGAGGGTGGCAATGCAGAAGATCCAACGGTGGCGTAGGGACAAAGAGCGAGGGCTTCACCAGCGGCGGAGCGGAAATAGGGGTGCGAAGGCTGAAACTCGAGAGCAGAAGGCAGAAGGACTAGAGGGGCAAGGATGCGGCTGTGTGTACGGAGGTTGGAGAGAAACAGTTCTGTTTATAAGGTAAGGGCAGAACGGGTGAGGTACGAACCATCTGCCTAAATTAACGTGCCCCACGCCTCGCTAGATCCATTTCTTTCAGGGCTCGTGCCCTCACTATTTCTTGTAGCATCAGTTGCATCGCTGCCTCGAGAGACGAGCGCATGCCTATCCAAAACTCCCCCGCGAAGGATCCACCAGGCAACAGTTCATCTTCAAAGGCTACGGGCCACCCTAGGTAAGTGGGATACGGAGCTAAAAACGCTCCCATGGCCCATTAATGCCTAGGATTTCAAAGGCTGGCCCACCAGTGGGTTCACAGCCACTCTAGGGCACCCTAGAGTGAGGGGAGGTTAAGGATGGGCCCGCTAGTGGCCAATACCCAAGGCACGTGAAGCACCACGGGTGTCCCAATCCTCGTTTCGTGTCTTGGATGATGCAAGGTCCATGGTTTTTCCCTGAAGAAAGGCATCGAGCCCTCAGACCGGTCGAACAGATCCGAGAACTATATGGATCAGCCACCAAGAATCTAGAGTCAGTCACTAGCTAACCTCAAACTGGGCCCCCACGAAGGGGATGCCGGGGCTTCACTCGAACAAAGCCCGTTAGCAACTCATCTAGCACCGTGCTCCGTCCAATGAGGAAAGCACGGGACGGCTCAGCCCCTCCACCCTAGCAAATGGACGCATGAGGGGTGATGATCACAAGATGAATTGATCCTCCGACCGGACCCCTGCTATGCGTGGAGGCTCGGGGGCTCAGCATCGCAAAGAGACCGAACATGCGGTTGCAGACAAACAACAAGTGTCATACGTAGCTCGCTATCCTACAAAGTGATAATAACGAACAATACCCCTATGAGCCCTCAAGCAACGGATCGCAAAAAGCCTTTGCAGAAGTATCTCACTCCTCCAAAAGGCTCAGGGGCTACACCCACCAGGTGCGCTCGCGTGCACCCGGTGGAAAACGGATTACCAATGCGTCTCCTCCTCAGGGGCTGGGCACCTATGTCTATACGGCGCATCTCTGGGGCCTTGGCCAGTCCCCCACATGGAGGCTGGGTGCCTAAATCCTACTCGATTATCCTATGCGGTGCAACGAACCAAGGGGAAAAATGCCAAAGTTCCAATAAACGACCCGCCTCCATGGCACAACGGCCATAGGAGCGACAAATCACAAAAAGCCTTTGCAAGAGTGTCTCACTCCTCCAAAGGCTCAGGGGCTACTGTTGGATATCTATACCCGGGTATCTGAGCCAAAGGATTAATGAGCATCACGTCGGCTCATCCGATGGTTAAGGATGCAACTGCGACCTCGTTCGACTCTGAGGATGAGGTTTCCGCCTCGGCCGACCCCAAGGGCTAGGCCATGCCTCGTCCAACTCCAAGGATGAGGTTTCCGCCCCGTTTGACCCTCAGGGGCCAGGCCACGCCTCGTCCAACTCCAAGTATGAGGTTTCCCCTTCGTCTGACCCCCAGGGGTTGGGCCACGCCTCGTCCAACTCCGAGGATGAGGTTTTCGCTTCGTCCGACCCCAAGGCGTGGGCTCTGACTCATCCAGTCCCACAGGGAGGGCTCCGCCTTGCCTAACCCCCGAGGGTCAAATTCTATCTCGCCTGGCCCCTAGGGTGAGATTTCTAACTCATCCATTCCCTAGGGGTCGGATTTGCTATCGGACAAAAGCAGTGGCCCTAGGGTGGGACCTAAACCGCTTCAACCACTACGACATGGAGGCGCACGCCCAGGAGCATGTCTCGGACGCATCCTAATGCAACTAGCAGTCACATCAGGCCATGCTGGGAGACTCATGTCACCCACCGTGTCAACATGCTAGCACTGTGCTGCCAACTCCCTGCCTAACCACCATCCAACGTCAGTCAACCGGCGTCAGTTGGCTGGCATTGTACCGCCAGCCCCCCATATGGCCTCTGTCAGGGGACCCTTTTTGACCATTCCGTCCGCTCGGATGGGACAAAAGACAATAATGGCGCACGACTCCCACATGTATGCTATAGCGGCCAACAGGACCCCGGTGCGACGCCGCTACCACCACGATCTATAGGGTCAGCGGGACCCATGTGAAGAGGAGGACGACACATCTCTGAGAGCCTTATTTCTCTTTCTTTTTTCCTCTTCCCTTTGGCTGTAACCCCTACTTTCCCTTGGCCTATAAAAGGGAAAGCAGGGCATCCCACCCCGGGACCGATTCATCGAGCAAGTGCATCACACAGCATCGGTTCACCACACCGTATCAGACACCGAGCAATCGAACCACAGAGACTTAGGAGCTACCTCCCTCTCTCGCTAGTTTGTAACCCCCTACTACAAACTCAGTGCTGGTAACACGAGCAGCCTAAAACTAGATGTAGGGACATTTAGCCTGAACCAGTATAACCCTTGTGTCTTCTTAGCACACCATCCGAGCCAGACGTGCAATATACAAATTTACTCGTTGGTGTTTACTCAAAACACCGACAACCATATTTGTCTTAGTGAGGATACAACCTAGCCCATCGATCTTGGAGTCATACATGTCGACACGATTGGCTCATGAACTATCGGCTATTCCGAGGCTATGACTTGAGCTTGTGCTTAGCTGACAACTGCTAGGATCAGACTCTCTCTACGAGGGCTATGTGTGTTTACCATTGAATTTTATCGTTGTTGTTCGTTCTTTCCTTGAGCCCTTGTCACTATTTTATGAGCTCTTTGGATCTTAGTTGTTCATCTTTTAACTGTGGACTATTTAGTGTCATTTTTAGAAACTCTTGAGTCTAGTTTAATCGTGGTTTATAGTATCTTTGGTAGCTGCTCTTGACATTTATTCATAGACTCATTTCACACACTAATGGATTCTGAGACGCTTCTGATGGAGAATGACAACCCTACTGAATGACTACATCAACTCTTGGAGACTCGAACCACTACTACCTCAACGTCGCACATGTCATCACAGCACCTTATTTAGAGAATCCTATTAGGCATTGCAAAGTATGAATGCTAGCGCTTTACATTTATTCATTGGCTAGTATATGTGATGCATGCTATTGCTAAGCCTTGTTTGCCTTGATTGATACCCTAATTACCCAGCTTTGCACTCGCACTTATATGCTTACCTACTTGCTTGCATTTACTTGCATTGATCATGATTACATATGTGCCTTTGATATACGATGTGTGATGGGTTGTTGGATGATGTGGATGGTGGATAGGGGTTGGCTGCGAGACTTCCCCAAGAGGTAGATGGTAGGTTGACACAACGGGAGCAATGAATCCCATGTGGGTGGTGGTGATATGAGGAGTTCTAGAGATATTCATTGTCTTGACCTTTTCTTTGGAGATATTGGCTAGACTGAGAGCATTACCCTAGAGGCGTGCACTTGGTGTGTGGAGACACGGAGTAGCCCAGATTTGGTTACTGTGGATATGTTAGGTATTTTGATATGAGATAGGAGTTGTGGAGTTGGTCACCAGCGAGCGGTGAGCCACATGTTGGTGGAAGGTGCTTGCTCCGACCATTTGAGGTTAGGCCTCTTGCCTAGAAAGTAGGACATTGTCAAACTTGCACACCACGAGCCTCAAATGATGTGGGGCCCATTCTGTTTAGTTAGTGCAGACTAAGCTAGTTCTATGGGGTAAACATGCACGGGTCCTAAGGGCCCTAGGAGCATAGTGAGAAGGATGCAGTGGTTTTTCCTGCTACCCTAATCACATTTCCAAGCTTATGCGCCGTGCCATATGCTAGTCCACTTGGGGTAGTTTGGTGAGGGATGTTGTCGGTGTTTCATAAACCGGACTAGTAAACTTATACGATTGCCACGTTGCTCTAGGAAGACGATGGTAGCATCCAAAAGACACAAGGATTTATACTGGTTCAGGCTAGAGCCCTATGTCCAGTCTTAGAGATGATCGAGTGCATGTTCCTCGCTTGAATGCTCTGAAGTTCTTACAATGGGGGTGCAAGAATGGTGCAAGAGGTAGAAGAACCTAAGCTAGGTGATGGGCAACCCAAAGAGAAACTTCAGGGGCCCTGCTATGATGGAGAATGAATGAATGAGTAGGGGACTCAGAATGTCTAGAAAGGATGCCTTGGCTGCACTTATATAGAGTTTGGGGCTAGGGCGCATACAAAGCAATAGGTTCTCCCGACTGAAGGGTCATGAGCCTGAGGGAGGTCCTAGCTAACTTGGCTTGCAAGCTACACTATCTTGCGAGGTGCATCCGGGCATGGCTGTCGTCATGGTCTTTTGGCCACATCGTGGCATGGTGTGGCATGGTGCAACTATGCCAGTCTTGGTGGCACTGTAGGCACGCTGGTAGTTCGCTAGCCATCCTATGCGATGTGGTCTCTGTCGTGGTCTTCGTCATTGTCTCCTACTTTTTTGGGGAGTCATATAGGAGTTGGCGGCCACCCCTAGGTTCTTGGTTGCCTTGTTGTCTTAAGGAGTGGGGGCCATGATCCCTATCATTGGGGTCGTGGTTCCCGCTAGCCTAGATGGCCTCTGAGTCGAGGCCCTTGCCGTAGATCCCAACCTGTAGTGAGCAGGATCATACTCTTGTCTCATCAGGCCGTATCTAGCCGGTGGTCATCATACCAGTCATCACCGCTTTGGGCGGTATTGTCTTGTCTGTGCGGCGTGGGACAAGGATGGCGTCTGACCAGACCGAGGTGATTGTTGTCCCCTCGGTCCTTGCGGGCTCAGTGCGGTGTGATCATTCCTGTTAGAGTAGGCATGCTTGGCTAGGCTCGACCTCTCTCCGTTCCTTCCAAGGATCATGATGGGAGAGAGGTCGTGTGCCTTTCTAGGGCTGTGTAGCTAAGGCATGAAGGAAGGGTCATGGCTGACCCCAGCCTTAGCACCCCGCCTGGTTCGCCTGGCTTAGCTTGACCTCGGTCGTTCGGGCCTTCGCTAACTGATGTGTTATTGGCCACTCGGCCTGCTAACTAATCAGTGCCCTGAGACACCCTGAGGTTATAACCCCGATAGTAGCCCCCAAGCATTTTTGTGATCATGGAGTGATCGTGAAAGCGCTGATATGCGTGTGTCTCAGAGCATGGGTTTGTAGTCGTGGCTTATTCGAGCTTCATTGCTCGATCCCTTGCAGGTAGGTGCGTTCAATGCGGTAGGTGGCCATTGTGCTTTTTGCCCTATCAGGACATCCTAACAATGTGCTACGTGACTGCTGAGCCTTGCAGTGTCAGTGTGCTACGTATCGGAGTTCATGACCCAGGCAGGGGCTGAGTGGTCTCGTTGACGCTGTACCGGCCCTGTCGTTTGGAGGGTCTCGATTTCCTTGTTCTCACATGGGCATCTGACATTGGCTGTGGCCTCCAGTGATTCGCCATGCGGCATGGGGGTCTCATGCTGTTCGGTCCACCCTTGGGTCTATAAATATGGGCCTTCCTTTCATTCGAACCACTCATGGCTATGTCCAAAAATCATTCCCTTCCATCCTGCTGAGAGAGCGAGGAGATGGGAGAGAAGAGTTCAAGGACAACCGCGTGGCTCCCATCATATGTCCCTCTGAGGGTCATCGGTGGTGCCTGGGAGCTGGTGGCGCCCCTTCAACAATTGGTGCTAGGTGGGATCTTACGAGTGGGGATGGAAATGATGGCGTGGCTGCCGTGTAGGGGGCCATGCTGCCATCATGACATGGCTGCACTTTGGCCTCCCTTTTGCTCCATCTTGGCACCAGAGTGGTTGCCAAGGTGTTTGTTGGAGCTAGGCAGTCCTGCCGCTCTCCTCCTCCTGTGCTCTGATCCCTAGGGCTACCACACTATGAGAGGGCTTGTGATTTCATTTTTTGCTTCGTCTCGCCTCCCCTGCAGTGTCGCTCCCCAAGGGCTTTTCAGTGATACCGCCACTAGGGTGTGGTGGTATCAGTTTTTGCATTCCTTGTGTGCAGATTGCCCGCACATCGCTTTGTAATCATATAAGATATGAATAAAAGCTCAAGGAAACCTCCTTCTGGAGTTGCCATAGCCCTTTCGTGAGGCTTTGCTTGCTTGTCATGTGCGGTTTGGCCGGAAGCGTTTTGTGGCCGTGTTATCTGAGTGAGACCTCATTGACCTTCATCTTGTTCAGCTAGGATTAGACTCATGAGTCCAGGGACGTGGACTTCAGGTGAGTCACTGGTCCTTCACCACGCTGGGCGGTGAGGTCATAAAGCAACCTTGGACCTCTCCTCCTAAGTGTTTGTGAGCTGAAGGGTGCTGGACTTGGGTGAGTCATTAGCCTCTCGCTATGCAGGGCGATGAGATCATCGAGCGACCTTGGACCTCTCCTCCCAAATGTCTGTGAGCTTGGGGATTGCAGGCTTTGGGTGAGTCATTGGCCTCTCACCGCATAGGGAGGCGAGGTCATTGAGCGACCTTGGACCTCTCCTCCCAAATGTTTGCAAGCTTGGGGATTGCAGGCTTTGGGTGAGTCATTAGCCTCTTGCCACGCAGGGCGGCGAGTTTGTCGAGCGACCTTGGGCCTCTCCTCCCAAATGTTTGTGAGCTTGGGGATTATAGGCTTTGGATGAGTCATTGGCCTTTCGCCGCGCAGGGCGGTGAGGTCGTCGAGCGACCTTGTACCTCTCCTCCCAAATGTCTGGGAGCTTGGGGATTGTAGGCTTTGGGTAAGTCATTGGCCTCTAGCCGCGCAGGGCGGCGAGGTCATCGAGCGACCTTGGACCTCTCCTCCCAAATGTCTATGAGCTATAGTGTCACTTCACGAGGAAGGCACTGTTGTGCGACTTTTAGTCGCCCATGGCACAATCCCTCCTGAAGGGGTCACTGGCTCTCGCGGGAGCGTGAGGCCTCGTGGTCTAGCTTTAAGTCGTGGTTTTGGGATGTGGGGAGGAACCTGCCGTGGCCTAGTTCTGATTGTCAGGACCATTCGGGCCTGGCTCTAGCTTCCTCCCGCTGCCCTTTCTCAACCCTAGAAGGTCATACTGCCTTGTTGTAGGCAGGTTTCAGTTTTCGCCCCACGCGGGGAGAGGCTTGTCCACCCTTGTAACATCCTAGGTGTTAGGCATGCATAATTGGACTTGCATTGCATGAGCATGAGCATCAAGCATTCATAATTAAGCTTTTACATTTGAAACATGTGATTGAAACATATGAAACATGGTGTTATTTTATGTTTCCTTGTATCTATGCATATGATCGTGAGTGAATACATGTAAATGGTTGATGTGAGTCACTAAAACATCTTAGCTACACTTAGGATGACTAATGGAACATTGTTCATTTAGATCACTTTGTCTAATCAAGTCCTTAAGTGATGATATATATGTTGACCTGGAAAGCTTTATGTGTAACTAATGTATGAAGTGATTGTGTGACCTTATAAATAGCTTAAACATGTTTAGAGTGTCATTATGAACAACTTTGGTATTCATGGCTAGGGCTAATTTGGTCACTAAGTCATAGTTCAAGTATAAGTCAGCATTTGAATGTATTAGGTTTGACCAAGTTTGAACTATATGATAGAGACTTTCTATATCATTAATAAATAGCATTTTCTAAGGAAATTTGTTAGGATAAAAATATGTAATATATTGCTATGCAAAATTTTGTACAGTAGTATGGCACTAATATGAAGCTAGGAAAAATATATAATATGTTACTTGACACTTTTCTATAGGGTTTTCTATTTTCACTAAAATAACCCTTGCTAGCTTGTCATTTTTTCATAGGATGTTATACATGTGCAAATGGTATGAAATTTCCATAGTAGCCTATTGTGAGCATTACGAGTCCACTGTAATTTTCTGAGAATTTATTATGCACACTGGGTATATGTTTATTATTTAACCTAATTATCTAGTTAAATTGATAAAGACATTTAAATGAATAGTTTGGGATTGGACATTATGTTTTCTTGAGTTTATTTGATGTCCTTGAACTTTTGGTATGCTTGGTAAGGTCAGATTTAGAATGTTTATATGCAGTAAAAATATCGTTGCTTTATAATACGGGTGAGAAAGGTTTTCAGACAGATTCCATGGTTTGGTATGTTGCATAGTAAAAATGATGTTTGCTGTAAAAATGGTTAATGACAAAGTTGTAGGTAACTTCTTCATATATCTTGTGTTAAAATTTCAGTACAATAGGCCAAAGGGTTTAGGAGTTATAGCTGTTCAAAGTTAGTTTTCCGATATGCTTGCTCTCTGGAATTTCTAGCCATCACTGAATTGATTGCCTGTTTTGGTTAGGATAGAGTGCGAATTAGCTCTTGGTGATTAAATAAGAGTTGTAGACAATTTTATAACGTTTCCATAAAGTCCAAGATCATAGCATTTGGATAAGTATAACTCTAGTTATGAGTAAAACAATTAGCTGCTGTTTTGTGGTGTAGTAAATGAATTGTTGAAGTGTTTGATTAAGTAATCAAGAAGAGATATGCACCTACTCAGTAAAATGTGATGCACTTATTATTAATTTAACACCATGCTGTTAAGAATACTTACAAGAATGCATTCATCATGTATCATCATACTATACTTGTCAGCATGTATGCATTCGCAATATCTTATGCCATATTCATGCATCTAGGATTGACGGAGAAGATAACGTTGCTGGAATTCAACGAAGGAGAGGAAGGGGACCAGTAGGAGATTGCTCAAGCCGCAGCTCCCGAAGAACAGGAGCAGACCCTAGAAGAGCTTCTGGAGTGCCCTGACCATCGCCCCACTTCTTTTCTAAAAGGCAAGTCTCGGAGCATTCTAAGTCTCCCAGTGTTTTACAAAATATTACTCGAGTCCTTTATGATTGATGCATTAGGTTATAAGAGTTGATTGGAACCACTTGATGCATATAATTTCCTTGTCCAGAAATACACCTTTAACCCTATGTAGGTCCAGGATCGAACATATGCTTAGCCATGCTTAGACCGGTAGAAGTCGGGTGATTTCCTGTCACCTGCGAGATATAGGTGGATACTGAAGCACAGTTGGCTATATTTGCTATCGTGGAAAGGAACCATGGGGTAATGTAAATGGAGACCGGGCGGGATGTCGATAGAGAAGCAACAAGACATGGAGGTCTTGGGTGTGGATCTATCCCCGTCTGTATCGATGAAGGACCGTACCGTTGTTGACGCTGTTTGACAAGATTGAACGTATGCCTATCACTCAGCTGGCCGGATAACTAGTTCCGACCGCGAACTCGAGTAGCTCAACTCAGGCTGGGCCTCGTTCTGTTGTGTGCCCTCTGTGGGGAGCGGATCAATAGACCGTAGGCAAGCATGACCTGAGCGACCTGGTCCAGGACCGTGGGCAGGCATGGCTTGAGCGACCTGGCTACCGTCAGTCCCTGATTGCGCAGCGCTGTACGAACCCGTGAAATGTGTACCTGAGTTGTACCAAAGGTGACCCAACGCGCCCCCGATGGGGGAAGTGTGGGTTTGTGTTAGGAATAAATTCCCAGCTGGTTGAAATCGATTCGAATCGCCGTCTCTCCTGGATAGTGAGAAACTTGGCTAGTACCAACATCGTAGTAATGGTATTATGGAAGTTGATGGTTCGGATAAATATGGAATTATTACACCTGCTATGGTTACTATTGTATGCTCTAAAATGATATATCACATGTTTGGCACAGGATAGTTGCTAATCTAGAGATGAATAACTATAATTAACTTGATGACTGAAGTATAATTGTATAATTGAGTTAATCGCTTTTTATGCAAAATGTTGTCAAGCTACCTCCACGTATACAGCCTTGCATAATCCTTGGAGTCAATTTATTTATGGTTTATGACGGGTAAGTCTAGCTAAGTACCTTCTCGTACTCAGGGTTTTATTCCCATTGTTGCAGATGGCACCGTATATCATGGATATTGCAAGAGTTGCTTCTATCCGGCTGTGGATGAGGAGTAAGCCTTGGGCAAGCTTCTTTACTAATCCCTCTATATGCTTTTGTGGACTATGATCGTATGTTGGCATTGTATTAAACTATGTTGGAAACACTACTTTCAAACTTAATTTGCTTCCGCTATTATCTATCAAACTTGGTTTGTAATAACTTTATTTCATACTCTGATGATGGAAATGTATCTGCGAACTTTATGTAATATGTGGCATGTATGTTGAATCATGTACGATCTTGGTTGTTTGTGGATCGTTTATCGAGACCTGTCATGGTACTCGACAGACTACCGGGTTTATATGGGCTCAAGTATGACAGTGCGACCGCTTGCGGGCTGCCATTGTACTTGTGCTCTTATAAATTGGTCGGTTCTACGACAGCTGGCATCAAAGCAAGATTCAACGTTAATTGTCACAAGTGTATTTAAAACAAAGGTTTTTGTTTTCCAAAACCCTTTTCTAGCAACTAATAGCTATATAAATAGGTATTTGAAATCTAAAGTATGCCAGTGATCACTTTCCTTATGCCCACATTAAGGACTATTAGGTGACTATTTAAGTACTAACTTGGGGGTTTTATTTTCGTCGTCCATACGGCGTACTATTGTATGGATGCCATTCACTTGAATGGTAATGTATGGATCAAATGCATCTACGCCAAGGTAAGAAGGTAAGTTGATGAGTGGCATGACCGCAAGATGTGAGCGTGTGGTTGGGGAGAGTTAGCTTTGGTACGACTATGTATGCATGCTTACATGTGTATATGGTGCGTATTTAATTGTGGGTATAAACTGTCATCGGGTAGCTTTGATACGGAAGTATATGTATGGGTATACATATATGGAAGTATTTAGATTTACATTCTGCATATTTAATTATGGGATTGGGCTGAAATGCAACTCTTATGCAGGTACACTAACAACGAAACATGTAGCTCGACTAGTTACGCTATATATGAGAGAACGTATGTATGCCACCATGTATGTCGTTAGAAATAATTTTTCCTAAGTTTGTGTGGACGTACGGAACGTGCATGCATCATGATAATAATTATTCAATACTTGCATCGTTCCTCCCCTTATAATTTTTTTACTCGGTTATGTAACTCTTATCCATTATGGCCTTGTCCCACAAAAAGTTGTACATGTTGATGGTACAGATGGCAGCACCAATTGGATGTGAGAATTTCCTGATGGTGTTCGGAACTCCTACTTTGCTTTGGAGAGTCTTGCACTTTGTGGGGTATTATGAACCGCCCCTCTATCATTGGAATGAAGTATACCTGGAGGGACTTGCGCCAGTAGCTTGCCCGGGCCCAGCATGTAGTGATGGATCTTCAGCATGAGGTGCATTATCTGAACAACCAACTGCACCTGATCCTTAGTAAGGAAGACGAAGATCCAGAAATGTTAGTAGAAGATGACGGCTGGGACGAGGAAGAAGTGGAGCCAGAGAATGAGGATGATCCTATCTCCGACCTCGACAGCGATCTTAATGAAGATTAGAGTCGCCTAGTGACTAGTATGTTAACACGCTGCGAGCCCGATAAGTGATCAAATTGGTGATGTCATGTTGTGAGAATGAATTATTATGCCTCTGTTTTTATTGTATGAATTTAAGATTCTCTCTAGTAATTTCAGTTGGGCATAATTATACAATTCATCTGCAATCTCTTGACATCATCCAATAATCACTTATTGTTGCAACTTTGCAGATGACTCGCACCCGTGCAGAAGCTAGCAGCAGCCATGATGGCAACGACGGTGACTTACCACCACCACCACTGCTGTTTGCTCAGGAGTTCTTTACCTAATTCTTGGGGAGCTAAAGGACTATAGAGGAAGCTCTGCGCCTCATTACGCAGAACACAGCTCGTGCCCACCCACAGCAACAGGGGCCTAAGCCAAACCAGCATAGTACCTTCAAGGAATTTCTAGATACAAAGCCTCCTATCTTCAAGGTGGCAGAGGAACCGCTATAGGCGGATGAGTGGCTCAACACTATTGAGCAGAAGTTTCGTCTACTAAGGGTCACCGAACACCTGAAGGCTGAGTTTGTGTCCCATTAGTTGTTGGGACTGGCAGGGATTTGGTGGACACATTTCTTGTCCTCTCTACCTGCTAATGCGCGAGTAACATGGGAGCAGTTCAAGTTGGCCTTTTGGGGACATCACATTCCCCCAGGGCTAATGCGCATGAAGGCAGCTGAATTTATGAGACTCACACAAGGGACGAAGACCCTTACTGAATATATGCATGCTTTCAACAACCTATCCCATTATGCCCCAGGTTTTGTTGACACTGAAGAAAAGAAGATAGAAAGCTTCAAGAGTGGTCTTGGCACGAAGCTGATGAAGACTATGGCCAATTCCAAGTGCACCACCTACAACAAGTTTATTAGTGATGCTTTGACCCAGGAAAACCATAACAATATGCATGCGGTAGCTAAGGGCCGCAAGAGGGCAATTGAGGCAGGTGCCTCCGGATCTTCACAGTCCAGAGCTCCTATAACAGCTAGGCCATAGTTCCGTCTAGCTGTACCTAAGTTCAGGCCTCCACCACCAAAGGCTCAGAACGGAAGGCCTTAGAAAGTGTTCTGTAAGGCATTCACTATTGCCTTACCCAAAGGGAATGGCGGTCAGGGAAGCTCCAAAGGACCTAGGAGTAATCAACCCTGCTACAACTGCAATCAAGTGGGTCATTGGGCCAAGGATTGCCCTCACCCTAAGAAGAATGGCAATCAGAATTAGAACAATCAGAGGCAGGTGAACTCAAGGGCATGTCCTGGATACGTGCACTATACTGCTGTTGAGGAAGTGCCCGCTGGGAAAGTTGTCACAGCTGGTATGTTTCTTGTCAACAAGCATCCCACTATTGTTTTATTTGATTCGGGAGCTTCTCATTCCTTTATGAGCCAATCATTTTCATCTAGACATGATCAGAAAATCATTGAAGTAAGCAAGGGTGGTTATAATATAAGTTCAGCTAGGGCTACTATTTCTACAAATAAGATAGTCAGAAATATGCTCATCTCTATACAAGAGAGGGAGTATACCACGGATTTGATAATATTACCCGGGTTATCCATAAGTGTAATCTTAGGCATGAATTGGATGAAGGATCATGATGTTCTCATTGACACTAGCACTCGTACTATTATGTTGAGAGAACCAAAGGGGGGTAATGATTTTCTAGTACCACTTTCCCGAAATTTTGAACTCCAACACTTAGCTTGTGCTATCCAAACCACTACCCTTTGCGATATTCCAGTGGTTTGCGAGTTTCCCGATGTATTCCCAGATGAGTTACTAGGTTTACCACCTGATAGGGATGTGGAATTTAAGATTGAGTTAGTGCCAGGTACGGCACCTATCTCAAGAAGGCCTTATATGATGCCACCAAATGAGTTAGCGGAACTTAAAATTCAGCTACAAGATCTGTTGGACAAAGGTCTCATTCAACCTAGTTCATCTCCATGGGGATATCCAGCATTGTTTGTGAAAAAGAAGGACAAGTCACTGAGAATGTGTGTGGATTACAAGCCACTCAATGCTGTGACTATTAAAAACAAGTACCCGTTGCCTCGCATTGACATCTTGTTTGATCAGTCGGCAAAAGCAAAGGTATTCTCCAAGATCGACTTGAGATCAGGCTATCATCAGATAAAGATCAGGCCAGAGGATATACCTAAAACTGCTTTCTCCACTAGGTATGGCTTATATGAGTATTTGGTTATGTCTTTCGGACTAACGAATGCTCCTGCCTACTTCATGTACCTGATGAATTCGGTATTCATGCCCGAGCTTGACAAGTTTGTGGTAGTGTTTATTGATGATATATTGATTTATTTAGAAAATGAGGCAGATCATGCAGGGCATCTGAGGATTGTTCTATCGAGATTGAGGGAGCATAAGCTATATGCAAAGTTTAGCAAGTGTGAATTTTGGTTGAGCAAAGTACCTTTCTTAGGTCACATCTTATCAAGAGATGGAATATCGGTAGACCCATCGAAAGTACAAGAGGTCATGGATTGGAAGGCCCCAACTTCGGTTCATGAAGTTCAGAGTTTTCTAGGGTTAGCAGGATATTATCGTCGTTTCATTCTAGATTTTTCCAAGATAGCTAAGCCCATGACTAAACTACTTCAGAAAGATAAGAAGTTCAATTGGACATCAGAGTGTGAAGCAGCTTTTCACACACTAAGGACCTTGTTAACTACAGCTCCTGTTTTAGCACAACCCGACATTGAAAAGCCTTTCGATGTGTTTTGTGATGCATCGGGTATAGGTTTGGGGTGTGTGCTCATGCAAGAAGGAAGAGTTATTGCATATGCTTCTCGGTAGTTGAGAAAACATGAAGTCAACTACCCTACTCATGATTTAGAACTTGCAGTAGTTGTTCATGCATTAAAGATATGGAGACATTATTTGTTGGGCAATGTATGTCATATATATACTGACCACAAAAGTCTCAAATATATCTTTACCCAACCTGAGCTGAACATGAGACAGCGAAGATGGCTAGAGCTGATTAAGGACTACAATTTGGAAGTGCACTACCATCCAGAGAAAGCCAATGTTGTAGCAGATGCACTTAGTCGAAAATCTCATTACAACACTATGGAAGTATTGTTGGAAGACGGATTTAATTTGTTACATCCTGTTGTACTGCACAATATCACCATCAATTGTTCACTTGAGAGCAAAATCATAGAATTGCAGAAAATAGATGTAGGTATATTTCACATCAAGAGAAAGATGCAAGAACAAGAGACCAAGCATTTCAGATGGGATGAAAGGGGTGTGTTATGGTTTGAGGGCCGACTTGTGGTACCAAAAGACCGTGAGCTTAGAAATCAAATTTTAGATAAAGCTCATTCGTCCAAGTTGTCAATCCATCCGGGTAGTAGTAAAATGTATCAAGATTTGAAAACCTATTTTTTGGTGGACCAAGATGAAGGAGATCGCAGCCTATGTCGCTAGGTGCGATAACTACAGTAGAGTAAAAGCTATTCATATGAAATCTGCCGGATTACTTCAGCCATTGCCTATTCCAGGTTGGAAATGGGAAGAAATCAGTATGGACTTTATCACAGGTCTTCCAATGACACAGCAAGGTCATGACTCAATATGGGTCATTGTAGATTGTCTCACCAAGTCAGCACATTTTATACCTATGAACATAAGGTATCACGTGGTGAAGTACGCTGAGTTGTATGTTTCTCAGATTGTGAGGCTACATGGGGTACCCAGGACTATAATCTCAGATTGAGGACCACAGTTTATAGCTCGTTTCTGGGAGCACTTGCACTAGGCTTTGGGGACTAAACTGATCAGAAGTTTGGATACCATCCACAAACTTCGGGACAGACAGAACGAGTGAACCAAATCTTAGAAGATTTGCTGAGAGCTTGTGTTATATCTTCTAAGGGTTCATGGGAGAAATGGTTACCTTTAGCTGAGTTCTCCTACAACAACAGTTATTAATCAAGCATCAAGATGGCTCCGTTTGAAGCCTTGTACAACAGAAAATGTAGAACTCCGTTGAATTGGATTGAGCCCAGTGAAAGGAGATACTTTGGAATTGACTTTGTCACTGAAGCTGAAGAGCAGGTGCATATTATCCAACAGCATATGAAGGCAGCTCAATCAAGACAAAAGAGTTATGCTGATAGAAGAAGAAGACCACTGACTTTTGAAGTGGGTGACTATGTATACTTGAAAGTATCACCCATGAAAGGGGTGAAGAGATTTGGAGTGAAAAGAAAGCTTGCACCTAGATATGTAGGGCCATACAAGATTATGGAATGGAAAGGGAATGTCGCTTATAAGTTACAACTTCCACCAGAGATGAGTGCAATATTCGATGTCTTGCATGTTTCTCAATTGAAGAGATGTCTTCGTGTACCCGAAGAAGCTATTGCACCCACCAACATAAAGCTTCAATCAGATTTGACCTATGAAGAGAAGCCAATCCGAGTGTTAGAAGAGATGGAAAGAGTAACACAGAGTAAGATCATTAAATTCTATAAGGTGGTGTGGAACAATCACAGTGAACAAGATGCCACGTGGGAACGAGAGGTTTATCCCGCCTTTTTCCAAGAATGGTAGGTATTGCAAATCTCGAGATGAGATTTTTATAAGGGGGAGAGGCTATAACACCCTAGGTGTTAGGCTTGCATAATTGGACTTGCATTGCATGAGCATGAGCATCAATCATTCATAATTAAGCTTTTACATTTGAAACATGTGATTGAAACATATGAAACATGGTGTTATTTTATGTTTCCTTGTATCTATGTATATGATCATGAGTGAATACATGTAAATGGTTGATGTGAGTCACTAAAACATTTTAGCTACACTTAGGATGACTAATGGAACATTGTTCATTTAGATCACTTTGTCTAATCAAGTCCTTAAGTGATGCTATATATGTTGACCTAGAAAGCTTTATGTGTAACTAATGTATGAAATGATTGTGTGACCTTATAAATAGCTTAAACATGTTTAGAGTGTCATTATGAACAACTTTGGTATTCATGGCTAGGGCTAATTTGGTCACTAAGTCATAGTTCAAGTAGAAGTCATCATTTGAATGTATTAGGTTTGACCAAGTTTGAACTATATGATAGAGACTTTGCATGGATGTGTGCACTAAAGCAAAGTTGTAGTATTTGATAAGGGAACAACTTTTATGTTTGAGTCATAGACTAGTTTAGCTCCTAACATGCTTGAAATGAGCTCACAAAAATCAGCTTTGCACTGTTTTCAACACTTAGAATTTTTGCTAAGTCATTTTCGAGTGACAGTGTGACGAGCTCAACTTTGGGCTGATTTTACTCCCTAACTGTTGCGAATTAGAAGAAGGTTTCTTAAGAGATTTTGTAGCTGGTACTTAGGTCTACAAGTTTTGTTTAGGTTGTTTGCACTAACAAGCTACGGACTAGGTGATTTAATTGCATCAAATCACGTCGTTAGGCTCGGTTCGGGGCTCTGATGGCCAACTCGTTCGGTCTTCAGTGGCCGACCGGCCACAGACGTTGGCTGCCGCATGGTGGAAATCGAGGCCGTGCGTCGCCGTTGCTCTGACCAGCCAGGCCACGCCGAGCCAGGGCGCGCCTTCATCACGCCCCGCACTCGCCCGCTCCATCCCCGGGCTCACATTTTCATTTTCCCTGCCTCCTCTTCGCCTTTCCGCAGCAGCACAGGAGCCACCACAGCTCAGGCGCGCCGCCGTCACCATTACCGGCACCGGTTCGCTCCACCTCGCTCGTTTGCCACCACAGCCACTCCACTGTCATCCCAGAGTCTCACTACGCCCACATTTGCTTACTAACCGCGCCCGGTAAGCCGTCGTGCCGCGCACGTCCTCGTCGGTGTTCTGCCGCCACGTTTCATCGCCGTGGCCGCAACGCCTCCGACCACCGTGTGCCTTGATTGTGTGTTAGCTAGCTTCACCTTAGTATGTAGAGTCTAGGCGTAACCTTAGATCGAGCTATCGTGGTCAACTCCGGCGTCACACCATCGAGCCGCACCGCCACACCGCCATGGCCGCCACCGTCGTCGATAGCCCTGGCCATAGGTCAAATTAGTTGCATCAATGTGTGCGGGAGGTAGTGGGGATGCTTTTAGTACCGACGCCGTCGCCAGAGAGGCCGCCGTCGGCGAGCTCCGTCGAACTCCGGCCGATCCCGCGCCATGCTCTGTTTTCGTTTCGCTGACAGTGACTCAGTTCAGAAAGATAGCTCATTTATTTCAGTTTTACATGCTAGCTTTGAAAAATGATAAGTGAAGTTATAGATGTCCATTTCTGGTGAACCTAATTTTGTTGTGTTCCTTAGGAAGTGTAGTTTTTTTTATAAAAATATGAAATGTGCATTTTCTGGTATTTTTCATGGTGATTTAAATATAGTTACATGAGTGCTTTTTGTATGTTTACCATTTTATAAATTAGATATCTTGAGCTAGAAAAATGATAAAAATGTGATTCCAATTTTGTGGGTTTTGTATTGACATGCTCTGGCTAGAAAAAATAATAAGCTTGCTGTAAACTTGATTTAATGTGATCTTTCTATTTATTCATTAATAAATAGCATTTTCTAAGGAAATTTGTCAGGATAAAAATATGTAATATATTGCTATGAAAATTTTTGTACAGTAGTATGGCACTAATATGAAGCTAGAAAAAATATATAATCTGTTGCTTGATACTTTTCTGTAGGGTTTTCTATTTTCACTAAAATAACCCTTGCTAGCTTGTCATTTTTTATAGGATGTTATACATGTGCAAATGGTATGAAATTTCCACATTAGCCTATTATGTGCATTAGGAGTCCACTGTAATTTTCTGAGAATTTATTATGCATATTGGGTATATGTTTATTATTTAACCTAATTATCTAGTTAAATTGATAAAGGCATTTAAATGAATAGTTTGGGATTGGACATTATGTTTTCTTGAGTATATTTGATGTCCTTGAACTGTTGGTATGCTTGGTAAGGTCAGATTTGGAATGTTTATATGCAGTAAAAATATCGTTGCTTTATAATTCGGGTGAGAAAGGTTTTCGGACAGATTCCGTGGTTTCGTATGTTGCATAGTAAAAATGATGTTTGCTGTAAAAATGGTTAATAACAAAGTTGTAGGTCACTTCTTCATATATCTTGTGTTAAAATTTCAGTACAATAGGCCAAAGGGTTTAGGAGTTATAGCTGTTTAAAGTTAGTTTTCCGAAATGCTTGCTCTCTGGAATTTCTGGACAGCACTGAATTGATTGCCTGTTTTGGTTAGGATAGGTTACGAATTAGCTTTTGGTGATTAAATAAGAGTTGTAGACAATTTTATAAGCTTTCCATAAAGTCCAAGATCAAAGTATTTGGATAAGTAGAACTCCAGTTATGAGTAAAACAAGTAACTATTGTTTTATGGTATAGTAAATGAATTGTTGAAGTGTTTGATTAAGTAATCAAGAAGAGATATGCACCTACTCAGTAAAATATGATGCACTTATTATTACTTTAACACCATGCTGTTAAGAATACTTACAAGAATGCATTTATCATGTATCATCATACTATACTTGTCAGCATGTATGCATTCACAATATCTTATGCCATATTCATGCATCTAGGATCGACGGAGGAGATAACGTTGCTGGAATTCAACGAAGGAGAGGAAGGGGACTAGCAGGAGATTCCTCAAGCCGTAGCTCCCGAAGAAGAGGAGCAGACCCCAGAAGAGCTTCCAGAGTGCCCTGACCACCGCCCCACTTCTTTTCTGAAAGGCAAACCCCGAAGCATTCTAAGTCTTCCAGTGTTTTACAAAATATTACTCGAGTCCTTTATGATTGACGCATTAGGTTATAAGAGTTGATTGGAACCACTTGATACATATAATTTCCTTGTCCAGAAATACACCTTTAACCCTGTGTAGGTCCAAGATCGAACATATGCTTAGCCATGCTTAGACTAGTAGAAGTCGGGTGATTTCCTATCACCTGTGAGATATAGGTGGATACCGAAGCACGGTTGGCTATATTTGCTATCGTGGAAAGGAACCATGGGGTATGTAAATGGAGACCAGGCGGGATGTCGATAGAGAAGCAACAAGACATGGAGGTCTTGGGTGTGGATCTATCCCCGTCTGTGTCGATTAAGGACCATACCGTTGTTGGCGCTGTTTGACAAGATTGAACGCATACCTATCACTTAGCTGGCCGGATAACTCGTTCTGACCACGAAGCCGAGTAGCTCAACTCAGGCCGGGCCTCATTCTGTTGTGTGCCCTCTGCGGGGAGCGGATCAATAGACCGTGGGCAAGCATGACCTGAGCGACCTAGTCCGGGACCGTGGGCAGGCATGGCTTGAGCGACCTGGCTACCGTCAGTCCCTGATTGCGTAGCGCTGTACGAACCAACGAAATGTGTACCTGAGTTGTACCAAAGGTGACCCGACGTGACCCTGACGGGGGAAGTGTGGGTTTGTGTTAGGAATAAATTCCCAGCTGGTTGAAATCGATTCGAATCGCCATCTCTCCCGGATAGTGAGAAACTTGGCTAGTACCAACATCGTAGTAATGGTATTATTGAAGTTGATGGTTCGGATAAATATGGAATTATTACACCTGCTATGGTTACTATTGTATGCTCTAAAATGATATACCATATGTTTGGCACAGGATAGTTGCTAATCTAGAGATGAATAGCTATAATTAACTTGATGACTGAAGTATAATTGTATAATTGAGTTAATCATTTTTTATGCAAAATGTTGTCAAGCTACCTCCACGTATACAACCTTGCATAATCCTTGGAGTCAATTTATTTTTGGTTTATGATGGGTAAGTCTAGCTGAGTACCTTCTCGTACTCAGGGTTTTATTCCCATTGTTGCAGATGGCACCGTATATCATGAATATTGCAAGAGTTGCTTCTATCTGGCTGTGGATGAGGAGTAAGCCTTGGGCAAGCTTCTTTACTAATCCCTCTATATGCTTTTGTGGACTGTGATCGTATATTGGCACTGTATTAAACTATGTTGGAAACACTACTTTCAAACTTAATTTGCTTCTGCTATTATCTATCAAACTTGGTTTGTAATAACTTTATTTCATACTCTGATGATGGAAATGTATGTCCGAACTTTATGTAATATGTGGCATGTATGTTGAATCATATACGATCTTGGTTGTTTGTGGATCGTTTATCGAGACCCATCGTGGTACTCGACAGACTACCGGGTTTATATGGGCTCAAGTATGACAGTGCGACCGCTTGCGGGCTGTCATTGTACTTGTGCTCTTATAAATTGGTCAGTTCTACGACAACCCTAACCACGTGGTCGGAGCAGTGCGCCTCGTCAGGGTCGATGGTTAATTCAAGTGGGACCCGATACCCTCCCCAATTAACGTGGAGTTGGGCTGTGCCTCATCGAGAGACGTCCCATAAATTGTCGACCGTCAATCTCGTTGGTCCCCAACTGCCTCCGCAGCAGCCAGAGGGCAAGATGCCTCCCCCTAGAGGGGGTCAACCTAGGAGACTTCGAAGTGGATGACTCAGACACAGAGGGGATGGTCGTGTGGCTCTACACCACCGATTAGAGCCACGGGGGCCCATCTGCTCTCTACCCCTATCCCTTTTGTGGCCTCGAGCCCTTCTAAGGGCCGGCCCAAGAGAGGTTTTCCTAAGCACGACACGGGGTCATGTTCATGGTGGGTCGCTCTTTGCGCACAGATTTAGGGGTGCGTGACCTCCTCGATCATGTTGCATTGATGGTGCCAATTCGTGAGCGGCGAGGTGTCTTCTAAACAAAGGCACGTAAAGCCGAAATGATATGAAAAAATGAAAACACGCATGACCTACCTAGCCTAGATTATCGCATGGGAGGTCATCGCTTCGCCTTCTGCCCGGTCACCGCTCCTGCTCTGTAAGATTATGAAAGAGGTTTGTAATGGTTGTGGGCCTGGTTTGCTTGCCGAGGTTATTTTTGTGGCTATAAATCCGCCGGAGAGGTGCGCTATGGGAGGTGTCGTTCTCCCGTCTCCTGAGTTGTCTTCTCCTTCTTTCTGCTCGTGCGCTTGTGATCGCTCCCCTATATATGGATCACAGGAAACACCTTCACGAAGAGTTCCCTGAGGTCGACGGACCACTATCACTCCTTCTATCTTCTCTACGAGAACAATGGTAAGTGATTTTCATGTCGTTCTTCGGGTTTGACTGTGCTCGTGTTAATCGCAGGTGTGTTCAGGATCATCTCTCCGGTGAAGGTGTCGGAGACTAGAGGCCCATCTGGTTCTATCCATCCCTAGCCTGTTTTGGCTCTGGAGCTGGCGAGCCCCCGCCCCCTGTCCCTTGCTATCGGGCGGCAAGGGATATGGAGCTTTGTGCTCAAAAGGGATGAGGCCCGCCGATTGCATTTGAGTTCTGTTCACGAGGTGGCCTAGCTAAAGGCCCATGTGGACTATCTCTGGGCAGCCCTCTGGGTGGCAAAGGAAGAGGTCGCCGAGGCATGGGCACTAGCAACCACCACGCAGGTGCGAGCATACGGTGAGTTTCCTATTTCCACAAATTCCTATTCGTCGGTTTCTTGTTTTTAGGTTTTGACATGACTCTCTGGATAGTAGTGCTAGAGGAGCAGCTCGCGACATCTCATCATGAGATGGAGGGGGCTCGCCCTCAATAAGGTCCCTTGGGCAAGAATCGCCATCTAGGCATGGCTTCCGGAGCTCGGTAGGGGTCTGGTTTTGATGGATGACTTGGGTGTTCCTGGTTCACCCATGTGTTTTGCTAGCGGGCGACGTTGTACTCGCCTAGGGTGCTCGCGGCCTGTCTAGGTGTTCGCTAGGGTGCTTGTCGAGCAGGCCGCCGAGCTCGCCAAGGTGTTCACGGCCTCGCGCAGGTACTCGCCTAGGGTGCTCGTGGCCTGTCTAGGTGCTCGCCTAGGCCACTCTGCTCTCCTAGGGTGGTGTAGTGCCTCCACTGGGGCACCAGCAAGCTCCATGCAACGCCGCCGACCTCTGCGCCGGCATCGAGCTCCGCAACGACGAGGCCTCCGTTCGTTCAAACAGCCAGATGACATTGCGCTGAAAGCGCATGTTGCAACCATATGTTTCAAGTGTTTCAGATGTGTGTTGCAAGTGTTTCACACCGATGTTGCAAAAGTAGATCGAGATATTGTATATGTTGCAATGGTTATACATGCATGTTGCAATTGTTATACACGCATGTTGTAAGCGTGCGTTCCAAATGTCTCAACTATTTTTCAGAAGCATGTTGCAAGTGTGTTATTTGAGGTGTTGCTATCTGGATATTGCATATGTTTTGCAATGGCGTTTCTAGTGTTTTTTCATATGTTTTTGCAAATGTTTCATGACGCATGTTTTAAGTGTTTCATTTGTCTTCAGACGTATGTTGCAAATGTTTTATCTGGATGTTTCAAATGTAGATCGGAGTATTGCACATGTTGCAATGACGCCAATGGCTGGCCGACAGCGGCCTGCCATAGGGCTTCGACTCCTACCTCGTGCCTTCCTCGTGGGACGCACCTCACCCTCTCCTCTCCTCTCCCTCCCCTCCCCTCCCTTCCTTTCCCTTCCCTTCCCTCCATCTCGCCACAGCTCGGTGGGGAACGCTGCTCGACGAGGTGGTGAGCGCGCGAACGTCTGCGGAGGTCGTGGCCAGGGCCGACGGCTGCGTGATGCCCGCGTGGTGACCCTAGTTCCGCGCCTTCCGCTCCCTGCGTGCGGGAAGCAGAGCAGCCCCGGGCGTCTGGATACGGACATCCGTTCGAACGTCCGAGCGCTAGTCATGCCGAAATATGAACTGACTTGTGTGACAATATTGCTGATGCTTTGATAGCTACAAGAGAGTGACTAGGAGAGTAGGTGTATTCCAATGTGTGAACACGTTTAAACTTATTTGTTGTCGGCGTTACTACTTTAGTTCAACATTTGCTTAAGCATTCCGACGAGTAAGCACACAGAAGATAGCCCCTTTCAGCTTACCCTATATTCGGCTTGTTCGGCTCGTTTTTTCAGCCGGAACAGTGTTTTTCTCTCACAATAATTCAGCCAGAACAGTATTTTTCAGTCCGTTTTAGCCAAGTTTCGGACCCGCGAATGGCGAGCAGAACGGCGAGCAGGAACTGTATCTACGATGGGAAGCGTGGGAACTAGAGATGGGAGAACCGGCTCAGGGGCATATGAGACTTTGTATTGGTTTAGTAGTACTTATTAGTCCTTAGATCCAAATAGAACTAGGCTAATCTTTAGTCAGTTAACTACTAGTCAGCTAACAACAGCTAGTCCTAACTGATCACTACTCCTAGTCCATCTGAATTGGACCTAATTTGCTTATAGGGACCAACGCTGAACCCCACTACCGTATGTAAGGGCTTCAACGACGCATCCATGAGCGTTAGCCCCGGTAAAAAAAAATCAAACTCCACATACGTCTTACAAGTTGAAACCACAGCTCACCCATTACGGGCTATACATGTATTATCTCGTCATGGTCCCAAAGCCTGTACGTTGTACGTTGCTTGGTCTGCGTGGAAAAAAGTTGGCGCCAATAGAATCTTTCGCGTTTGGAGAGAGGACGCTGGAGGCAAATGTGGTCCCTAGCCAGCAAACGTCAGTCTGAGGCTGCCCCTCACCACAGCGCGTTCTTTAATTGTTGCTTCGTTAAAGAAGAAAGCGATCGGTACTTCCGCAAGGTATTCTGCCACTCTGCAAACTATTCTAACACCCTGCAAGGTTAGTGCACGTGACAGTCAGAGTCCATTTTCTGGCCACGAGTCCATGACGCGCGTTAGAATGGTGGCCTGGTCTTTTGTCAGACCAAGCAGCCACGTCTTCTGCAAGGACTTCTCACTCGGGCTGATGTACGGTTGGCTGGTTCGTATGCTCGTTGGTTTGTGAAGAAGTACTGCTGGCTGTTTTGTGTGAGAGAAAAATATTGTTCTAGCTAAAAATTTACGATCGTTTACGACATGCCACGGTCAAACGAACATGCTGTTAGACTGTAGTAGATGTTGCACGCGAACGTGAAGGCCGGAGCATTCGGTCAGGGTGGAGCGTTGGACACGGCACATGATTTGACTCCTCTTCAGTTTTCCCCGTTCGACACTCGTGAGCCCCTTCCCTACGTCTCAACTCGCCATGGACACTCCTGCAAGTGCATAACAGCGAAGCAGGGCGATACAAGCTTTTTGACGACGAGAAATGATGTCGATTCGACAAACGATTGAGCAGGTGGAGACCAGTCCAGAGAGGAGCTTGATTTGGCCACAGAGCTCGATTTTGGCGGGTGCAGAGGCACATCATGCGCGCAGGGAACGAAAGATGGGGGCACGGCAGCGTGTACTCTCTCCGTTTTTTACGGGGCCTTTGAATGCCCAGACGGTGTCATATCAGATATGACATAGAGATGTCACATCATGAGTTCGGATAATAATACTAAGGCCTTGTTTAGATTGAAGAAAATTTCAACCCGATGAATAGTAGCACTTTTGTCTTATTTGGTAAATATTGTCCAATCGTGGACCAACTAAGTTCAAAAGATTCATCTCGTGATTTCCAACTAAACTGTGCAATTAGTTTTTTTTTTACCTACATTTAATGCTCCATGCAAGTGGCTAAAAATTGATGTGATGGAGAGAGAGTGAAAAAACTTGGAATTTTGGGGTAATCTAAACAAGGCCTAAAACGAATTATAGAACTCCTCGTTAATCGGCGAGACGAATTTATTAAACCTAATTAATCTATCATTAGTACATGTTTACTGTAGCACTACGTTATCAAATCATAGACTAATTAGGTTTAAAAAATTCATCTAGTAAATTAGTCTCAATCCGTGTATTTAGTTTTGTAATTAGTCTATATTTAATACTCCATATATTTGTCAAATATCCGATGTAACAGGGATTAAAGTTTAAGAGGGTTAAACAAACACAGCCAAGTGTCGTATTTGGGTTTGGTACACAGACCAAGGTGAAGATTAAATCTAAGATAAGGCTTCCCGTTTCTGTGCTAAACTCCGTTAATGCTGCTTCGTACTCAGCGCTAAGTAATTATCCGCAAAATATTGGCAGCCCTCGCCAACGTCCCGCATGGCACTTGCTCCTGCATAGCTGCATGCATTTAATCGATGGAAAAAGGAACGAGGCGTTTGTTAGAACGAAGCAACCAGACCAAAATACGACATGTACTAGGGCATTCCTAATGCAAGAAATAATTAGCAGCTATAGCATAGAACATCGTATCAAAAAAAACTATCATCCTCAGTGCAAGATTTTCTACAGTATAAGACATAAGTAGTTATAAAAACCATATTTGATCTCCCAATTAGCTATGAGTAATTTCTTATCCATCGATAACCGTGAAAGCTCAGTTTCTTATTTAGATCTGGTTTCTTGGATTTTTTCTCTCTCTGCTCATTATATCACTTCCTACATCAGCAAATTATCTACGTAGCAGTACAAATAATATCTACAAAAACTACCATAGTTTCTACATTTGTGAATGCCCTTAGCGACTTTTCGTCAAAACCAAATACGAAACTTAAAAAAAACAGAGGGAGTAGATATGAATGGGCGACAGTTGCGAAATTTTTTACTTATTGAGAGCTGCTTCAGTACATCTCTTTGTAAAATTTGCACAGATCTTAAAACAGTTTATATCTATTTAATTGCTTTTAATTGTTTTTCTCTTGGGTCCACATGTGCCTGAACCGTCCAAGCCCAGCGCCCCAGCCCATGTCCAGCGCTGATCCAAAGCCTAACTCATCCCTCCTAGGCTCCTAGGTTCGGTGCCTGCTCCGTTTGTTCGTTGAAGCAGATGGGCATTGACGCGTGCGTGGTCGTCCACTCGTCCTAGTAGACTGCAGAGACCGTGAGACCGGTGCAGTTCTCGTAGAACTGTGCCAGAGACGGTGAGCGCGCACTATCCCAGTCCAGGACATCACTGTAGGTTCAATAAAATTCTCTTTACTGTCGGATTTTAAATCGACAATGGTATATCGACAGGGACAGAGAATTCACATCACTGCTAGTATAACAAAACCGTCAGTGTTAAGCACAGAACACTATCGGTTCCTGGTGCCACCGGTAGTGTCCAGTTAAGCCAACACTATGGGTTCGAGACTTAAGTCGGTAGTGTTTTTTTGACCAACACTGCCGGTTTGTGACTCAATCCAACGGTGTTCTATCAACCAACACTGCTGGTTGGTGGCTCAAATCGATAGTGGGTTCTTGTCCCAAGCCGGCAGTGTTCTATTTTCCATCACTGTCAGCTTGTGATGTCTTCAACAACACTGCTGGCTTATAGCTCAAGCCGGTAGTGATGTCTTGTACAACACTGTCGGCTTGTAGCTTAAGCCGATAGTACTCTCTTCAACATAAATGCTAGTTTTGTGCTAATCGACAGTGATCTTTTTTTCGTATTTTATTGTTTTATAATTTGTTTTATTGTTTTTTAACCGAGTTTCGCTTTATATTTGCTACGTAGACGACAGGTCCATCAATATTAAATATTACAAATGTCACGGTTACAGTTCAAATGTACTTATCACGATCCCGATCTCTCAAAATAAAAAAAATTACAATAGTCTAGTGAGCCGCTTGGACCATACTGTGCCTTGTACTTCACGGCCGTGCAATGGAGAATACTCCGTTTCTTTCCAATATCTTGGATAAGATGAATGATGCTAGCTCCGATGACAGTGCTATGATATCCATTTCTAACCGTCTTTGTTGTTTAAATTTTTTTACGCTGTCATTCAAAAAAGATGATATCGAAAGACACAAATATAAGAGAAAACGGTAGATCGTTTTGTTGAATTAACAGATATAAATGAAATGAGGATTATACACACCAAAGCATCTACAGAATCCGATTTCCCGCTGAGGTAGCGAAGCATTGCCCACATTACGTAGAACCTGCATTCATTGTTTTCCGCTGGCTCCTTAGGGTCTTCAATTCCATTGGTGCACCCTGGAATGGGACCTTCGCCCCACCGATCATTCTTTCCCTGACACTGTGCGCCCCACCGATCATTCTTTCCCGGACACTGTGCCACATTATAAAGTGTAAAAAAGGGACAACATTAGAATGTGCTATGTGCGATTAGAAAATAATATGTTACTAGGTTCACTTACTTATTAAGCACTTTGACTAGGGGATCGAGCAAATAAAGTGGCTTTTTCTTCGAGTCCCACACCTCCATACAATTTTTGCTAATATTGATAACAATGAAGACGAAATGGCTACTGTAATCACAAAATCCTAGTTAACGAATAATCGTAACTAAAAAAAAGAAGCATAAAAATAAGAGTAGAGAACACATACTCACAGTTGTAGGCTAGAAGTTTGTGTTTTTTTCAACTTGAATTGTTCGAAAATCTCAACCACTGATCTTAAGTCGGTTTGCACCTTGGCAACATAAGCACCCTACTACCATGGATATATATTAGCACAACAAGCCCTATGATTTAATAACTAGTTCCAACATGATATAGTGCTTATGCGATGGATCTCTCGGCCAGAATGGAGGCTTGCATCGTCGACTCCAAGAAGGTCCCAGCGGGGGAGCAGGCGATCCTGACTCAGGAGCCACCTCGGTCTGCGACTAAGTCCAAAGACACAAAGGAGGTTGAGCTCGTGATCGGCGACAGAAGCAAGACATCCTGGATTGGGGCCCATCTCGATCCCAAATAGGAAGACACGCTCGTTAGCTTCCTCCATAGAAACGTCGACGTGCTTGAATGGAAACCTGCTGACATGCCTGGCGTTCCTCGGGAGCTGATCGAGCACTCCTTAAACGTCTCACCGAGCGCCAAACCGATCAAGCAAAAGCTCAGACGATTCACGCAAGACAAAAATGAGGCTATTAGGGCAGAAATAAGTTGGCTATTAGCAGCAGGCTTTATTAAAGAGGTGTATCACCTGGGGTGGCTCGCTAATCCGGTCCTTGTACGAAAAAGAATAATGAATGGAGAATGTGCGTTGATTACATCGATCTCAACAAACACTGCCCTAAAGACCCCTTCAGCTTACCTCGCATTGATGAGGTCGTAGATTCAACAGCCGGTTGTGAGCTCTTGTGCTTTCTCGATTGCTATTCTGGTTATCACCATATCTCCTTAAAGGAGGAAGACCAGATCAAAACTTCGTTCATCACACCCTTCGGTGCCTATTGCTACACCACCATGTCCTTTGGGCTAAAAACACCGGCGCCACCTACCAGAGGGCTATCCAGCGATACCTCCAGGACCAAATCGGGAAGAATGTTGAGGCCTATGTTGACGATGTGGTAGTTAAGTCTAAGATTGCTGACAACCTCATCACTGACCTCGAAGAAACTTTCCAAAACTTGAAGAAATTCCAATGGAAGCTGAATCCCACTAAGTGCATATTCGGTGTTCCATCTGGTATACTCCTAGGCAACATCGTTAGTCGACATGGCATCGAAGCAAACCCAGAGAAGATAGAAGCGGTTACCAAGATGAAACCGCCGACCTGCGTGAAGGATGTCTAGAAGCTAACGGAATGCATGGTGACTTTAAGTCATTTCATATCCCGATTAGGCAAAAAGAGTTTGTCGTTCTTCAAGCTGCTCAAAGCTTCAGAGAAGTTTACCTAGACGCTTGAAGCCAATAAGGCCTTTATCGAGCTCAAGCAATTCCTCACAACGCCTCTAGTCATGATGACACCACAAGCTGGCAAAACTTTATTGATCTACATTGCTGCAACCAACCGTGTCATCAGTATTGCCGTCGTCATTGAACGAGAAGAAGCCGAGCACGCCTATAAAGTTCAACGCCCTATCTACTTCATCAGTGAAGTCCTGAACGAGTCTAAGGCTCGGTATCCTCAGGTCTAGAAGCTGTTGTACGCTATACTTATTATGTCCAGGAAGCTCCACCATTACTTTAAGATATATCAAGTAGCAGTGGTTACTGAGTACCTGCTGGGCGACATCCTCCGTAATAAGGAAGCTAATGGCCGTATCATTAAATGGGCAGTAGAGCTCGGCATGTACTCCATTGATTTCAGGGGCCGCCAGACAATAAAGTCTCAAGTGCTCGCTGCTTTCATCGCTGAATGGACCGACATGCAAGCTCATGTCTCAGCCGATCGACCCGAGCACTGGGTCATGTACTTCGATGGCTCCCACAACCTTGACGGTGCTGGGGTAGGTATTCTTTTTATTTCTCCATCAGGGGATCACCTCCGATATGTCCTCCGAATTCATTTTCCAGCCTCCAATAACACCGCCAAGTACGAAGCTTATCTCCATGGTCTCCGTATTGCCATCGAACTTGGTGTTAAACGCCTCTTGGTATATGGTGACTCCGCACTAGTCATTAATCCGGTCAACAAAGATTGGTCTTGTACCAGTGACAAGATGGATGCTTACTGCTAGGAAATCAGAAAGTTGGAGGGCAAATTCTAAGGTATTGAATACCACCACGTCGTATGAGATTAGAACCAAGCAGCCGGCCAATTATCCAAGCTAGGGTCGACCCGAGCCGAGGTCCCGACCGATGTCTTTGTCTAGGATCTTCAAACTCCATCCATTAAGCAGGAGCAAGCAATTCACGAATCTTCCCCTACCGAGCAATTGGTCCTGGTAATTCCTATGCCAAGCAGTGATTGGCGAGAGCCTTTTACCAAGTACTTGACCACTACAGATGTACTGGCTGACAAGATCAAGATGGAACGCCTAATTCGCCGCAACAAGCATTACGTGCTAGGCAAGCTAATGCGGAAGAATGCAAAGGAGGAATTGCTTCAGAAGTGCATATCTTAGGAAGGAGTGGCATTGCTTCAAGAAATCCACGCTGGATCCTACGACAACCATGCAGCATCTAAAAGTCTGGTCGGCAAAGCTTTTTGAGCAGGTTCCTATTGGCTATCAACAGTCGCAGACGCCGAAACGCTTGTCCGACGGTGTGAGGGATGCTAATTTTTTGCCAAACAGATCCACGTTCTAGCTTAGGCTCTATAGATGATTCTTGCCTCTTGGCCATTGGCATGCTGGGGACTAGACATGATTGGGCCATTCAAGAATGCCCCCGGCAGATTCCGATGGGTTTATGTCGCTATTGACAAATTCTCCAAGTGGATCGACTACAAGCCGCTCATCCAGTCTATAGCAAAGAAAGCAGCGGAGCTCTTCAACGACATCATCCATAGGTTTGGGCTGCCAAATAGTATCATCACCGACCTTGGTTCTACATTTACCGGTAGCGACTTCTGGGATTTCTACGAGGATCGATACATATCCATTAAGTATGTATCGATCGTGCACCCCAGGGCTAATGGCCAGGTTGAGCGAGCGAACGACATGATTTTAGAAGCCCTGAAGAAGAGGTTATATGAGAAGGATCAGAAACATCCGGGCAAATGGCTCAAAGAACTACTAGCTATGGTTTGGGGACTAAGGACCCAGCCCAGTCACAACACAGGAGTCACCCCCTATTTCTTGGTGTTTGGATCAGATGCCATGTTACCCGTCGATGTCACTTTCCGAGCACCAAGGATAGAGAACTATGATGAAGAGAACAATGATTAGGCACGACAAGACGATGTCGACCGACTTGAGGAAGAATGCTTGGTCACATGTGTTTGGACAACCAAGTACCTGGTCATTCTGCGTAAATACTTCAACCGCAATATCCAGGAGTGATCCTTCACGGTCGGTGACATCGTACTCCATAGGAAACAAAAGACTGACGGGATGCACAAGCTATCTTCACCTTAGGAGGGTCCATACATTGTCAAGGTTGTGACCCGACTTGAATCCTATAGACTCTGCGATCAAGACGGCGTAGACATCCCTAACTCCTAGCACATCAAACACCTCAGGCTTTTCTATCCTTGAGACGTCCTACTAAGATATGTACCCCTTATGTATTTATGTATTTCAATAATGATTTTCTCCATGACATTTTCTCCATTTGTTGTTTTCTTCATAATTTTCCTCCAATTATCTTTTGTTTTTCTCCATGCTAAACATCTTTAAGATGACACTTTCTATCGCCATTCGATTCGCTAACCAGCCACGTTCTCATTCACATTATCTAGAAGTAGTCCTGTTCTCGATTTAGCACCTAAACGTGCATGGGCAGTAGCGCTCTGCGTCATGGGCGGTCGACAGCGGCTCCTCGGTGATGCCTATATTCCTAAGCGTGCATAGGAGCTAAGCTCTTCACGCCATGGGGTGTGGGATAGCCGAGGCTGATAACAAGATAAAGGACTAACAATGCATCATTAATATTAAATATTAACACTTTATATGTTCTGACAAGCCTGTTACATTGTAAGTTGTCATGGTTCATTGCCAGCATCGCTGAACAGATCCATGTCGTCTGCCAGTTTGATCGCCGAATCGGACACCTCCTCCTCTAGCATGGTGATTTGCTCGTCGCTCAGATTTTGGGCAAAGCCACCATCTATTCGTTTGAGCTTCATCGAGGGGTAGAATGACCGGACAATCGCTAGTGTATGGCCCGCGGTAGAACAAGCGATGCCATGAGCATAGTGCTTAAAGTTCTTTAGTGCCGACTTGCACCTCTCCACGATGTTGTTCAGCCACGGCGCTCTGTTGGGCTTTGACACTTCTTGGTCGATGTGATCCAGCACGGGTTTTATCCCGTTGGAGATGATCTTCAACTTTTCTTTACTGGCCTCCAGCCGGAGCTCGAAGTCACGGAACTACGCCTGACTATTGGTTCAGATCACTATAGACAAGAAGGGCAATCATCTTAAACATGTTTCTCATAGCGAGAGGGGTATTGACATAAGGAATAACTTATGGTTCAGTTCTTCGGTGAGTCTTTCTTTCACCGTCAGAGCTTCATCTCTTTCTTTCTCTGCTAGAACTTTGGCTTCATGCGCTAGCAGAGCTTGGGTCTCCGCCTCCACCTTGGCATCACGCTCCAGGCGTGCTTCGGTCTCCGCCCGCTTCTTCGCTTCATCAAGCTCTACACCAATGAAAGATTACTACCAGCATTGGAGAATTGAGGATATGAAAGCAATACACCATGGGGCCTAAGGCCTTACTTTTCTCCCAGTCTACACCATCGCCTAGCTGATTCGTCAGCTCCTAGTTCTCCACCTCTAGTCAGGTCTTTTCTACTGGCAACTTCTCCCGATTGGCGTGTGCTTCAGCTAGCATTTTCTCTAGAGTATCCATAGAATCATGCAGCCTCTGGTTCTCAACAATTGACGAAGCCGCCTGCTTCAGCTGGCACGTGCGGTTCTTAGAGATCTTCATTAGCTCCTACGGCAAACAACAATTAACTGGCATAATCTCCAACTTCAATTGGTCATGCAGACTAACTTACTTCAATCCAGCCAGACACTGATGCTAGTACCGCCCTGAGCTCCTTCACCTGCTTGCTCGCCTCCTTGTCCTCCACCACCTCAATCATATCTCTGCAGCACACGAAGGTCCACAAAAGCTGAGGAGGAGGATCCCGGGTATTTGGTGCTTCGCGCTCAATTTCTTCAATCACCTCGGGGGACTCTCTAGCCTGCCTTGGCACCCGGTTGGCTTATGGTCAGACACAGGGGCCAAGATCCATTACTAGCATCTGAACCCGAGGACTGGCCCTTGGCTCTAGGGGACTGGTCGGCTCAGTAGCAACATCTTCATTCATTTGCTCCGGGTGCTCGGGGACTTCGGCTCGGGGACTAGCCTGGTTTCTAGGTATTTCTCATGTTTCTCCTGGTTGTCCCACCTGAGCACCCTGAACACCAACACTCATGGCACTTAGCTCGATGTCCTGCTGAGCATCGCCGATGTCGATTAGGTGAAGTTCCTCGGTCGATGCTTCCCTGCAACATGATGTCATATCGTCAATGCTTCCTCTTTGTTTATGCTTGGACTAAGTCTAGGGCAGAGACACTTACTCGTTGGATCGCCTGCGTGCAGCTCTAAATGGCTAGGGCCTATTGGAGCTCCCCTATCCTTCAGTTGCTGGCATGAATCTTGAGAACACCGGAGGCGGCCGGTTCACCTCCGGCGCTTCTGACCTTGCCGCGGTGGCTCTTTTGGCCAAAGCCCCTCATCTAGGCTCAGGGACTTTGCCCCGAGTGGATCTCTGGTTAGCTATGTCTTGGGCTGGCCGGTCGGAGGCTCTGATAGTCAATTTTGGAGCGGTCATCCACGCAGCTCGTTGCTGCAGCATCTCACCTACGTCTTCATCATCATCCGACCAGTCCGTGATGACTTGTCGGTGTGCGAAAGGCTCTCTAATTGAGATTCCACCCCTCTTTGTGTGGTGGCAGAGTGTTTGGTTTTTTATTCTTCTCCACCGGCTCTGCTTGGGCCGGTTGTTTCCCGCGCGATGGCTGCCGATGCCTAGGAATTTCCTCCACCATGTCTTCGGATGAGGACAACGAGCTGCTCTCCGAAGGAGGACTAGCCGGAGCTTGGGTTACACGAGCATCTACGTCCTTTATCCAGGTCCCATCCGGCACGTCGGAGACATACACAACACGATGATGTCCACAAGTTTTCAAGAAGATGTTTCAACATCAACAAGATTTGAGCTTACAAGGACTGCCAACGGTACACTCTTACCAGTGGTGGTGGATTCGTGATGCTGTATGCCACTCGCTGCCCTGTGTTGCTCAGTTTGGTGTTTCTTGGAAAGCGCTCTAGGAGGTGAATATAGGCGTCGGCCTTATTTATCTTCTCGGGGGCTTCCTGAGCGGTATCTTCATCACCTGTATATTCATACGCGGGGTGGAACCTCTCCTTGCTTGGCTAGATCTGACGTACGACGAAGTTGATGGCTACACCAACTCCATCAAGATTGTTACGCATCTGACCCAAAATTTGTAGAAGCTCATCGACTTGGGTTATCTTCGAACTGGTCGATCTTGCCGACCAGTTTGCGCTTGGCACTGCTAAATGGTCTATGTTGGTCGATAGGCTTGGTTCAGCATTTTGGATATAGAACCACTTAGCATTCCATCCCTTCAATGACGTGTTGAGAGGCACTTGTATGTATTCCTTCACCATGCCATCCCTCAGCTACAGATAAACTCCACCGACAACTTTGGGGGACCTAGATCCAAAGAAGGGTTTGAGGCAGAAGAAATAGTGAAAGTGGTTGAAGTTTGGAGTGAATCCAATGAATGCTTCGCACAGATTGATGAAGAGGGAGATATGAAGAATGCTGTTGGGATGGAGATGGCAAAGGTTAATGCCATAATAGCCAAGAAGCTTCTGCAGGAAAGGATGCGTAGGAATCCCAAATCCACAAATGAAATAAGCCTCGAATACAACAAGTTCATTGGTATCGGGGTTGGGAACGGTTCACCTGTAGTGGGTTGCCATCCTGCGGTTACTTGATCTTGAAGGATGCCTTCGAACACCATTTTTTCTAGGGTCTCTTGGGTGATGGTAGATCGAACCCACTCTTGATCACGGCGGACCTCGCCGGTACTCTTCGTCGCCTCCCTCCCTAACTTCTTCGGGCTCGAGCGGCTACGTTTCTTCCCACCCTTTGCCATGGATTAGATCTAATTCGATTTGGCTATGCTCAGATTCAATTGAGGAGGCGCTGCGGTTGTAATGCGACTGTAGCAGGGTGTGCGAAGGTGAAGCGCCGAGTATTTTGTGGTTGCAAGGAAGAGGACGCGCTAGGAGGAATGAGGGAAGTGCGCTGCGATGGGCGGATTCGTATGGTTCGACCCCAACCCTTCACCTTCAGGGTTTTTGGGAAACCATGCTGACTCCGCCGCATGGTTCGCACCCCTCCAACTTCTCCGTCAATGGTTATTGGGATGATTTAATGGGCCTCCGGGCTTACTGAACGGCTGAGCCAGTTTTGTCGGTCTACTTCTCCAATTTTGCCCTGATATAGTGCTAAGCACTCTCCATTTTCTCTATGGTTTAAGTGCTAAGCACTCTCCATTTCTCCATGGTTTAAGTGCTAAGCACTCTCCATTTTCTCCATGGTTTAAGTGCTAAGCACTCTCCAAATTTCGCCACGGTTAAGTGCTAAGCACTTCCCATGTTCGCCACGGTATAGTGCTAAGCACTCTCTAATTTCTCCATGCTATAGTGCTAAGCACTCTCTATTTTCTCCACAGTATAGTGCTAAGCACTCTCCATTTTCTCCACGGTATAGTGCTAAGCACTCTCCATTTTATCCACGGTTTAAGTGCTAAGCACTCTCCATGTTCGCCACGGTATAGTGCTAAGCACTTTACAATTTCTTCACGGTATAGTGCTAAGCACTCTCCATTTTCTCCATGGTATAGTGCTAAGCACTCTCCATTTTCTCCATGGTTTAAGTGCTAAGCACTCTCCATGTTCACCACGGTATAGTGCTAAGCACCATCCAAATTTTGCCACAGTTAAGTGCTAAGCACTTCCCATGTTTGCCACGGTATAGTGCTAAGCACTCTCCATGTTCGCCATGGTATAGTGCTAAGCACTCTTCAAATTTCACCACAGTTAAGTGCTAAGCACTTCTCATGTTCGCCACAGTATAGTGCTAAGCACTCTCCATGTTCGCCATGGTATAGTGCTAAGCACTCTCCATGTTCTCCAATGGTAAAAGTGCTAAGCACTATTCATTTCTCTTCATTTTTAAGTGCTCAGCACTCTCCAAATTTTACTCCAATGTCCAGTGCTAAGCACGGGGATTTCGTCCTTTTCACTTGTTTCTTTGATCCTACTACAAGATACTGCTCTATCTTACAGTAGGCTTGGGGACTAAGTGTGTACACTTCACCTAGCAGTGAGTGTACTGTTTTTCCTCTTACTAGTCTTCAGCTGGGGGCTGGCTGTGTGCTCGGCTAAGCTGGGACTCAGTTATTCTAAATAACTGATCATTGTACTTCTTTGATCCTGACACTAGGTGCATTCTTCACCTACTGTTAGGCTTGAGAACTACAATGTATACATTGCACCTTGCGGTGCTTGTATCAAATTTAACGGTTGGCTAAGTTCCCTTTTTCTTTCTCAGTCGTTGATATTCTTTGATCCTGACACCAGGTGTCTTCTTCACCTACTGTCAGGCTTGGGGACTACAATGTATACATTGCACCTTGCGGCGCATGTATCAATACTAACATCCTCTTTGACTAAGTCATGGACGATGATCATCTGACTTTACCAACGAAGCCTAAGTGTGTACACTTCACCTAAGGTGGAGAATTTTTAAATTTTAAACTTGAGCTCCTTACATCCTTCTGGCAAGCCTTACTTGAGTATGTTCGAGGCCTGTTGACCAGTTAAACTAGTCGGCACTTCATTTTGTTGATCGGATTACCAGTTAAACTACTCGGCACTTCATTTTGTTGATCGGATTACCAATCAAACTGGTCGGTACTTCATTTTGTTGATTGGATTACCAGTTAAACTGGTTGGATTGCCAGATTAACTATCTGACTCCAAGTTAAACTGCTTGGACCTACTCAAGACGGCATTGCTCAGCGGATACAAGGCACTCGGGGACTAGCTGTGGGGGGTATAACCCCAGGTACCCATGACAATGAACATTTTGCACCACCAGGGGAGGTCTAGCCCATAAGATCAAGGCCTACGGTGCTCAGCTCTGGTTGGCGTGCATCGCAAGGCAATCAGAAGACATCTTGGCGATGAAGAAAGATCTGTTTGAATATGATAGATATTGTATTCCTTGTAAATACTTACTATATAGCCAAATAGATCTAGACTTAAACCAACCTATAACCCTACCCTCTAGACTATATAAGGCGGGTAGGGACCCCCTTGAATGCATCTTATATTCAATATAATCCACCGAAGACACATGACGTAGGGTATTACGTCGATCAGACAGCCTAAACCTGTCTAAATCGCTTGTCTCTGCACTTATGTCGCCATCTAGCTCCTATTACGTGCACCTCCACCAATTCATCTACTATCGTGGGCATACCCCTCGGTAGACTGCTGACTAGATTTCATCAACAATGGAATACATAGGATGACATGGCTATCACCACCTGCCAACTACCACAATCTATTCGGAGAACTAGCCACAAAGGTAACGTATGGTCTAAGCACCACGCTTACACTATAAGATACTACTCTAACCTCGTGCTAAGATTAGAGCACCAGCTAGTGATGAAGATCGCGTACTCTTGGAAACTTACTAACTAAACAAGATATGATCGAAAGAGCCACAACACAACTATAGGCTAAAGACTTAGCTAAGTAAATGCTAGAAATGTAGAAAGTACTAAAAAGGAAATATATTGCAAAATAAAGTATCTTATAAGAGGAATTACAAGAGCTATATTCGAGACTTCCGAAGACTTCTCTTAGCTCCAAGCTCTTCACTCTTCACTCTCACTCTCACTACTAGCCTAACTACTACTACTTGGACTTAATTGGACACTAAACTACTCAATGTCGAGGTGGGATGATTACAACTAAGGCAAATGGTGCTATTTATAGCCTCCTAGAGCATGGGGGTACTTGTAGGCGACTAAGGAAAGCGGTGGCAGTGCCTTGGGCATTGGGCGATGGGGGGAGGCGGTCGACCAACCGTAGGATGCACCACCATTGCATCCTATGGCCTTGGTTGCTCCTCCAAGGTGGTTGCCAAGTCCCAGAGGCGGTTGCTTTAGTCGGCGGTCATCTAAGCACATGCCAAAGAGCCCCTCAATCCATGTGAAGTTGATACATGGCCCTTGGATCAAACCGACATAGAACCAATGCGTGGATGCACTCCAAATTGTGTTACTTGGCCTATCACATGGATCGGTGATGTGGCCAAGCCTAATGGTCATCGACCAATGTGGAGGGGGGCCGGCCGACCCCACTTGTCAGCCCCTGTGGGCCCTCTCGTGGTGGATTGCCTCCAGGTGTGTCCCACTTGCATATTTTCAACATTTTTCCTGCATTCAAATAAAACTCATGTACAAGTGGAATTCCGTTAATTATGAACCAAATCTATATGCTCTATGTTGATTTTTCCTTGAAATGTTTGCATTGTTGATGGCTAAAATGGGCATTTAGTGACCATCAACAAGACCGACATAACCGTGAGTCGTCGGTTGCCTCCTCAAGATATGATGATGAGACCTGGTGGGGTAGGAGCCGACGATGGAGTCAAGGATGACAAATGGCTACTGTTTTGAAGCCATCAATAGGAGCTTCTTTCCTGGCACCGAGTAGGAAGATTGGGAGTCCCTAAGTGACTCTTGCTTCCCGCTCCTGAATCCATGTTGTTGGCCTCCGCATACTTGACGGCGTCCCTCTCGCACTAGAAGGCATTCTGGAAGTTTCCCAACACTGTGATTACACCACGTGGTCCTAGCATCTTCATCTTGAGGTAGGCATAGTTCAGGAGTGCCATGAATTTAGCGTAACATGGCTTCCCAAATATAGCATTGTATGGTCCCTGGAAGTAGACAACTTCAAAGGAGAGTGTCTCCCTTCTATAGTGTACCGCATCGCTGAATGTCATAGAGAGGTCTATTGTGCCAGGGGCATGATGCACCGCCCGAGAATGATATCGTGGAAGGGAGACTCTGACACATGCAACTTCCTTATGTCCATGTTTGGTCTATTGAAGGCATCCTTGTAAAGGATGTTGATGTGGCTACCTACATCCATGAGGATCTTTGTCATCCTTACATTCTCGATGACTACACTAACCACCAGGGGGAATCGGTCTGCTTCGACCACTTGATCTGGATGATCGGTTCAATCATAAGTAATCGGCCGTTTGGACCAGCGTAGGTATAGCAGGGTGGCTAGTGCGGTCGCATAGATCTGCCAGTGGGTTGGCTTCTACAGTCTTCGATCTTGGTAGGCTTGGGGGCCACCGAATATGAGCATGGAGCACCTGGCAGCTGCATCGGTACCCTAATCATTGTCACAGTCTCCTGAGTACCCATCCTGATCTATCTGCTTTTTGGCTTCTAGCGTGACACTCCGCTGATAAGCGATGCAGTCTTTAGCGAGGTGGGTCACGAGAAAGCCGTGGTTCTGACAATGGCTATTCATAATCCATTCGAACATGTCCCGGTAGGCCTGCTTCTTGCAAGCGTTTGAGGCAGTCCTCAGGATAGTACATTCAAGTTTGACCAGTGGCTGGGCTTGCCTCCCAAGGGTTGCAAAACATTCCACAAGGTCACGAGTATCGTGCTCCTGCTTCCGAACATTAATAAGCAGATGGGCTTCTCATCCGCTCCCCAGCCGACTGTAGATTAGGTTCGGGGGATGGTATGTTCTGGGTCCTCCCGTTGGTTGGCCCCTAGTCCTTGGGGGCATTGCTAGTGGTCATGCGGTGTTGGCCCATGGCATGCCTCGGGAGTTTCCTGATCGGGCCACGGCTTCCGAGCTATCAGGTGTGCCATTTGTTCGACTTTGGCGGTCGATTGAAGCAACCTGATGGTCCCATAGGGATGGTGAGCCAAGTTTTGGCCACCCATCGGGTGGGCATTTATAGGCCAGATCTATTGAGTGTTAGGAGATTGGTCGAGCTATTGGTGAAGATGGTTATTCTCTGCCTCGAGATTGTCGTTCTGGCGAAGAAGGCGCAAGCGCGCTTCGTCGCTCATCTCGCATGTAGTGTTAGGGAGGGATGTGTCTCTCGATGAAGAGGCGGGGTGGTTGAGCGTGAGCTTCTCGAGTTCCTCCTGAGGTGGCTTAGGGTCTTGCACTCGGGTTGCTCCAAGGGCTCGGTGCTTTCCTCCTTAGGTTGTTCCTCCTCCTTATCAGGATTATCAAGGAGGAACTGATCTTAGTCGATCTTGTCAAGATCGATGATGGGCTCTTTGCCCTCATGATCCCAATCTTTTGGTATGTCAGCCATCTCCTCATTGCTATGGGTGGCCATACCAACGAACTGGGTAACTAGATCATTGAGGCAATCGGGGGAGTTGGCATCGTGAGTGGGGTGCTCCTCGGTGCGAGGTTTGGCGGGTTCCGCTAGGGCTTGTTGAAGCCAACTTGAATAGGACACCATCGTGTTTCTTAATCTGGTCAGAAAACCCAGGAGAAAGTGATCAGGTGGTGATAGTAAGTCCGATCGAGGAGTCCAGTTTGAATCTTCCTAGAGCCAAAGGATGGCCTCGAGATCGTTCTCTCGGCTGAGCTCAATGAAGATGTCACATCCGTAGTGGTTCAGGTGTTGGGCAAGAGTGCGGGTCCCAACATCCACAACTTCCTCCAACCTGGCGAAGAATGCGTAGATCGGGGAGGGGGGGGGCTACTCCTCCTTGTAACACCCAAGTGTTAAGATTGCATTTTTCACTTGCCTTGCATGAGCATAAGCATCATCCATTCATTCATGAGCATGAGCACATGAAATTTTGTGTCATTCACTCTATGTTTATCACATGTGATACTTAATTTATACATGTATATGCCTTATGGTCATGCTTGGCTAATGCAAGTGGGTGTTGTTTGGTCACCAAAACAACTTAGACACACTTAGGATGAAAAATGGAACCATTTTTGCATTCATGACTTGGTCCAAATTTGCTTCTAAGTGTTGGTATGACTTGAATGACCTTTATCATGTTGATTGTTTGACCTATCTTGACTAACTACTTAGAGAGCTTGCATGGCAGTGGGACCTAAATGAAAGTTGTAGTTCATGTTATGTGGAACAAACTTTGTTTAATGGTTAAGAGCTGAATCCATGCCTAGCTTGGCCAAATATGGCTTTCAAAAATCAATTCAATGTTGTTTTTGAAACAAAAAATATGGCTGTCATAAGCTGAGTTTCAGTTGCATGTAGCTAACTTTGGTGATTTTTAGTTTGCAAACCAGTTCGAATTAGACAAAACTTCTTTAAGCAAACCTGTAGTACTCCTGTAGCTCTACAAAGTGGTGAAAATGGTTTTGCAAAATTCACCACGGTTTGGGAGATTTAGGGGCTCAAAAATCGACCGTCAGTCGACTTCGTCAGCCTGAATCAGCCCTTGATGATTCAAACCTGAACGTGGCAGTGGCCGACCGCGTCAGGCTACGCGCGTCTCATGGCGGCCATACGTCGGCATCGGGCCCGCGCTACTGTGCTAAAGGGGCTGGAGGCCTGGTGCTCGTTCCCTCACGCTCTCACTTCCGCTCTCCCTCGCTCTCTCGCTCTCGCGCAACCGAAGTGGACAGGCGACCATGCAGCGTTGCCATCGAGCTTTCGCCGGCTTAGCCGCCACGCACATCGCACCACCACTCGATTGGCCATGCCCACAGCTCGGCCGTGACCCACTCTACCTTCCCAAACCACTAATGCCAAAGTTCGAGCCCAGGTGAGCACCTTAGAGCCGATGCGCCGTCGTCACGGCCACCATTGCCACCACCGAGCTTGAGCTCGCCATGGCTGAGCTGCCTTGCACCTGCACTACTCTCTCTCTCCCCCCTGTTCCGTTGTCACTAGGGTTAGTGCTAGCTGTAGCCATTGGCCTTTGGCCAATGCCATCCATGCCGGAGGCTTAACGCCGCACCGCACCGCCGTGAACCGGCCGCGCCGCCACCATGCACGCTGCCGTGCCTCACTGACATCTCTGTGAGTCCAAATCCTAACCCTAGGCCTTCACTGTGTAACCCTAAAGCCGTTGCTGAGCTCGCCCGAGTTTATCATGGCCGGAGATGGCCGGAGCATCGCCGTGCAGCTCTGCCGTCCGCCATGGCTGCCGTAGAGCAAGCTCTGGCCAGCCCCTTGGTCGACCAACCCCTCCAGTAGATGCGCACGGACGTGGAGAGCACGATGGTGGTGACTGTGTCGCCGAAGACCTCGTCGTCGGTGAGCTTTCGCCGGTCAAACGCTGCCTCTGTCTCTGTGTCTGTGACAGGTGGGGCCGAGTTGACCACGGGACCCAGTTATCAGCGCCTCTGGGTGTAGTACGACGGCTGCGCTTAGCAGTTAACAGGGTTTTGATGTTTTCTTTAATTATTTTTCTAGATTTTGATGCAAACTTGTAAAATTCATAACTAATTCTAGGAGTGTCCAAATGGAGTGAGCCAATTTTTTTTAACTTCATCTTGATGAGTACTATCTGTTAAAAATAAGAAACTTGGTATGTGCTATAGTTTGGTACCTTGTTTAAATTATCTTGTTTATTCCTTATTAATCTTGAAAAATCCATAACTTGAGTCTAGGAGATGCTAAAAATGTGATTCAAATTTTGTTTGGCATGTTTTGACATGCTGTAGCTAGAAAAAATATTAAACCTACAGTAAGCATGCTTGGAATAGGACTTCTTGTTTTAGCTTGATTAAATGCTAGTTTCTTGTGGAATTAATTGTGGTAGATTTATGTAACATATGAGCATGAATTAATTTTCATAGCATTATTGTGTTATGAGGACTCTAGGAAAAATAGTAAATCTGTTGCTTGACACTTTTCACTATGCTAAACCTATTTAAGTTGTTATAAGCCTATGCCACTTGTCATTTTTATAGAGGTTGCTACACTTATTTAAATGCCTTGAAATTTGAACAGTAGTCCCTTGAGAGTATGTGTAGGCTGCTGTATTTTTTCAGAATTTATTGAGCAATGGAAGTAGCAGTTCCAATTTTGACCTTGTTTATGTAATAAATTAATAAAAGCATATAATTAGTTGGTTTGGGCTTAACCATTATACTTTTCAACATATTGGGATGTATATAACCTGTGGGTGCAGTTGGTTGTGCCCAACTTTGATTGGTTGTATGCAGTTAGCTATTTATTGCTCTATAATTCACTTGCATCTAGTTTCTGGACTTGTTTGCTTTGTATGAACTTGATGCTTGTTGATTAGATGCCTAGGCTAATTAAGATAAGTTGTTAGCTGTAGGTTTTAGGCCTCTTACTGATGATGAGCAACTTTATCTTAGATTGTTAGAACTTTGTGAGTGTATGTTTCCTTTGCTAGAGAAGATATATGCACCTACTCAGTAAAATAAAATTAATCTTGTCGTCACCTTGCCATCTTGTTGCTAAGAATGAGTATATATATATATATATGCATGCATTGCACCCTATCATTCATGTCATCCCTTGTGCATTCTCTGTATTTATCTATATCTTCATGCATATAGGATCGCCGGAGGGGATAACACTTCTGGAGTTCGAGGCCGTGGGAGAGGAGGACCAGCAGGAGACCCAGCAGCAGGCGGTTCCAGAAGGCGAAGGACAGGTCCAGGAAGAACTGCCTGAGTGCCCAGACCATAAGCCCTTAGCCTATCTGAAAGGCAAGCTCCGGGGCATTCTAAGTCTCCAATGTTTTATAAATGCCAACTTGAGTTCTTTATGTTTGATGCATTAGGTTGTAGAAATTGATTGGAAACACTTGATGCATATGATCTCCTTGTCTAGAAATATATCTTGAAAGCCTATGTAGGTCCAGGATCGAATAAATGCTTAGCCATGCTTAGTTCGGTAGAAGTCGGGTGATTTCCTGTTACCTGCGAGCTATAGGTGGATACCTAGTCATGGTTGGTTATATTTGCTATCGTAGAAAAGAACCATGTAATGATGTAATTAGAGGTCAGATGGAGTCTATGTTGTAGGTTGACTCATGTGATTCCGTCTATGCCACTTAAGGACCGCATCATTGTTGGTCCTCGATCATTTTGAACACAGCCTCTCACTTAGCTGGCCAGATAACTCGTTCCAACCACGAAGCCAAGTAGCTCAACTCAGGCCGGGGCTCATTCTGTACGAGTGCGCACACTAGAGGTAGTAAGGATGTGCGGGGAGCTAGATGTGAGTCCAAGGGTAGGCCAGGCCTGATCGTGCTGGCAGCTGGTCAGTCCCTGAGTGTGCGGTGCTGATCGAACCCACAACATACGATCTAAGTTGTACCAAAGGTGACCTAAGGCTACCTTGGCGCAGGTACACCTAGGTTTGTGTTAGGATTTTTGCCCAGCTGGTTGCAAGAACTGCTTCTCTCCAGTGATGGACGAGGAGTGAGACCATGGGCACGGTCCTTCTATATTAGTTTGTTCAGGTTGCTTTTGTTGGACTTGATCATGGAACTAGCATGTATGTAAACTGTGTGTGTGAGATGTTTTAAAACTATGTTGCTTCCGCTACTGAATTTGAACTTCATGTTGTAATAATTATATTTGAATTCTAAAGTATGTTGAACTACTTGTGAACTTTATGTAACATGTGACATGTGTTTACACCAAAAGTTGGGAAGAAGAACGCGGGAACTCGAAGCTTCCAAAATTGTGCCGATCAAGGAATCAATTGCATAAGGATTGGTATCAGCTGATTCAGATACAATACTGGAATTGGCTCTCTTTGAACGATGTCAGCAGATAACGATAATGAGCTACGGTTGGCATCGGGAAATACATATTAGCCTCTACAAAAAGGAAAAAAGTAGTGTCCAAGATATCTTAAGATAGGAATGTTTTCTTTTATACCAAACATTGTAATGAGTCGTACTTGAGTAGGATTTATGTTTAGGCTCCGGTATAAATATTGGACCCCGGCTATTGTAAAAGAACATCCAATCAATCAAATACAAGTTATTTACTTTTTTGTCTCTGGCCAACCCTTAGGAGTAGGAGTAGAGTAGATCTCGGCGAAGAGCAAGTACGACTCATTACAATCTTTGGTATAAAAGAAAACATTTCATTCAACCCATGACTTGGAATTAGCAGCAGTTGTTCATGCACTAAAGATCCAGAGGCACTATTTGCTTGGGAATGTGTGCCATATCTATATAGATCACAAGAGTCTGAAGTATGTCTTCACTCAACCCGAGTTGAATATGAGACAGAGAAGATGGCTAGAGTTGATCAAGGATTATAACTTAGAAGTGCATTATCATCTTGGCAAGGCGAATGTGGTTGCAGACGCCTTAAGTCAGAAATCTCATTGCAATTTCTTGGACTCACTGTTGGAAGATGGATTTAACTTGTTGCACCCTGCCGTGTTGCACAATATCACTGTTAGTTGCTCACTTGAGAGCAAGATCATTGAGCGTCAGAAGACCGATGTGGGTGTATTTCGCATCAAAAGAAAGATGAAGGAAAAATACACCAAGCATTTCAGGCTAGATGAAAGAGGTGTACTATGGTTTAAGGATCGACTTGTAGTGCCGAAGGATCGAGAAATTAGAAATCAGATCCTAGATGAAGCTCACTCTTCCAAGTTGTCTATCCATCCTGGTAGTAGTAAAATGTATCAAGACTTGAAGACACGTTTTTGGTGGACAAAGATGAAGAAAGAAATCGCAGCATATGTTGCTAGGTGTGATATCTGTAGTAGAGTCAAGGCAGATCACTCGAAAACCTGCTGGACTACTTCAACCTTTGTCTATCCTAGGTTGGAAGTGGGAGGAAATAAGCATGGATTTTATTGTTGGGCTTCCGCCCACTTAAAAGGGTTTTGATTCCATATGGGTAATTATGGACCGTTCGACCAAGTCTGCACATTTCATTCCAGTCAGGACCAATTATCGTCAGCATCAATATGCAGAACTGTATATAACTCATGTGGTACGTTTGCATGGGGTACTAAGAACCATCGTGTCAGATAGAGGATCTCAGTTTATTGCTCGTTTCTGGGAGCACTTGCACAAGCAGTTAGGTACCAACCTAGTTCGAAGTTTAACATATCACCCTCAAACGTCTGGACAGACTGAGCGAGTGAATCAGATATTGGAAGACATGTTGTGAGCATGTGTAATCACTTCGAAAGGTTCATGGGAAAAGTGGCTACCTTTAGCTAAGTTTTCCTATAACAATAGTTACCAAGAAAGTATCAAGATGGCTCCCTTTGAAGCTTTGTATGGTCAGAAATGTAGAACTCCTTTGAACTAGGTTGAACCTAGGGAGATGAGATATTATGGAATTGATTTTGTCAAGGAAGCCGAAGAGCAAGTTCGTATTATCCAACAACACATTGAAGCCACTCAATCTAGATAGAAGAGCTATGCAGATAAAAGAAGACGACCTATCGATTTTGAGGTTGGTGAGTATGTGTACCTGAAAGTGTCACTAATGAAAGGAGTGCAACGGTTTGGTATGAAAAGAAAGCTTGCACCAAGGTATGTAGGTCCATACAAAATTATTGAGCGAAGTGGAAGAGTAGCCTACAAATTACAGTTACCTCTAGAAATGAGAGCTATTTTCAATGTCTTTCACGTCTCTCAACTGAGGAAGTGCTTGCGTATTCCTAAAGAAAGAGTAGAAACTGAGGATATCAAGATAGAATCAGACCTAGCTTATGAAGATGTTTACACCAAAATTTGGAAAGAGGAACGCGGGAACTCGAAGCTTCCAAGATTGTGTCATCAAGGAATCGATTATATGTGAATCGGTATCAACTAATTTGGATGTGATATCAGAATTGGCTATAGATGACGTCAGTAGATGGCGTCAATGGGCTATGCTTGAATGGCGTCAGGAAGATGTGTCGAACTCTACCAATAAGGAAAATTAGGGTCCAAGTTATTGTTAAGTTAGGAAGTTTTCTTTTATAATGAGTCGTATTTGAGTAGGATTCATATTTATGTGCCGGATATAAATATTAGACCTTGGTTATTGTACTAGGACATGAACACTCAATCAATACAATCTTTTTGGCTTTTGCCATCGCATTAGGAGTAGGAGTACTATAGATCTCGGTGAGTTCTTCAGCAAACAGGGCTGCATCGACTGATCGACCTCCAGCTTACTTGTGAGTACCGTCACAACTTGTATTGTGTTTGTAAAGCTGCATTAGCTGATTGATCTTTTACGAGCTATAATATAAGTTAGTTATCGATCCATACTATTGTTTGTAAGGCTACATCAGCTAATTGATCTCTTATGAATCAAAATATAGATCAAAGTTACCGATCTTGTGTTAAATAACTTGTTTAATACAATATCACCAGTTATCGAATCTGCTAAGATTAGTAAAATTTTCCTTGTTGTTTTTGGTTGATTCACCAGTTATCGATCTTGTTATAATTCATGTCTTATTAATTATAACAAATCAACTGATTGAGATAGAGATAGATCGGCATCATATTATCTTAATTGGTCGTCTCCCAATCTGGTCACACTTTAAATCTTATGATTGATGGCTTAATCCCGCTAGATCGGTTGTTTTATCTCTATTTCAATCAAACATAGTATGCATTCAAAGACACATTTTAATCTTGAATGAACTCACTAGTTAATGAGATCTAATTTAATGACACTGCTATAGCTGCATTGATCCGATCGAACTTCACCAGTAAGAGTTTAGATTAGAAATTATTGATTAGTGGTTTTGTTCATGATCGAGATATATACTATGTTTGTTTGCTATGCCTGCATCAACTATTTAGCCGATTGCCTATACCTTCACGCATATAGCATGTTTTCATGAATCTGTCGACATATAGATGGTTTTATAGATTCTTCGACTTTAGATTGTTATCATTATCATAGCTGCATCGATCCGGTCGAACCTCACTGTTGATGATAATAGATTAGATCCAGATTGTTTATGGATTCATTTACATTAGACAGTCGATTGTTCGTGTGTGATACTCTTTTCATCAAATTTATCGGCTCGCACTTTATATTGATTATGTTCTATTTAGCCGATGATGTTTTCTCATATCGCTTCTTTGCCGATTATCAACTCTATAATCGATTGATAACATCAATTGACCATTTGGTCATATATATTGAAATTTTAAGGAAAGATCTTCTGATTTTTGTATTTGGGTGTATTGTACTTGTTTTGTCTATATTAATCGGTCACCATAAATCTGCTATGATCCATGAGCATCGGTTATTTTAATTCATATCATTATCATTTAATATTAGCCGATAATCCTTTATTTAAAGATCTTCATTTCATGGATACACCAGATATCAACTATTTAGTCGATGGCCTTATTGAATCGGCTATCTAGCCGTACATTTGGAATTGTCTGGAGCAACACCGACATGTTCCACCTTAAATTACTGATAAGATTTTCTCTCCTTGTCAATTGAAGGTCAAATTGACTGGCACGTCGTTGGGTTTTCAGAATCAGCTGGTTTTGTGTTGAAGCCAAGCAGATCTCTGGTCTCGTTCCTATCAAATCTTCCAGCTTGTTGTGTGATGATCACCTCGTCATATTTTTGTGTCAACACACTTTTTGGCACGCCCGGTGGGACAACAATCGTCATGGAGGTTCACAACAACAAGGACATTCTTATGGTGCCTTATGAAGACATACCTGATGAGGATAAAGATGTCATTGATAAGGCAATAGAGGAGTTTCAGAACAAGTGCTTGTTGTCATATACCAAAACATGTGACAATAAAGTTATTCAGAAATATCCACTGCCGAGAGTTTTGATGCATGGACAGTTAGATATAGACGAAGTAAATGATAGGCGTTTTTTTGTAGAAGCTATCACAGTGTTTTCCTAAACGCTAAACGCTAAACAGTCGGTCACCTACCGTTTAGCCATTATTCGGGCAAAACGTCCCATTAAACGGGCTAAACGGCCAATTAAACGGGGTAAACGGGTGATTAAACGGAAACGGCGGACCACCGTATAGCGTTTACACGGTGTTTAAACGGGCTAAACGACCGTTTAGGCGAACATTGAGCTATCAACAAATCTGTTCATGATGCAATGCTAAATCGTAATACAACTTTCTTGAATACATTCCACAATACCATGAAGGATGTGTTTCATGGATTTCCACTTGATCAGGTTGGACCGGGTTATTATAATATTCCACATTCGTCGACTCAGGGGACTAATCAAGTCGGTACTAGCCATCAAGAAGCAGCACTAGCTAAGAGTGATGATGCCCGGACAATTCATAATTCATCTGAGCAAATTCATGGTGCTACTACTAATCAAATGCAATATAATCCTGTATCATCAGTGCAACATGTGCAACAGCCGATAGGGCAAGTTCAGAATCAAATGGTTAATTTTGGTACATTTGGCCAAATACCGTTGTTGTCTCAAAAAATATCACCATCAGTTCAAAGGATTCATAGATATATAGATCATAATGTTTTCAATCAGAGATTTCAAGCAGCAAATTAGCAAAGGGCCCGACAGATAGATATTTCACAAGGATATCAGTATGGTTCAAATTATAATACCCTCAATATGACTCAAAATTCAGGGTATCAAGGCACTCAGAATTTCAATCTATAGATGAGTCAACAATTGCCAAGAAATGCAAACTCAAATGATGATGAATTGTTGCTTAGAGTAACCGAAATGATGAAAAATCAGTTCGGTTTAAAACTCGAAGGGCAGACCTTTTCGTACAAACGTCCATATCTAGAGTGGTATGATTTTGTGGCCCTTCCTATGAACTACAGGCTTCTAGAATTTGCTAAGTTCACTGGTCAAGATAGCACAAGTACAATAGAACATGTCAGTCGATATCTTACTCAGTTGGGTGAAGTCTTTGTTGAAGAAGCGCGTCGAGTTTGTTTCTTCTCTTTGTCCCTGTCAGGACCAGCTTTCACTTGGTTTTCATCATTAGCGGTTCATTATATTGTCAATTGGAGTGACCTTGAGAAGAAATTTTATACATATTTCTATACTGGGACAGGGGAAAAAGATCACATATTTGACAACTATAAAGCAAAGAGCTAATGAATCGGGGCTGAGTTTCTTCAGAGGTTCCTAGAAACAAGAAACTTATGCTTTTCGTTAAATTTGACTGATGATCAGCTAGTTGCATTGGCCGTTCAAGGAATGTTGTCAACATGGAGAGAAAAGCTGCTTGGGCAAGAATTTGATAACTTAGGTCAATTGACTCAATGGGTGACAGCACTTAATAGCCAATTCTAGAATATGCGCAGAGATACCCGATTCCAGAAGAATGCTGCAATCGCTGAAGCTTATAATCCATATTTAGTCGATGATGATGATGAAGATGATGAAGAATAGTATGTTTGGCTGGTAGGACAATGATGTCTAGGAGGTTTGACAAGAAGGATCACATGAAAGGGTACCAAAGTACTGTGTTGCCAAAATCAGAATTAAATACATCGGCTGATTCTTGGAGGCATCGGCTGAGAAAAGGATGGGCCGATTGCAATTATTTTGATCGCCACCGCATCTGGCCAGAAGACGATTACATTCATTATTTCAAGACCAACGCCCAAATCTTATTTTGTGTTGGCTGAATTTAAATCACCAATTTCAAGGCCGATGCTAATCTTGGTATTGGTTGAACCGTGAAGGAAAGTGGACATGGAAGACAGAACCAATAACACGCAAGAACCTGCACGGCAAAACACAGGATGGCTATTTAATCTACGGCAAGCCCAATGGTATGACTCTGTTATCGGCTTGTCGTATGTGCATGACTGACAACCGATTTATAGAAGAGAATTTCAAGTGGTGGCATCCATCGGCTCAGAATGGAAAATTAAGGCATCAAGCCGATAGGGCCCTTTATGTGGTAGTCAGGCATCAAGCCAAGGGAGTTCCAAGCTGAATGGCCAGACATACAAGCTGACGAGGTCTGTAGCTAATCGGCAAGAGCATAAAGCGGATGGTTTTCTGGAAATCGAAGGGAAAGATGACTGAGATCTCTTGCTAATATGTCCAAACATGTTAATTCAAATATTATAATAGCTGAACTTGACTCGAGTGACTCGAGTTCGGCTGGAGGGCACCATGTTCGCCAATTACACCGGCTACCCCGAGGGTGAGCGAGAAGCGCTGGCCATGGTGCAGACAATAATGCTGCATGGCCTCAACCAGGCCACCGCCAATGCCGATTTCGTCGGCACCAACCAGGACTGTCATAAACTATCAGAACTCGCCGAGCCGGTTGCAAAGTACAACAAGGTAGTCAGGTTCAGGGAGCTACACATGTTCAAGAGGAATCAAGAGTCCAGATGCATCACGTTGAATTGAACTCCATCTGTTTCTCACCTTCATCATCTCCAAGAATAGATAAACAGAGATCGGCTGGGGGCAGTGCTGGCTCAGTTTCCACTTCAAAGCATCAGGCGACAGGGCCATCTGGCTTGGCAACCATGACATGGCCGGCTCGGATAGAGTAGCCACTAGCAAAGGCACCTCAACAATAGCCGACCATGTGCGACATGGAGGGCTTGGATATACCGATGGTGTTGCGAATGCACAATCGGATATGTACAGCTGATGTAACCACAATCGGCTGAATTCTCTGCTAAAACGAAAAGAACGGAAAAGACCAGAGCATTCACGCACGTGCCTAAGGATGTTTGAAGACCATCTTTTGTGCAGCTCGGGAAGCAAATATGGTTTGAGCAAGCGAGGAAGGAAGCCGTACATGAAGCCGTCTACAGAACTCGTACGTGTAGGTGTCAAATTACTCAGGACATCAAGCCGATGGTTGTATTGAGATTAGATTGAGTTTTCCTCCATCGGCTATTATCATCTGTTGTTCGACCAGGCATATTTTTTGTGGAGCTAATTTATATAGAGATGAGCAGTACAAATTCAAGAGGCCACATGACCTAGGAAACAAGATAATGGCCAGCTCCGCTGTGGCCTAAATCTTGGGTTGATGGTGGCTATTTCAGAATTAAGATATTTGGAGTAAAGCATGCTGTCATCAAGCACGCTCGCCGGAATATTTTATCAAGGTTGCAAACGTCAGCAATCCAACGCTATCCTCATTAGTCTAGGAAACAGTTACCTTACCAGAAACCAAGTGTTCAGGCTGACGACGCCGATAGAAGGCGACCAGCAAGGACTGCTCAAAGGCCGATAGAATCAAAGCAAGCATCATAGAAAATCAGCGTAGATGCGGTGCTATCTTATCCGTGCAGAAGACAGCTTGCAAGCGTCTCAGAGTCCAGTTGGAGACTATGATGACAACAAGGAAGCCAAGTCCGTTTGTGTGTATGTGCATGTCATACAAGGAGATTCCAAGGAAGATATGGGCATGCATATGACTGCAACTGATCGGCTAGATAGAGCCGATGAAGTCCAGTCAATTATTTATGGACTCCAATTCTATTGACACCTTTGCGTGCCCTGCTAGCCTGGTTGTTTACGTGAAGAAACACAAAGCGCGTGTTCAGTTCCACCCCAAAATCCCAAAAAGTGCTACAGTACCTATCACATCGAATGTTTGCGGCCCGTGCATGGAGCATTAAATGTAGACAAAAAAAAAACTAATTGCACAGTTTGGTGGGAAATTGCGAGACGAACATTTTGAGCCTAATTAGTCCATGTTTGAACACTAATTGCCAAATAAAAATGAAAGTACTACAGTAGCCCAAAATTCCAACTTTCTGGAACTAAACACGCCCAAAAAAAGAAGTCGGCTGATGACATAATATTGGACTACGTGTGAAGAACATAAATTTTGCTTGGAGAAGGTCTAAGTATTCTTTGCATATGTTCGTGCACGATAGAGAAGATGGAGTCCGAACTCAGGTTCGTGCTGCAAGCTACTAGAAATAGCCGATAGGCAAAGGAAATATTTTTCGAATTACCCCACCATCAGCTGAATAGTTTTGAAGCAATAAATATTTCCAGTTCTCAAATTTATGGCGAGGAAGGATTTTATCTTGGGCCGGGAAGTATTATTAAATAAGATGCGAGAGTGATAACTTCATGTTTGCTATGTGCTGTTGTTAGTATTCCTCTACATGTGGCACTGTATATTGCTGGGGGAAGAACAAAAGAGTTGTCTGCTTGGCTGTTGCGTGCTGCTGAAAGTCAGCTAAGGGTGACCTACATAGCCGCATGCTGGAAAGAAAGGCCAGAGCCCTGACACAGAGGAAAAAGGATCCAGCAACATGAAAATGGTGTACACAGGAATCTACCAAAAACCATCACGTGTGCAAACAAGGAGGAAGCCGATGTTCGTATACTATCGGCTACTCACACGTAGATAACAAATAGCCAATAAACTATTACAACATGCGCACAGATTACTTGGCTAAAAGAGAGTTGCATGTCCACCGGGTTATAATAAGCAATAAAAATGGCCGAGCATCCTGTTGTTCGGACTGGGATTATTCGGACAAAAGAAGAGTGCCTTCGGGATTTCTGTACAGAATAGATTGCTATGGATTCGGTGGAGTGATGCAAGGGAAGAAAAGCTATTAGATGTCGCTGCTGCCATATGAGATGGTCTAGCTATTTGATGTATCAAGATTGATCGATAAAGATTGGTACTTTCATACAGTACGAGGATACTTCCAAATGCATAGCCGATTGACAGTAAGGAAATCCTGTTGTTCTGTACATCATCAGCTCGGTTCTGTACAGCTTGGTTCTGTACTTTTACATCCGGCAGAGAACAGACAACAGAGGAGTCAGTTCTTCGGCTTTGACAGTAAGGAAATTTTTAGCCAAGATGGAGAAAATGCAAGCAAGCAAGCGTAAAGACTGTATAGACGTCAAATTCTGAAGTGCATCAACCATCGGCTCAGAAAGTACAAGCCGCAGAGTACGCCGGGATAATCAGGCTCAAAGTGGAGAAACGCACGTACAGATATGAGGTACATACTCGCATATTATTCTTTATTTCTCGCTCTTTCTATCACTTGTGAATAATTTATTATAGGGAAAGCATACCATCTAAGTAGTTGATAAATAAGATATGGTATGATGAAAGGAACCTTGTTTGTTTTTGCAAAGTGCTTAGGAAAATTTATTACAAAGATTTAAAATCAATAGCTTGTCTCTTCGATGATGTTGAGTTTCCTACCAAGGCCATATGTTATTATTGAGAACCTTCCACATAAGCTGCTTGTTTTGTGTTGAGTTTTGTCAAGTCTTGTTGATCCTTGTTGAGAGATTTATCATGTGTAAGGGACCGTGACGCCTAAGAGGGGGGTGAATTAGGCAATTTAAAACTCTAACTCCAAACTATGGTCTCTTTTTCTGCTTAGTCAGAACCTATGCAAGAAAGTAATCTAAATGTGCAACTACGGTTTTGCTAGTGTATTGCTATCTCTACCGCAAAAAGGAGTTATGCAACCTAGGTTCCAAACCTATCAACTAGCCTATCACTAAGCTAGGAAAGTAAAGCATAAACCAAGATTGCAATGTAAATGCGGAAGCTAAATAGTAAGGTAGAGATATGCAACTCCCATCGATGACTTCGGTATTTTTACCGAGGTATCGAGAAGCGAGCAAGCTTCCCCCTAGTCCTCGTTGGAGCCCCTTGCAAGGAATCCCTCGCAAGGGCCAAACTCCTGATCGGGTAACACAGTGGATAGCCTCGGGCTTTCCCCATGCGCAAGTGGGTCTCCGGTGTGCCTTCCGGCAAGCCTCTCCTGGACCGCTCCCCGCCGTCTTCACTATCAAGCTTTCGGCCGAACCACCGCGGGCCTTGTTCCCTTTAGTACACGGTGGAGGCCACACCACAAACATGGTTGGTGTGATCTCGCAAGACTACAAGGCTCTCCGATGTACAACAATGGTGCACGCAAGCACCGAGTGATAAGAGGTGTGCAAACCTCACTAAACACTAGGCCTAAACCTAGAGCAAGCACATAAGCGGTGGTCTATCTAACCTAAGCACTTCGCAAAGCACCTACTCTAATCACCGAATGTATCACTAAGCACTATGCAAGTGGAGATCACTAAAGTGGTGTATCAACACCCTTAGTATGTTTCCTCAGCTCTCCACTTCTCAAATGGCCGGTTGGAGGGTCTATTTATAGCCCCACAAGTGAGAACTAGCCGTTGGACCCGAGACCCAACTTTCTGCTAGTGACCGGACGCTGATCACGTCCTGATCGGACGCGTCCAGTCCTGTCGACCGTTGGAGCACGCGCGTTGATCGGACTCTAGGCCGAGTCCGGTCTCACTCGATCGGACACGTCCGGTCGCGCTAGCGCCGCTCTAGAACCTTTCTGTACATGATTTGACGCTACTTCTTAGTGCGTCCGGTCACGATGAACAGTGAAGTCCGTGCATCCGGTCACTGCCTCGCTCAACGTCTGGTCGTTGCTGTTGACGCCTGCTGTTGCTGAGCAACTGATCGGACATGTCCGGTCCTCATAGGGCTGCGTCCTGTCACCTCTGTCGAGCTCGTTTCTTCATGATCTTGCGTCCGGCTTGGTTCCTATCTTCGTGCTTGGACTTTGCTTGATATCTTGGGTCTTCTCTTGTGCTTCTAGGGTCTTGCTTATGGTGTTGATTGTGGGATCATCATGTCGCCTTTGTCCAAGTCACGTCTTGCACCCTATTGAACTACAAAACAATTACTTACAAATTCATTAGTCCAATTCGGTTGTGTTGGTCATCAAACACCAAAATCCAAAGTAAATAGGCCTAGGGTCCATTTTCCTTACATCATGCTTCCAAGATCAAGATCATGTACATGCCACATATGTGTGCTGCTTCTACACTAGAAGTACGCAAAAACGTGCTTTTCATCCACCTCAAAATGTTCTGCTCCTACACTAGGAGAAGGCGAAAAATATATTTGCTAGGCTTTATCAGAATAAATGCTCCAAGTTCTTGATAATATTTCTCAAAAGTTTGTTGTAAAAATAGACACGGGTTATGCAAAAATATAAAAAGATGGACACAAAAGAAGTCCAAAGTAAAACAAAGAGAAAAAAAAGATATGAGAATAAAGATAACCCATGTTCTCGCAAAAAATATTCCACAAGAGAGAAATATATTTTAGAGAGCATAGTAGAATTAGGTTAGCCACTAAATATTCCACACATATGCATATCTTGATCTACGAGTATGACACTTCTCTCCTTGGATCTGGGCTTTGACTTTACGATATACGCAAGGTAAGTATGCTACATATTTTATCCCTACCCGAACTCCACATAAGCTTTTTAGAAGTAGGGTGAATAGAGGTGAAACAATGTCTTGGTGAGGAACTATACACATTGAGCGATCTGAGAGAATCATTTGAGGAACAAAGCTATGTTTTAATTTAAAAATCTTTCAAAAACCCAAGTTTTCTGTGGAGAAGTCAGGATGGCTGGATTCTAATTTGTTCTATTTCTCAACCACCCAAGATGGTATGATAGACACCTCAGAGTTCACATGTATAGGTGAAGTTTGGAATAAAGATATTATTGCTGCCAGCAAATTCATCGGCGCCTTGGAAATTAAATTAGAAAAAGATCATCGGCCGACTGAAAATAGAAGGTTGTGCATGCACATGTCAGCAAGTCCAGGTGCATCATGTTGAGTTGAAGAATTTTGGGCTTATACCAAACAAAGCAAGGTGATATTGCTTCGAACTCAAGAAATTAATGTCGCTAGGATCAGCAAAGAAGAAAATAATTTCCCTGCCTTGGTCCAATTGGAGTCATGCTAGCATATCGGGAGACTAAGTTGACCATTCAGCAAAACTTGCAGATCATGATGTATATGTATATCATCAGGCTGAAGTACCTGTTGTGGTGACGATGACGGTGCAGCTTCTATAAAAGCCAATGAGACTAGATCCTATTGTGGACAATGAAACGGCTGCTAGTGCTCATTGTAGATGCCTCAACATCAGATCTGATCCAAACAGTAAATGAAGTGTGTATGACGTCAGCTTCGGATGCAGAAATAGCCGATGGAAAACATACAGGGGAGGTCATCAGCTACGTTTTTACAATTACAAAGAAAGAGAGTTGCATGTTCATATGATAGTAATGGCCTTAAGCAATGAGACATAGCCGAGCATGTAGTTGTTCGGTTTGAAATTATTCAGACATAAAACATGGCCGGACTTGTAGTTTTTCTGATACGAAGCCGATGCAGCTTTCAATATTGCAACCGGATGACATCGGCTGAGGAAAGACCATCGGATTAAAATAGTTCGAAGCATGAAAATTCATACTTTGAACTAGGGGGGGCCTGTGTTTACACCAAAATTTAGAAAGAGGAACGTAGGAACTCGAAGCTTCCAAGATTGTGTCATCAAGGAATCGATTAGATATGAATCGGTATCAACTAATTTGGATGCGATATCAGAATCGGCTATAGATGACGTCAGCAGACGACGTCAACGGGCTATGCTTGAATGGCGTTAGGAAGATGTGTCGGACTGTCAACGGAATATCGTTGGTAGTCCTCCGAGGGGTATCCCACGAAGGTAGATTGATCGGCAGAGAAGCGTGTAATCAAGAACAAGAAGGCAACAGAGACACACGAGTTTGACAGGTTCATGCCATCAGTATGACGTAATACCCTACTCCTGTGGTCTGTTGGTTTGTATTAGCTATCGTATGACATTGCACGAGTTTGGAGGGGGTCCCTGCCCGCCTTATATAGTCCGGGGAGCAGGATTACAAGTCGGTTAGATCTGAGAGATAACCGGAAAGTAATAACTGATTATATGAATCTTGGGATCATACATATCCTAACAGATCTCATAGTATCTTTAGGATAGCTTCCCGGTGTCTTGCGGAAGGCGCCGAGCAAAGTCATGCCCCACAAGGCTTCGTCTTGTGGGCTGGGCCGCCCCTAGGGGCTCAACCCATGTGGTCTACAATGGGTATCCGGGGTCGTACCCCCCACAGCTAGTCGCCGAGCGCCTTGTACCCGTTGTGCAATGCCGTGTTGAGCTTGTCTGAGCAGGTGCGAACAAAGCCGATCATTCAAACTCATGGTCCGACCACCGTGATGAGTTGCCGAGCAGTTGTGAGCAGTTGTCGAGCAGCGTGAACTGTCGTCGAGCAGCGTAACCCAATTATGGCTTGCCATAAGGGTGTAAGGAGCTTAAGTTCAGAATCGAAAATTTCTTCGCAGTGGACCAAGTGTGCCCACTTAGAGTCCGACCACGAGAAAAGGAGATAGTCTTCTTCAGTTTCCAGAGGCGCGGAGTCTTCCAGAAAAAAGCAAACACATTCACCTCGAGGTGAAGTGTGCCCACTTAGTCTCCGAGCCTAACCGTAGATGACGTAGTCATGTGGTGCCAGGGTCCAAAGTAGAAAAAATAGAAGACCAACCGAGCAGGCAGCCAGTCCCCGGGCGTAGCCCCAAAAAGCATATTCACCACAAGGTGAAGTGTGCCCACTTAGTCCCCGAGCCTGACAGTAGGTGACATGGTCACGTGTTGTCAGGGTCAGAAACAACAGTCAACTAGGAGTAAAAATCCCCAATGCAGTGAGGAACCGAGACGTAATGCCGACGCAGTCCCCGAACCACAAGTGGAAATCCTGGAGAAAGCAAAATCGTGGAGAAAACACCGAAGTAATGGCTGTACACCAGTAATTACTGAGCCGTAATGGTCGGCAGAGATGTCAATGAATATTCGGCGAGTAATAACCCATTGCGGCGATAAATCAGCAACACGGGCCAGGGCTGTGCGAAGGCCCAGGTAACGGCCCACCCTCAGTTGCGGGGAATTTGGAGAAACGCAAATTGCGGGAATAGTTTCCCAAAAACCCTCGAATGTGAAAAGGTGAGGGGAGTGCTTTATAATTGCGCCGTCACACCCTGCACTCATACCTATGCCCCTTTGCCATTTCATCTTCCTCCTCAGCTCCTCCCGATTTACATCCACGAGCGCATCCACCACCAATCTCGAATCGGATCCGAGAAATGGCGCCGAAGAAGGGAGCTGTGAAGCCGAAGAAGGCGGCCGCTAGAGCCTGCCGCGACGAGGAATGGGTGCCATCGAAGGTGGGGAAGGCGGATCTCAATAGGATGGTGGCGGCGGGCGTTCTTCCAGACCGCGTCACCACCAGATGGCGGCCAGCCAGCGGTGAGCCCTTCCCGATGCCTAACACTGACGAAGTTGTTGTGTTTGAGGATTATTTCTGGCGTGGGTTGGGGTTCCCTATTCATCCTTTCCTGCGGGATCTACTGGAGTTCTGGACGATTAGACTACGCAATCTCCATCCAAACACCGTATTGCACATCTCGATCTTTATCCATTTCTGTGAGACGTATCTGGGGATTCTGCCGCACTTCAACCTCTTCAGACACCTGTTCTGGTTGAAGAAGAAGGGCGGCGGTTCTAAGTTGGTCGGCGGTGTTTATCTGTAGCTCCGAGATGGGATGGCCAGCAAGTACATTAATGTACCGCTGAACACTTCTCTGAAAGGGTGGAACTCTAGGTGGTTCTACATGAAGTAGAGCCACCCTACAATCCGCTGCGACGTCCACCACATCTCGAAGAGCCAGAAGAGCTGGTCGGAGAAACCGAACAACACTGACATGGAGCAGGTGAGGGAGCTCCTCGACTTGATTAAAGGCGTGGAAATTAATGGTGAACTGGTGGCGGTAAGCTTCATAGTGCGCCGCATCCAGCCCTGCAAGGAGAGGGCCCACCCGAGAGTAGATTCCCGACCACCACCGCAGCCTAAGGAGGAAACCGTCAGCATCTCATCGGAGAGTCCATCCCCAGTGTCGGAGAAAATCCGGGGGAAGAGAGCAGCGGCAGGCGAGCCAGCCTAAAAGAAGAGGAAGACGGTGGCCGCCGCTCCCCTCAAACCGGCCGGCATGTCGCTTGGTGGTGATTAGACCACTCGTTTGCGAAGGACTGCGGTGCTTTAGTGGTTAGATGACGATGAAATTCCGGTGGCTCCTCCACCAAGCACTGAAGCACCTCCGCGTAGCACGCGCATGGGGGAACAAGCAAAGAGAGGCGAAGAAGTCCCTGAGTAGTAGGCGAGGGAAGTCCTCACGCAGCAGGCGGGGGAAGTCCCCACGCAGCAGGCGACGGGAGCCCCCGAGCAGTAGGTGGCGGGAGCCCCCGAGCAGCAAGCGGAGGAAATCCTAGAATGGTGGCCAGAGCAGGCAGAGGAGACGGGACCTCCACCCCAAGATGCAGGCGTCGACCCCAAGGCCATGGCTGGAGGTTTAGGCAGGCACCGCCGGTTCAAGAAATTGTACCGGTAGACCAAATCGTAAGTATCCTTGTCTTGGAGTCACTTAGCTGTCGTTCCTTAGCTTATTTGGTGCTTGACGATCTGATCTGATGTAGTGCGAAGCATGTGGAGGATCTGACCCTGCCAGTCCAGACTGTCGAATAGCCGAGGGCTGATCCCAGGATGGAGGCAATGCCGGCGGCTCCTGTCCCGGAGTCCTCGAGTGCTCGGCAGCCGGAGGAGGAGTCAACTGCCGCTGCTGGCGGACTTGGTGATGACGAACAGGTGGTGTTGACAACGGATGGGTCGGCAGCATTGCCTGAGGCAACAACTGGAACCGCCGGGTCTACGAGAGCAGAGGCTGGAGTTGCCAGCGATGCACCAGAGTCTGGGGCAGTGAAGCCGATAGTGCCCGAGGAGCAGACAGTGCCTCTTGAGGTGTCGTAGGGGATGGTCGAACCCCCGGTGGTGCCTCGAGCTATGACGAAAGAGGACGAGGTGGAAGAGATCGAGCGTGCCGAACCTTGACCCCAATCTGTCTGAATCCTCCACAAGCGCGGCGACGAGGTGGTGGTTATCGAGGAGGAAGAAACCACCAGGGAGATGAGGAGATTGAAGACCACACTTGCCAGAGTGATGAAACAAATCAAGGTTAGTACTACATCTAGAATTCTCATCTATGACTCGGGCACTGTGCATTTGCAGGGGATAACTCGGACTGTCGAGCAGTGGCACTAGCTGATAAAGAGGATGGAGCCCCTCACCGAGGAGAACAAAAAACTCAGAGAGGCGATGAACCTGATGGAGGGAAACATCCAAAGGGCCCGGCGTGATCGAGACCGTGCTGTGTCCAACGCGCGGGACCTAGAATACCAAAAGGGGGTCCTGTCCGAAAAGCTGGCGGCTGCGTCCGAGCAGCTGCGGTGCAAGTCCGAAGAGCTAGCGAGTGCCTCCACGCAACTAGGGCAGAAATTTGAGCAGCTCAAGAGTGTATCCGAGCATAAAGCAGGTACGGTGTATCTGTGAATGTACTTTGTATTACGAACAGCCATATTTTTGGTGATGACTGTTGTGCTTGTAGAGCAAAACACGAAGCTTGCCCAACTGCGCCAAGCCCTCGAACAACTCTGAGAGGAGAAGGCGAGGGAGACAGGGCGAGCAGACAAACTGGCCGAGGAACTGAACAGTGAGTACTTCCTGGTCAAAGTTACTGCTGAAGTAGTTTCCTTGCTTGATGGAACCTTGTAATGCTTGCAGACTACCGTCGAAGGGTCAAGGCACAGTTCGATGTGCTGGAGCAGGACAAGTTTGATGCCATAGTTGCCGGAGTCAAACTAGTGCTCAACTGCGTCGACTTGGAGGTGGCTCCTCAGCCCAACGGTAGGCCGCCGTGCTTGAACATCATCATCGAAAGGTGCAAGATGGCGTGGGAGAGCTTCAAGAGCTTCAACTGCGACATCATTGTTACCACCGCTACTCACGCCCTTGCGGTGGTTCGATCCCACTATCCAGCCATTGACCTTCAAGCGATAGGGGCTGGATTCGCTGAAGGGCTAGGCGAGGCAAAGACCCAGCAGCTGGAGGATGAGGTGGAGGACACGGCGAAAAAGCTAGCCGGTGACATCGACCTGTTTGGTGAGACAGGCGGCGATGGCAAAGCTTGGTGATCTGCCCAGAGATTATCATTTGTAACATCTGGTCAGTGTAGTTAGAACGCGCGAAAGCACAAAAAACATTTATGTATGTGTATAAATGTTATAAGGTGCAAGTGTATGCAGTTTGCTGGTATGTCGGCGAAAAAGTCTTCGTAGTTTTAACCATAATGCAATTATATGTAGTATAAGTAGCGTCCGAGCAGTTAGCTCGCTACTGAGCCCTATGGCCTCGGCTAGCCTATAGTCCATAACGTCGAGCGCGGAGCCCGTGCACATGTAGGAGTTGCAGGCGTGACCAAGGAACCGCAGCCGACCACCCATAACGCAGAGCGCAGAGCCCATGGCACATGTAGGGAGAGATCGGAGACTGGGTCTTCTCCATAGAGAATAGAGGGGAACATGTGTTGCTCGGCGGTTGTCAAAACAACTTGGAGATATACATAGTATTAGTAGCATCCAAGCAGTTAGTTCTTTACTGGGCTCTCGGCCTTGGCTAGCCCATAGTCCATAACGTCGCGCGTGGAGCCCATGCACGTGTAGGAGGAACAGGCGTGACCAAGGAACCACAGCCGACCACCCATAATGCAGAGCGCAGAGCCCGTGGCACGTGTAGGGAGAGATCGAAGACTGGGTCTTCTCTGAAGAGAACATAACAGAACGTATGCCGCTCGCTGATCAGCGAAACATCTTGGAGATTTGGAGCAAAGTGTTCAGCGATTTGGAGAAACAAGTTTGGCGAAATACTTAGCGATTTGGAGAAAACGTGTTCGGCGATTTGGAGAAAACGTGTTCAGTGATTTGGAGAAATCGTGCTCGGCGATTTGGAGAAATCGTGTTCAGCGATTTGGAGAAACCCGTTTGGTGAAAACGTTGGAGATTTGGAGAAGTGTGTTCGGCGATTTGGAGAAAATGTGTTTGGCATTTTGGAGAAACTCGTTTGGCGAAAACGTTGGAGATTTAGAGAAGCGTGGTCGGTGCAGTTATGGTGATTTTGTATTGGAGTTCGTTATGGAGTAGCGTAGAGCTCAGTGACCGTAAGTGGAGATTAAACCGTAATGGAGAAAAAGTGGAGACAAATTATGGAGCCCAAAACTTTATTCATCATAAAGTGGAGAATACATATCTGGGGCGTTTCAAGGATAGAAACATATGAGGTGTTCAATGTGCCATGAGTTGGGGACATCGATTTCATCTAAGTCACATATGTGATAAGACCCTGGTCGGGTAACCTCTTTGATGACATAAGGCCCTTCCTAGGGGGAGGAGAGCTTGTGCATCCCTTCGTTTTTTTGTTTTCTGCGGAGAACGAGGTCGCCGATAGCAAATGAACGACCTTTGATGTTGCGGTTGTAGTACCTCCGCAAGCCTTCTAGATATTTGTCTATGCGGACACAAGTGATTAGGCATTCTTCCTTAGCCCTATCGATGTCCTCTGTCCGAACAGCTGCGGCTTGCTCTTCATCATAATTTTCCACCCTAGGTGCTTAAAAGGCAATATCCGCTGGTAGTATGGCTTCTGAGCCATAGATCAAGAAATATGGAGACACACCAGTGCTGTGACTAGCTTGAGTGCATAGTCCCCAGACTACAGTTGGTAGCTCCTTGAGCCATCTGCCCGGATGCTTTTCTTCTTTCTGATACAACCTCTTTTTGAGGGCATCAAGGATCATGTCATTCGCTCGTTTGACCTGGCCATTGGCTCTAGGATGGGCGATAGAGACGTATTTGACAGAGATGCACTGGTCTTTGTAGAAGTTCCAAAAGTGATGACCAGTAAAAGTAGTTCCAAGGTCGGTGATGATACTATTCGGGAGACAAAATCTGTGGATGATATCTTCGAAGAGCTCGACTGTTTTCTTTGCAATAGCCGAGACGAGCGGTTTATACTCGATCCACTTGGAGAACTTGTCGATGGCGATGTATACATAACGGAAACCACCTGGCGTAGGCTTGAAAGGCCCAATCATATCCAGTTCCCAGCATGCAAAGGGCTAGGAAGCTGGGATGGTATCCAGCTCTTGTGCCGGCACGTGTATTTGCTTGGCAAAAAATTGGCATCCTTCACAACATCAGACGAGGTCTTTTGCATCGGAGCTGGCCTTGGGATAGTAAAAACCAGCTCGGAAAGCTTTGCCGACTAGTGTTCTCGAGGCCGCGTGGTTGCCGTAGGAACCAGAGTGAATTTTGAGAAGTAGCTTCACTCTATCTTCTTGGGTGCTACATTTTTGCAGTATCCCTTCCTTGGCACTTTTCCTCATCAAGTTGCCATCCACCAGCACGTAATGCTTGCTTCGACGGATTAGGCATTCGGTTTCAGTCTTATCGGCGGGTACTTCAGCATTGGAGAGGTACTTGATGAACTGTTCCCTCCAATTGGCGGCCAGTGAAGGTACCGTAAGTACCAGCTGCTCAGCGGGGGGAACTTCCTAAATTTCCTTATCTTCCTTAATGGATGGCGCTAGAAGATCTTGAACGAAGACCCCTGGTGGAATCATGGCACGAGAGGAGCCTAACTTGGATAGGTGATCGGCGAGCTAATTTTGATCGCGTACCACATGGTGGTACTCGATACCATAGAACTTCCCTTCAAGCTTCCTAATTTTGGCACAATATGCATCCATCTTTTCACTAGAGCAAGACCAGTATTTGTTGAGCTGGTTGATGACCAGCGCGGAGTCTCCGTATACCATGAGGCATTTGACACCAAGCTCGATGGCTATACGGAGTCCGTGGAGACATGCTTCATATTCGGCGGCATTATTGGAGGCCGAAAAGTGTATCCGGAGAACGTATCGGAGCTTATCCTCCATCGGCATAATGAACAGAATGCCCACACCAGCACCGTTGATGTTAAGGGCGCCGTCGAAGTACATCACCTAGTGCTCGGTGCAGGTGGCGGCGATGGGCTCTTGGATCTCGGTCCACTCAATGACGAAATCAGCAAGCGCCTGAGACTTGATGGTGGGCCTACTTCTGAATTCAATGGAGTAAGTGCCGAGCTCGATAGCTCACTTGATGATATGGCCATTGGCCTCTTTGTTGCGGAGGATGTCCCCCAGAGGGAACTCAGTGACCATGGTGATCTTATAATACTCGAAGTAGTGATGGAGCTTGTGTGAAGTAATTAGGATGGCGTATAGCAGCTTCTGGACCTAAGGATAATGAGTCTTGGACTTGTTAAGAACCTCACTGATGAAATATACCGAACGTTGCACCTTATAGGCATGCCCGACCTCCTCGTGTTCAACCACAATGGCTGTGCTGATGACATGAGAAGTAGCGGCGATGTAGATTAGGAGAGTTTCGTCTGACCGTGGCGCCGTCATGATCGGAGGCTTTGTTAGGAACAACTTAAGCTGCTCGAAGGCTATGTCTGCCTCCTCCGACCAGGAAAAGCGCTCAGAGGCCTTAAGGAGTTTGAAGAAGGGTAGCCTTTTTTCGCCGAGGCACGATATGAAGCGGCTTAAAGCAGCCATGCAACCTATAAGCTTCTATATATCCTTGATGCATGTTGGTCATTTCATGTTGGTGATGGCGGAGACCTTGTCAGGATTGGGCTCAATGCCTCATGTGCTAATAATGTAGCCCAGGAGTATACCGTATGGAACTCCAAAGATGCACTTTGAAGGGTTCAGCTTCCATCGGTACCTTTTAAGGTTAGCGAATGTTTCTTCGAGGTCAGTGACAAGATCATTGGCGGTTTTGACTTGAATACATCATTGATGTAGGCTTCGATGTTGCGGCCACTCTGTTGATTGAGGCACATCTAGATAGCCCTTTGATAAGTCGCCCCAGCATTCTTGAGTCCGAAGGACATGGTGGTGTAGCAGTATGCACCGAAGGGCATGATGAATGATGTCTTGATCTAGTCTTCTTTCTTGAGGGAGATCTGGTGATAGCCGGAGTAACAGTCAAGGAAGGAGAGCAGTTCGCAGCCGGCGGTGGAGTCTACAACCTCGTCTATCTGAGGAAGACCGAAGGGGTCTTTAGGGTAGTGTTTGTTAAGATCAGTGTAATCAATGCACATTCTCCATTCTTTATTCTTTTTTGAATGAGAACAGGGTTTGCTAACCACTCAGGATGATACACTTCTTTTATGAATCCGGCAGCTAAGAGTCATTTTATTTCTACCCTAATAGCCTCCTTCTTGTCTAGCGCGAATCGGCGGAGTTTCTGCTTGATCGGTTTGGCGGTCGGTGAGACATTCAAGGAGTGCTCGATCTTCTCCCGTGGTACCCCCGGCATGTCTGTAGGTTTCCAAGCAAACACGTCGACATTGGCACGTAGGAAGGAGCCGAGCGTGCTTTCCTATTTGGGGTCAAGGTGAGCCCCAATCTTCATGGTCTTGGAGGGGTCGTCAAGGCCGAGGCCGACCTCCATGACTTCCTTGGACTTGGTGGAGGCGCGAGGAAGCTCAAGCTCTGGGATCTCCATGTTGTCGGTGGACACCGTCTTGGCTTCGGTGACCACACTAGCCATCTAGATGGAGAGGTCGGTGGCTTCAGCGAGGGCGAGACTCTCTGTCTCACAGGCGTAGGCGGTGGAGAGGTTGGCCCATAGGGCTAGGACTCCTATAGGCGAAGGCATCTTCAGCATCAGATAAGCGTAGTGCGGTACGGCCATGAACTTGGCCAAAGCTGGCTGACCAAGTATGGCGTGGTAGGCGGTGTTGAAGTTGGCAACGTAGAAGTTGATATGCTCGACGCGGTAGTTGCTTGTCGTGCTGAATTGCACTGGTAGGGTGATCTCTCCAAGCGGTTTAGAGGCCCTACCAGGTACCACACCAAAAAAGGAGGAGTTGGAGGGTGTGAGATCTTCTAACCCAAGGCCTAGCTCCTTTAGGGCTCCGACGAAGAGGAGATTCAGAGTGCTCCCACCGTCGATGAGCACTTTTCTAAAGAGCACCTTCTAGACGGTTGAGTCGAGGATGAGAGGGAAACGTCCTATGTAGGGGATGTCCACCCACTGGTCGGCCCTACTAAAGGTGATGGGGACCTCGGACCATGGGTGATAGCTAGGGTTGGTGGTGGTGTCTTCCGTAGTGACGGCGAGCACCCGTCGTGCGGTGAGCTTCCATTCTCTTCTACTCTCGGTGGAGGTGAGGCCCCCGAAGATGGTGGTGACTACCTTGTCATGGTCTTGGAAGGCATTGTTATTGCCCCCAGGTGGTCGGCGGCCTCCGGCTCCATCGTCGGTGTCATTGTCTAGCTTTTTGTCCTAGAACTCCTTAGCCAAGCCGAGGTAGTTCTTCATCTTATGTATGGCGTTCTTATGGAGAGGGCATGGGCCATCGAGGATCTTGTTGTATTGCTCATCATAGTTGCGCTTGGCCTGAGGTTCATTGACGGTGGCGACAATGTGGTCTGGTCAGTGACTGTGATTTTGGCTAGACTTGGGTCCTTCAAGCTGAGCATGGCTGCTGTCGTAGTGGAAACTGTGGTCGTCATAGCGGCGGTCATTGTGGCATCGGTCATCGGGACGGTCGTCATAGCGGCGTGTTGGGCGATGAGTGCCCACATCTTCGTTGAAGCACACTTCGGCTTCCTCGGCGTCGGCGTACTGGTTGGCAGTCGTGATCATCTCGCCAATCCCTGTTGGTGGCTTGTGGTTGAACTTGGAGCAAAGCTCCCGGTGGTGGAGTCCTTGGATGAAGGTGGTGATGACCTTAGCTTCCATGATGTTGGGAATAGAATTCCTCATCTTGAAAAAGCGTTGGATGTAGCTATGGAGGAGCTCGGACGTCTTCTGGTTGATGCGGTTCAGATCATGCTTGGTGCCTGGCCGAGTACACGTAGCCATATAATTGTTGGTGAAGACTTTTTTAAGCTCTTCCTAGGATTTGATGGAAGTCCAGGGCAAGGCTTGTAAACCAGTTCATGACGGTTGGAGCAAGCATGATGGGGAGGTAGTTCGCCATGACACTGGTGTCTCCTTCGGCGGCATGGAGAGCAGTGGCGTAAGCCTGTAGCCATTGTGTTGGATTCATCCTTACCTCATAGGGCTCGACCCCAGTGATTTTGAAACCACGGGGCCACTGAAGTGTTCGGAGCGCCCTTGTGAACGTTGGGGGCCCTTCGAGGTTGTGGTCGGCATCGGGATCTGTGGCATTGCTAGTGGTTTTCGACTTGAGAGCTGAGTCTGGGTTTCCGTACTCTTGCTCATACTCCTGAAGGTGGTGTACTTCTTCTTCATGGCGACCGAAATGGCATTCGTCGATACACCGTTGTGCATCTCAGAGATTGTTGAGGTTCTCTCAGACGTCCTGGTCGACCTCTTGGTCGCGTTGGTGGTGATGTTTGGTGTGGTTGCCCCTGGATCCACCCTGGAGGGGTTGCCTGTCATCACGGTGTTGGTCGGTGAAGCGACTTGGGTGATGATCGGTTCTTGTGGCGACTGATTGGCGAATCGAGGTTGTGGAGTAAGAAGGTCTCTGATCCTGGCGGATCTCATTAACCTAGCAATGCGCCGCTTTAAGCATTGCGGTGACCTTGGCGACCCTCGATGTCTATGGGAGCCGGGCGAGCTCATTGGTGGCCACGGCCAGGTTGGCGCTTGGAGTCTTGTAGACGTCATGGCCGTCAACGCAGAGAAACTCGTCGTCGAGGTTGCGCTGGAGTGGCCTTCCCTACAAGTCAAGCTGCTGCTCGGCCATCGTGAGAGCAATCTCATTTGCTCGGCGCTGTGCATGGTTGACATTCCGGTTCTCGTGGGTGGTGCATTCCTCCTTGGTTTTGTCGTTCTGTGGGGGGCTGTCGATGCTGACGTTGAAGATTATGTCGCCATAGAACGAAGGTGGAAGAAGTAATTCGGCGGTGGTTTCGGCGATAGTTTCCATAGATCCCTGGGACTCAGAGTTCGGATTCTCCTCCGGGATGGTTTGGAGGGATGCTTCGGGATGTCGGCCGACGTGTAGTATGTTGACGGGCGGTGGAAGCTGGTCGGCGATCTGGTCGACGAGAGGATGGATATCTCCAACCTGGTCGGCAAATTTGCCCCTTAGGGCATCTTGGTAAGCGGCGGCGGCGTTGGTGAACCCAAAAAGTAGGGCCATAGCCCCTAGAGTTTTCCGAGCAGCCTCTGATAGATCTATATCAGAGGGTGGTCGGCGCTGAACCAGAGTGTCCAGAGCCGATTCGGCAATAGAGAGGCAATCGGTGAGCTTCAGACCAACCCAATCAATAACAGATCGTCATTGTTGATCTGCCTCCTCTGGTAGCGAGGAAGCGAGCGATGAGTCATCGATGAAGGCGATCTCGGAGGTGGTTCTGAGATCAGATCTGCAGTCATAGGTGCAGGGGTGATCAGCGTAGAATTGATTTGTATCAGCTCGAGGAGCTCTCTGACTCCATTGGCATTGATGATCCATGAGATGGATCCAACCGTAAAGATCTGGCCGGGCTACGGAGGGACGAAGAATCTGTGGAAAAAGCCATCTTGCTCAACAAGGAAATAGCATGCATTCCCCAACCTGGCACGCCAACTGTCGATGTAATATCATCGGCAGTCCTCCGAAGGGTATCCCACGAAGGTAGATTGATTAGCAGAGAAGCATGTGATCATGAACAAGAAGGCAACAGAGACACACGAGTTAGACAGGTTTAGGCCGTTAGTATGATGTAATACCCTACTCCTGTGGTCTGTTGGTTTGTATTAGCTATCATATGATATTGCGTGAGTTTGGAGGGGGTCCCTGCCTGCCTTATATAGTTCGGGGAGCAGGGTTACAAGTCGGTTAGATTTGAGAGATAATCAAAAAGTAATAACTGATTATAGGAATCTTGGGATCATACATATCCTAATAGATCTCGTAGTATCTTCAGGATATCTTCCTGGTGTCTTGCGGAAGACGCCGAGCATAGTCATGCCCCGCAAGGCTTCGTCTTATGGGCTGGGCCGCCCCTAGGGGCGCAGCCCATGTGGTCTACCATGGATATCCAGGGTCGTACCCCCCACACGGACTCTACCAATAAGGAAAATTAGGGTCCAAGTTATTGTTAAGTTAGGAAGTTTTCTTTTATTCCAAGAATTATAATGAGTCGTATTTGAGTATGATTCATATTTAGGTTCTGGGTATAAATATTAGACCCTGGTTATTGTACAAGGACATGAACACTCAATCAATACAATCTTTCCAGCTTGCACCATCGCAATAGGAGTAGGAGTACTATAGATCTCAGTGAGTTCTTCAGCAAACAGGGCTGCATTAACTGATCGACCTCTAGCTTGCTTGTGAGTACCGTCACAACTTGTATTGTGTTTGTAAAGATGCATCAGCTGATTGATTTTTTACGAGCTATAATATAAGTTAGTTATCGATCCATACTATTGTTTGTAAGGCTACATTAGCTGATTGATCTCTTATGAATCATAATATAGATCAAAGTTATCGATCTTGTGTTAAATAACTTGTTTAATACAATATCACCAGTTATCAAATCTGCTAAGATTAGTATGATTTTCCTTGCTGTTTTTGGTTGATTCACCCGTTATCGATCTTGTTATAATTAGTGTCTTATTAATTATAACAAATCATTTGATTGAGATAGAGATAGATCGGCATCATATTATCTTAATTGGTCGTCTCCCAATCTGGTCACGCTTTAAATCTTATGATTGATGGCTAAATCCGACTAGATCGGTTGTTTTATCTCTATTTCAATCGAACATAGTATGCATTCAAAGTCACGTTTCAATCTTGAATGAACTCACTAGTTAATGAGATCTAATTTAATGACACTACTATAGCTGCATTGATCCGATCGAACCTCACTAGTAAGACTTTAGATTAGAAATTATTGATGAGTGGTTTTGTTCATAATCGAGATATATACTATGTTTGTTTGCTATGCCTACATTGGCTATTTAGCTGATTGCCTATACCTTAACGCATATAGCATGTTTTCATGAATCTGTCGACATATAGATGGTTTTCTAGATTCTTCGGCTTTAGTTTGTTATCATTATCATAGCTGCATTGATCCGGTCAAACCTCACTGTTGATGTTAATAGATTATATCCGGATTGTTTATGGATTCATTTACATTAGACAGTTGATTGTTCGCATGTAATACTCTTTTCATCAAATTTATCGGCTCGCACTTTATATTGATTATGTTCTATTTAGCCGATGATGTTTTCTCATATCACTTCTTTGCTGATTATCAACTTTGTAATCGATTGATAACATCAATCGACCATTTGGTCATATATATTGGAATTTTAAGAAAAGATCTTCTGATTTTTGTATTTGGGTGTATTGTACTTGTTTTTGTCTATATTAATCGGTCACCATAAATCTACTATGATCCATGAGCATCGGTTATTTTGATTCATATCATTATCATTTAATATTAGCCGATAATCCTTGATTTAAAGATCTTCAATTCATGGATACACCGGATATCGACTATTTAGTCGATGGCCTTATTGAATCGGCTATCTAGTCGTACATTTGGAACTGTCTAGAGCAACACCGATATGTTCCACCTTAAATTACTGATAAGATTTTCTCTCCTTGTCAATTGCAAGTCAAATTGACTGGCACATCATTGGGTTTTTAGAATCAGTTGGTTTTGTGTTGAAGCCAAGCAGATCTCTAGTCTCGTTCCGCTTAGATCTTTCGGCTTGCTGTGTGTTGATCACATCGTCACATTCTTGTGTCAACAGAAGAGAGGCCAGTATAGTTATTGGATAGTAGAGAAAGGGTAACTCGGAATTGAGTGATCAAGTTCCACAAGGTAATGTGGAGTAACCACAGTGAACAAGATGCAACATGAGAAAGAGAGGATTATCTACGTGAAGTTTACCCCACATTTTATGAAAAATGGTAGGTACTTCAATCTCGGGATGAGATTCCTATAAGGGGGGAGGGGCTGTAACACCCAAGTGTTAAGCTTGCATTTTTCACTTGCATTGCATGAACATAAGCATCATCCATTCATTCATGAGCATGAGCACATGAAATTTTGTTTCATTCACTCTATGTTTATCACATGTGATACTTAATTTATACATGTATATGCCTTATGGTCATGCTTGGCTAATGCAAGTGGGAGTTGTTTGGTCACCAAAACAACTTAGACACACTTAGGATGAAAAATGGAACCATGTTTGTATTCATGACTTGGTCCAAATTTGCTTCTAAGTGTTGGTATGACTTGAATGACCTTTATCATGTTGATTGTTTGACCTATCTTGACTAACTAATTAGAGAGCTTGCAAGGCAGTGGGACCTAAATGAAAGTTGTAGTTCATGTTATGTGGAACAAACTTTGTTTAATGGTCAAGAGCTGAATCAGTGCCTAGCTTGGTTAAATAGGGCTTTCAAAAATCAATTCAATGCTGTTTTTGAAACCAAAAATATGGCCAAGTCATAAGCTGAGTTTCAGTTGCATGTCGCAAACTTTGGTGATTTTTAATTTGCAAACCAGTTCGAATTAGACAAAACTTCTTTAAGCAAACTTGTAGTACTCCTGTAGCTCTACAAAGTGGTGAAAATGGTTTGCCAAAATTCACCATGGTTTGGGAGATCTAGGGGCTAAAAAATCGACCGTTAGTCGGCTTTGTCAGCCTGAATCGTCCCTTGCCGATTCAAATCTGGACGCCGCGGTGGCCGACCGCGTCAGGCCCTACGCGCCACGTGGTGGCCGTACGCTGGTGTCTGGCTCGTGCTACTGTGCCAAAGGGGCTAAAGGTCGGGTGCTCGTTCCCTCATGCGCTCACTTTCGCTCTCCCTCGCTCTCTCGCTCTCGCGCAGCCGAAGCGGATAGGCGACCGCGCAACGCTGCCATCGAGCTTTCACCGGCTTAGCTACCACCCATGTCGCACCAACGCTCGATTGGCTGTGCCCACAGCTCGGCCGTGACCCACTCTACCTTCCCAAGCCGCTAACGCCAATGTTCGAGCCCAGGTGAGCACCTTAGAGCCAGTGCGCCGTCGCCGCGGCCACCATTGCCACCGCCGAGCTTGAGCTCTCCATGGCTGAGCCACCTCGCACCTGCACTGCTCTCTCTCTCTCTCTTGTTTCATAGTCACTAGGGTTAGTGCTAGCTGTAGCCATTGGCCTTTGGCCAATGCCGGCCATGCCGGAGGCTTAACGCCGCGCCACACCGCTGTGAACCGGCCACACCACTGCCATGCACATGGCCGTGCCTCACTGGCATCTCCGCAAGCCTAGATCCTAACCCTAGACCTTCACTGTGTAACCCTAATGCCATAGTAGAGCTCACCCGAGCTTATCATGGCTAGAGATGGCCGAAGCACCGCTGGGCAACTCTGTCGTCCGGCATGGCTGCCGTTGAGCTAGTTCCGGCGAGCCCCTTGGCCGACCAACCCCTCCAGTAGATGCGCACGGAGGTGGAGAGCACGATGGTGGTGACCGTGTCGCCAGAGACCTCGCCATCGACGAGCTTTCATCGGTCAAACGTCGCCTCTGTCTCTGTGTCTATGACAGGTGGGGCTGAGTTGACCAAGGGACCCAGTTGTCAGCGCCTCTAGGTGCAGTACGCCGGGTGCACTTAGCAGTTAACAGGGTTTTTGATGTTTTCTTTAATTGTTTTTCTAGATTTTGATGCAAACTTGTAAAAATCATAACTAATTCTAGGAGTGTCCAAATGGAGTGAACCAAATTTTGTTAGCTTCATCTTGATGAGTACTATCCGTTAAAAATATGAAACTTGGTATGTGCTACAGTTTCTTGTGGAATTAATTGTGGTAGATTTATGTAACATATGAGCTTGAATTAATTTTCACAGCATTATTGTGTTATGAGGACTGTAGGAAAAATAGTAAATTTGTTGCTTGTCACTTTTCACTATACTAAACCTATTTAAGTTGTTATAAGCCTATGCAACTTGTTATTTTTGTAGAGGTTGCTACACTTATTGTAATGGCATGAAATTTGAATAGTAGTCCCTTGAGAGTATGTGTAGGATGCTGTAATTTTTCCCGAATTTATTGAGCACTGGAAGTAGCCGTTCCAATTTTGACCTTGTTTATGAAATAAATTAATAAAAGCATATAATTAGTTGGTTTGGGCTTAACCATTATACTTTTCAACATATTGGGATGTATATAACCTGTGGGTATAGTTGGTTGTGCCCAGCTTTGATTGGTTATATGCAGTTAGCTATTTATTACTCTATAATTCACTTGCATCTAGTTTCTTTACTTGTTTGCTTTGTATGAACTTGATGCTTGTTGATTAGATGCCTAGGCTAATTAAGATAAGTTGTTAGCTACAGGCTTTAGGCCTCTTACTAATGATGGACAACTTTATCTTAGATTGCTAGAACATGGTGAGTGTATGTTTGCTTTGCTAGAGAAGATATATGCACCTACTCAATAAAAAAATTAATCTTGTCATCACCTTGCCATCTTGTTGTTAAGAATGAGTATATATATATATGTATATATATATATGCATTGCACCCAATCATTCATGTCATCCCTTGTGCATTCTCTATATTTATCTATATCTTCATGCATATAGGATCGTCGGAGGCGATAACACTTCTGGAGTTCGAGGCCGTGGGAGAGGAGGACCAGTAGGAGACCCAGCAGCAGGAGGTTCTAGAAGGTGAAGGACTGGTCCAGGAAGAACTGCCTGAGTGCCTAGACCATAAGCCCTCAGCCTATCTGAAAAGCAAGCCTTGGAGCATTTTAAGTCTCCTATGTTTTATAAATGCCAACTTGAGTTCTTTATGTTTGATGCATTAGGTTGTAGGAATTGATTAGAAACACTTGATGCATATGATCTTTGTAACACCCTTGGTGTTTGGCTTCCACATTTGTACTTGCATTTCATAAACATGAGCATCATTCATCCATTCATGAGTTTAGAATTATCTGAAACATGCTCTTGAAACATTGCAACATATTGTTACCTTCTATGTGTGATTGTTTTAGGAGATGAATAGTGTGTAACCCTACACTCAAGTGCAACATGTGCAACACACTTTAGTGAAACATGGTTAGCTAGTACAATGCCACAAACTCAGGAAACACATGAAACATAGTTTTGAAACAGAAGTAACAAAGTCACTTGTTTGTCCTTGTTTCAGTACATGTGATGCTTGATTTTGGTGTGACCAATGTGTGGTGTGGCTAATTATCCTCTTAAGCAACTTAGTTATACTTAGAATGTCATTAGGAACAATGTTCATGTTGATCATTTTGCCATATTAGGTTTCCAAGTCATGGTTTGACTACTTTAGACCCCTAGAGCTCCTGGGTTTGACTATTTAAAAAGTATAGCTTAGAATGTTTGCATGTCTGAGCAACCTAAAGCAAAGTTGTAGCAAATTTTATGAGGAACAAACTTTGTTTAGGAGTCAAGTCATGAAAATGTGCAGAACATGCTCAAAAAGTACCCACAAGTCAGTTTGAGGTCTATTTGGAAACTGAAAATTTTCTAAGTCATAAACCAGGATTTCAGTTTCATGTACTCAACTTTGGCATGATTTTTCTCATGATCCTTTTAGAATTAGGTCTTGGTCCTTTAATAGGAATTTAAGATGGTATGAAGGGATACAACTTTCATTTATATTGTTTTCACTGATTCTTCACGGTTTAGGAGATCAAGCACTGTCAATTCTTGCTGGCAGACCTTGATCGCTTAACTGAATTGGAGCTACAGTGCCGATCGACAACAGAGACCGGCCGTCGCGTGGCCGCCACGCGCCATGGCCAGCCTAACGCCATTGCCCGGTGTCCTTAGCTTGAAGCTGTGTCCCTCTGCCCTCCTAGCGCTCGCATTCACTCTCCTTCGCCCCCTCCGCTCACAGCAGCAGCAGCGCGCCGGCTCCGCCATTGCCGCCGAGCACGCGCCGTCGCCTAGCTCCCTCGCCACCGTGAAAACGCTGCCTCCAGCTAGCCCAAAGCTCCGCCGTGTCGTCCTCTACCTCCTCCACCTCTTAGCTGAGCTTATCGAGTCGAGGTGAGGGCACATTTGTCACTTCTGCCGCCACCGCCATGAGCCGACCTCGCCGGAGTTCGAGGCCACCGTGGTTGGGATAGCTAGGGTCCCTCTCATCCTCCTTTTCCTACCTAGCTAGCTCCATGGTGACCTCGTGAAGCTCATACTGAGCTCGGAAGAGGCAATGGGGGCTCACCGTCGCTAGCACTGCCACCGAAGCTCCACCAAGCCGCCGTGCGCCATGGGCGCCTTACCTAGAGTCTGCTAGAGCTTAGGGTTAGTAGGTCAATCGATGCGGGAGAGCATGGCGAGCACGGAGGTACCCTCCCCGTCGCCGGTGAAGCCACCGTCGGCGAGCTTTGTCGTTGCCGTGCCGTTGCAGCCGCCTCCCCTGTTTCCTCTCGCTGACCTGTGGGGTCATCTAACCCGAGGGCCCCGCTTGTTAGTGACTGAGTATTAGAAGCTAGTTCAAATATTTCCTATTTTGATGCTATTTTGTAAAAATTGTATCTCCAGTTTTGTAGATCCAAAGTGAGTGGTTCCAATTTTGCTAGGATCATAGTGAAGTGTAGTATTTAGGAAAAATATAACATGAACACTTGTAGTAAAATTTATGGATGAATTAAATAGGAACTTGAAATATGTTTTTAAATGCATGCAAACTTGTTTAAATTATATCTTGAGTTCCTGTACTCCAAAAATTATGAAATTTTGTTGGTGAGCTATTCTAGATTAGTAGAAGCTCTGGTAAAAATTTGAGAGTCATTGCATGTATGGTTTGTGAGTTATAGATTTTCCTTTTATCATTGAATGATCCTTGTGTGAATTTTTGTAATTTATCTACGAATCCAATGACCATGAAATTTTGTGGGGAATGTCCTAGTACCTTAAGGATGCTAGGAAAAATATAAAATCTATTGCTGGACACTTTTCACTAGGGTTTCCTAATTATGTCATTTAAGCCATTATGTCTTATCATTTTTGTGTAGGATGTTATACTTGCTCAAATGATGTGAAATTTTTATAGTGGTCTACTTGGAGCATGTAGTACCTACTATAATTTTTGTAGATTAAATGGTGTAGTTCTCATATATGTTTGTCATTTCTCTTAATTAAATAAATAAATTAAGAAAGGCATTAAAAGAAATGAATTGGTGGTGAACACTTTACTTTCTGGTGTTCTTGTGACATGTGTAATAAGTGAGTAGAGTTGGTTTTGTCCAATTAATTGTTTGCAACATAAGTTAATAAATAATTCCTGGTATTATGTCTTTCTGGACAGTTCTCGGGACTTTACAAAGTTCCCCATGATATTTTGGTTTGATGGGAATGTGGTGAATACAAAAGTTGTAGATAACTTATGTATCTATCTCCTGTCAAAATTTGGTGGCATTTGGCCCAGTAGTTTAGGAGCTACAGCTGTTCAAAGTTAGATCACAGTTTTGCTTGCTCTCTGTCTTGTTAGACCTGATTATGTAGTTCTGTAAATTCGACCTGGTAAAAGCTGGAATCATGCCTTGAGGTCTAAAAATGAACTGTAGGTAATTTCATAAGCTTTCCAAATTGTCTTGTTGCATGTCATTTGGAATTGTAGATCTTCAGTTATGGTCAGTTTACCGTACCGCTGTATAGTCTCTGTTTCGCTGAAATATGAATGTTTGTGTGCATGCTTTTCTTGCAATGTTCTTGTTGATTGTTAGGTGCTAGCCTAACTTGAGAACATGCTTAGGTGCAGGGGCTAGGTTCTTAACTGAAGATGAGCAATTGTACATTAGATTGTATAAACTTGGTAAGTTAAAGTGATTTGAATAGAGCCTAAGTCGGAAACTGCGGACTGCAGTAAGCATGTGCATTCCCGAGCATCCCTAACTTCGTTCATGTGCATCCATGATATTTATCTTGCGCATTTATGCAATAGGTGTGCCGGAGAGAGTGACACTGCTGGAATTCGAGGGAGCGAGCCAGGAGGAGGAGCCCGAGGTGCAGGAAATCGACGAAGCAGCCGCCGAGGAGGAATTGTCCGAGTGCCCTGACCACCAACCGTCCTCTTTCCTAAAAGGCAAGCCCCGGAGCATTCTAAGCCTCCCATGTTTTTACAAATACCTTGAGTATCTCTTATTGTTGATGATGCATTAAGTATAGGAATTGGTTGGAACCAATTGTTGCATTATATATTCATCCTTGTCCAGATATCGTACTTGAATCCTATTTAAGTTCAGGAATGGGTTAAATGCTTAGCCATGCTTAGTGCGGTAGAAGTCAGGTGATTTCCTATCACCTGCGAGCTTTAGGATGAGGTGGATAACGGTTGGCTATATTTGCTATCGTGGAAAAGAACCATGTTAATAATGAATTAAGACCGGGCGGAGTCTTGTGTAGGTTTGGACATAGTGACTCCGTCTGTGTCGTTTAAGGACCGATACGCTATATGTCCTTATGTCATGTTGAACGCAGCCTAACATTTAGCTGGCCGGATAACTCATTCCGACCGTGAAGACTAGTAGCTCGATTCAGGCCGGGGACGCGAGTAGGGGTCCGCAATCTGGATGGAAGTAAGGATGTGCGGGGAGCCATTGGCATAAGCCCAAGGGCGGGTTAAGTCACCGAGCACTCATGGCAAAGTGGTTCTCTGATTTTGTGGCACTGATCGGAATCACAACTCCTGAATTGTACCAAAGGTGACTTGTTTGCGACCCTAATGTGGGAAGCAAGGTTTGTGTTAGGAATACCCCTCTAGCTGGGTAGGAATTGATTCGAATCGCCATCTCTCCCGGATAGTGAGAACTTGACTGAGCAGCGGCAACGTAGATTCAATTAATTTAACGATATGGTTAAATGGATGATGATGATAATGTTGCCACGATTTATACCTGCTATGGTTATTAATGTTTGCATCTTAATCAAATGATTGCTTAGTACAGGTGCTAATATAGATGACAGGTTAATGGCTAAAAGTCACTGCTAGTTCAGGTTAAGAGTTGATCATTATTACTTATGCTTTTCCGCAAAAACAAAGTGTCAGCCAGATCCACTAAATTAAGCTATGCATGATCCTTGGTGTCAATTGTTTTGGTTTTTGACGGGTAAGTCTAGCTGAGTACATTCTCATACTCAGGGTTTATTCCATCTTGTTGCAGATTACCTTCTATATCAGGGCTTCTGTAAGTATTGTATCCACCCGGCGGGTGACGAAGACTAGATCATGGGCATGATCTCTGTTTCCCTTATCCTAATGCTTTTGCGGGTTATGATCAGCAAACCAGTATTTGTATTTGAACTCGGGTGTGTAAGTTAAAATATTTGCTTCCGCATACTTTACAAGACCTGTTTTGTAATAATGATGACTCTGAGGTGGTGTAACCTATTTGCAAACTGTCTATGAAATGTTGTAATGTACGATATGTTATGTTGAATTACTATGATCTTGGTTGTATGCAAGTTGGTTTGAAATCCTTCGTGGTTTCAGTTGACTACCGGGTTTATATGGGCTCAAGTTCGAGAATTTGATCATTTCGGTGATTGTTTTTGTACTTGTGCTCTTATAAATTGGTTGGTTCTGTGACAGCTGGTATCAGAGCTAGATTCAACACTAAACATGTCATACGGGTATTTAAATACAAAAGCTTTTGTTGTGAAAACGGTTTTCCAACTTATAGTTATATATAAGTGTTCAAAAATCAAAAATTTTATGGTGTACTGGTGATCACATCCCTTGTAGCCCACTTAAGGACTTCTAGGTGGCTTATATATAATTACTAACCTGGGGGAAATTGATTGTTTCTATTTCATCGTCCATGCAGCGTGCTATTGCATGGGTGCCATTCGCTTGAATGGTAATGTATGGATCAATTGCCTCTACGTTAAGGTAAGTGTGAGTTGTGAGAGCATGACCGTCCAACTGTCGGTCTAGGGGAGAGTTAGTTGTGGTTACTAGAGTATTTACATGTTGCATACATGTATATATGAAGGTACTTAATTGTGGGTACATCTGTCGGGTAGTTTGGATGCCAAAGTATATATATCTGGGATGTATATATGGAGAGTATCTTAGTTACTACTTTCATTATTAGCATTATATCTTGTTGGGTTGGGGCTGCAATGAAGTTTTCTACAGGTACGCTAACAACGCACCGTGTAGATCGACTAGTTACCGCTAATTGAGAGAACGTATGTATGCCACCGTATATTCCGCTAAAACTTAAATTTTCTTAGGTTTGTGAGGACGTACGGAACGAGCATGCATCATATTCACTCATGTCATTCATATTGCATTACTCCCTCCCTTATAATTGCTTATCCCAAGTATTAAGTTCAATCTCTCAGCAAAATAATCCTCTCACATGAGTTGCATCCCTTTTTGATACAGATGGCTGCGCCCGTATTTCCTACTGGTAGCAGCACCTTTTTAGACCAGTTCAGTAGCCCACCTTGCTCTGGAGGGTGCTCAGTTCAGTTGGGTACCTGGAGGCACCCCGCTACATGTGGAGGCAGGCGGTGCCATTGGGAGATGTACCTTGGTACGTTGTGACCTTTATAGTGCCGCAGAACCCCACGAGACCGTTGTGGCATGGGTGGAGCATTGAGACTGATGAGCAAAGCCCATGGGAAACCGCTCAGGTTGCTGCCCTTGATGTGCTTATGGATATAGCACAGAGCTTCGGGGATGAGTTAGTGGGTGGACCAGCTTCATCCATTCCCCGAGTGGCTCCTACTGAGGCTGAGTGGACTCAAGAAGTTGGCCAGGCTTTGGTTCGAGGCCGTGGTGAACGTGTTCAGAGCGACAATGCTAGAATGAGTGTTATGATGGCCATCTTGAAGCTTTGTCGAGTCAGGCAGGACACCCTTTCTAGTGTGCTAGAAGAAGCTGGCAAGGCAATGGCGGCCCTGCACAAGTTTAGGTTGCATGCCCGCAAGTATCGCTATAGGGCGGATGCATGTGGGCGAGCTCAGCAAGAAGTAGATGAGATTCGAGGTATTGCAAATTATCGCCTGTAGTAGTGGGGTCAAACAGCACGCGAGAGAGACGAGCTTCATAACCAGCTGATGAACCTCACTATAGAGAGAGATGAGGCAGCACAGGAGTTGGATCGTGTGACCCGTCATAGAGATGTAGCCTTAGAATTGGCAGAAGAAAGACGTCAGGGCTGGATCATGGCTAACCACAACGCTTTTCAAAGGGAGCATGAGCTCCAAGAGCAGCTTGAAGAGCTTCAAGTTGAACACCATCAACTGAACAACCATCTGTTTCCTATTCCTCACCCCATACCAAGGTATCCTAATGTGGGTGGACCTCAAGTGATTGAGGCAGATGAAGAAGAAGAGGACGTGCAGATGGATGACAATGCAGCTGAACCTACAAATGAAGAAGAAGAGGAAGATCCAGAAGAAGTCCAAGGCGTCTTCGATGTGGACAGCGATCACTTCGATGAGTAGTTAGTTAGCAAGTCTCACTAGTTTAAGCTTTTGCAGTCATTGGTGTAATGGACCTAGTACTATGACTGATGTGGGATGTACCTTTTAATTCGAACTTGGCATGTAATGCACTTTAATCCGCTCCTGTCGAGATGCGTATCTTGTTGGTTAAATTTAAAACTTGTCATGTTGGAATGCACTGCGGATGGCGCTAGTAATCTAATTGATGATGTGGTGATTGGAGAATGAATTATTGCATCTGTTTATTGTATGAAGTTTTCATTCTCTCCAGTAAATTCAGTTTGGCGTAATTACATTGTTCCTCTCCAATATGCTAACATCACCAATAATTGCTGGTTGCGCATGGTTGCAGATGCCTCGCACTCGTTCCACTAGTGCGGCTGGTGATGATGACGATCTTCCACCGCCACCACCACCCACACCAACAGAATTGATGGCAATTCTTGTGGAAGGACAACGCACTATGGCTGAGGCTCTCTACACGATTGCAAATCGTGATGGTCGTGGTGCACGCCAAGGACCAAAACCAAATCAGTATAGCGACTTCAAAGATTTCCTTGACACTAAACCACCGATCTTCAAGGAGGCTGAAGAGCCTCTCCAAGCTGATGAGTGGTTGAACACTCTCGAGTAGAAGTTTCGTCTGCTTCGCTTGACTAAGGTGCTGAAGACTGAGTATGCATCTCACCAACTGCATGGGCCAGCTGGTATTTGGTGGAGTCATCATCAGTCCACTATGCCCGCTAATGCCCAAATCACTTGGGACCAGTTCAAGTCTGCTTTCAGGGGAAATTATATTCCTCCTGGTCTCATGGCAATCAAGCATACGGAGTTCATGAAGCTGACCCAGGGGAACAAGAGCTTGAATGAATACCTGCAGGCTTTCAATAACCTTGCAAGGTATCCGGGCTTGGGCTACGTCAAGCGTCCCCGCACCCTGGGGTGTTGGCCATGGTTATCCGAGTCGCTATCGCCATAGTGTAGCTAGTCTTTGCCCACCTAGTTGGGCCCAGGGCGCTTGGCGCCTTGAGTTGGGTGGGCATTGTGATTTCTGATGTGATGGATGCGCGCTAGTCCACATGATCATGGTAGCTGCTGCGATGTTCTGGCTGGCGCAAGGGAAGACTAGTGTCTCCCTTTGGTCCTATTGGATCTGGTCGTGAACATGGCATGCTTGTGCCCATGCCCCCTCAGCGTCAAGGTGCTAAGGGCTAGGGCACCCATGGTCACGGTGTGCATTGTCCTGATCAGCTTCTCACGCCCGGGCTCGCTCTAGGTGCTCCAGGTCGTACTCGGCCTATTCCTGGGGGTTGCGTGGAATCAGGTAGGTGTCGTCCTCTACATCCTCCACCGACGCTTCCCCATCCTCTGAGAGGTGTAGCATGTTGCATTCCCTCAGTGGAGGGTAGCTTCCCTCAGAATCAGACTCAGAGTCCATGTTCTCAGGGGTTGCTAGCAAGAGGTCATAGAAGGACTCCGGGTCCTGCTCCATCATCCCCATGAACCCGAGGGAATCCGGCGCTGTTGTGCATCCATTGTGTTAGGCCATCTCTTGCTCAAAGAGAGCGATTACCTCCCTCATCTCGAAGGGTAGTGGAGTGTTGGGGCTCCAGAATTCGGCCTATAGTAGTAGGGGCCCACCTCTGGAGAGTTGGGCGAAAGCATTTGCCAACATGTAAAACACGCGTTGGCCGAGCTCTGGCTCGGGGGTCGACCCAAGGTATGCATTGATCCTACATGCTAGCGCACCAGAGTCGATGATCGTGCCTTCGGCTTGCGTCGGCCCATGACCCAGGCGGTCAGCTATGAAGTCTAGGTCCCCAAAGTGTAGAGCTTGACCAGGGATAAGACCATTGATGGGAGCTGGCCTGTCGATATCGGTGAACTCAAATCTTCTAAATCGGATGTGGCCGTCGGGGGCTGTGCTAAGAGTGAGTCCGATGTGAGTGCAGGGAGCAATCGCTTCCTTCTCAATAATTGAGAGTGTGTGATTGTCCCCTACCTGGCGCACCAACTGTCAGTGTTTCATATACCAGACTAGTAAATTTATACAATTATCGCGCTACTCTAAGAAGACGATGGTAGCATCCAATAGACACGAGGATTTATACTAGTTCAAGCTAGAGCCCTACATCCAGTCTCAAAGAAGATCGAGTGCATGTTCCTTGCTTGAATGCTCTAAAGTTCTTACAATGGGGGGTGCAAGAATGGTGAAAAAGGTGTTAGAACCTATGCTAGACGAGGGGCAGCCCAAAGAGAAGCTCCAGGATCCCTACTGGTATGGATGGAATGGTAGAGGATGAATAATGAGAATGTGTCCTAAGGTGGGAGCCCTAGCTGCCCTTATATAGAGTTCAGGGGCAGGGCTCGTTACAAAGAAGAGGTTCCCTCGACTGAAGGGTTGAGAGCCTAAGGGAGGTCCTAGCTAACTTGGCTTGCAAGCTACGCCATCTTCTAATGGTCGCCTGGGCATGGCTATCATCATGGTCTTATGGCCATGTCGTGGCAGGGTCTGACATGGTGCTACTATGTTGGTCGTGGCAGCACTATAGCCATGCTGATAGTTTGTCAGCTGTCTTGTGTGACACGGCATCCGTCATGGTCTTCGCCATTGTCTCCAGGTTTCTAGGGTGTCGTACCCATAGTAGGTAGCCACCCTGGATCGTTGTTCTCCTAGTCACTTCACGAGGCTGAGAGCCACGACCCTGATCATTAGGGTCAGGGCTTTCAATCGGCCTGGTCGGCTTCTACACTTAGACCCTTGTTGTGGCTCCCATTTCACAGCGGGCAGGACCGTATACCTTCCTCGTTGGGCCGTATCCAATCGGTAGTCATCGTACCCGTTGTTACCACCTCGAGGCAGTGTTGTCTTGTCTGTGCAGCATGGCATAGGGTTGGTGTCTAACCAGACTTTGGAGAGTGCTGTCACATAGGTCTTTGCGGGGTCAGTGCGGCATGCTTGCCTTTGTCAGAATAGGCACGTCGTGTAGGGCTTGACCTCTCCCTGTTTCTCCCTGGGGTCGTGATGGGGATGAGGTCGCGCATTTGAGCATTTATGTGGCCAATGTTGGAGGAAGGGATTGTGATTGCCCCCGGCCTTAGCGCATGGCCTTCTTTGCTCTGCTTTTGCTGGGCCTCGGTTGTTTGGGCCTTTGCTAGCTGCTGTGTTGTGGGCCATGAAGCCTGCTAACTAATCGATGCCCTGAGACACCCTAGGGTCATGACCCCAATAGTATTTATAAGTGCAAAATAGAATATGAAGGATTCTGCAAGCGCATAGAATACCATTGTAGCATTTTACCGAGAGTATTCAAGGTATCATTATTTATATTTTACCACAAGGAAACAATGGAGTAAAGATCATTGAATATCAAAGGAGTATCTATCAGTCAACATACCATCATAGCTAGAGCAAGGGGTAAAGGTATTGATAGGAACTAAGCATAATGACACTCAGGGGATAGATCACTAAGATACAGTAAACTAGTTAACTTTGGAGAACAACAGGTGAGGTAGATTCCTATGATATTCTTATTATAGGATCAAAGTATATATATACTGACTATAGATCAGACTCAGTCTACTCTTGTGCACTTCGGGATGCCACTAGACGGTAGAGCACCGCAAAAGGATAACTCTACTGATGTGATTAAGGTCCTACAATTTAAGAACCTGCTCACATGGGTGGACTACAAAGGATAGATGGGGCTGTCACCTCCCGTTGCTACCACATGGCTAGGGAACAGCGTGTACTCATAGGCAGAGCATCGTATAAGCACCATGCTTACACGAGGCTCAGCTACTTAGCCCAATCAATAAACTAGCTTGATGGTTTTCTGGTGTCTTCTAGAGTCTTCTGGAGTTGTTTTCATCATGGATAATTACGATTAATTCTAATATTTGGGTCCACCTTGATGGTTTTCTGGATAAACGCTGCTGAAAACACAGATTCACCAAAGCTTATAGAAGTTATTAGTTTAAACCCCTGGACCTATGTTTGGTGATGGAATTAAGTATATATGCAAGTTATATTTATGATTTTTGATTGATGTTAACGACCGTCAACAACAATCTCCTCTATACTCCTATTATCTCAAGTCTTGTTGCTACTCCGGGCTAAGTTAGACTTAGTTATTCTCACACACATTCCCTTGAGTTTGATATTCTAGAATACTTTCCGGTGAAGTGCTACATCGGTATCCGTGCACTTGCGAATTATTCTGTGTGCGTTAATATATACCAACAATCATTTCTGGCGCCATTGCGGGTGAAAAGGTTGCTGAATTAACTTCGAACTTAGCTTAAACTTGTATCATTATTCTTTTATATTTTATTCTTTTATCTTTTATTCTTTTCTTTTATCATGGATTTAGAATCTACCCCTATCTACCAATACGCTGCACCTATGAGCGCATGCCTAGAGCCACTAGAATCTTCAAAGCCTATCCTAACACCTGGCTATGAGCTACGCCCATGTTTAATTAACATGGTCCGGGATCAATCTTTTTCGGGTAAAGATGATGAAAACTCATACTCCCACTTAAATGAGTTTGAGCAAACATGTGCATGCTTACGCATTGCTGGCATGTCAGATGAAACCTTACGATGGAAGCTTTTTCCTTTCTCTTTGAAGGGAAGAGCTAAACGTTGGTACAAGCAAACCATAGGGAGAAGGCAAGGAGATTGAGAAGCTTTATGCTCTAGCTTTTGCTTGAACTTCTTTCCCATCTCTAGAGTAGCCAGCCTTCGTTCAGAGGTTCTACCTTTTAAACAACAAGAAAAAGAACCTCGAGGCATGGCATGGAATCATTTTAATGCTCTTATTAATACTGGCCTCGACCTTGTCATTCAAGACCCCATTCTTCTTCAACACTTTTATATGGGTCTTGATAGGGAAACTTTGAAGTATCTTGATACAACTTTAGGAGGATCGTTCTTGCATGTCTCCACAAATTCGGGGAGAAGCATTCTTACTAAAGTCTTAGAGAGCATCCCTGAAGAAGTAGAAGAGAAGCCACTAGAGAAGGAATCCCAAATAGTTGAACCAGAGCTTTTGCCAAACCCATCACCAACCTCAACTATCCCAAATCCTGAACCACCGAAAAAGGAGGAAACTCCAATTTTGGATTTTATGCTTGAATTCAAGGATGAACTTTTTGCTGAATACGGAAATACCTTGAATTATCATACTATGAGGAGACCCCAGAAGCCTAGGAAATCATCATTTCATGAAGAGACCCTTGACCCTTCTGAGGAAGCTTTCCTTAAAAAGACTACGAAAGAGCTAGTGTCCATTATAAGCAATGAATGGCTAAAAGAATCAGAGCTTTCCTCTGATGTGATTCGCTTAAATTCACCTTCTATTTCCATTTGTTGCCAAATTAACAAAGCTCCTTTTGATGCTCTTTATAATCTAGTTGTGGGTGTTAATATCATATCTGCATCTTTTGCTCATGATTTATGGAAAGACATGCCATTGACCCAACAACAAAGTTGTTGAAAAGTCTTTCATGACACATTCTCCCAAGTTTGGGAATACTTTATGTCCTCCCTATCTAGGTAAAAGGAACCATGGTTCATTTGAGCTTTTATATCTTTGATATCATGGAGTTTGACTTGTTGATAGGCCAACCAATAAAAAGACTTATCCAAAAAGGACAAACAAGGAAGTTGAAAATAAGCCTCGAAAAAAGCTTTGAATTTTTTGTACCCATTACTCATTCTCTAAATGCTGAGACTGAGCCAATTCCCAAGCAAGACCCAATGGATGAGGTTAAGGTTGCATCTCTTGAATACTTGATCGAACCCAACCTTCAAGATGATGCCCAGTTCTTCATCAAGGAGGAAGATGAAAATTCCATAGAACCTAAACCCTTAGATGAATTGCTGGAACCACCTAAGCCCTCCATTGAGCTTAAACCCTTGCCTTCTGGTCTTAGGTATGCTATTCTCAATAATGATCAAGATTCTCCTATGATCATAAGTAATAAACTCTCTCAGGAAGAATCCCTCCGCTTGCTAGCTGTCGTAGAAAAGCATCGCTATGCTTTTGGCTACTCGCTCCAAGACCTTAAGGTAATCAACCCTACTCTTTGCACCCATCTCATCCCTATAGACCCAGATTCTATACCTTCTAGGAAGCCACAATGTTGGCTTAATAATGTGATTAGAGAGGTTGTTAAGAAAGAGGTTCTAAAACTTCTGCACACCGGGATCATCTATCTCATTCCATACAGTGAGTGCGTAAGCCCTATTCAGGTTGTGCTTAAAAAGGGAGGCATGACTATTGTTAAAAATGAAAAGAATGAATTAATCCCCCAAAGAACCGTCACAAGATGGAGGATGTGTATTGATTACCGAAAACTTAACAAGGTAACAAAGAAAGATCATTCCATTGCCCTTCATTGATGAAATGTTGGAGCGACTGGCAAATCACTCTTTCTTCTATTTCCTTGATGGGTATTCAGGTTATCATCAGATACCGATCCATCCTGATGACCAAAGCAAAACCACCTTTTCATGTCCATATGGAACTTATGCTTATCGTAGAATGTCTTTTGGATTATGTAATGCTCCAACTTCTTTTCAAAGGTGCATGATGTTTATATTTTCTGATATGATTGAAGAAATCATGGATGATTTTTCTATTTATAGAAATTTTTTTGATGATTGACCTAAAAATTTAGACAAGGTTTTGCAAAGATGTGAGGAAAAGCATTTAGTCCTTAATTGAGAAAAATGTCATTTCATGGTTAGAGAAGGCATAGTGCTTGGACACTTGGTGTCCAAACGAGGGATTGAGGTAGATAAGTCTCAAATTGAAGTAATTGAACAGTTACCTCCTCCTGTAAATATCAAAGGGGTCCACAGTTTTCTTGGTCACGTGGGGTTCTACCGCCGCTTTATAAAAGTTTTTTCATGTATTGCTAGACCATTAACAAATCTTTTGGCCAAGGATGTTCCCTTTGAATTTGATGATGCATGCTTGAAATCTTTTGAAATTCTTAAGAAAGCACTCATCTCTGCACCAATCATCCAACCCCCTGATTGGTCGCTACACTTTGAAATCATGTGTGATGCAAGTGATTATGCTGTGGGGGCAGTTTTGGGTCAAACAAAAGATAAGAAGCATCATGCAATTGCTTATGCTAGCAAAACTCTAACAGGACCTCAACTGAATTATGCAACAACTGAAAAAGAACTCCTGGCTGTTGTTTTTGCTATAGACAAGTTTAGATCTTACTTAGTAGGAGCTAAGGTGATTGTTTACACTAATCATGCTGCTTTGAAATACCTGCTCACTAAGAAAGATGCTAAACCTAGATTTATAAGATGGATTTTGTTACTCCAAGAATTTGACTTAGAAATAAAAGATAAAAGGGAGTAGAGAATTCTGTTGCCGATCACTTGTCTAGAATGTAGTTTGAAAATCCACAAGAATTGCACATCAACGATTCGCTTTGGGATGACATGCTCTTCAAGATCACAAAATCCGATCCTTGGTACACAAATATTGTTAATTTTATGGTTGCAGACTATGTACCACTAGGGGAGAACAAAAGAAACTCATCTATTAAAGTCGTCTCCACATATGGGATGAGCCGTACCTCTTTAGAGTCTGCTCTGATGGCCTACTCAGGAGGTGTGTACTGGCAGAAGAAGGCATCAAAATCATAGATCGATGCAACTCTTCACCATATGGAGGGCATTACCACTACTATAGAAAGGCAATTCACCGCTGGGACCTTCACCAACAGTTTTGATATAACCGGTGGTGATACGTATCACTGCCGGCTTAAGACCTATGGGGCCCCTCCTAGCCAAATAACCGACGGTGATGAACGCTTTCGCCGTCGACTCAACGTATGATCCGGCGATGAACGGAATCTCGCCCTTCACCGCCGTGTCGTCCGTCGAACCGGCGGTATAAGGGTTTTCACCACCAGTTGATTGTTCTATGCCCGTCACCTGAAGAAATCGACAGAGATAATAGTTTTTTTATCGCCGGTGCAAGATGGACGCGTGCACTACAGTAAGATCCGGCGGTGATCATGTTATCACCATCGGTCTACCGCATGATCCGTTGGTGAAGCAACCATTGTTTGAATGGATGCATTGGTGGGTACGCTGGCAGGTGAGGCGAGAATTGATGTCTAATAATTCCAGATTCATCGCATAATAGAGTTCATTTGATCAAGTCTCGCATTACATTTTTTGTTAGGAATTAAATTAAATAATTCAATTTGCAAACAAAAGAAAGATGGCACACTAGTTTAGCTGAAATAATGACAACATCCATCATTGAGGAAATTAACATGTCCATAGACAAGCAAACAACATTGGTCCATTTAAAATGCATGACAGAGAGATACATCAAATGCAGCTTTATTTACTGCTATGCTAATGAATCCAAGAACAAGGGAACATAAGGAAGATAGTATGGTCTACAGGTGAACTCTTTTTTAACGGTACGTCTACCATACCGAAAGACATAGACAGGGATGACATGAACTTTTTTGCGGTCCATGTTATATGCGATGATTGATCCATCCTGCCTAGCAAAGAAAATCAAATTCCATTCTGGGTGAACTATGATCACTATGTCCTCATCATTAAAATCTAGCCAACCAAATATAATATTAATACTTCCAAATAGGATCCACATGGTGACCATATGCTTCAATGTCCAAATATCAGTACCATAGTCTTCAAGGATCTAGATTAAAAGCTTGGAATCATTGGGACTATCAACAATACATACACACAAGTGACCCTGAACTTGATGCATGGAATGGTGAAAACCATCTGGCCTATCAATTTTCCTCCATGTGTTTCCCTCTATATCCACAAGTATCATAGAGTACCGCCCAGAGTGCCCGATAATGTGCAGACAACCATTGAGAAACACACTTGGTTGTCTATAAAATGTCACATCAGTATGCTCACTCCATTGAGATTCCTTATAGATCCATGCTGCAGTTTGAGATGAGTAGATCTCCACACTTGCGCACACAGCGTCGACATCCACATATTCAATCACATGGAAGTGCGAGGAGGCTATCGGTTCGAACCCCAAGCTAGCCTCACTAACAACATGGCCAACATCATGGGTGCTAGATGGTAGAATTTTAAACTTCTCGGTCATTGGATTGTAGACGACATAGCTCTATCCATCAGCCCTAAGGCACCAGCATAGGATGAGGCCATTGCATCAATCTAAGAGAGCTACATTGTCAATGTTGAAGGGCAAGAATTCCAAGGAGGGGGCATACACCAGGGAACCTAATGAAGCGTCGATTGTTGTTCTCACTGTCATAGAAGAAGCCAGCCACAGTCTGGGGTAGATTCTTATGGTTGTTGGGGGTCCAAGATGAGGCGTCTCCAGGAGCGACAAACACATTTGTAGTAGAACAAGGAGCGGGCAGGGAGGCGGTGGGGGATCTAGAAAATGACATCCTTTGGGAGGCTAGCAAGTGCGTTCCTCTTGTTGGGGGCCTCCTCTATTTTGTCAGTGTGCAGTAGGATGAGAGCTTCCTCTATATTGCGATCACTGAAGCAGAAAATAATCCAACAAAGATCCATCAGTGAAGTCCACAACTCATACCAAAGTGCAACTTTAACAACAATTAACACTTTTCATGGTATGACCTCATCTAAATTTAGAGTAGCACCACATAGATATATATAACTCAAACTAGAGTAGCAGTTAATGGAGCTATAACCATTACAATTCTATCTAAATCAAGTCTAACCATCACACTTACAATCAGTACATGAGCTCAGAGGTTCTTCCATAGGAGACAGACAAAGATTAAGAGGACTACAATTACAATAGTTTTGAAGGACAAATAGGGTGGGGCAGCTGTTGGGTTTTGAAGATAGACATCATCATCATGAGCTAAGGCATAGATTTGAGTTGGTTCTTGACTTCAAGGTAGCAATTCCTTCTACATAGGAGTTGTACTTTTTATAACAAGCACCACGAAACCTATGAACTTGTCTATGGCAGTCAGGCTAGTTGTAGTAAACTCCTGGCTCATGGCCATCAAACACAACATAGCAGGGATGACTCATCTCAAATCTACACAACCCGAACAGGCTACCTCAGTTTTCACAAGTAGAATGTCAGTGAACAAGTGGTAGTGATCATCATTGGCATCAGTAGCAATATGTGCAGCTTAGACATTAGTGGCCTCAGTCATGTGAATGATGGACACAAAGCATTGATTTGCTTTCGATGCCTTCCTCTTGTTTGGAACCAAATGGATAACTAAAACTTGGTTGCCAACAAGGAGAAGACACAGAAAGCAAACATATGAGTTGCATCCTAATACATCCAATAGCCATGTAGACATCATTGGCATAGAAATGTGGCCTCAGATATGTTTCAAAATAGGTATAATCAAGCAAGCACTTGATAATTAATAGGCCTAGTTGCACATAGCCATTTACAGTAAGAACATTGAACATATGTAGAAAACTAAGACATCAGCAGAAACCCAACCAGTGCCACCTCCTAGTTTTTTTTCATCATCATTGGACTAACTAGATCTCCAACGCTAGAATATTTCTTGTATACCTCATCTTCAAGCAAGGACCAAATAATGAAGCGAATAGGAAATGGCGAGAAAGGAGACCTACTGATCGGATCTATCGCCTCTACCACAGCACACAACAGACACGGACGCCAATGCTGCTACACTCCACCGGGAAGCCCCGCCGCGTAGCCTCCAAAAAGATGCCTGAGCCACCATAGCACAACGGGGATCCTCGACTGCCTTTAATCTCGTCCGCCGCCTCCGCCGAGCTAGGGTTCATTGAAGAGAATGGGAATGAGAATAGAGAAGGGGAATGGGGAATGGGAACAGAGAAGTTTGACTAAGTTTATAGAAAAGAGTAATGGTTATTTGCTGACAGTGGGCCACTAGGGGCTCAAAAGGGGCAAAAAAATTGTACAAAATGGCATAAAATTTTGTTACACTAGAGGCTCGAACTAGATACCTTAGGCTTCACAGGCTCTTTACTTGACCAACGTGACAGACCAGTGAGTTCGTTACAACAACTATTTTAATTAAAAAAAGGCAGCAATAATCTGATGGCACTAGTTCATGGTTTAGGTCCATCGGCGTATGAAACTATGTACATGTGCGCAATGATCTGACTGTGTCCATAGTAGTTAACACAAAATATTATTATCAAAATTTTAATATTATTTATAGGATTCAGAGGAGAGTTCACAAGCAAGCTACTCCCCATCGGGAGCATTGATAATGATGTCCGCTATACGCACCACCACTACCATGGCCTCAGCCACCTCAGTGAATTCACCTACAATTTGTCGATGTCGTCCCCTGATGACTTTGGCGGGAACCCTGGCCCCACCTTGTTCAGGTCGAGGCTAGATCAGAGCTGGGCGGTAGCCAGGGCCGTTGTAGCCCCATGACAGATGCCATGGGTAATCACCATCGTGACTCGAGTGGGCAAAGTGCGGAGGCTCTCCTCGAGGTCGAGGTTTGCCCCCACGGGTGACACCATGTTGCCGGCGGCGAGTGCCGTGTCTTGTAGCACGACGAGTTCAAGGCGGCGCTCCTCCATGCGGATCGCCGCGTCGTGCACCAAGGCGCGCTAGTTCCCCTCTAGTTCACGCACGGTGTCCAGCTCACCCTGGACGTCACCCAACTACTCCTAGACGGTGGCCAACTACTGTTGGACGGCAGCCAACTGCTCCTAGACGCCTGAAAAGAGAAGCAACAAAGACTGTCACACACTCAAGGCCGGCGTCGCATGGAATGCATAAACAAGATGACACCAACGCTTACTAGTGACCTGTGCCTGGGTTTTAGCAGCCGCCACCTCAGCCACGGCCATCTCCTGGTTGGCTGTAGCGAGTGTTGTCTCCACGGCGGAAAAGCACTGCCATAGCCACTCTGACTTCTGCCTCTCGGTCCTCTCCTCAGCCAACTCGACCCACGGGTGCTTCCCGTTTGCCATGGACTAATCTTGAGGGTGGAGCGAAGGGATGGGAGCTATAAATCATGGTTATGTACCCTTGTTCATTCTGCTTTCGCTTTTATAGAAGGATTTATGAAGAAGCAGTTATCTACGATTACAATGATCCCTCATCTACACCGCTCTTATCAATACGCATTCATATAGTGTATGTGGGCGTAGCAACTTTGAGTTCCCATGTATGCATGCGCCCGTCCCTTTGTCTACCAGATATTGCGCATCATTAATAAGTTATAATACAGTAATGCCAGGGAATATGAACCGCATCCTATGGAACGCCGACTCGTGTGTGAGTAATGAATGTCCCAACTTCCAACACCATCTCATCACTTTCCCTGGGAACCGGCGTCTTCCATAGATCATGCGGATCTTAACTGCTCCTCTCCACTTCTCCATCTTCAAGGGTGGCCTATATAAGCCAGGGCTAGATGCACTTTTGGCAATCCGCACACTCCTTCCTCCTTAGATACATACAAAGCTCTTGAGCCAACCATCTATATTTTCTTCATCGTTGTTGACGGTAGTTAACAACCATTATAAACCATTGATATAACATGTATAAGGGCATAAATATAATCACTAACGAAGGTCTAGGGGTTTAAACTAACAAATTCCACAAGTTTTGGTGAATCTATATTTTCTATAGGGTTTACCTAGAAAACCATCAAGGTGGACCTAGATGCCAGACTTAATCGCGCTTATCCATAGCAAAAACAACCCTAGAAGGTTCCAGAAGACTCAAGAGGACTCCACACCGAAGCAGAGGGTGAGACACCGCTGGCCCCACCTACAGGCCGGTCGGCCCCTAGGGCCCATATGTCAGCCCCCCGTTGTTATGTCGGTTGTCCACCGCCTTAAAGATTGCATCTACGCCGTTTATTCAAGTCGGTTTGATCCAAGGGCTTAGGATTGACACTCCGGCCTATATATACCAGCCCCTACCACCCACCTGAGGCATAAGTCATTTGAGAAGACAAAAACCCTAATCATCCTCAGAGCTCCACCATATTCAAGGGCGTAGCTAGTTAGGCTAGGTCTAGAGGGAGGTAAGCAGTCTTCGCTTGGATTCCTAATTGTGTCAAGAGCGTGGTTTAGTAGAATCTTTGTATCTCTCATTACTTTTATATGTTTGCTACAATTGTTATGACATTCATCTTCATATTTATCATATTCCTAGTTATAATGTTCATCATCTACTTTGATTATATACTTAGTATAGTTAGATTATCGTCATGTTCATGCATAAGTTCGTATAGCGCTTGCTCCAAAGTACACAGGGTGAGTGGTCGACATTGTGTAAGCATGGTGCTTATACGTTGTTGACCTGCGGATACACCCTATATTCCAGGCCATGTGGTAGATCATGGATATGACACTCCTGTTGAGTCATTTGTAGTCCACTCCTCGAATATAGGTATACAAGTAGGATCTAGTTACGAAGGAAGACAAGCTCTGTTTCCTTAGTAATATCCCTTATGTGTAGATATGAGGATGATTTTAGCCATGATTACTAGGTGTAATTGCACTAATCAATGTATGCTTTGACTTATAATTAAGAATGACTTAGGAATTATTCCTCTAATATTCTACTTAACCATGCTAATGCCATAGAAAGGAGTACTCTGAGTGATCAATGATTAGTTATTATGCACTATTCATATATACATTTACCTCTTGACTTACCCCTATTGTGAGTAGATTATTGGTTATGGTTTACTTCTCCATCAATAGTATAAGTTATCAATACATGTCCTTGCCAGACCTTTCCTGTGGTAAAAATATAAATAACGATACCTGGAATGCTCTTGGGTAAAGTGCTACAATGGTATATTATCTATGCGCTTGTAGATCCCTTATATATATATATTAAAGTACTTCTTAGTGTCATTTTAGAAGTGGCACTAGGTAGTACCAACAAGCATTTCTGTCACCAACACTAGGGATGACAATGTTTACACCAAAACTTGGGAAGAAGAGCGCGGGAACTCGAAGCTCCCAAGATTGCGTCATCAAGGAATCGATTGCATAAGGGTTGATATCAGCTGATTCAAATGCAGCACTAGAATCGTCTCCCTTCAGATAACGCCAACAGATAACGACAGCAAGTTACGGTTAGCGTCGGGAAAGACATGTCAGACTCTACAAAAAAGGAAAGATTAGGGTCCAAGTTATCTTAAATTAGGAATGTTTTCTCTTATGCCAAAGATTGTAATGAGTCGTAACTAAGTAGGATTCATGCTTAGATTCTGGGTATAAATATTGGACCCTGGCTATTGTAAAAAGGACATCCAATCAATCAATACAAATTACTTTTTTTCAGCTCCGTGCCAACCCTTAGGAGTAGGAGTAGTGTAGATCTCGGCGAGTTCTTCAACAAGCAAGGCTACATCGGTCCGCCCGACCTCTGGCTTGTCTGTGAGTACCATCATGGCTTATACTTTGGTTTGTAAGGCTGCATCAGTTAAGTTCAACCTCCACTGCGAGCTCTAGTATAAGCTAGTTATCGATCTTTATCTAGTTCAAGTACGGCTGCATCGGTTAAGTTCGACCTCCACTGCTCGAATTAGATTAAGGTCAAGTTATCGGCTCAACCTAAGGGTGGCGTCCTTCGGGTAGATTCATTAAGTTACCGATCTTGCTGATGTTTTTACTGTCAATAGTTTTCAGCAACATCAACCTCCCCGATCAAGATTGAACTAGATCGGCCTCATATCCTTTTAGTCCATCATTTGCTTTGTGACAATACGATATTTCTTACTTTGAGCGACGGGTTATGTTTTATTGGCGGTTCTATCTCGATCTTGATCTTGCATAGTATGCGGTTAAGGCACATATGATCTTGAAGAGGTTTACTGGCTAGTTAAATCTAGTCTATAGTTCGCTATTATGGCTGCAACGATCCGGTCGATCCCCACTAATGGCACTTTAGATTGGAGGATGCTAGTTGGTAGATTTGTACCTGATCAGGCTGACCTTAGCTGTTTGCTATGCCTGCATCAGCTAAATAGCCGATCACCTGCACTTTAATGCTCATAGTATGTCTTCATGATCCTATTAAATATGGGTAGATCTGTTTTCTTTAAAGATTTAATCTGTTATCTTCATTATGGCTACCATCAATCCGGTCGAACCCCACTGTTAAAGATGATAGGTTAGGTTTGAGGAGTTGATAGGTCTGCTTGTATTGAATAGTCGATTGTTCACATGCTATGACCCTTTTTCTACCGGAATCGGCTCTTTTAGCTGATTCGCCTGCGCCTTCACAGATATAGCATGTCTTCTAGAAACCTGTCAAGGTATGGATGGTGAATTCTTTGGTTTTAGTTTGTTGTTATCATCATAGCTGCATCGATCCGGTCGAACCTCACTGTTGATGATAGCGGATTAGATTCGGAGCATTTGTAGAACTGTTCGTACTAGATAGTTGATTTATTTGCATGTTATATCCTTTCTCGTTAGACTCATCGGCTCAATGCTTCATACTAGTTGTATTTTGTCTAGTTGATGATTTTACCTATATCTGTGTGCATCATATTTGTCATCATAAAAATAATCACAACATGCGTGTGTTACAATCCTTAACAGCCGATTTTCTTCTCGCATCGGCTATTCAATCGATTTTTTCCATCTGGCTATTGGCCCACTGGATCACCGGTGTTGCCGACCACTCACCGGCGCTGCTGACCATGACTAACGTTGTCCGACCAGATACTATGACTAGAGGGAGGACAATGATAGTTAGTGGTCGGCATCACTAGTGCATGCTCGGCAACATTAGTGAGTGGTCAAACATCTCCGTGCTAAAGATCCAGTGGGCTAACACTGGCTGCTCCCGAAGCAGCACACTTGGAACTATCTGGGCAAGACCGGCATGTTTCACCTTAAATTACTGATAAACTTTCTCTCCTTGTCAATTGCAGGTCAAATTGGCTAGCATGCCCTCAGGAGGATTTCACAGGGTCGACTGGTCCTGCGTTGAAGCCAAGTAGATCTCTAGCCTTACTCCATCAAGCAGATCCTTCCAGCTTGCTTATGTGCTCGGCGCATCGACACATTTTTGCACTGACACACATTGTGGCACGCCCGGTGGGACCCCATAATCGTCATGGCGACTTACAAAAATAGTGACATCCTTATGATTACTTATGAAGACTTACCTGATGAAGATAAAGATGTCATCAGTAAAGCTATAGAAGAATTTTAGAATAAGTGTTTGTTGTCCTACACTAAGACACGTGACAATAAAGTTATTCAGAAATATCCACTACCAAGAGTTCTGTTGCATGGGCAGACATATGCAGATGAAGCTGAAGATAGGCGTTTCTTTGTAGAAGCTATAAACAAATCTGTTCATGATGCCATATTGAACCATAATATAGTTTTCCTGAACACATTCCACAGCACCATGAAAGAGGTGTTTCATGGATATCCGATTGATTAGGTTGGGCTGGTTTACTACAATATTCAACATCCGTCGACTCAGGGGACTAATCAAGCTAGTACTAGCCATCAAGAAGTAGCACCAGCTAGTAATGATGATGTCCAGGCAGTTCAGAGTTCATCTGAGCAAGTTCAAGGTGCTACTGCTAATCAGATATAGTATAATCCTGGATCGTTAGTGCAGCATGTGCAACAGCCGATGGGGCAAGTTTAGAACTAGATGGTTAATGTTGGCACATCAGGTCAAATACCGTCGTCGGCTCAAAAAATAGTGCCATTAGTTCAAAGGATTCGTAGAGATATAGATCCTAACATCTATAACCAGTGACTTCAAGCAGCAAACCAACAAAGGACCTAGTAGATAGAGATTCCACAAGGATATCATTATGGCATAGATTACAACACCCTTCACATGATTCCAAATCCAGGGTATCAAGGTACCCAAAATTTTAATCCACAAATGGGTCAGCAATTGCAGAGAAATCCAAATTCAAATGCTGGTGAGTTGTTGCTTAGAGTGACCGAGATGATAAAGAATCAGTTCGGTTTGAAGACAAAAGGGCAGACCTTCACGTACAAATGCCCATATCTAGAGTGGTATAATTTGGTCACTCTTCCTACAAATTATAGGCTCTCAGAGTTTGCTAAGTTCACTGACCAAGATAACACAAGCACAATAGAACATGCCAGTCGGTATCTTACATAGTTGGACGAAGCGTCCATTGAAGAGGCCCATCGAGTTCGTTTCTTCTCCTTGTCCCTGTCAGGACCAGCCTTCACTTGGTTTCATCATTGCCAGTTAACTCCATTGCCAATTGGGCTGACCTAGAGAAGAAGTTTCATACATATTTTTACATTGGGATAGGAGAAAAGAAAATTACTGATTTGATGACTATAAGGCAGAGAACTAATGAATTGGGCACCGAGTTTCTTCAGAGGTTCCAAGAGACCAAAAATTTGTGCTTCTCATTAAACTTGACTGATGATCAGCTAGCTGCTTTGGCAGTTCAAGAAATGTTGCCAACATGGAGAGAGAAACTGTTGGGACAAGAGTTTGACAATTTAGGTCAGTTGGCTCAACGAGTGGCAGTGCTCAATAGACAATTTCAAAATATGCGAAGAGATACCCGATTCTAGAAAAGTACCGCAATTGCCGAAACCTATAATTCATATTCAGTTGATGATGGCTATGAGGATGATGAAGAAGAAGAGGTTGTCGTGGATAAATGGAATTGGGGTAAGAAGATAGTAATGGTGCCAAATCCTTGGGGAAGAGGAGTCAAAGAAAGCTATGATTTCGACGTCACAAAATCAGACAAGCTCTTCGATTTCTTGCTCGAGAAGGGACATATCAAGTTGCCCGATAATCATGTTATATTGCCCCCTGATCAGTTGAAGAATAAGAGGTTCTGTAAATTTCACAATGCCACTTCTCATTCTACTAATGAGTGCAGAGTTTTCCGGCAACACATACAGAGGGCTATTCAACAAGGGAGGCTCAAATTCAAAACACCTTGAAAGATGAAAGTTGATGATAATCCTTTCCCAAGAGATCAGAACATGATCGATGGTAGGATGCTCAAAGGGAAAACTAAAGTCCTGACATCAACCAGAGCAAAAGAAACTAGAATAGTCGATCTCGAGATGCAAATATCGGCTGATGAATATAGAAAGATTAGAAGGCGTTGTGACCAATAAAAGAGCCGATACACATAGGGAGAGACGTCAAGGGATGGGACAACAAGACCGCGTGTTACATCTTGAATTTTGTTGAATAAATGGCAGCGGCAGAAGGAAAAGGATTATCAGCGTTGGTTAGAAGAGCAAGAATACCAGCATCAACAAGAGAAAGAGAGGCATGAAAGAAAGCAAGCTGAATCACATTGGAATTGTCCTTTCTTCAGGCATTGTTGGAATGAAGGTTTGAAATTACCTACTAGAAATAATTGCCCAGAGTGCAGTGAGCAATATTGGGAGTATAGGCAATCTCAAGCCAACCACCGGTCTATCCATGCTCGAGATGAGTATCATCATGATGATATGGATCAGCGCTTAAAAAATAGAAGTGTTCATGATCGGCTTAGAAAGCGAGTTGTTGATCAAAATTGGGCTGATTATGAAGAAGAAAGTAAGGATGAAGAATATGTTTGGCAGGAAGGCCAATGGTGTCCAGAAGGTTTGACAAGAAGCTAGAAAAGAAGAGTGCAATGCCTAAGGAACAGAGAGCTAGAACAGGCTCAGGCATCTGGTAGATCTCAAGTGTGGCGTGCTAAACAAACAGCCGATAGGAGTCGACCATCGGCTAATATTTAAATGGCTTTTCTGTTGCCATTAGAATTTAGGGCTCCAGCAGATCAAGAAGTTTATTCAGATTTTGATGAATTGGAGTATGAGGAAATAGTTGCCAAGTTAACGGTGATACATCAGGCTATATTCGATAAGCCAATCAAGCATCAGCACTTAAAGGCTTTATATGTAAGAGGTTTTGTTGATGGGAAGCCGATGAGCAAGATGTTGATGGATGGAGGTGCTTCTATCAATCTTATGCCTTATACCACTTTTTGTAAACTTGGCAAGGGACCAGAAGATTTGATTGAGACTGACATGATGCTTAGGGATTTTGGAGGTAATGCATCCAAGACCAGGGGGGCAATGAACGTAGAATTGACAATCGGAAGTAAAACTTTGCTCACTACATTCTTTGTCATTGATGGAAAAGGGTCATATAGTCTACTCCTTGGTCATGACTGGATTCATGCTAATTGTTGTGTACCATCAACCATGCATCAATGTTTGATTCAGTGGCATGGGGATGATGTTGAGCTGGTTCGCGCTGATGAATCTATGAGTATCGCAACAGCCGATCCAGTGTGTTGGGAGCTAAAAGACTTCGAATGTTTTTCTGGCAAGCTATGGAAAGGAGGCTTCATTAAAGTTAATGATGAAAGCCAATAGCCAATCCAAGCAGTCGGCTTTGAGAATTTGTTTTAATGGATAATCCAATAGATGGTACAGATGGTAAACTAGGACATGGCTTTACGTCGGTAGATGAATTAGAAGAGATAGACATTGGTTCTGGAGATAGGCCTAGGCCGACGTATACAAGTGCCAAGTTGGATCCTGAGTATAAGCAAGAGTTAGTAGATCTATTAAAGAAATTTAAAGATTGTGTTGCTTGGGAGTACTATGAGATGCCTGGTCTAGACCAATCGATTGTTGAACATCGGTTGCCAATCAAACCTGGATATCGGCCATTTAAACAAGCTTCGAGGAGTTTCAACCCAAATGTTCTTGATGATATCAAAAAGGAGACTGAAAGGTTATTAGAAGCAAAATTTATCCAACCATGCCGATATGCAGAGTGGATATCGAATGTTGTTCCTGTGTATAAGAAGAATGGGAAGTTAAGAGTTTGCATCGATTTTAGAAATCTGAATAAAGCTACACCCATGGATGGTTATCCGATGCCAATAGCCAATATGTTGGTAGATGCAGTAGCCAAGCACAAGATTATTAGTTTTATGGACAGCAATGTAGGATATAACCAAATTTTTATGGCTAAGGAAGACATAGCAAAAATAGCTTTTAGATGCCCTGGCACAATCGGTTTATTTAAATGGGTTGTGATGACCTTTGGTTTGAAAAATGCCGGTGCAACTTATCAGAGGGCAATGCATTATATTTTTTATAAGTTGATTGGCAGGATTGTTGAAATCTACATTGATGATGTGATTGTAAAATCCAAGGGATACAAGGAACATCTAGCTGATTTGCGGAAGACTTTGGAGTGCACAAGAAAACATGGTATGAAGATGAATCCTAATAAGTGTGCCTTTGGAGTATCAGCTGGACAATTTTTGGGTTTCATGGTCCACGAGAGAGGAATCAAAATTGGTCAAAAAAGTATGAAAGCAATTGATGAGGCAGTGCCCCTGACTACTAAAGCAGAGTTACAATCTTTGCTTGGTAAGATTAATTTTATCAGGAGGTTTATTTCAAATTTGTCGAAAAGAGTTCTGCCATTTTCTCCCTTGTTGAAGTTGAAAATGATCAAGAATTTAAGTGGGGTGACATACAATAAAAGGTGTTTGAGGAGATAAAAGAATATATGAAATGTCCACCTGTGCTGGTCCCTCCTTAGCAAGGTAAGCCTTTTAAGTTGTATGTATCGGCCAATGACCAAACAATTGGATCGGCCTTGATGCAAGAGTTTGAAGAAAAAGAACGAGTTGTTTTCTATCTAAGTAGAAGGCTTTTGGACCCAGAAATAAGATATTCTCCCATTGAAAAGTTATGCGTATGCTATATATCTCTTGCACTAAGTTATGGCATTATTTATTATCGGCTGAGTGTATAGTTATTTCCAAGGCTGATGTGATCAAGCACATACTATCAATGCCAATATTAAATGGAAGAATGGGGAAGTGGATTCTTGCGTTATCGAAATTTGACTTGAGGTACGAATCAGCCAAAGCAATCAAAGGGCAAGTAATAGCCAATTTTGTCACCCAGCATCATAAGCCAAGTATTGGCTATGTAGAGCCGGTACCTTGGACATTATTCTTTGATGGATCATCATGCAAGCAAGGTGGTGGAATTGGTATTGTTATTATTTCACCTTGGGGGGGCAAGTTTTGAGTTTGCTTTTCCAACTGAACCAATGATTACCAACAACCAAGCAGAATATGAAGCTATTCTTAAGGGGCTTCAACTGCTCCATAAAGTAAAGGCTGAGGCAATTGAAGTATTTGGAGATTCATAGTTAATTATTAATAAGTTGATCGGCCTATATGAATGTAAAGAAGATACTCTGAGGGAGTACTATGACAAGTGCCAAAGGTTGCTCAAGGAATTTCCTCATGTCTCTCTTTAGCATATTCCGAGAGCATAGAATCAAGAGGCTAATTGTTTAGCTCAAAGTGCATCAGGTTATCAAGTGTTTCAAGAGGTCCTAAGTAGTGAGACCTCGAACAATGATTGGAGAGTTGAAATAGCTTATTACCTTAAGAATCCATCATAGAAGGTTACCAGGAGGCTAAGGTATAAATCGACTAAGTATGTTTTGCTAGATAATCAGTTATATTACAAAACAGTCGATGGGGTGTTGCTTAAATGCTTAAATCAAGAAGAAGCTAAGGTGTTGATGGGTGAAGTACATGAAGGGATATGTGGAGCTCATCAGTCGGCTTATAAGATGAAATGGATTATTCGCATGACTGGATATTTTTGGCCAACAATACTAGAAGATTGTTTTGAATATTATAAGGGGTGTCAAAATTGTCAACGTTTTGGTAATATTCAGAAATCGCCCGCAAATGCTATGAATCCAATAATCAAACCATGGCCGTTTTGAGGTTGGGGAATTGAATTAATTGGATATATTTTTCTGCCTTCAAGTAAAGGACATAAGTTCATATTGGTAGCAATGGATTACTTCACAGAGTAGGTTGAGGCAATTCCTTTGAAGACGGTAACCTCAAAAAACATGGTTGATTTTGTCAAGGAGCATATTGTGTATCATTTTGGGATTCCTCAAACAGTCTCTACCGATCAAGGGACAATGTCCACATCAGAAGAATTTGGAGATTTTGCTACCAGTATGGGAATTAAGTTGTTAAATTCTTCTCCTTACTATGTTCAAGCTAATGGTTAGGCCGAGGCGTCCAATCAGATTATGATTAAGCTGATCAAGAAAAAGATTGAAGAGCAGCCAAGGAAGTGGCATTCAATGCTTAATGAGGCACTATGGGCATATAGGATGGCCTATCATGGATCGATTAAAACATCAACTTATGAACTTATGTATGGTCATAATGCAGTCCTTCCTTGGGAAATTCAAACTAGGTCGAGGAGTTTCACATTGCAAAATGATTTGTCAGCCGAAGTCTACAAGAATCTTATGATAGATGACTTAGAGGACTTGAGTTGCCATTGGTTGCGTGCTCTTGAGAATATCAAAGCCAATAAACTGAGGATTGCAAAGTATTACAATAAAAAGGTCAAGAGCAAACAATTTTCTGAAGGAGACTTAGTCTGGAAAGTGAAATTGCTGATCGGGTCAAAGGACAACAAGTTTGGCAAATGGTCACCTAATTGGGAAGGACCTTATCGGATTAATCGTTGTGTGCCTAGCAATGCTTATATTTTGGAAACACTAGGAGGAGAAGAAGAGTTTGACAGAGCAATCAATGGAAAATATCTAAAGAAATATTATCCTAGCGTTTGGATTAATACTTGATAACCGATTTGTTCGGTCATCGGCTCTAATAGCCGATACCAGAAGGGTATCGCCTCTAGTTCAAAAATAAACCTGAAGGGGTAAAAGCTGGTACGATATGTATTGCCTATAAGAGCAAGAACAAACATAGATTGATACATAGAATATGAGTACAAGCAACCAATTAAAATGAAGAAATTGTTTGCCAGCTTCTCCTATTACAAGCTAAAGGTCGGGGAACACTTTATTCACTATGTCTTCGGCCTAGGTAGCAAGGGCGATGGAGTTAGCGGCATTGAAGAAATCCTCGATCAGGTGCTCATGATCCTCAGGGTGTTTGGTGGCTGGAAAACCATGGGGAAGAAGTCAAAGCTCATGGCCAAAGTGAGCTTGCATAGTAGCCAGTGCCATGGTAGCACCATGACGAACACCGTGAAGAGCAACTTCTCTAACACGGTTCTGGACGTCATACAAGCGAACCACCGGCATGGCACCTCTAGCATTGACAAATCCTGTCGCGTACTCTGCAGCTAATCGAAGGCTTTCCAACTGGGGCGATAGATCTAGAAAGATTCGAGGAAGGGATAATCAAGATCTTAAAGACAAAAAACTAAGAAGAGACAAAAAAATTGTGGTAGGCATCTTACCCATGATTCTGGCCTTAGCCTTGGCCAACCTCTCCTCCACTTGATCAGCCTCAGAGGGTGATCGGCGCTGAACCAAGGTGGTCAGAGCCGATTCTGCGATGGAGAGGCACTCGGCGAGTTTCTGGCCAGCCTGATCGATGGATGCGATTAGATCATCGTTGTCGATCTGCTTCCTCAGGTAGCAGGGGAGCGGGTGGCAAATCATTGATGAAGACAACCTCGGTAGTTGAGTGGAATTGGCCCTATGTTCTGAGACGATGGGAGCATCCCGGGTTACACCCTCCCGATGATGAAGATGCTGGCGTGATGACACAGACCCGTTAAAGGCCTCCTCAGCAGACCTCTTGCTGCTCTCCATGCCTTCAAACCTATGGGAAAGCAAAATCACACCAAGGACACGAAAGGTTTGGGACGAAGCAGGATGTTTTTTGATCCACAACCGTGGCTCGTATATATAGCCCGGGAGGTGAGAAGATAGGCTTCGTCGGGTTTATGGAATTAAAGTCAGATATGGAAACAGATCGACAGTCCAAAAACTCAGGGGACGGATCACGAAGAGACAATAGATTCGAACTTATTGCTTCCCATAGTTACAAAATATCATGGGATTGATATGAAAGGTTTACATTAACTAACAATCAACCCACTAAGATTTCTTTGGATTGAAGGGAGTCCGGATCCCCACAAGATCGAAGGTCATCATGGACCAAGTCATATTGGTTCGCTGATAGAATTGCGTCAGGGTAAGAGGAAAGGCCGCCTACTTAAAAGATGCCCATGTACCCAACAGATTTCTCGGTAACTAGGAAACAATGGAAAAGAAAGCCGCCTACTAAAAGATGCCCATTTCTTTGTTATTGTACATCTAGAAGTATTCGATAGGTCTTTGTTATTATACACCTGTCAAAAGTAATGGAGTTTATCAATAAAAAGTTCATTTACCAACTTTATTGTTGTATGTTTGACTCCGTTAGATCACATGACACTGGTTTTGGAAGTAACTAACATTGATTAGTTTATGTAAACAGCCGTATCAAACAGTTTTGACATGTGTGCTATTAGATCCAACAACACTGGTTCTCTTATTGGTAAGTAATGGTAGCATGTGCAAGGGAATCTAAACCGCATCATGTCCTTCGCTCCGTCGCTCTGTAGTAGCGATATATTAACCATCGTGATCTCGTACGCAACTCTGTTTGTATTCCTTCCTTCCCAGAGCTCTCCCCACTCCCACAGTAGATCTAAAATCGCTTGGAATGTGCAGTTGCCTTCTCCAAACCTACTTCTCTCTTTGCCCCCGCCATGGTGAAGGGCAAGCCTTTGGCAAAGCGTGCACAGGAGGGGGATGAAGCCATGTCTATGGTAAAGGAGGATGACACCGTGCCCGTGGTGAAAGAGGATGATGTCATGCCCGTGGTCAATCAAGATGAAGCACCTGTGGATCCCTTTGGAGATAGAGATGATTGGACCATTGACATCATGAGAAAGGCTTTTTTGAAGATTAGGTGTGTGCTATAGAACACCAGTCTAGGCACCCTCAACCCACCTAGGGAGGAAAAGGTGAGCAATTACGTCTTCATTTTCACCAACTCGCCGATGTCCTGGAAGAACTACCAGCCTGCCTGAACAAGAGTCTTGCAGACAACGTGGAGTACATCCTCACCTACTACCGGAGTCAGATAGATGGCTTCGACACTAGCGTCGCAACATAGGAATCAGCACTATCGGCAACACCAAGAAGCACTGGCACAACCTAGTTCATGCCGATGCTGAGCAGGTGGCCAACCGCATCGCCGCTGATAAGGACGACAATGTTGATACCAACAACGAGGATAAGGACGATGATGGTGATTCTGACTAGGAGGAGTAGAGGTGATTTGTTATTTGTTATTTGTTTAATGACTTGTGTCAATGGTGAATCCTAAGATAGAGTGAGACTGCTTAATTGTCGTGCTACTTTGTGGCACTGTGTGTGTTCAATTGCTCAGTAATATATTGTCATACTAGTTTGTGGCACTGGTTTCCTCTTTGACTTTGTGCAATTTATATACATGGGCATATAATACAGTACATGTACGCTATTAGGTCAAATGGCACCAGTTCCCGTAGTAAATAACTGTGATTTGATTTGAAAGTTCATCGTATTGTGCGAGGGTATTTGAATCTTCTCCATGCACTCCGAATTCCCATGTACGCATGCGCATGTCATTTTGGTCTGCTAGGTATTGCGCATCATTAAGTCCTGTTTAAGATGAGGATGAAATGTGGCAGGGAATCAAATGTGCCCGGGAATCTAGACCGCATCGTGTTCTGCGCCGAGTCGCCCGTGACTCATGTGGGTGGCCGCAGAAGTCACCCACCTTGACTGTTGCCTCCCCTGCTCGCATCTTGAGTTGGGGGTTGGGCTATTTAAGCAAAGGTAAGGGGAGCCTCTCTAGCAAACTCCAATCCTTGTGCCTCCTAGAAAAACCAGAGAAAACCTAGAGTTGCACAAAGTCTCACGTCGCCATGGCCTCCCTCGTCCTATATCGACTCCAGCGTCGCTGGGAGAAGGCCTTCAAGATCAGCTTCCACCAACACCTGCGCATGGCTATATGTCCATTCATCCTGGGTGTTAGTGGAAGATTCGCGAAGATTGAGAGGAATGCAGCCATCGAAGGGCCCTCTGCTGGGACACCGGTTGTAGCATTATAGCCAGAGCACCGGCGGTGGACCTCAACGACTGGGGTATTTTGCAATGGTGTTCCTCTCTTCCCCATGGTTTCTTGTGTGGGTTGGTCTCCTCGCGGGGCTCCTTCTTCACACCGAATTTCATCAGGTACGTGGCAGAGAGCGCTTGAAGGGGTTCTGGTGTCCGCTTGGTACAAGTGACCAGTTTCTCGTGCACAAGCACAAGCCACATTTGGTTATGGGTTAGCCCCATACCTGTTAGGTCTTCATTATTGTACATCTATTGTTTGATAGGTCTTTATTATTGTAAACATGTTTAATGTAATGGAGTTTATCAATAAAGAGTTGCTTGCATCACTTGATTATTGTGTAATGTTCGCCTCGTTCGAGTTCGGATGATACGGTGTACATGTGCGCTATTTCATCAAGCGACAAGGGTTGCCAATGTAAATAAAGGTTATCTGTTTAGTACCATAGGTGCATCATAGGGTATACATGTGCACAATTAGATGAGTGGTACTTGGATGCCATCCTGCTGGCGCTCCACCGTATCCGCCATGTTGGCGTCCATACGCCTTCTATATTTCTCATATTGATATTAATTGTGTTTATTAGTGGAGATGACTTGAATAGCATATTAAGAAGCTAGAAATTTGTAGGATGATGTGGCTATTAATGAGAGATGACATGAATAGTTAGTGGGATCGTAGATGATATGGATCGCATGCATGTCGTGGTTGTTGTCTAATTACTCTTTCGTATTCACCATTTCATAATTTGTTCACTTGTACGATCTAGTGCGTACCATGTTGCCTTAGACTGACTTGTCATAACAAAGATGTTGGCACCTAACTACGATGTGTCATGCAGTCATACGTGTCAAAGGCGCACAAATGGAACGTTCTAGGCAATAGTAAAAACAAAGATCCTCAAAGTTCAAACTTAAAGTACTTATCTATAGTAGTATAAACACTTTTTGTATAGGACGATGCAGAGGCAGGTTACAATCCAACTACTCACAGGGAGCATTAAGAATGATGTCCCATACATCCATCAATGCTGAGACGGCCTTGCCCACGTGTTGAAAGTAGATGACAAGCTCCTCTTGGCATCCCGGCGAAGGAGGATCACCTCTGCCGTCTACCGGACCAGGTCATCATTGGCCCAACGCAACTCCACCATCTACTGGACCAGGTCATCATTGGCGTGACACAACTCCACCGCCTCGGCCTACGCAGCATTCAGCTGCTCCTCGGCGCCTAAAAAAGGTGATAAGAAACCTACAATTAAGCACACGATGTCGCACAAAGTGAAAGAGCAAGATCATGGATAATGCCTTACCAGCGAGCCGCGCCTAGGCCTCGGCGGCCATAGCCTCCGACATGGCCATTTCATGTTCCGACGCGAAAAGCGCCGTCTACACGATGTTGAGGCACAACTGCAGTCGTTCTACCTCCTAGCTTTCCTCCCCGAGGGCGTATCGGGGCATCGGTTGCGGCGATGCCGAGGTGCCTACCTCATCAGCGGGGAAGCGCGGCACCGGATGCGCCATGGACATAGCACTGTACAAAGGGGAAGCATCAAGACCACTAGAGTAAGATGAAATGCAAGATCCATACTTAACTGTACTCCCATCGCATCAAGTCTCAAAGGAGGGGAGGACCTCCAAACACCCTCTCCTCCGTCGAGTCTTCCCTTGGTCGCTTCTGCCGCTCCACCATTGGAGATTTGGAAGATGGGGTTTCTCGATGGAGTGCTAAATGAATTAGAAGATAACGAGAAGGAAGATAACTGTAACGAGTTTAGAAAGGAATCGTACATGCTTCCCCTTCTTAGCCTTCGCTTTTATAGAAGGATAGGTGTACCCAGTGCGGTTATCTAGTGGGAGGTGTATCATCCGGCCATGAATTGCATTGTGGCACTTGATCTTGGACATTGTACATGATGTGGATGACTCATCCCAAAACAACTTGGCTCCATTCCCGACGCGACCCATGACAAGGCCACGCTGGCCCAGTTGTTGTTCCTGAGGCACCGCCCAAACACTCCCATCATTTCACATTGAAGCGGTGTTGGAAGGTGGATGGACAAAACTTACTCCACCATTGTAGCAGACATGTAAAATATATAATTAATGTTATGTTCATTATTATGACAGTGACAGATTGCTTCATTATCATGCTTTATTATCATTTTAGTTTTCCTCTGTGTGCACCCAAAAATGTATCGACGCATGAATCTCTCTGTTCTTCCATTGAAGGCCAAGAATGATGCAGCACCTCGCAAAACTTCACCCTTAGTGAGGTGCTCGACCTTCCATCTTAGAACCCTCATGGTCAAGGGATGCAAATCTACTTCTGACTCTGAGAGATCCAAGATGGAATATAAAGCACTCGACCTTGAAGTACTTCTCCCAACGCTGCTTTGCTGCCACCGGAGGAGATGGAGAAGGAGCACCTCGCAAACTTACACTAGCATAGGTGCTTTACCTTCCATCTCGCAGCTCTCACGATCGATGGTTGTAGATCTACATCTCGACCGTGAGAGAAGCGAGATGAAACATAAAGCACCTAATCTTGAAGGCCAAGAATGATGTGGCACCTCACAAAAAACTTCACCCTCAGTGAGGTGCTCTACCTTCTATCTTGCAATCCTCACACAGTCAAGGGATGCAGATCTACTTATTGACTATGTGAAAGATTCAAGATGGAATATAGAGCACCCAATCTTGAAGTACGTCTCCCAATGTTGCTGTGGAGTATGGAGGCGCTGAATAAAAGAGCATCCTGATGATTGCACATCATTTGTTAATAGAAGATCTAGAAAGAAGATGTGCAATCATCCAGGTGCCCTTCTGTTCAGCACCTTGCCCCACCAGTACTAGGCCACAGCCCAGGAGAGCAAGGACGAGGAAGAGTATGTGGAATGAGGCTAAGAGGTGCACCTAGACCCGGCTTAATAAATAGGCCAACCTTGAAGGTGGAGAAGTGGAAAGGAGCAGATAGAGCAAGGTCAATAATAGAGCTAAGAGCAAGTATAATAGCAGGCTATATTATTAGCCTTGCTCTTCATTGCTTGGCTATAAGCTTTTAAGTTATAAGAGCCAAGTATACAATAGTTGTTTCCTATTTGTCTATAAATTTTTTCTCTTTCCTATTCTTCTCTCCTCCACATAAGCCTGAGCTTGGCTATAAGCCCATTATTGTACTCGCTCTTAAGATGCGTGATCTAGGCATACGCCTCCCGTATGTTGTATTCACCATTTCATATGCTGTTCATTCCGTACAATATGGTGCACGTATCGTGCTACCTCAGATTGAGTTGTCATAGTGATGCGGTGTGGGTATCTAGTGGGAGGCATATCATCCGACATGAATTGCACTATGGCACTTGATCTTAGCCCAAAACAACATGGTTTAGTTCCTGGTGGGACCCACACCAAGGCCACATCGGCCAGTTGTGGTTCTCGAGGCACTGCTCCAGCACTCCCTGTCATTTCACATTAAAGCGGAGGGCCACTCCTATTATTAACACGCCCAGTACCCATTTCTCCACCCGCACATGCCTGGCCTATTGAGAAACCCCATTCTCCTCACCCTCTACTACAACTCTGCCACCCATGCCCTCTGTAGCAGAACCAACCAATTTATAAGAGCACAAGTACAATGGCAGCCCGCAAGCGGTCGCACTGTTATACTAGAGCCCATTTAAACCCGGTAGTCCGTCGAGTACCACGAAGGGTCTCGATTCAACCAACATACAACCAAGATCGTACATGATTCAACATACATGTCACATGTTACATAAAGTGCACAAATATAGTTCATCCATCAGAGTACAAATTAAAGTTATTACAAATCACATTTAGGTAAGATAGTAGCGGAAGCAAATCAAAAGTTTGAAACCAACATCTGCAACATTGTTTAAATATAGTGCCAGCTCACGATCGCATTTCCACAAAAGCATAAGAGAGGGATTAATAAGAGATGTCTGCCCAGGGCTTACTCCTCGTCCACAGCGGGATAGAAGCAGTTCTTGCAATAGCCATGATAAATTGTACCATCTGCAAGAATGGGAATAAAACCCTGAGTACGAGAAGGTACTCTGCTAGACTTACCCATCATAAACCAAAAATAAAGTGACTCCAAGGATTATGCAAGGCTTTATAAGTGGAGCTAGCTTGATAACATTTTTCATCAAAAGCCACTAATTCAGCTATACATTTTATAATTTGGTCATCAAGTTAATTATAGCTATTCATCTCTGGATTAGCAACTAACCTGTGCCAAACATGTGGTATATCATTTAGTAGCAAAACAATAGTAACCATAGCCAGTATAATAATTCCATCTTCAACATAACCATCATTCCATAATACAGTTACTACAATGTTGGTACTAGCCAAGTTTCTCACTGTCTGGGAGAGACGGCAATTCGAATCGATTTCAACCAGCTGAGAATTTATTCCTAACACAAACCCAGGCAGACCAGACCAATGGTCACCTTTGGTACAACTCAGGTCCAAATTTGACGGGTTCGCCCAGCGCCGCACAAATAGGGACAACCAGCTACCAGGACGTTCAGGCTCGACCTACCCTTGGGCTCACGTCTGGCTCCCCGCACATCCTTACTACCATCCAGATTGCGCACTTTTACAGAATGGGGCCCGACCTGAGTTGAGCTAGCTTGCAGAGAGGCAATCATTCAATCTTGTTAGAAGCGTCCAACAACGGTATGGTCCTTAATTGGCATAGACAGATTCACATGAGTCAACATTATAACACCCTAAAATTTGCATTTTTTAATAGTTAAATTTGATTTAGGTATGCAATTATGTGTGCATTAAAATATAGGAAAATAATAAATTTTGTGAAATTAAAAATCAAATATAAGGTTAGTAACCTCTTAATGCATACATGCTGCTGCACCTTTATTTTTGTAATGATTGGTTTTGATCAAATTTGAATAGGATACAAAATCAATATGAAAATGGTTTGTTAAAACTCTAGAAAATAAAAATAAAAAGGCCTTCTTCTTTTCTCCCCCTCCCTTCCTCATTCTGGCCTGCTAGCCCAACTTCCACCAGCCGGCCCGCTCGCCCTTCCCCTTTCTCCCCTTCCTCTTTTCTTCTTGGGCCGGCCCAACCGGGCGAGCTTGCGCAACCATTGCCGCACTCCCCCTCTGTCTCTGCCACTGACGGCCTGGGCCGCACATCAGCGCCATCCCCCACCTCTCGCGCGCCATGTGTCGGTCAAGCCGCAACTGCTGCCGCGCCCACCTCGCGATGTGGGAGCGTCCTCCCCCACGCCCGGCCTCTATTAAAGGGGTCCAGACCCATCGCCGCCCTCCCTGCTGCCTCCCCCGCTCCATTTTCGCACTCGCCGAGCACACGGAAACCACAACCGCCGCACAAAAGGACGCTGGGATCCGCCGCTCGGAAACCGCCATCCCCGAGCCGCCTCCATCCTTGTTTTTCCCCGTGGTGAGACCCCCTTGCTCCCCTCTTTCTCCCCATGCCTTTAATTTCATGTTTCTTGGCCTCTAGGGCCCAATTCATGTGCGCCGATGAGCTTCACGCCGCCGGCCATGGCCACACCGCGTCGGACGTGTCCTTCGGCCGTTTTCTCGGCCTAGGCAAGGTCACCTGCATCCCCTCTCTCCCCTGGTGCCCTCGGTTCGTCGAACCGTGGCCCGTAGCCCCTGAACCGAGTGCACTGGCGAGTTCCTCGTCGCCGGCCATGGTGCCCCACCATGGCCGCCACTGTTCTGGCCGTCGGCCTCCTTCTCTCTCTCTCCCAGCTCTAATCTGAGCCGCCCATTGCGTGATCAACGGCCCAGGGTGGCCGATACCCCTTCGCGGGTCCTTTTGCTCAAGAGACCCCCAAGTCTTGTCATTTTGAACCCGCAGTCCTCAGCCGGTTTAATTAATTCCGAATTTGATTTTATTTAAAATCCGAAAATAGTTCATTCTATTTACAGAAATGCCACTGCATTGTTTTGCTTATAAAATCATCGTTTTAGCTCCGAATCGACCCGTTCAAATTGCGTTAGTTTCATAGTCGCATAATCTACGCGTTGATACCACTGTTAATCATGTTTGCAACTTTTAAATTTCATAGTTAGGTTTACTTAATTAAATTGCTATAGGAAATCTTATTTAAATCATAACTTTCGCGTTTTAGCTCCGATTTTTGTGATCGTAGCGAGACATAGATTCTTTTCATAAACATTTTATCTTGATTTCTATACTACTGGTGTACTGTTCTAATTATAGGTTTGTTTGCTTTGCATGAATGTTCCTGAAATGTTGTATGTTGCCGTGTTGGTCGTGTTTAGACGGTGAGGAGAACGTTGGAGACCAAGAGTTCTTTGACGACCAGCAGGACCAGCAGGAGTTTGTTAACCAAGGCAAGTATAGCATGGGATCTACCATGATGTCCTATTCACCATTTATTAATTACTCATTTGCATGTGTCTAACTTTGATACCCGTAAGGACATCCTAGTGGTTGATTATCCTGTTCCCTTGTCTCCTACGGGTTATATGCATATGGGTAGTTTGCTAGCGCTCAACATAACTGTACATGATCTACATATTGAACAATGATTATATGGAAAGAAAAGGTAAAAGTTGCTTTTAAACAACTGAATTATAGGGCGAAGGAGCAAATGACTTTTGATCATGATGCTCTCGGCCCTCCATAAGGACTTATCTGTCGGCAAAAGCTAGGACTAACAGTGCAACCGTGATGGTCACATGGCTCTGACTTTAGCTCAATAATTGGACCTTTTCTAGCTTGTTAGAGGTTACCTTTTTGGCGCAAAAGGGGCTTGCCACGTTGGGTATAGGACTACCCATGTTCTTATGTGTATAGCCGCGAAGGATTTGTGCCATAGGAAAGGGGGGTTCCTACATCTGCCTGCCGAGGAAACCTAGCGGCCCTAATTTGTTAGAAAAAACTATGAAATGGCTTCATAGTGTACCCCGCCTGCTCACCTTGGCAGTAATATGGGAGTAATTAACCCGGGCATATGGGAATCATGACTCACGGTGAATGTGCACAACCTCTACAGAGGGTTACAAACTGTTATAACAGCCATGCTCACGGTCACAAGAGGCCTGGAAAACTCACAGAATAACTTGTTAATTATTGATGTTCATTTATGATGTTCTATGATGATAATATGATACAATTGATTCTGATATCTGATCATGTGGGTTTAATTGGGGCTTAAGCATAACTTGATAATAGTTGATGATAAAATCTTGACTTACTAAAAGTGCTAACTGTAGTAAGCTAGAGTCATCCTTTTTGAGCTTTCATAACCCCATGTTATCTTGTTAAGTACGGGAAGTACTTACGCTTGTTTATTTTCAATATTTGGATAAAAATCTCGGATGGGTAACATATGTCAATGAGTATGATGAGTTTCTAGAGGACTTTTAGGCTTGTGGTCAACCAATTGACCGTCCCTGTGTTGGAGCTACCATGGGAGAGTTACCTTTTTATTTTCTATTGTGTTGTGTAAGACTATGTGATGGTACTATTCATGATGTAAGAAACACCGTGATGATATTTTATGTAATTTGTCAACTTATGTGTGTGACTGATCCTTGGGCACACATGAGTTCTATGCATTCAATTTTATCCTTAAAATTGGGTGTGACAAACATACACATAGACTCCGCCCGGCCTCCATTTACATTACCCCATGGTTCTTTTCCATGATAGCAAATATAGCCAACCGTGCTTCGGTATCCACCTATATCTCGTAGGTGACAGGAAATCACCCGACTTCTACTGGTCTAACCATGGCTAAGCATGTATTCGATCCTGGACCTACATAGGGTTAAAGGTGTATATATCTAGACAAGGTAGTTCTATGCATCAAGTGGTTTCAATTCAACTCTTATCACCTAATGCATCAAACATAAAAGGACTCAAGTGAAGTTTTGTAAAACATATGAGACTTACAATGCTCTGGGGCTTGCCTTTGAGGAAAGAGGTTGGCCTATGATCCAGGCACTCAGGGAGGTCCTCAGGAGTTTCCTCCTCTCCTTCTAGAGCTACAGCCTGAGGTGTCTCCTATTGTTCCTCCTCTTCTTCTTTGTTGAACTCCAAAAGAATTATCCCCTCAGGCAATCCTATATGCATGATCATGGAATAAGATATCGTGGATGCATATATAACGACATGTATGATATGGTGGGGTATGATGAAATGCATTCTCATAGGTGTTTTTCAATAGCATTGTATTAAGGTGATAACAAGTTATATCTGATTTTACTAAGTAGGTGCATATCTCTTCTCTAGTAACTAAACAATTTCTCATCTAAGCAATTTTCTGGACTACAAGACAATAGCCACTTGTTTTGACCATAATTGGAGTCATACACATCTAAATAATATGGTTGTGAACATTCTGGAAATCTTATGAAATTACCTAAAACTTTATTTTAATCATCTTAATGTGATTCAGCAGTTATCTAGCTCAAACAATTCAATCTTTTAGATCTGTCCAAAGAGCCAACATTTGTGACAGTAGACTTCTAACAGCTATAATTCTTAAACCATAAGACTTATGACTATGAAAATTTAACACAAGGTATATAAGTAAGTTATCTACAACTTTGTTATTAACAAGTTTCATAGAAAAGGTCATTATCATCATGAAATTATTACCACAACAGAAACTACACATGCAACCATCTAAGTGAATTATAAAACAATAATTAGCGAGTTGCCTACAACCAATCATTCCTAAGCCTATATGATAACATCAACAGGATCTATGCATCACAAACACCATAGAAAATATCATGGTTAAGCCCAACTAATTTATTTATTTATTTTCATTTATTAATTTCTTCATATATCAAGGTGATTTAAAGGATAAATATTTCCAATTCTCAATAAATTCTGAGCAAATTAAAGTGGACTACATATGACCCTAATAGTCTACTGTATAAATTTCATGCCATTTGGATAAGTATAGCCATCTCTACTAAAATGACAAGTTATATAGGCTTATTTTAGCAAAAATAGTTTAGCCTAATGAAAAGTATCAAGCAACAGATTTAATATTTTTATTACTTTCCTCCTAGCACAAGAATACTGTGTAAAATTTTGCATGATCATATGTTATGTTTTCTTACCCTAGTTAACTTCACTATAAACTAGCAATTAATTAAGATTAAATAGGAAGACCATATTTCAAGTATACTTACTATAGGTTTAATATTTTTTCTAGCTAGATCATGTCAACACAAGACCAAAAAATTTGGAATCACAATTTGATCACCTTTCTAGCTCAAGTTATGCAATTTACAAGATATAAACACATTTATAAGCACTTATCTTGCTCAATTTAATTCTACCAGAAAAATACCCTAAGCAGTAGATTTCATATTTTTATCAAATAGTACACTTCATTATGAATCTAACAAAATTTGGTTCACCTCATTTGGACACTCCTATCTCTAGATATGAATTTTTGAAGTTTGTATTCAAATCTATGAAAATAATTCAAAAACAACTAAACCCTAAATGCTAGTTGCACCCGGCGTATACACCACAGAGGCGCTGACGACTAGGCCCCGCGGGTCAACTGACCCCACATGACAGAGGGACAGAGGCAGGGGTTGGCTTTGATCGGCGAGAACTCACCGATGGCGAGGTCACCGGTGACGAGGTCGGCACCAACGTGTTCCCCATCCTATTCCACATCTATAGGTACCCTAGGTTTGCTCGGAGGATCACCGAAGCTAGCTCGCCGGTGAGCATAGCGGCTCGGTGGTGGTGCACGGTGGTGCTCTGGCCATCCCCCATGATGGCATGGCTAGGAGAGCATGGCTATAGCATCTACAAACCTAAGTGAAACGCGTGAGCGAGATGGCTCGGTGGAGCACGACCACAGCGAGCGCAAGCTCTGCGATGCTTTGGCGAGGGTGCAGCGATGGTGCACTTGCCCTTAGGCATTTACCTTGGCTTGGGCTAAGGCGATGGGTGGTCGGTGAGGTGGAGGGGAAAATGGCCGAGTAGTGTGCACGAGCTATCAAGGAATGGTGCTGCGATGGTGGCATGCGAGCTCGGTGGAGCTCGGCGGCGATGGCACAGTGTGCGGTGGCTTTGCTCTGGCGTGGCGAGAGAGAGACGAAGCGAGGTAGAGGAGCGTGAATGTGGGTGAGCGAGGAATGGCAGTGGCATCGTGTGGCTTTGTTGCCCGCATCAGCCTGACTGGTGGGGCCAGCACTGGCGTACGGCCACCACGTGCGCACACGGTGCCGATTTAGACGTTGTTGAACCCGACTGATAGCGTGACTTCATGACTCTACAACTCCTAATCCGTGGTGAATTTTTGAAAACTTCCTTAATCAAATCTATAGAGCTAAGTGAGTACTACAAAAATGCTTAAAAGAGTTTGTCCTAATTCCCAACGATTTTCAAACTACAAAGCTCCAAAGTAGAGTACTTTAAAACTATAGTCAGCACATGACTTGGCAAAATTTTCTAAGATTCAAAACAGCATTTTGTTGAATTTTGGTGAGCCCTATTTGACTAAGTTAGACACTAATTCAACTCATGACCCTTAAATAAAGTTTGTTATCCTTGATGTGAACTACAACTTTTATTTAGGTCACACAGCCATGCAAACAATCTAAGGTACATTTCAAGTTTGGTCAAACTAGCATCATGAAAATGACATTTCAAAGTACACCAACACTTAGAAGCAAAATTGGTCCATGTCATGAATACAAAAGTTGTTCCATTCACCATTCTAGATGTGTCTAAGGTATATTGGTGCCCTTACAACCATTTCATACATTGGTCATACATGATTGCAAGCATAAGCATATATATAAAATCAACATTTCATGTGAAGGTATAAGAATGAGATGAAATTTCATATGCTCATGTTCATGAATGCTTGGATGATGCTTGTGCTCATGAAATACAGGTGACAAATGCAAAGCTTAACACTAGGGTGTTACACCCTCCCCAATCCCCATAGCTTCGCCAAGTCGACCTCCCCCTCCCGTTCTCGTTCGCCTCCCAACTATTCTCTAGTGCCTCCATCGCCCTCCCGCTCTCCCTGCTCATAGTACCCTCCGTCGCCCTCCTGCTCTCCCTGCTCATAGCTCCATCCATCGCCCTCCCACTCTCCCTGCTCATAGCTACCTCCATCGCCCTCCTGCATGCTCTGTGGTTCTCTAGCACCAACGGTCTCGGTGCGCTCCGGTTCGCCCTCGCCCGCACCGACGGTCCCAGTGCCCTCGCCGGTCCTAGTACCCTCGCCTGCACCGGCACCTCGCCGGCGTGCTCCCCCTCACCGGCGATGCTACCGTCTGTTGCTAACAAGGATGGATCTGGTGAGTAATCAGGGCACCATGCATCGTCGCCAGGAGTTCTGTGTACCCGCTCGATGTGTGTCAGTTCACATGGGAGCTATATCTAGATTAGCAATCATTACTTCTGTAAGGGACCATGACACCTAAGAGGGGGGTGAATTAGGCAACTTAAAACTCTAACTCTAAACTATGGCCTCTTTTTCTATCCTTAGCAAAAACCTATGCAAAAGCTAAACTATCTAAATGTGCAACTACGGTTTTGCTAGTGTGTTTCTATCTCTACCGCAAAAAGGAGTTATGCAACCTAGGTTCCAAACCTATCAACTAGCCTATCACTAAGCTAGGAAAGTAAAGCACAAACCAAGATTGCAATGTAAATACGGAAGCTAAAGAGTAAGGTAGAGATATGCAAACTCCCGTCGATGACTCCAGTATTTTTACCGAGGTATCGAGAAGCACGCAAGCTTCCCCCTAGTTCTCGTTGGAGCCCCTCGCAAGGAATCCCTCACAAGGGCCAAGCTCCTAGTTGGGTAACTCTATGGATAGCCCTAGGCCTTCCCCATGTGCAAGTGGGTCTCTAGTGTGCCTTCTGGCAAGCCTCTCCTGGACAGCTCCTTGCCGTCTTCACTATCAAGCTTTCGACCGAACCACGCGCGGGCCTTGTTCCCTTTGGTACACGGTGGCGGCCACACCACAAACACGATTGGTGTGATCTCGTAAGATTACAAGCCCTCCGATGTACAACAATGGTGCGCGCAAGCACCGAGTGGTAAGAGGTGTGCAAACCTCACTAAACACTAGGCCTAAACCGAGAGCAAGCGCATAAGCGGTGGTCTAATCAACCTAAGCACTTTGCAAAGCACCTACGCTAATCACCTAATGAATCACTAAGCACTACGCAAGTGGAGATCACTAAAATGGTGTATCAACACCCTTGGTATGTTTCCTCAACTCTCCACTTCTCAAATGGCCGGTTGGGGGTCTATTTATAAGCCCCATGAAGAAAGTAGCCGTTGGGGGCGAAACCTAGCTTTCTGCTACTGACCGGACGCTGCTATTGTACTGACCGAACGCGTCTAGTCACCTCGACCGTTGGGCACATGCGTAAAGATCCGATGCACTGCTGAGTCCCGTCATCATCAACCGGACGTGTCCGATCGCATTTGCGTCGCTCTGGAACCTCTCTGGACTTGATCGGACGCTGCACTTTATGTGTTCGGTCATCTAGTGCAGCTGTGTCCGGTCCTCACTGAGTTGTTGCCGCGATGATGAACAATGTAGTCTGTGCATCCGGTCACTCCCTCGCTCACCGTTCGGTCACTGCTGCTAATGCCTGCTATTGCCGTGCAAATGATTGGACGCATCCGGTCCTCATAGGACCACGTCCGGTCACCTCTGTCAAGCTCTTTTCATTACGATCTTGCATCCGGCTTGGTTCCTATCTTCGTGCTTGGACTTTGCTTGATATCTTGAGTCTTCTCTTGTGCTTCTAGGGTCTTGCTTATGGTGTTGATAGTGGGATCATCATGTCACCTTCGTCCAAGTCACGTCTTGCACCCTATTGAACTACAAAGCAATTACTTGCAAATTCATTAGTCCAGTTTGGTTGTGTTGGTCATCAAACACCAAAATCCAAAGTAAATGGGCCTAGAGTCCATTTTTCTTACAATCTCCCCTTTTTGGTGATTGATGACAACATGACCAAAACAAGCAATAATAAAAATTTTGGAATTTAAAAACTATTTACTTGCTAGGATGCAATGCAAAGGGCAAGGTTATATGATGCTAAAAGATACCACATGTAAACATCTTTGGAAACTTATCTTGCCCTTGCAAATGTCCCCATGTGGCATTATGGATTTAAGCCTCCCCCTAACTCCATAATCCACTATCCTCCCTTTCTTGGACCAATACCACTTGTAAATTATTATGATCGGGCTTGCTTTTGGTCCTAAAAATTCTCCCCCTTTAGAATCAAACACCAAAAAGGAAGACATTAGTAGCACAAGGGAGGGCCAAACTTTGTGATCCTTTGTATGTGGAGTGGAATAGGTCACAAAATTTGACTCACATTACATAGACTAAGGTCCCCCTAAATATATGCATACATATGATGGAGAATGTAGTTTATGCATAATTAGCAAATTAATGCTCAAGGGAGTTTAATCTATATAATGCATGGAGAAAGCATATAAATACCAAAGTGAAATCAACAAGATGATATCGGTTTAGAAATACCACATGTGGAAACCAATTTTATTTATACCACTTGCAATAGGTGGTGGATATTTGAAGTATGATGCTTAACTCTGGGGACTCCATTTTCCTTGCAATGAGACTACTACACACATGATAAGCTTGAAAAGGTGTTAGTCTCAAAGCATCCAACTTATAGAGTAACCTCCCCCTAAATTTGTGCACACAAGTATGGAATACTTGTAGGAGACATGCACATTGATTTTAGAATAAAAAATATCACTTGAAAGATGACATCACATGAATGTGAGAATCATTTTTGAAAGTGATATTTGGGAGAAATTATCTACAATTTGACTTTGGCACATATTAGATGAACAATTGTAGAACAAGCTATGTGCCATGCTCCTAAACAATTTAAACCATGTAGGTTTGCTCCAAGGGTTAAGAGTGAAACCGAGCAAGCCTACCATAAGATATACCTAGTGTATGCAAGACAAAAGATTAAACATGCAAATGCAAACCTAGGCATGAAACGGAACTAGATGCTAATTGAAATTGCAAGAAATTAAATCTAGTTACATAACATGGGAAGGGGAATTTGGGTCCATAGTATTCACTAATCCACTTGGCAATTACCTTGTCCATAATGATGCACCCCATGAAATGCACCCATACTTTGCTAAGTCTCTAAATTCATCGAAGTCCATCGGACTTCTCACTTCCCTTTCGGGATCCAAACCTTCTTGGTGCTCTTCATGTTGGAAATGATCTCCTTTGGCACCCAAATGCGTTTGGCCCCATTGTTGGCTTGCTTGTTCACCTTGATGGCCACCACCTTGTCATTTTTCTTCTTCTTCAAGAGATAAGGTGTGGAGGCCTTTTTGTCCACCTTGTTGATGTAGGTGTTGGAGAGCTTGCTTGTTTCCTTTTTGTTTTTTCTCTTTCTTCTTAGCTCCTCCCCCATTCTTCACCTTGCACTCATAGGACTTGTGGCCTTCCTTGTGGCACACATAGCAAACCAAGGTTTGTCCTTCATCAAGATTCATCACTCCCTTGATGGTGTTATCTTGATGAAGTTGGGCTTGCTCTGTCTTGCCGTTCACTTGAGTCAAGTCCTTGGTGAGGCGAGCCACTTCTTGCTTGAGTTGCTCATTCTCCATTGCGATCTCTTGTGTGCATGTTTCTACAACAACTTTCAACACAAACTTGGTTGCACAAGGGTGAGTCTAAACATAAATCATTACAAGAAGTCGAGGCATCCTTTTTAGGCATGTCAAAGATTGACCCTTTCTTTTTAGGTGTCTCGGTGGGGGTTATACCGATAGCTTCAAGATTAGCAACTTTATTAGTTAGGTCATCACAATGTTTGCACATGGTTTCCATTTTAGCAAGCAAACTTTTATAAGCATCTTGTGAGCTAGCTAACTTTTCTTCTAATTTTTCATTTTTCTTTACAAGTTGCTCATCATTGATTGTGCATGCATTTGTTGTTGCACTAGCCTCAAGTTGCTCAATTTTAGTAGATAGTTCAATATTGAGATTAGCAAATGTCTCATATTGTTCAACCAAGGTTTTATATGCTTCTTGTGAACTGTCTAGCTTTTCTTGCAATATTTTTAGCTTCTTTTGTTGGCTAGTGCAAGCCTTAGCATATTTAAGATTTTCTTGCACAAATTCATTAAGAGAAGGCATTTCATCATCACTATCACTCTCACTAGAGGATGAGCTTTCATTACCTCATGCCATAAGGCATACATGAGAAGAGCTTGATGATGAGTGCTTGTGGCCTCGCCTCTTGTGATGGTCTTCTTCTTCACTTGAAGAATCATCCCATGACCTTATTGATGGGAGGGCTTTGTCCTTGCACGCCTTCTTCTTTGTCTTGGGTGTGGGCTTGTTTGGACAAACTTCTACAAAGTGCCCCAACTCGCCGCATCCATAGTATCCTTTCTTTCTTTGCTCATTTGTTTGATTGGTGAAGATGAAATCTTGAATTTGGATGGGCACACCCATGACATTGAGCCTTTGGATCATCTTCTCCATCTTGTTGATAAGTTTGATTGATTCTTCATCAAGGTTGGAGGTGGAGGAGGAAGATTGATCATTATCACTTGAATCTTCATCATCATCATCATCATCTTCTTCTTCTTCTTCATCTTCACTTGAGGAGCTTGAGCTTGAGTTTGTCTCAACTTGCTTGCCCTTCATCTTCTTTTTCTCACTACATGCGAGAGCTTTGCCTTTGCTTGATGACGAGGCTTCTTCTTGACCTATCTTCCATGACATTTCAAATGCCAATATCTTGCCAATGACTATAGCCGGGGTCATGGCGCTCAAGTCCTCCATGTTGTGAAAGATGGTGATGATGCTTGCATATTTCTTTTTGTGGTAGCATAGAGATGATCTTCCTCATGATGTCCGCATCATCTAGCTTCATTAATCCTATAGAATGGAGCTCATTGATAATTAGATTCAAACAAGAATACATATCACGAACAAGCTCATCATCATTCATTTTAAAGGAATCATAATTTTGTTTAGCTAGACAATGTTTTTGCTTACGGACATTAGTTGTGCCGTCATGGAGCTCTTGGAGTTTTAACCAAATTTCATGTGCCATATTTAAAGTGAACACTTGGTTAAACACATCCATGCTAAAAGATTAAATCAAGCAATTTTTAGCTCTAGCATTGAAATAAATTTCTTTTTCTTCACTCTTTGTGGGTTTATTGGGATTCTTAATGGGTTTCATCCCGTCATGAGTGACTCTCCAAACACCCAAATCTATTGCCTCAAGGTGACAAGCCATTCTAGCTTTATAGTAGGGGAAGTTAGTGCCGTCAAAGTGTGGAGGCCTAGAGGTATCCATCCCAATCACTCTAAATAGCGTCGGCTCAACGGCAGTGAAGCCAAAGGTCTAAATTGAGCCAACCGGCTCTGATACCACTTGTAAGGGACCGTGATGCCTAAGAGGGGGGTGAATTAGGCAACTTAAAACTCTAACTCTAAACTATGACCTCTTTTTCTATCCTTAGCAAAAACCTATGCAAAAGATAAACTATCTAAATGTGCAACTATGGTTTTACTAGTGTGTTGCTATCTCTACCGCAAAAAGGAGTTATGCAACCTAGGTTCCAAACCTATCAACTAGCCTATCACTAAGCTAGGAAAGTAAAGCACAAACCAAGATTGCAATGCAAATACGGAAGCTAAAGAGTAATGTAGAGATATGCAAACTCCCATCTATGACTCCGGTATTTTTACCGAGGTATCAAGAAGCGTGCAAGCTTCCCCCTAGTCCTTGTTGGAGCCCCTCAAAAGGAATCCCTTGCAAGGGCCAAGCTCCCAGTTGGGTAACTTGGTGGATAGCCCAAGGCCTTCCCCACGCATAAGTGGGTCTCCGGTGTTCCTTCCGACAAGCCTATCCCGGACCGCTCCCCGCTGTCTTCACTATTAAGCTTCCGGTCGAACCGCCGTGGGCCTTGTTCCCTTCGGTACATGGTGGCGACCACACCACAAACGCGGTTGGTGTGATCTCGCAAGACTACAAGCCCTTCCAATGTACAACAATGGTGCAGGCAAGCACCGAGTGGTAAGAGGTGTGCAAACCTCACTAAACACTAGGCCTAAACCGAGAGCAAGCGTATAAGCGGTGGTCTAATCAACCTATGCACTTCGCAAAGCATCTACGCTAATTACCTAATGAATCACTAAGCACTATGCATGTGGATATCACTAAAATGGTCTATCAACACCCTTGGTATGTTTCCTCAACTCTCCACTTCTCAAATGGCCGGTTGGGGTCTATTTATAAGCACCATGAAGAAAGTAGCCGTTGGGGGAGAAAACCCAGCTTTTTGCTACTGACCAGACGCTGCTGTTGTCCTAACCAGATGGGTTCGATCGTCCTGATTGTTGAGCGCACGCGTAAAGATCGGACCCACTGTCGACTCCGGTCATCATCGACTGGACATGTCCGGTTGCATTTGTGCCGCTCTGGAACCTCTCTGGACTTGATCGAACACTACACTTTGTGCGTCCGGTCATCCAGTGCCGCTGCATCCGGTCACTACCTCGCTCAGCGTCCGGTCGCTGCTGCTGATGCCTGTTGTTGCCGTGCAACTGATCGGACGCATCAAGTCCTCATAGGGCCACGTCCGGTCACCTCTGCCGAGCTCTTTTCTTCACAATCTTGCGTTCGGCTTAGTTAGTATCTTCATGCTTGGACTTTGCTTGATATCTTGAGTCTTCTCTTGTGCTTCTAGGGTCTTGCTTATGGTGTTGATCATGGGATCATCATGTCGCATTCATCCAAGTCACGTCTTGCACCCTATTAAACTACAAAATAATTACTTGGAAATTCATTAGTCCAATTTGGTTGTGTTGGTCATCAAACACCAAAATCCAAAGTAAATGGGCCTAGGGTCCATTTTCCTTACAACTTTGATCAGTGGGATGGCACTGATCTTATATTGTGAAGTCATTTAGAAGTAGGATGTAAGTTAGTATGAAAATGACTTCGAGCAGTGGGATGGCACTGTTGTTATAATGTAATAGAAGTCATGTCATATTAATGATATTAACTTACCTAAAGTACAAGCTAGTATAATGTTTGAGTTGCCGGTTCCTACATTAGAATGCAAATTTTGGCAATAAACCAATTAGGCAGTCGCAAATTTTGGCCACAACCAATATATTTCGTAATTGCAATTTTGGCTATCAAGTATCAACCAATCAGGTTGATTTGGCAACCAAAATTAGAGTTTGTAAAGTGCCTTGAAAACATGGCAATTGGGTCTCACGATTTGATACGGTCTTTCCCCTCCCTAATCTGGCTTAGTGGAAAACATCACTACTGCTTACGGTTCTGGCTAAAGTGTCCGCTTCCATTTGTTTGTTCGTAGTCCACGGTGGGACCGACGGTTATGTTTGACGTAGCACCGCCGTCCTACGGTACGACCGATGGTGTAAATGAACTTGGTATATAGGTGCGCGCAGCAAAAACTTTTCCCCAAACTTTCCATTCCCGCCCTGCTTAGAATGGAGTTGCTCCCCGCTCGCCATCGCCTTATCCGTCGTTGTCATTCCGCCTGCTCTCCGCCATAAATCCGGTTCGGAGCGCCGTTCGCCGGCTCCCCCCATCCCGCTCCACCGTTCGCCGGAGCCACTTCCCTCTCCCCATCGCACTGCCATTCCACCCCCGCCCACTCTCCCCCATAAATCTGGTTTGCAGCGCCGTTCGCTGGCTCTCCCCACCCCGCTCCACCGTTGGCCGGCGGCAGTCGAGCCCGCTATCCATTTTGCTGGCCATCCAATTCCATCTCTCCAGCTACCGTTTCCCGCACATCTGAGGTAAACAAATTTTGGATTTGTCCTAGTCCCCTTTGAGTCTAACCTATCCTCCACCCTGATGTAGAACAACTCTTTTTTGCTCATTGTGTTTGCATTCCATTTAGGACCAATAGTTAAAGATAACATTTTATAGACCTCTATTTGGAAGTAGAACATCATATGGGTACATCCGTCGCAGCTTTTAGTTTTCATTTAGTACCTTTTAGAGAAAAGCTAATTGACATTTGTTTGTTTTGGATGTCCCCAGCACATGATTTTGTGACCATCAGATATTATCGGTGTTTATTCTTTGAGCTTCTGATCCATTGCATCCGTTTGCATCTGCGTTTTGGTATGTTCTATCTCTCACATTTGTGAACAATTTGGCATATATTTCTCTAAGATCTGCAATCCATAGAAATAATTTGTAATTTTTTTCTGAATAATTTGGCATATATTTCTCTAAGATCTACAATCCGTAGAAATAATTTATAATTTTTTCTGAACAATTTGACATATATTTCTCTGAGATCTTCAATCCATAGAAATAGAAGTTGTGTTATCCCCAAATTACAGCATTGTGTCCAATAATTTCTGTGAAGAATTCATTGTAAATGTAGTAATAAGGCATTATAAATACTCCTATGTAAAAAGACATTGTAAATGCAACCGAGTGCCAGGCATGGCCAGAACACTCGGTTTGCTCATATTTTATTGAGTTCACAACATTAATATGTACTCATTTGGAGCTTGGGCATGCATCTGGTGTTGAACAAGGCTTGCTTTACTTGTGTAGGTCCAAAACCACTTGTACAGCACCTTCATCGCAAGGTTCGTCATCGCCTATAATGTTCACCGAGTTGGATCCGGCCGGAGAACCTGTGGAGCCATCCCCTTCATGGGACCTCAACCTTGGGGGAATTGGCGGGATAATCCATCTACGTATATCCATAGCTGATTCAATTACTCTATTATATATAGAATAATCTTACAGAATGAGTATTTGATCAATATGTGCAGGAGCAAGCTCCCACCGAGAGTAACACAATCAGTAAACAGTTTATCACCGAGTTGGATCCAGCCGAGGAACCCGTGGTGCCATTTGGTGTCATGGGGCCTTACAAGATGGCCATCTGGGTGTTAGTTAAGGACAACATACCCATCAAGTACAGGTACTAGAAACTATCGAGCAGCGCATGGGCGGTTCCATCCAATCTGAAGAATCTTTGCTGGGAGAAGCTGAAGGACCTATTTATTTTTTTTCTAATGGGTTTGATGAAGAGGTGGTAAAGGATCAGGCATTCTTTATCATGGGCAACTCATTCAAGTATTTTAGGTACTACATGAAAACCCAATATGTAAGGAAGGACATCGAGCCAAAATGGAGTGAATACCCACATCAGCAAGAGTATTGGAGTGATTTCATGAGTCAGATGAATCTGATGCGCATGCAGCCACATCCATGATCTCTCCTCTAGCTCAGAGGTTGGCCCTTGAAGTCCTTCATTCAATTGACAACCTAGTTGTCTAGCCATAATTTTGAGGAAAATAGGAGGGGTTGCCCCCTACTGGACTTTATTAAAATTTAATAACAATGTTTGCCAAGTACATCCTATAGGAAACAAAGAAAATAAGCAAAATTACACATAGCTATCTAGCCATAATTATAACTGTAACTAGAGATCACTCTTAGATCTGAGTTTAACTCGAGCTAACTCTTGTTTGAAAACTAATTTGCAAGTTTGCAAAGAGTGTCGTTGATTTCTAAAGATGTCTTAACTGTGTTTCACCTTTTTCCTTGTGTTGCAGACAGTGGAGCTGACCATTTTGGAGATATCTAGGCTGCAAGAAGATCTTGGCAATTTCATTATGTTGACACAGAATTTTCGTCTCGTGCCGAGGACACACGCAGCAAGCCAGAAGGGTCTACTCGATGGAGCTGTAGATCCGCCTAGCTTCAGCATAGGGATGGTCAATCCTATGCACTCCTCCCAAGATGTGCCAGTCAATTTGACCCTATAATTGACAAGGAGAGAAAGTTCATCAGTAATTAAGGGCGGAACTTGCTGGTGTTACCAGACAGTCCCGAATGTGCGGCTCTGAGAGCCGATATGAAAGGAGATTGACTAAACAGTCGATTCCAGAATATTCATGAGAATAAATCGGTTAAAGCTCATTGGGTTGTATAAGAAGAATCAGTTATCATTCAGGGTAAATGTCGTTATTTGAACAAAGATTAATCAATGGCAATAAGATGTCAACAATGATTGGTTTATGCTAAGCCAATGATTACAAGTAACCAAACCCCTTTTTATATAAAGAAACAATTCAACATCACTTAACCATTTAATAAAGATAAATCTAATGAACATGTTAGATCGCATCTATCGCTATGACCAGTAGGGCATGAGGCAGAATCATGCAGGCCATAGAAATAACAATAGACTCGACGACCCTAACTCATTACTAATATCAGTGGGGCATGAGGCAGAATCATGCAGGCCATAATACAATAATAAGATCATGGGGCTAACATATCTTTCAACCTATCTTTACTTCAACAGTCTCGTGATGCGAACTATTCATGAAAGCACTCGATATCGGCTAAAACAACCGATTCAGACATAGCGCACAGTTAAAGTCATGCCTTATCTGGAATAGATCTATCAAATAACAATCCCCACTCCATGGTGCTAATAGTGGGGTGTGAGGCAGAATCACACAGTTCGTGATAATGGGCCATGGAACGGTTCTCGCTAGCCAATAAATCTACTTAAGACACAACATGCTTTAACCGCATGCTATGCACGATCAAGATTGATATAAAATAGCCGATAAAACGTAACTCATCATTTAAGGTATAGATTAGATCAGTTTCAGATTAACAAACGATGGGCTAAACAAGATATAAGGCCGATCTAGATCAATCCCAATCGGGTAGAGTGATATTGCTGTAATTTAGATAAATAATAAAAGCAATAAGCAATATCAGTAACTTAATGAATCTACCAAAGACTGCCATTCTAAGGTAGAGCTGATAACTTGACCTTAATCTAGTTCATGCAGTTGGGGTCGATCAGATCGATGCAGCCATACTTGAACTAGGCAAGAATCGATAACTAACTTATACTAGAGTCACAGTGGAGGTCGACCGGATCGATGTAGCCAAACGAACAGAGGTATAAGCCACGACGGTACTTACAACAAGCAGTGGAGGTCGACCGGATCGATGCAGACATACTTGCTAAAGAACTCACCAAGATCTACTCTACTCCTACTCCTAAGGACTTCTTATTCTTTAATTGATCAGGGGCCAACATGACATGACCATCGGGCAACTTGGTCTGCCCTTTCTCAAGCAAGAAATCGAAGAGCTTATCTGATTTGGTGATATTAAAGTCATAGCTCTCCTCGACTCCTCTTCCCCAAGGATTGGGCACCATCACTGTCTTCTTGCCCCAATTCCATTTAGCCATAGCAACCTCTTCCTCTTCATCTTCATAGCCATCATCGACTGAGTATGGATCATAAGCTTCGGCTGCTGTGGTACTCTTCTGGAACCGGGTATCTCTGTGCATACTCTAGAATTGGCTATTGAGCGCTGCTACTCATTGAGCCAATTGACCCAAGTTGTCAAATTCTTGTCACAGCAGCTTTCCTTTCCACATCAGCAGCATTCCTTGAACAGCTAAAGCAGCTAGTTGATCATTGGCCAAGTTTAAGGAGAAGCACAAGTTCCTGGTTTCTCGGAACCTCTAAAGAAATTCAGTGCCCGATTCATTAGTCTTCTATCTTATAGTTGTTAGATCGGTAATCTTCTTTTCTCCAGTCCTAGTGTAAAAATATGTATGAAACTTCTTCTCCAAGTCAGCCCAATTGGCAATGGAATTGACAGGCAATGATGAAAACCAAGTAAAGGCTAGCCCTGATAAGGACAGAGAGAAGAAACGAACTCGATGGGCATCCTCAATTGACGCTTCACCCAATTGTGTAAGATACCGACTGATATGTTCTATCGTGCTTGTACTGTCTTGGCCAGTGAACTTAGTGAATTCTGGGAGCCTATAATTTATAGGAAGAGCGACCAAATCATACCATTCTGGATATGGGCATTTGTACGAAAAGGTCAGCCCTTTTGGCTTCAAACCGAACTGATTCTTCATCATCTCGGTCACCCTTAGTAATAATTCATCAGCTTGTGGATTTGGATTCCTCTGCACCTGCTGACCCATCTGTGGATTGAAATCTCGCGTGCTCGATATCTTGGATTTGGCATCATGTGGAGGGTGTTATAATCTGTGCCATAGTGATACCCTTATGGAATCTCAATTTGCTGGGCCCTTTGCTGGCTTGCTGCTTGAAGTCTCTGATTGTAGACATAAGGATCTATATCTCTATGGATCCTTTGGATTGATGGTGCTATTTTTTGAGCCAACGATGGTATGTGGCCTAATGTGCCAAAATTGATCATCTGGTTCTGACTTTGCCCCGCTGGCTGTTGCACATGATGTACTGATGATCCAGGATTGTACTATGTCTGATTTGCAGTAGTTCCTTGAGTTTGTTCAGATGAACCCTGAACTGTCTGGACATCACCACTACCAGCTGGTGCTACTTCTTGATGGCTGGTACCGACTTGATTAGTCCCTTGGGTCGACGGATCTAGAATGTTGTAATAAGCCGGTCTGCCTTGACCAACTGGAAATCCATGGATCGCCTCTCTCATGGCATTGTGGAATATGTCCACGAAAGCTTCGTTATGGCTTGATATGGCATCACGAATAGATTTGTCTACAACTTCCTTAAAGAAATGCATGTATTTAGCTTTAGTTGTGTCTGTCTGCCCGTGTAACAGAACTCTTGATAGTGGAAATTTCTGAACAATTGTGTTGTCACATGTTTTGGTGTAGGACAACAAACATTAGTTCTGAAACTCTTCTGTAGCTTTGCTGATGATACCCTTATCCTCATCAGGCAGATCTTCATAATGTAGCATAAGGATGTCGTTGTTGTTGTGAACCGCCATGGCGATTGTGGGGTCCCACTGGGCGTGCTAGAAACGTGTGTCGACATAGAATTTTTGTCTCGTGCCGAGGACACACGCAGCAAGCTGGAAGGGTCTGCTCAATGGAGCTATAGATCCACCTAGCTTCAGCGTAGGGATGGTTGATCTTGTGCACTCCTCCCGAGACATGCCAGTCAATTTGACCCTGTAATTGACAAGGAGAGTAAGTTCATCAGTAATTAAGGGCGGAACTTGCCGGTGTTGCTAGATAGTCCCGAATGTGTGGCTCTGAGAGCCGATATGAAAGGAGATCGACTAAACAGTCGATTCTAGCATATTCATGAGAATAAATCGATTAAAGCTCATTGGGTTGTATAAGAAGAACCAGTTATCATTCAGGGTAAATGTCGTTATTTGAACAAAGATTAATCAATGGCAATAAGATGTCAACAATGATTGGTTTATGCTAAGCCAATGATTACAAGTAACCAAACCCCTTTTTATATAAAGAAACAATTCAACATCACTTAACCGTTTAATAAAGATAAATCTAATGAAAATGTTAGATCTCATCTATCGCTATGACCAGTGGGGCATGAGGCAGAATCATGCAGGCCTTAGAAATAACAATAGACTCGACAACCCTAACTCATTACTAATATCAGTGGGGCATGAGGCAGAATCATGCAGGACATAATACAATAATAAGATCATGGGGCTAACATATCTTTCAACCTATCTTTACTTCAATAGTCTTGTGATGCGAACTGTTCATGAAAGCACTCAATATCGGCTAAAACAACCGATTCAGGCGTAGCGCACAGTTAAAGTCATGCCTTATTAGGAATAGATCTATCAAATAACAATCCCCACTCCATGGTGCTAACAGTGGGGTGTGAGGCAGAATCACATAGGCCATGATAACGGGCCATGGAATGGTTCTCGCTAGCCAACAAATCTACTCAAGACGCAACATGCTTTAACCGCACGCTATGCATTATCAAGATTGATGTAAAACAGCCGATAAAACGTAACTCATCATTTAAGGTATAGATTAGATTAGTTTCAGATTAACAAACGATGGGCCAAACAAGATATAAGGCCGATCTAGATCAATCCCAATCGGGCAGAGTGATATTGCTATAATTTAGATAAATAATGAAAGCAATAAGCAATATCGGTAACTTCATGAATCTACCAAAAACTGCCATTCTAAGGTAGAGCCGATAACTTGACCTTGATATAGTTCATGCAGTGGGGTCGATCGGATCGATGTAGCCATACTTGAACTAGGCAAGAATCGATAACTAACTTATACCAGAGTCGCAGTGGAGGTTGACCGGATCGATGCAGCCGTACGAACAGAGGTATAAGCCATAACGTTACTTACAACAAGTAGTGGTGGTTGACTAGATCGTTGCAGTTGTATGTGCTGAAGAACTCACCGAGATCTACTCTACTCCTACTCCTAAGGGATGGCCAGAGCCGAAAAAGTAAATAACTTGTATATTGGATTGATTGTTGTTGTTTTTACAATAGCCGGGGCATGATATTTATACCTGGGACCTGCACATGACTCCTGTCTAAGCACGACTCATCGCATTTTTGACCCTAGAGAAAGCATTCCTAATTTAAGATAACTTGGACTCTAATCTTTCCCTTTTTGTAGAGTCCAACATGTTTCGTCCTGGCGCCGAACGTAGCCTTTGTCGTTATCCGCTGGCACTATCTGAAGAAAGCTAATTCTAGTTTTTGCATCCGAATCAGCTGGTTCCGATCTGCACGCAATTGACATGATCTTGGGAGCTTTTGAGTCCCTACGACTCTTCTTCCAAATTTTGGTGTAAACACATGCCCCCCAATTTTGGGATAAAAGTAATTTTATTCCAAAATTATCATATATGTATCCCTGATTGGTCCATAGTCATAGGTAGAGAACCTTGATCTAGGGTCCACTATTTGTTGCCGCTTGCGTCCACTCATGAGCCTATGCCTCAAAACTTTTTACAATAGCATCACTGCTTCATGGGCACTTGGATTCATCTTCCTGAGTCAGCTATAAAATGCCTATCCGACCCTAGCGAGAGCAACTCAACAATTTAGCCATGTTTTTCTTTCATCTGCACCCTCGAGCGCCTCTAGTTCCCCCGGACCCTCCATGGTCCATTCTCTTGCTATGAAGATCCTGAGCGGTTAGAAGAATTCTTGTGCATAGGGTGATTGTGTCGCTCATTCTAGCGCCTTGTTGAACAAGAGAATCAGCTACTGTGGCTATAAGAAGTCTTGTGACATCACCTGTGTCTTCTCACCATGCTCGCCGAGCTGTTCTAGAGTTTGCAAGGGCTAAAATGTGTGGACACCTTTCCCTTGTTTGTTCCACCAAATGCCCACCATGGAAGCCACAGGCTTCTTTCCCACAGTTCACCAAGGAATCAGTTGGGCATCTATTGGGCGGCCTTTCCCCTTTTTCTGGCACAATTCTATCAACGGTTGACATGACTTGGTTCATGATGACCTTCGGCCTTATGAGGGTTTGGACTCCCTTCAATCCAAAGAAATCTCGGTGGGTTAGTCTCTGGTCAATGTAAATTTTTGTATCCGCCCCACGATATTTTGTAATTCGGGGAAGCAATAAGTCCAAATTTGTTATCTCTTCGTTATCTGTCCCTTGAACTTCCGAAGCGTCGATCCGTTTTTGTTCCTAATTTCAGTTTTACACCCCCGGCGAAGTCTATCTTCTCGCCTTCCTGGGTTATATATATGGGCCATGGCTCTGGATCGAAAAACTACCGCTTCATCTCAAACCTCCTGTATCCTTAGTATAGTTTCTGCTTTATCCGTAGGCTTGAGATTATGAAGAACAACAATAGATCTATTGAGGAGGCTCTCGATGGATCTGCTTCATCGCGCTAGTGCATCCTTCGTCAAGAGGGTGCACTTCGTGATGTTCCTGTCATTTCAGAGCAAAGGGCTGACTCTGCTCAGCCATCGGGGTCATCCTCAGCACCAATTTATCGCCAGCTTCCCCGCTATCTGAGGAGGCCAAGAGATAATGACAACTTGATCGCTTCCATCGACCGGACCGGCGAGAAACTTGTTGACTGCCTCGCTACTGCGGAGTTGGCTCTAGCCATAGTTCAGGGCCGATCACTTCCTGAGGCCAACCCAGTGCGGGAGAGGCTGGCCAAGGCTGAAGCCAGAATCGCTGGTGAGACATTTACCATAATTTTCTATGTCTTCTTAACTTTTGCCTCCAAGATCTTGATCACCTCTTTCTTAAATCCTTTAGATCTATCGGCTCAACTAGAAAGCCTCTGTTTAGCTGCGGACCATGCGGCGGGATTTGTCAATTCTAGGGGTGCCGTTCCGGTGGTTTGCTTGCATGACATTCCAAACCGCGTCAGAGAAGTTGCACTTCATGGCGTTCATCATGGTGCTGCCATGGCGCTGGCTACTGCACAAGTTCACTCCGGCCATGATCTTCGGCTTCTTCCCCGTGGAGCTTCAGCCACCGGATACCCTAGAGATTATGAGCATCTGGTCGAGGATTTCTCCGACGCCGCCAACTCTGTAACCTTTATCTCCTAGGCCAATGATATAATAGCCAAAGTGTTTTCCGGCCCGTAGTTTGTAATAGGTGATATTAGCAAACAATTCCTCTATCTTGAGTGATTTTTCCTTTTGTTTCGTACTTCATACTATATGCATCACTCTGTCCATGTTTGCTTTGCTCCTGCGGGCGATACACATTGTATCGGCTTTTACCCTTATCGGTTTATTTTCGCACCAGAAGCGATACCCTTCTGGTATCAGCTATTAGAGCTATCAATCGAGCAAATTGGTTGTCAAGTATTAATCCAAATGTTAGGGTAATATTCCTTTAAATATTCCCCATTCGATTGCTCTGCCGAACCCATCTTCTTCTCTTAGTGTTTCCAAAATGTACGAAGCGCACAATGCTTGATCCGATAAGGTTTCTCCCGATTAGGTGACCATACCGGCTATCTCGCTTTTGGCCGTCATAAGTACGTCTTCAAGAGCATCCCTAGATCAGCTGAAGAAGTCAAACAGATCGCGGGAGCTGATGCTATTTGGCTAGAAATATTGAGAGCGACCCATGATGTTCCAGACTTGTGATCTGCATGTCAACGCGTATTTTGTGTGGAATCGATCATGCTCCCCGTTATTTAATTACGCTTCTTTTTTCGGCTAAAGAGCCGATTTGATACAGTCGATCCCAGACTTTTAATCCAATCAAGTCTGAAAACACGGCTTTTATTAAGAGAACCCTTCGATTTCCTGCCTTTAGTTGCTCAACGTTGTACTCCCATCGGCATTAGTGAAGTGGTGGTTCACCTTCCATTAATTGCGGTTGCCTTTTACACGTCCTGAGGCGTACGCCTCTTCGCTTCAGGTCTTCAAATACCAGCCGGTGGTTTCAGCCTCGAACACATCTCCACTCGCAACTATTCCTTTGCTCTTCTCCGCCTACTGAAATCCTATAACGGTTTTCGTCCTCCCTTTCGTAGATCCAATCATCCTTCATGGCCGACGAAGACAACCGAGGCAAGCGCGCGGCGGAGGAAATCCTAGAAGAGAATATGCCGATGAACCAACATCTCCAACGTATGTCATGAGATTGACATTTCTTGTCTATGATGATGAACAGTTCTGACTCACCTACAGGTTTGTTGTGAATGACAGTCTTCGTCCTCTTCCCAGGGCCGGTGGGCCTTCTGACGCCGAATCTTCTATGTCGGCCTCGTCGTCAGATTCTTCTGACTCCTACAATGGCGACGATGCCTGGCGCTACCTTCACCAGTGGAGGATGGCTCAAAATCGCTATTCTGAGGCGACTTGGGAGAATGGCCAACTGGAGGTTCGCCTCAGGGTCTCTCAGGCCGCCCTTCACGTTGTAACAAACCGGATTTTTGGAGAAGCCAAAAATATGAACTTTTTAAAGTTTTTCCAGCAATGAGTGAAGCATGTAGACGCTAGGTCAAACCTAGGTCAAACTGAGAACATACATATAGTAATGCTTGTAGGAGCTTGCCAGAGTTTCTTGGTTGAGGTAGGGTTTTGTGTTAGAGCACAAGTCCATAGCAAATCCTTTTGATCCCTTCTAGAATATCTTATGAATCCCTTTACCTCTCTTGATTTGTTCCAATATCCCTGAACCTCATTCGAATCCTTCGATCCAATTCACTCAATCAATCAACTTCTTTACGATATCAATGCTCGTGTGTTTCCAACCCCTGTCGTGGACCCTAGAACCCTAGTGGACCCCCATAAAGGTTTGTATATGTTGGCAACACGTGCACACATGTATAGGAGCCATGGAGTACATTAGATATAGTGATAAGAAATAGAAAAGACTTAGAAAAAGAATGGGCAAATGGAAAAGGCCATCGGCCCACTCGCACCACCCGTGGCCCGCCTGGCCTACTAGCTGCATAGGCCTAGCTTGCCCTCCACTGCCCTGCTGGCCCACCCAACCTCTCTCCCTTTTTCCTGGCCTAGCTAGCAACGCGGCCCAGCTCGCGCTCGCGCTCACCCGCAACTCGCATGCGTGCGTACACAGCCCAGTAGGCCGAGGCCCAGCTCGCGTGCGGCCGTGCCCACATCACCACAGAAGAAGCCGGCACCCCCACTCCAACCCTAGGAGCAAGTTGCTCCCAGGCGCCACCACCGCCGCCCCGCGAAGGCAAACAGCATGACGCCTCTGCACCAGCGCCCTCACCTGCTCCCTCTTGGCATCCGTGCTGCTTGATATGTGCCACACGTCCACATGTACGAAAGCTGAGGCTCATCGCCGTCCATCACATCAGAACCGTAGCTGATGCCACTATAAAAGGACGAAGCAGCCGGCACCCTCTCCATTCCCTACTGTAGCCACCGCCATTCCCTTCTTCCTCCCTTCCTCTCATCCTCGCTGCCCTCCAGTCTGGGCGCAGCACCTAGAGCCCTCCTTGCCGGCCGCCACGTCCACGCCACCCACCTCTGCCTCAGAGCCATGACTGCGACGTCGCAGTCAACCGTAGCCACGCCAAGCGCAGTGCCCGCCGCGGTGCCTTGTGGCCTTGGCCCTCGACGATGGGTCACTGGGAGCCCACCTCTGCCCACGCCGAGCAGCTGCCACTAGCCGTGACCCCGGGGCATGGCGCTGTGTCCACATCGCGATGTCAAGCTGGCCACGCCGCCAGTGATCGTGTGTTCTGCCCCCGTGCCGCGCCACCAGCATGATGACCGCGAGCTGCTCTGCCATGACGTCGACGACCTTGCGCTGTGCCACAACGTCGTCCATGTCCTCGCCGCAGGCCGCCACGAGCTCATGCTCCACCTCATGCCATCCAGCTCTGCTGACCACGAACACTGCTTCCTCGCCATGACGTCGTGCCCAACCACCACGCCGTGCAGTGCCCCGCTACATGGGACGCCGACCGTCTACTTCCCCTGCACCCGGCCACCACCGCATGATCTGCCTGCATCGAGCCCTGCCTGCACCACGCGGACGCCCGGTGCCAAGCCCAACGGTGAGCACTGGACTCCTAAGCCCCCACCTTTGTTCATGCCCTTGTTGCCTGCCTGTCCCGGCCTTCGACGCCGGCACTGCCCTCGCGCTAACTTGACCCCGGAGCATCCCTGGACGACGCACCATTTTGCATGGACCTGAGCCCCCTGGACACACGCACGCACGCACCCATGTACGCGGCCAAGGCCCTGCCTTGCCAGGCCAATGACGCCCGAGAACGCAGCCGCCACCATGTCCTATCGTGGCCGTCGTGGCCAATAGCCAACCATGACGCCGCCGCATTCCGGACACACCACGCTGTCAGCGGCGCCCTTGACCTGTCCGTCGAGTAGGCCATGCCTCGGAACGCCCCAAGCACCTCCCCTTTTGCCATAGAAGCCCCAGATGCCTTGGGCGGTAGCCACCGCACCGACACGGCTACTTCCGGAGCGCCGCCTGCATCACCATCCCTGCCAGCTCTGGCCACCTCGCTCTGAGAGGAAGGGCCATCGAGCACCCCTAGAGCCCCTCTACACACGCATACACGCACTGCACACGCACGGCCCAAGAAGACGCCTTGCCAAGCCCTGGTGTCTCGGGAACACCGGCGCCACCGCCCTGTGCCCGCCGCACTCGCCATGGCCAAACCCCGCCATGGTGCTGCTCCGTTCCGGCCCTACCACGAAGACCTAGGCATTAAGAACGGCCTCTACGTCCTCGCCCCGATGTGGGACACACCCTGCTCTAGCCCCTGGCCGAAGAGGAGCCCAAGTACCTCGACTACCCTCCACCTCGCCAGCGCGGATGTGCTCCAGGGCGCCGCCGTGCCGTGCACGTCCCGCTTGTCTCCGGCCGCCTCGCTCGACTTGGTCGCACCGATGAACTTCAGCTTGGCCAACCGCACTTAGCCACCTAGCTGGTTGAGTCCTTAGCCTGCCCAAACGCCTTCATCGCCAATCCTAGCTATATATGACAGCAGTAGGCACATCTTAGTCAGTCGCTGCCATGCCCGGCCAGCCATAGCCAGCCTTTGGCCAACCATAGCCACTTGTAGCTAGCCGCAGCTAGCCACAGCAAGCCGTAGTAAGCCACAGCTAGCCACAATAGGCCATAGCTGGCCTCAGCTGTCCAGAAGAAGCCACAACCCTCCGGGACAAGTCACAACCGCCTCTGGCCATCTTCATCTTTGCCGCGAAGTCGAATCCTAGTCGAACGCCATTCCCGACACCGACGAAAGCCCCTTCCTGCTCATTCTTATACTCGTTCGTACACTTACAATACGTGATCTTGATCTATCTATATCCATCTGCATCGTGCCCTTGTGCAGGTCTACCCATCCCCCTCGCTATGGAATGTGCTACTCCACAGTCGTGTCGAGTTGTTGCGTCTTCGGTCGTGTTTGGTTCTTATCGCTAATTGTTGGTGTTGTTACCTGTGTGACGAGCCTTCGAGCCGGCTGAGGGATCGTACCTCGTTCGGACATTATGATCGCGGGATCCGTCTCGCCGTGACCATGATGCCAAGTGTAACTTGACCCCTCGCTTTTTAGTTGACTTCATAGTACCACGAGTGTTAGCTCCTGCCTTCGGCCCTAGAACATGGTCGTGATGGATTCGATGTCGATACTAACATCGATGCGGATATCACCCGCACGCCTTGAGCCTTCCATGACCAAGTCCTGTGGGAGATGACCTAGAGATAACAATTGTGGAACGATGGGTGCCAACTCGTTGGTGTAGCTTGTGGCCACGAGTTTGCCTCGCCATGACCATGGAGCTACGCCTCTCTTTTGCTTTTGTTTGCTTCTTCGTGCATAAGCCCTTGTATGCTTGTACCCCGTTCGACCATCATGTTTCTTTGATTCTCGCGGTGACCACCACACCATTATGAATCAGAGAGATGACTTAGTGCCAGTGTACCCAGGTCGGGTACCCTATGAGTGGTTTGCGCACTTGTATTCTTTAGTGAGTCGCTCCTTCCGATGCCCTGTCTTCTGTCGAGGCGTGTGTGTTGGAAGGAGCAGACCTCCGTTCTTTGCTGTTATTGCCCTATTAGCCTGCTCTATTCGATCCCACCTTGTCCATGGCGATTGGATCAAAGACCGGACTATCTCTTTTTAGTTAGCGAAGCTATAGTCTATGTCGTACCTCGGACCCATGCGTGTCGACCCGATCGGCTGTCTAAGACCATCTTTCCCGAAGATGTGTCTGAGAACATGACATGGATGTGCCTAGCTAATGCCCGCTTCTTTGATTTGTTGAGCAACTCTCCTCTCGGCTCCCGACGTTATTATGTCGTGTGGATCGAGAGAACCCGTTGCTGTCCAATCTCTTTGTGCTACCGCTTTCTACCATAGCGGACGAGCCGAAGTACATTGGAGCCAAGTCACAATAGTGTTATTCATTCTTGTCTGCTTCTTGTATCCAATAGTGACTCACGGGATAAGACTATAAGAGCCGAACCCCATTGTTCTTCCTTCGTTGGGCCCGTCCCCCAATTCCCATCCTTTCCATGACGCTCGGATCGAAGGCCGTGAGCCATGGTGTTGCTATGGATAAGCTTTGGCTTAAACCATCTATCCTAAAGCCATACTGGCTTGGCCATGACTTAAGCTTGTGCTTAGCAAACCACCACTTGTGATTCTTTGGCCCGAGGAAATCGGACAACCGCTGAGAGGGCTAAGCCGTGTATCTCTTATTACCTCACTGGTGTTATTGGATTTTCCTGCGTCTTGTCATCTTTTCGAGTGTTGAGTGCTCTCTTGCCTTGCGTGTCGCTTCGCGGAGTAGCTGACGATCGGACCAAGAGAACGTGGACGACGACAAGGACTGTAGAATGGAGTCAACGCAGGAGGAGGTGACCCCGCTAATGGAACACCAACGAATGGAGAATCGTACCACTACTACCTCTACATCGCAGGTGTCATGGCAGCACCCTCTTTTAGAGAATCCTATTAGACATTGCATAAATATCTAGAACTGCTAGCGCTTCATAATTATTCCTTTGCTAGTACTTTGATGCATGCTACTACCTGAGCCATTATTACCCTGATGCAACCCACTCTACCACGTCACCCTACTTTGCGCATTCGCTCTCTTAGATATGCTTACTTGCCTACTTGCTTGCATATTACACCACTATACTTATTATTAACTCCACTTCGCATTATATCGGGGATGTGATGCTGGTGGTGAACCCCTAGGAAGGGTTTGGCTATGGGTGCCAGACTTGGTGGTGTGTGAGCATGCTGCGTGTGTCTTGGGTGCGTGGAGAGTGAGGGTTGTGTCAACCAAGCTAGAATAACAACAAGCCTGGGGCGAGTCTTGCCATGTGGTGCTACCTGGGCACTTGGATATGGAATACCTGTGGTGGGTAAATGGTAATTGGAGGTGTCCTTGGGTGTGAACCTCGGAGAGGTGGAGCCCAGGGTAGAGGTGCTGTGGTGGCACGTAAAATGGAAACCCTGATGAAGACATTTTGGCTTGGTCAATCCCTAAGGACTTACTAGTACTCAGACTCACCGGGAATCCTTACATCCCACTCGCCCTATATGGTGCGGGATGGTCGGACTACTTGGTAGAGCGATGCCACTACTGCTAGGCGAACATGTGCAAGGAGGTATGGGGCGTGCGGTTTCCCCCACACCCTTCCGAGACTTCAGGAGGCCTTGTGGACCCAGCTCTTGACATCCGATGGGCCCCGGCTCTGTCTACGACTCACAGTATCAGCCATCCCAGACTAGACTTGGGATGTTCTAGGGCTGAGAGGTAGGGTGGCATCATTCTAGGCTAGCAAGCAGCTGGAATCTGCCTAGACGGGGCACCATCGAGGATGGCTATCTTGTGGGTATGTAAAACCTCTGCAGAGTGTTTGGTTGATCGATCGATACATATGCTGACTTGTCGGCTATGGACCTTTCCTGGGTTTTGCTTAAACTAGATAGGAGATGAGTCCTTCTTTCCTCCCTCTAGGGTTGGGGTATTTTCCGGTCGTGAGCCTTGGGGGCTGTGGGCCGTTGAGGCAAGGCCGAGAGGGAGTTGGCCTGTCGACCTGAGTGTGTGAGATGAGATGTGGTGTGGTGGTGTGGAGATGGTTTGGGATGGATGGATGGCGGATGGATATGGATGGTGTGGTGGTGAATGTGTTAAAAATGGGATATTATTATTATTATATTACTAAAGTTATTTACTTCTCATCGCTAAGGATACAAACCACAGCCAAATATTAGGATCGCCAGATCCCTTGTTTATCTTTTCCACTAAAGCTTATCGGTGTTGACCATGGCCTGCACACATCTGGCGGTGTGCAGATTTCCTACTTCTCAGAGATGCTAACTTTAGAAGGATTAGAAGGTCTCGTGCCTACGCTTAAGTTTGGTTTGGAGATGGAATCTACGCTGCACTACGCCAACTCTGATGATGCCCGTGAAGGAGGAGCCTTCACTTGATAGTCTTCCGCTAGATTAACTCTGTAATAGGTGTGTTCCCCAGTGATGTAATATCTAGTATTCTTATAATCTTATGATGTATGACAGTGATATCGACTGATATATGATAATATGATGGAATCAACTAATGGTTTCATCACATTATAATTCATTATGTGGATTTTCCCTTCGTGGAAAATTGAGGATGTTTCAGTACAATGGCGACGACGCCTGGCGCTACCTTCACGAGTGGAGGATGGCTCAGAATCGCTATTCTGAGGTGACTTGGGAGAACGGCCAACTGGAGGTTCGCCTTAGGGTCTCTCAGGCCGCCCTTCACATGGCTGAGGAGGAGGCCAGCGCCGTCCAAGCATGGCTAGCCAAGTCTGATGCCATGGTGGTGGGTAAGATAAATTCTAGGAATGCCTCATTCCGATTTTCATTATCTTTATCTTGATAGTCTTTTGTTCCTATGACTGTCAGCCATGATGGTGCAGTTGGAGTCTCTCCAACTGGCGGCGAATGCGGCCACAGATTCCGTAAATGCGCAGGGTTCCCCTATCGATGCTCGTCTCCAAGACGTCCTGGTCCGCATTTGGGAGATCGCCCTCCACGGCGTTCGTCATGGTGCGGCGGTGGCGTTGACCACGGCACAAGTCCAGACTGGGTATGAGCTCCACGCCATGGAGGTTGGCTTCCCAGTTGGCGATGGTCCTGAGGGACATGAAGATTTAATAGAAGATTTCACCGCAGCGGCGGAGGCCATCGTGGACATCACATCCGCTCAGGATGTGGTGAACAAAGTCTTTGACTAGATTGTACTTAGGGGAACCAATGAACAAAGACTTATCTTTCATGAATGCGCCTCAGTGCAATGCCTTTGTGTATAATTGTTTTTGCTTTTTGTTTGTGCTCTATAGACGATACATATCGTATCGGCTTTTATTGTCTTTGAAGATTTTCATTTTTTGAACTAGAGGCGATACCCTCCTGGTACCGGCTATTAGAGCCGAGAACGAATCGGCTATCAAGTGTTGATCAAATGTTAGGATAACACCCCGCAGAACTTTTTCATATCAAAGGTCAAATGATCAATCAACCCAGGTCAAGCGTCCTATTAAGCGAAACAGAACTTCTTTAAGAAATCCATTAACTCTGAATCGCACTTACACTTTGACTCGGCATTCACATACGTCGACCTAAACCCATCTCCAAGACTCAACGCTTATTTTTCATTAATCCAATGGCCGATGTGAAGCCGTGATTATTCTACAAAAACAAACTCTCAGAGCCGATCGCTTGCATCGGTTGTTGGCCTTCATTGCTGATCTTAATGAAGCCTCCTTCCCATGACTTGCCAGAAAAACATTCAAAGTCTCCTAGTTCCCAAAAGACTGGATCAGCTATTGCGATGCTCATGGACTCATTAGAGCGAACCAGTTTGACATCATCTCCAGGCCATTGAATCAAACACTGATGCATGGTTGATGTATACAATAGTTCGCATGAATCCAATCACGACCGAGGAGCAAACTGTATGACCCTTTTCCATCGATGACGAAGAATGTGGTGAGCAGAGTCTTGCTTCTGATTGTTAGTTCGATGTTTATTGCCCCCCGGGTCTTAGATGTATTACCTCCAAAATCCTTAAGCATCATGTCAGTCTCCATCAGATCTTCTGGTCCTTTGCCAAGTTTACGAAAAGTAGTGTAAGGCATAAGATTGACAGAAGCACCTCCGTCCACCAACATCTTGTTCATCGGCTTCCCATCGATAAGACCTTTCATATATAATGCTTTTAAGTGCCGATGTTTGACTAGTTTGTCAAATATTGCTTGTTGTACAACCGTTAACTTGGCAACTATCTCCTCATACTCTGATTCATCGAAATCTGAATAAACTTCTTGATCCGCTGGAGCTCTGAATTCCGATGGCAACAGAAAAGCCATTTGGATATTAGCCGATGGTTGCTTCCTATCGGCTATTTGCTTGGTACGCCACACTTGAGTTTTACTGGATGCCTAACCCTATTCCATCTCTTTATTCCTTAGGCGTTGCACCCTTCTCTTCTGGCTTCTTGTTAAACCTCCTAGGCACCACTGGCCGTCCTGCCACACATATCTTCTTTCATTGCCTTCTTCTTCATGATCAGCCCAGTCCTGGTCAATGACTCTTTTTCCAAGCCGATCATGAACACTTTTATTTTTTAAGCACCGATCCATGTTATTATGATGATATGCATCTTGAGCATGGGTAGACCAGCGGTTGGTTTGAGACTGCCTATACTCCCGATATTGATTGCTACATTCTGGACAGTCATGTCTGGTAGGCAACTTCAAACCTTCATTCCAGCAATGTCTGAAGAAAGGACAATTCTAATGTAATTCGGCTTGTTTCCTTTCATACCTCTCTTTTTCAGTTGATGCTGGTATGCTTGATCTTTTAACCAACGCTAATAATCCTTTTCCTTCTGCCGCTGCCATTTATTCAACGGAATCCGAGATGTGACCTGTGGCTTTGTCGTCTCTACTTTTGACGTCTTCCCTGCTCGTATCGGCTCTTTGACATGACGTCTTCTAATCTCTCTATACTCGTCAGCCAATATTTGCATCTTGGGATCGACTTTTCTAGCTTCTTTTGATTTGGTTGATGTTAGGATCTTAGTTTTTCCTTTGAATAGCCCAGCATCAACCATGTTTTGATCTCCTGGGAAAGGATTATCATCAACTTTCATTTTCCGAGGCGTATCAAATTTGAGCCTCCCCTGCTGAATGGCCCTCTGTATACACTGCCAAAAATTCTGCATTTGTTGGTGGAATGAGAAGTAGCATTATGGAATTTGCAGAACTTCTTATTCTTTAATTGATCAGGGGCCAACATGACATGACCATCAAGCAACTTGATCTGCCCTTTCTCAAGCAAGAAATCGAAGAGCTTATCTGATTTGGTGATATTAAAGTCATAGCTCTCCTCGACTCCTCTTCCCTAAGGATTGGGCACCATCACTGTCTTCTTGCCCCAATTCCATTCAGCCATAGCAACCTCTTCCTCTTCATCTTCATAGCCATCATCGACTGAGTATGGATCATAAGCTTCGGCTACTGTGGTACTCTTCTGGAACCGGGTATCTCTGTGCATACTCTAGAATTGGCTATTGAGCGCTACTACTCATTGAGCCAATTGACCCAAGTTGTCAAATTCTTGTCACAGCAGCTTTCCTTTCCACATCAGCAGCATTCCTTGAATAGCTAAAGCAGCTAGTTGATCATTGGCCAAGTTTAAGGAGAAGCACAAGTTCCTGGTTTCTCAGAACCTCTAAAGAAATTCAGTGCCCGATTCATTAGTCTTCTATCTTATAGTTGTCAGATCGGTAATCTTCTTTTCTCCAGTCCTAGTGTAAAAATATGTATGAAACTTCTTCTCCAAGTCAGCCCAATTGGCAATGGAATTGACAGGCAATGACGAAAACCAAGTAAAGGCTGGCCCTGATAAGGACAGAGAGAAGAAACGAACTCGATGGGCATCCTCAACTAACGCTTCACCCAATTGTGTAAGATACCGACTGATATGTTCTATCGTGCTTGTACTGTCTTGGCCAGTGAACTTAGTGAATTCTGGGAGCCTATAATTTATAGGAAGAGCGACCAAATCATACCATTCTGGATATGGGCGTTTGTACGAAAAGGTCAGCCCTTTTGGCTTCAGACCGAACTGATTCTTCATCATCTCGGTCACCCTTAGTAATAATTCATCAGCTTATGGATTTGGATTCCTCTGCACCTGCTGACCCATCTATGGATTGAAATCTCACGTGCTTGATATCTTGGATTTGGCATCATGTGGAGGGTGTTATAATCTGTGCCATAGTGATACCCTTATGGAATCTCAATTTGCTGGGCCCTTTGCTGGCTTGCTGCTTGAAGTCTCTGATTGTAGACATAAGGATCTATATCTCTATGGATCCTTTGGATTGATGGTGCTATTTTTTGAGCCAACGACGGTATGTGGCCTAATGTGCCAAAATTGATCATCTGGTTCTGACTTTGCCCCGCTGGCTGTTGCACATGATGTACTGATGATCCAGGATTGTACTATGTCTGATTTGCAGTAGTTCCTTGAGTTTGTTCAGATGAACCCTGAACTGTCTGGACATCACCACTACCAGCTGGTGCTACTTCTTGATGGCTGGTACCGACTTGATTAGTCCCTTGGGTCGATGGATCTAGAATGTTGTAATAAGCCGGTCTGCCTTGACCAACTGGAAATCCATGGATCGCCTCTCTCATGGCATTGTGGAATATGTCCACGAAAGCTTCGTTATGGCTTGATATGGCATCACGAATAGATTTGTCTACAACTTCCTTAAAGAAATGCATGTATTTAGCTTTAGTTGTGTCTGTCTGCCCGTGTAACAGAACTCTTGATAGTGGAAATTTCTGAACAATTGTGTTGTCACATGTTTTGGTGTAGGACAACAAACATTAGTTCTGAAACTCTTCTGTAGCTTTGCTGATGATACCCTTATCCCCATCAGGCAGATCTTCATAATGTAGCATAAGGATGTCGTTGTTGTTGTGAACCGCCATGGCGATTGTGGGGTCCCACTGGGCGTGCTAGAAACGTGTGTCGACATAGAATTTTTGTCCCGTGCCGAGGACACACGCAGCAAGCTGGAAGGGTCTGCTCAATGGAGCTATAGATCCGCCTAGCTTCAGCGCAGGGATGGTTGATCTTGTGCACTCCTCCCGAGACATGCCAGTCAATTTGACCCTATAATTGACAAGGAGAGAAAGTTCATCAATAATTAATTGCGGAACTTGCCGGTGTTGCCAGATAGTCCCGAATGTGTGGCTCTGAGAGCCGATATGAAAGGAGATCGACTAAACAGTCGATTCTAGCATATTCATGAGAATAAATCGGTTAAAGCTCATTGGGTTGTATAAGAAGAATCAGTTATCATTCAGGGTAAATGTCGTTATTTGAACAAAGATTAATCAATGGCAATAAGATGTCAACAATGATTGGTTTATGCTAAGCCAATGATTACAAGTAACCAAACCCCTTTTTATATAAAGAAACAATTCAACATCACTTAACCGTTTAATAAAGATAAATCTAATGAAAATGTTAGATCTCATCTATCGCTATGACCAGTGGGGCATGAGGCAGGATCATGCAGGCCTTAGAAATAACAATAGACTCGACAACCCTAACTCATTACTAATATCAGTGGGGCATGAGGCAGAATCATGCAGGCCATAATACAATAATAAGATCATGGGGCTAACATATCTTTCAACCTATCTTTACTTCAATAGTCTTGTGATGCGAACTGTTCATGAAAGCACTCGATATCGGCTAAAACAACCAATTCAGGCGTAGCGCATAGTTAAAGTCATGCCTTATCAGGAATAGATCTATCAAATAACGATCCCCACTCCATGGTGCTAACAGTGGGGTGTGAGGCAGAATTACATAGGCCATGATAACGGGCCATGGAATGGTTCTCGCTAGCCAACAAATCTACTCAAGACGCAACATGCTTTAACCGCACGCTATGCATTATCATGATTGATGTAAAACAGCCGATAAAACGTAACTCATCGTTTAAGGTATAGATTAGATCAGTTTCAGATTAACAAACGATGGGCCAAACAAGATATAAGGCCGATCTAGATCAATCCCAATCGGGCAGAGTGATATTACTGTAATTTAGATAAATAATGAAAGCAATAAGCAATATCGGTAACTTCATGAATCTACCAAAGACTGCCATTCTAAGGTAGAGCCGATAACTTGACCTTGATATAGTTCATGCAGTGGGGGTCGATCGGATCGATGCAGCCATACTTGAACTAGGCAAGAATCGATAACTAACTTATACCAGAGTCGCAGTGGAGGTTGACCAGATCAATGCAGCCGTACAAACAGAGGTATAAGCCATGACGTTACTTACAACAAGTAGTGGAGGTTGACTGGATCGATGCAGTTGTACGTGCTGAAGAACTCACCGAGATCTACTCTACTCCTACTCCTAAGGGATGGCCAGAGCCGAAAAAGTAAATAACTTGTATATTGGATTGATTGTTGTTGTTTTTACAATAGACGGGGCTTGATATTTATACCTGGGACCTGCACATGACTCTTGTCTAAGCACGACTCATCACAATTTTTGACCCTAGAGAAAGCATTCCTAATTTAAGATAACTTGGACTCTAATCTTTCCCTTTTTGTAGAGTCCAACATGTTTCATCCTAGCACCGAACGTAGCCTTTGTCGTTATCTGAAGAAAGCAGATTCCAATTTTTGCATCCAAATCAGCTGGTCCCGATCTGCATGCAATTGACATGATCTTGGGAGCTTTCGAGTCCCTGCAACTCTTCTTCCAAATTTTGGTGTAAACACATTATGGAGACAATCACCTTATCTAATCAAGGTGCTAGTTCCTGACCTTGGAATGCTGGTTTCATTTTGGACGTCTGTTTGTGTTATGAAAACTATATATTCGTTGTGGTTGGATTTGGACATTATGTCATTGTGGTCAAAAACTATGTATGTTGCTGTCATTTTGTATGGATATTTGTCTCGGTGGTGTTCCAAAAATATATATGTTGCTAGAGATACGTAAGCCAAGAAATTTCTATATTATTGTTGGTGCTATAATGCATTGTGAACAATAATGACGAACATTGGTAACACCAGTGGTAATGGACAAAACATTACTACCGGAACAAACACAACAGTGGCAGTGATGCTGCCCCTCATTACCGCCAGAGGGAACACCGACCGCAAGTGCTAGCGCCAACATCACCGTCGGATGGCATGCCAGTCCGGCGTTGATGTTCTCGTCATCACTACCGGATGGTACGCCGATCCGGCGTTGATGCTCTCTTCATCACAGTCGGATGATACCCCAGACCGGCGTCGATAGGTCCATCATCACTGCCGTTTGGTACGCTGTCCCGACAATGATAGTTGCATCATCACCACCGAATGGTACGCCAGGCTGGTGTCATTGTACGCATCATCACCGTCGGACGATATGTTGGTCTGGTGTCGATGGAGGCATCAACACCGCTAGATGGTACGCCGGACCGGCGTCGATGAACGCATCATCACCGCTAGATAATAAGCCAGGCCGGCGTCGATGGATGCATCATCACCGCCGGATGGTACGCTAGACCGACGTTGAAGGACATATCATCACTGCCAGATGGTACGCTGGGCTGGTGGTGGTAACATACCATCACCGCCGTATCGTACGCCGGACCGATGGTGGTAAAATACCGTCACCACTAGCTCTCTACCAGCAAAGATAATTGTCGCCGATCACCGCCGACAAACACCAACAGGGCCCAAAACCGTTGGTAATGGGGGTCTAGAGCCGGCGGTGATTAGCTTTGTGTAGTAGTGTATGGTACATTCCACACTCATTCAAAGATCTAGCAAAGTGGATTCTTTTGGCCAACCAAGCATGAAGAAACGAGGGACTTCATCTGGAGGTGTGGATCGTGTCAGAGGCACGGGAACATCAATTAAAGAGATGCCATGCCACTCACCAACAACCTCCAGATTGAGCACTTCGATGTCTGAGGAATTGACTATATGGGACCGTTTCCAAAGTCAAAGAACTATGAGTACATCTTGGTGGCAGTAGACTATGTCTCCATGTGGGTTGCAGCCATGCCATGTAGAGTTTCTGATGCGAAGAACTCCTAGAAGATGTTTGAAGAAATAATATTTCCACGTTTTGGAGTTCCAAGAATGGTGATTAGTGATGGAGGCACTCACTTCATTGACAAGAACTTTCACCAATACTTGTCAAAACATGGAATTCGTCACAATGTTGCTACTCCATACCACCCTTAGACAAGTGGCCAAGCAGAAACATCGAACAAACAAATCAAGAACATTCTGCAGAAGGCGGTCAATGAGATAGGGACTGCATGGAAGGATAGACTACTCAATGCATTATGGGCTTACAGAACGGCTTATAAAAACCACTTGGGATGTCACCATACCAACTCATCTATGGGAAGGCCTGTCATCTACCCATTGAGCTAGAATTCAAAGCTCATTGGGACATCAAACGATGGAACATGGACTTGGAAGCTGCAGGAACTAGGAGGAAGATGCAACTCTCTAAACTTGATGAATGGGGTGAAAAAGCATATCACAACGCCAAGATGTACAAGGAGAGAACAAAAAGATGGCACGACAAGAGGATCAAGAAGAAGGAGATCACCCCAAGAGATAAGGTATTACTTTTTAATTCTAGGGTGAAATTATTCGAGCATGGAAAACTTCGGAGCAAATGGGAAGGACCATTCAAGGTTATAAGCACCTCGTCGCATGGAGTGGTAACACTTCAAAATGACGAAGGTACGTTATTTAAGGTAAATGGTCACCGTCTCAAGATCTTTCTAGAACCTAAAAACCCAACTAAGGATTTGGATGAGGTAGATTTTATTATTTTGCCATAGATTTACACCTCTGCCCTCCACCTTACGATTCGTATTGCGGTAATATATTCTCCGGATTAGATAAACATTAGAAACCGTCGTGCGAAAAATCTCCGTGAGGTGGTGACATGTGGGGCTGGTCGGCCCCACCTATAGGCCGGCCGGCCCACCTGTCCATCTCCTCGCCTCCGCTCAATTGGATCGCGAACCTTCTAGAGTATTCTAGCGAGAATATCCGATTTTCTGAGCCATTTGGTTTTTCCTCGTTACGAGACTCCTAATAGATAGATCTTGACCCCTGCTGCAAGTTTTCCCCCTATATAAACAAGCCCCTGCCTGCCTCCATAGCCATTCTAACAAAGCCTTCCATCTCCAGCAGCACCCAAGCTCTCCTCCTCTCAAGTTTCAATTGTCGAAAAAGAGATTGTCCCCTACGGAGTTGAAGAAGCCATACCGCTGAGCATCATCCCGCTGTGAGAAGTAGCTCCTATTCCCTCCAATGAATCTTACTTCGCCCAAGCCATCCATCATCCAGCTATTGCTCTGCTGCCGACGCGTCTACTCCTTCAAGATAAGCCATGCCAGCCGGAGGCGCCGAAGATCAAGGTCTCGAAGGAGATCAACCTCCTTCCTCCAAGGGCGAACGAGACACTGACCGGGGTGATGACGAACAAGTTTGGAGATGTCACATGCGCTAAATACAAGTTGGTCACGCCTCGCTTGACCATAGATGGTGTTTGTGCTGCTCTTGAGCAAGTCAAGGTCATACAGCCAAAGGAGAAGAAGAAGAGGGCACCACCCTCTGCCCTAGAAAATGAAGAGAAACGCCAACAGCCGACCGTTTCTATGCTGTAGGACAAGATCAAGACCCTCACTGATGAGGACATGACACCCATGCATATGACCATGTTTGGCGCATGGTATGGAGGGTTAGGAGGCCAGCAAGGGTGTCCAAGTCAAGAAGGAGACCCGAGGCTAATTCGGTTCGAGTCTCCGAGGTGGAGGCCCAAAGCAACTAAAGTTCGAGCCCGTCTCGGAGTCCAGGAGCAGCACGTACTAAAAACGATGCCCAAGTCGCATACAGTGTCCGTTTTGGGAGTTCTTTATATGGATGGAAAGATAATTTCATGGAGCTTCCAATGGCACCAGTCCCACCTTAAAATTCGATCGGAGTCAACAGGAATCATAGAAACAAGTGGACGTCCAGAATCTGTCAGGGTGCTACTCCACCGTCGGCGACAACTTAATTTAGAGGTGAGCTCGTTCTTAAGTGATCCTTTTCATACTTTTGAGAATAGATTGCTACCTAATGATGTTATATTAATTAGGAACATTGGAGAGTGTCATGGTGCACCATTTAGAGGAAGAGTCTGTTGTTATTCCTCTTGCTATGACTAACCTTCTGCAGGATAATGTACATAAGCGAGAGGATGACATGGAGGAAAATGAGGATCTCACAACCTCATATGCAAATTCAGAACCATCACTTCATAATGCACCTATTAACAAAAGGTGAAAATTGTCTTAATGTACTAAATTTTTTCATAAACCATGCTATCATAGAGCAATTGTTAGTGGAATCCTCTCTTGATTTCTCTTTGTCCCATGATAATTTGCTTGATGTTCCTTGTGATAAAGATGAATTGGTTGATGATACTTCAGTTTTACATATTTTGGAACCAGTCACTTGTGCTAAAAATAAACATGTTATTCATATTGCTACTAAAACTGATGAGCTCAAACTGTTGTCTTCTTTACATACTTTGGGTTACATTGAATTTGATGTTTTGTGTAACCTAGATTGTTTGGAGGAGAGCCTTTTTAAATATGCTGATTTGTCTTGGTTTTCTAAACACACATATCATGTTATTGGCAAATACAACAACAAGGGACAATATATGATACATCGAGTATACATTCATAGTAATATGATTTTTTCTTTTGGTGTATAAGATTATGATCGTTTAGAGGGCAGACATAATAATACAAACATTTTCTCATGTTCCTCAAAGAAACAAGTTCACTTCCAAGAAGGGAAGCATTGTTGGTTGCTACCTATGTCTGCTAGACCATCTATTCCTACATTGTCTTTGGTTAGTTCTAATCTTTTGCAGGATAGTGTTGACATACATCGTGTGCATTCGGATCATGGAGTCTACATGCTTGCTGAAATTTTTATGCGAGATGACATGCTAGAAACTTGGAAACATGGTCACATTCCTTCTCACAATTATTTCAGTTCCCTTTGTCTTTGCAACCTTGTTCTCCTTTAAGTTGTGCAGGATTAGTTTCACGCACAATCGACGCCAAGGACAGCTTTTCGTCAAGAAGGGGAGGATGATGAGGACATGGCACCCATGCATATGACCATGTTTGGCGCATGGTATGGAGGGTTAGGAGGCCATCAAGGGTGTCCAAGTCAAGAAGGAGGCCCGAGGCTAATTCGGTTCGAGTCTCCAAGGTGGAGGCCCAAAGCAACTAAAGTTCGAGCCCGTCTCGGAGTCCAGGAGCAGCACGTACTAAAAACGATGCCCAGGTCGCATACAGTGTCCATTTTGAGAGTTCTTTATATGGATGGAAAGATAATTTCATGGAGCTTCCAATGGCACCAGTTCCACCTTAAAATTCGATCAGAGTCAACGCGAATCATAGAAACAAGTGGACGTCCAGAATCTATTAGGGTGCTGCTCCACCATCGGCGACAACTTAATTTAGAGGTGAGCTCGTTCTTAAGTGATCCTTTTCATACTTTTGAGAATAGATTGCTACCTAATGATGTTATATTAATTAGGAACATTGGAGAGTGTCATGAGGGACTTAGAGGAAGAGGTGGAGGCGATGATGACCAGCAAGGACGTCCAACAGAAACCGGAGGCCCGGTCCAACATGATTTCGAGTCTGCCTCGGCCTCTAGGACCAGTCTACCTTAAACTGGTCACCCAGGACGCATCCGGACTCCGTTTTCAATGATCCACATATGGATGGAAAGCTAATTTGATAAGGAAGCCAATCCAAGTGGTCTCACGTCAAAAGCTATTCGGAATCAACAGGAATCATGGTCACAAGTTAGCATCCAGAATCTGTCAGGGTGCTGCGACACCATCTTTTGGTCCGTTGGACCATGTATCGTGTTTGGGTCCAAGGGTCTTGCACGACCCTAGAGTCTTCATAAACAGTTGCCGCCCCTCCATTAGGGTTTGGGTTTTGCTTAGATTATTCTATCAAGAACAGTTTTGTCGTTCATCGGTTTGTGAGACCCCAACTTCGTGAGATTAATTATTCATCTGCAATTTGGTTGTGTTCTTTCTTGTTCTTGCTTGTGTTCTTCGTTGCGTAGGCAGGGATTAGCCTTCTTGGCAAGGTCAACCTGGTCTATGACTTGGTTGATAACCAGAGGAGCTGTGGTGCTAAGATTGTAGGGTTCGATCTTTCGATCTAAAGCCGGATCGATGTGTCATTCTCCGCCACAACGATAGTTACCTCTACCTGATGGAAGATCAGGATCCCCGTTTCCATTACTCACCGAGTACATCCATGCGTTGCAACATAGGATCGATAAAGAGCACATCCATTGTAGGAACCTAGAATATGAGCTTACTATATTAAGCCGCTATGTTGTCAATCAGGACAAGTTTAAGAATTAAGAGTTAGGTTGTGGATCGATAGGGCATAATTAGGTCAATGTTTAGGTCGTTTGCTTAGCTCAATTGTTAGGTTGGTTAAAGTTTGTGCTAGCCAGTTGAAAGTTTGTGTTTAGGTTGGATTGTGTAATAAAGTGCATTATCAATGAAATCTTATTGCTACTACCTGCTCTCTATTCTTTTGTATATGTGTTTGTCTCCACATGTTGTGCATAAAGGTAAATATTAAACAAGTGTGGGGGAAGCACACCGCGATAACGAAACAAGATCCGATTGTGAAAATCACGAAATTCAGAAAGTAATGGACCAAATACCACGCTCGCCAAAGTTGGACTGAAATGGGCCCGAGAGTGGGCCGCCCGGCCTCCTACACTGGCCAGCCGGCCTAGCCCAGCTCCGCCTCACCTCGCGCTTCGTCCACAGTCTGCTTTGAGTCTCGTATGTTCTAATTTCATCTATCTCGCTGTCTGTTTCGAACCGAATTGAAAATCCTTTGATAAAACAATTTTAAAACTTGAGGAAAGATTATTTCAATCATGACTTGAAGGATAGATTCACATATACTTTTCCTGAAAGTCTTGCTACTGCTGGAAACTTATTTTTAGGGACCCCATGTTACTTAAATTGTTGTGGAATGAGATATAGTAGAATAATCAGAACTTCATTCGTGATGTCTTGTTATTGGAGAATTTTCTTTCAAAATGTAAAATGAATAGCTACACCTCTCCTTGGTGGTAAGCAATGTCCAACCAGAGCCAAATATGATAGACTAGGAAAACCTTCTACACATGCTACTTGTTATTGAATTGAGTTTTGTCAAACCTTGTGACCCTTGTTGAGAAATTTATCATGCTCTCAAGATCAAGATCACGTACACCCCATATATACCTACTGCTCCTACACTGGGGGTATGCAAAAAACATGTTTTCTAGCCACCCAAAAATGTTCTACTCCTACATTGGTAATAGACACAAAAATATGTTTCTTAGGATAAATGCTCCAAGTTCTTATAAATATCTCTATTGAAAGTTTCAATTGCAGAAAAAAGAGGCATGGGCTATGCAAAAGTCATTCATAAAAAAAAGAGAATTGAAAAAATGGGCAAGTGTCCAAGATATTGAAAACAATGGGTACTTAGATGCCCGCCATGAAAAGAAGAGATGAATAAGATAGCCCATGTTTTCTTGCAAAACTGTTTCAAAATTTTAACAAGAGAGATATGTTTCAAGGAGCATAGTAGAATTAGGTTAGACACCATATATATACATCCACACACATACACATCTTGACCTAAGAGTATGAAATTTTTTCTCCTTAGATCCTTGTTTTGACTTTACAATATATGCAGTGCAAGTATGTTCTCATATTTATTCCTATCGGAGCTACACATAAGCTTTTTAGAAGTAGGTAAAAAGAAGGCAAGAACATTAAATGCCTTGGTAAGGATAAAAAAATACTACATATATTGAGTGATTTGAGAGTGCCACAAAATGAGAAGGTAAGCTATGTTTTGTTTTCCAAAATCTTAAAATGTTTCTCCAATTGACTTGATAGAAGGAAGATAGTGATCTATTTCAAGCTGTTCCATTCTTCAACCACCCAAAGTTTTATGGTAGACACTTTGAATCCTGCAGAGCATGTATGATTGGGAATAGTTTAATGTTGATGTCTTGTCCCAAGGTTATTTCTTAAGTAATCTATCCTTTTATTGAGGATGAGTAAAATCCTAAGTGTGAGGGAGTTTGTTGATGGTATTTAATGTCAATTATAAACCGTCCATATATGTCGATAGAATATCGTCGACAGTCCTCCGAGGGGTATCCCATGAAGGTAGATTGACCGGCAGAGATGCGTATAATCGAGAATAAGGCAACAGAGACACACAAGTTAGACAGGTTTAGGCCGTCAGTATGACATAATACCCTACTCCTATGGTCTGTTGGATTGTATTGGCTATCGTATGATATTGCGTGCCTTTGGAGAGGGTCCCTGCCTGCCTTATATAGTCCGAGGGGCAGGGTTACAAGTCGGTTAGATCTAGGAGATAACCGGAAAGTAATAATAGATTACATGAATCATGGGATCATATGTATCCTAACAGATCTCATAGTATCTTCAGGATATCTTCCAAGTGTCTTGCAGGAGGCGCCGAGCAGCGTCGTGCCCCGCAAGGCTTCATCTTGCTGGCTGGGCCACCCCTAGGGGCGTAGCCCATGTGGTCTGCCATGGGTATCTAGGGTCATGCCCCCCACAGCTAGTCCCCGAGCACCTAGTATCCGTTGTGCAACACCGTCTTGAGCTTGTCTGAGCAGGTGCAAACAAAGCCAAGCAGTCAAACTCATGGTCCGACCACCATGATGAGTTGCCGACCATTTGTGAGCCATCGCCGAGCAGCGTGAATCATCGTCGAGCAGTGTGACCCAAGTACGGCTTGACATAAGGATGTAAGGAGTTCAAGTTCAGAATCAAAAATTTCTTCGTAGTGGACCAAGTGTGCCCACTTAGAGTCCGACCATGAGAAAGGGAGATAATCTTCTTTAGCTTCAAGTGGCGCAGAGTCTTCCAAATTAAAGCAAACACACTCACCGCAAGGTGAAGTGTGCTGAAAGCTCTAGTTTGGTTTTGGTGAATTGATGAAACCCTAAGTGCTAACCTAGTCTATCAAGTGGTCATGAGATAGGTAGCACATTCCAAGTGGTGAAGCAAATGAAGATCATGACATGACAATGGTGATGCCATGGTGATGATCAAGTGCTTGGACTTGAAAAGAAGAAAGAGAAAAACAAAAGGCTCAAGGCAAAGGTATAAATTGTAGGAGCTATTTTGTTTTGGTGATCAAGACACTTAGAGAGTGTGATCACATTGAGGTTTGATAGCCATACTATTAAGAGGAGTGAAACTCGTATCGGAATGCGGTTCTCAAAGTGCCACTAGATGCTCTAACTCATTGCATATGCATTTAGGATCTAGTGGAGTGCTAACACCCTTGAAAATGTTTGTGAAAATATGCTAACACATGTGCACAAGGTGATACACTTGGTGGTTGGCACATTTGAGCAAGGGTGAAGAAGTTAGAGGTGAAAAGGAGTTAGTCTTGCTGGTCACTGAGTGACCGGACGCTAGTCTCAGAGGGACCGGCATGTCCGGTCAAGTGTGGCAGCGTAGACGCTAGCGTCGGTCATCGACCAGATACTAGGTCTTGGACTGACCAAACACTGAGGTCCAACGTCCGGTCCAGTTGTCGGGCAGCGTAGAAGAAAGTCACTGTGAGACCGGATGTTGGCAGGGTCCAGTCAAGCATGACCGGACATGTCCAGTCGAAGAAATTCATTTCTAGAACCTTACTGGAAACGACCGGACGTTGGAGGCTGAGCGTCCGGTCAGTTTGTGCGCTGCGTCTAGTCAATAGATGACCGTTGAAATTTGATGAACAGTATTTAAAGCAGGGGACACGTGGCATATATCACGTGACCAGACGCTGAGGGCCAGCGTCCGGTCGATCGGACCAGTGCGTCCGGTTACCCCGTGTTGTGCCCAGTGAAGGGGTACAACGGCTCTATTTCATGGGGGCTTCTATTTAAGCCCCATGGCCGGCTCAAGCTCACTCTCTTGGCCATTTGCATTGACATAGCAACCTTGTGAGCTTAGCCAAAGCCCTCCCACTCATCTCCATCATTGATTCATCATCTTTGTGAGAATGGGAGATGTGGGGGTATTAACCCCTATACCCTTACGGCTAAGCTTGGGCTGGCCCGGATCGATGGGTTCAGTCCACCCGAAAGATGACGTGCGGCCCAGTTAACCTGATCGGAGTCCCGCACAAGGAATCAAGACGGATTTGGCAACCAAGCAGGATCCTGGTCGGTTAGAATAGGAATCCTTATCCGGCCAGATATGGCAGTTGTAACTGACTAGGATTAGTTTCCAGATCTGTAACCCTGCCCCCCGGACTATATAAGGCGGGCAGGGGACCCCTCTAAAAAATATCTCTCATTGACATACAGCAATACAAATCAGACGCAGGACGTAGGTATTACGCCTTCTTGGCGGCCGAACCTAGATAAAACCTCGTGTCTGTCTTGCGTCACCGTCTTGTTTGGGGCTTGCGCATCTGTCTGCCGATAATCTACTACCTTGGGCATACCCCTAGGTAGACTGCCGATCATATTTCGTCGACAGTGGCGCGCCAGGTAGGGGGTGTGCGTACTGCTCGTCAAGCAAACAAGATGGTCATCGTCTCTGGCTCCATGGCTACGCCCAACGGCCTCACGTTCACCGTCGGCCAGATCACCTGGACCACCGGCCCCGACGTCTCCATCACCATGACCGCGGAGGAGGCGTGGATTCAACTCGCGCCGACGACTACTTCACCTGCATCGGCTACGGCTCCGACCACGGTGAACACGATTCCGACCACGGTGAACACGGCTCCGACCACGACGAACGTGGCTCCGACCACGATGGATCTGGCTCCGACCACGGTACATCTGGCTCCGACCACGCTTACAGCCACGCCGACAACCCGTCGTCTGCTTCCCCGCTACAGAGGAAAACAGATCGACGATACTGACTTGCTCGACTCCATCGATCGGGTCGGCATCAAACTCGCTGAAACCCTAGCTCTGGTAAGTACGATTCAAAGCCAACCTAATGAGCAGGTAACATCTCCCCACAGCAGATCTATCCGACCAGCTCAGACCAGTCGTCCTGCACGACTCGGAACAGATCTTGTGGTCGTGTCTACTCCTAAGGGGCGCTCCGCTCGTCGCCAGCCAGCCTTTGCGACGGATCTCCGACTCTGCGAGTACGAAGCCCCGATGGAGAACCACCAGGTCCAGCCCTACGGCCTGCAAAACGCTGCCTCCTGCTACGCGTACAACCTGCGACACCGCTCGGATCTGTGTCCTGTACACCGATCTCGGCCGAAGCCATGCAACATCGTCAACATGGTCCGGATCGAAGATTATCGGGAAGGATCCGTCCACACAGTCCGAGAAGGTGACTCCAGCTCCTCATCCGGCATCGCATCCAACGCATCTGTCCACACCGAGCTTCAGCGTCACGAAGATGAAGGCGCCCAATACGATCTGGATCTACCAGACCACGCCCCGGGTTTCCCCCAATTTCCGTCTTTCCCGCCAAGACGAGGGGATTTGATCCATGTTGTCAGCAACGACGAGCCGCCAGCAGTTGGCGAAACAGAACAAGAAAAGACTGCACGCGAAGCACGCAATATTGACCGGTTTAATCGCCGGCAAATCGAAGCTGAAGCAGACCAGGAGGCACGACGCATAAGAGTCCAACCGCGCGACCTCAACAATGCTTTCGACAGGGTGGGGGATAAACAAGTCTTCAGGACCCCAAGCGCCAACGTAGCCGTCGCCATGGCGACGATGCAGCGGCTGCCCAACACTCCCGAGACTCAAGTAATCCGTGATGACATACAAGCTTATCTGACGGCTGCTATGGCTCAGACCGCAGAGATGAACCAAGCCCGGGCTCCATCCGTTTCTGTCGAATCAAGCCACAGCCGCCAATACTCAAGTCGCTCACAGCCACTCAACCTACGTGGCTCGTGCAATAACGACCCATCGGACAACCGTCAAGGCGGGAACGGTGGTCGCGATGGTGGTCGGGACGACAACCGCCGCCGGGAGGATAACCGCCACGACGTTCGAGGCGATAACCGCCGAGATAACCGCGACAATCGCCGTGATAACCGCGGTCGCAGCGCTAATCCAGGTGGCAATCGAGATCACCGCTCTGGCAATAACGATCTCCGCCATTACCTCGGTGGACGTGATTTGCGTGCTCGCATCAACCAGAGGGCCGACGCTCGCGCATCCCATGAAAGCTATCGCCGTATGGAGTACGACACCGTCCACGGTCCGCCAGGTCTGAAGCAGTTCACTCCACACCTGCGCCAAGTCATATGGCCCAAGAATTTCAAGCTCGAAAAGCTTCAGAAGTACGACGGCAAAGAAAACCCCGAATTATGGGTCATGCTCTATGAAACCGCGTGCCGGTCAGCCATGGCTGACGAGCACGTTATGTCTAACTACTTCCCAGTCGCCGTTGGTCATGCAGGTCACCAATGGCTAGTTAGCTTGCCGGCAAACTCTTTTGACTCTTGGCAGGAACTCAAGCAGGCCTTCATCGACAATTTCATCGCTACTTGTGAACAACCCGGCAACAAGTACGATCTGCAACGGATCCGAGATCGGAAAGACGAACCACTGCGCGAGTACGTTCGGCGTTTCTCGGAGATGCGCATCAAGGTCCCATCAATATCCGACAACGAAGCAATCGAGGCTTTCGTCACCGGCCTCCGCTTCCACGACGCCCTGAGAGACAAGCTCCTCCGGAAAAGACCTGAGTCAGTCACAGCGCTCTTGGCCACCGCTAAGAAATACGCGGACGCCGACGACGCTAAAAAGATAATCGTCGAAGAAGAAGCAAGGGTCCCACGCTCCGACCACCCCCCACACCGCGATGATTACCGCGGCAACCGTGGTCGGAACGACAATTTTGACCGCCGCAACCAGCGCAACGACTCCCGCGACCACCGTGATCAACGTAATCAGCGGCGCAACCGCCGTGACGATTACAGAAGCAAGCGTGCTCGGGAAGATGATGGCGAGGTCAATACTGTGAAAAAGGGCGAGGGACGTCGTAACTACGAGGACGATTACGCCAAGGCATTGAAGGGCCCCTGCCAGCTCCATCCCAAGTCGAACCATACCATGGAGAATTGTCGCGTCCTCAAGACTATCTACACGCGCCAACAGGCTCCGGATATGTTCGACAAGCCTACTGACGTGAGGGAACAGCGCAACGAGGACAACGACGACGACGATGCAGATCCTCGTCATAAATACGTCAAGCCGACGGATCGCGTGCACACCATCATCGGCGGCAAGGTGTCCATTGAGACCAAACGAGAACGCAAGCTGCTCGCCCGCGCCTGCTTGAACGTGGCAAAGAACGACAACCTTCTTACCGATCCGCGGCTTCCTCCGTGGTCTCACCGTGAAATCTACTTCAGCAGGAAGGACCAATGGGCCGCCATACCTGAGCCAGGGCGTTTTCCCCTGGTCCTCGATCCTTGCATCAACAAGGTTCAATTCGACAGAGTACTGATCGACGGCGGCAGCTCCATTGATATACTGTTCAAGAACAGCCTGCCTGCTCTGAAAATAGCCCAGGCGGACCTGAAGCCGTACGAGGCACAGTTCTGGGGCGTTCTCCCTGGACAGAGCTCTACACCTCTCGGGCAGATCACGCTACCGGTGCAGTTTGGGACTCCGGACCACTTCCGCACCGACTACGTCAATTTCGTGGTCGCTGATTTCGACGGCACCTACCATGCTATTCTTGGTCGACCATCGCTCACCAAGTTCATGGCCATACCTCATTACAGGTATCTGGTGCTCAAGATGCCTACTGAGAAAGGAGTTTTAACCCTCAGGGGCAACGTATACGCAGCTTACACCTGCGAGGACGACAGCTTCAAAATAGCAGAGGCCCACGACCTCTCTATTCGCATGGCCGAGACCATTCTCAACGCTAAGAAGACCACGGCCGACCACTTGGAGATCCCAGAGCTCAAGGCTCCGCGCAAGAACATCAGGTGCAAGGAGCACAAGACGATCCAGCTGGTCGAGGGTGATCCCAGCAAAACGGCCCTCATCGGGGCCGACCTGGATCCCAAATAGGAAGACGCGCTCGTCAGGTTCTTGAGGGGCAACGTGGATGTGTTTGCATGGAAACCTTCCGACATGCCCGGTGTACCTCGGGACTTGATTGAGCACTCCTTGAATGTCAACAGCAAAGCCAAACCAATCAAGCAGAAGCTACGACGTTTCGCTCGCGACAAAAAGGAGGCGATTAGGGTAGAAGTTACACGGCTTTTTGCAGCCGGGTTTATCAAAGAAGTGTATCATCCGGAATGGTTAGCCAACCCGGTTCTTGTACGCAAAAAAAATAATGAATGGAGAATGTGCGTTGATTACACTGATCTCAACAAACACTGCCCTAAGGACCCCTTTGGCTTACCTCGCATAGACGAGGTCGTAGATTCAACCGCCGGTTGCGAGCTGCTTTCCTTTCTCGATTGCTACTCTGGTTATCACCAGATCGCTCTCAAAAAGGACGACCAGATCAAGACATCTTTCATCACGCCTTTCGGCGCCTACTGCTACACGACCATGTCGTTCGGGCTCAAAAACGCCGGTGCTACCTACCAACGCGCTATACAGGCCTGCCTCAACGACGAGATAAGAGACGGCCTCGTCGAAGCTTACGTCGACGATGTAGTTGTCAAAACCAAGGAAGCACATACCCTTGTTGACAATCTGGAACGCGCCTTCGCAGCCCTTAATACGTTCCAATGGAAGTTAAACCCAAAGAAGTGCATCTTTGGTGTCCCTTCTGGCATATTGCTCGGCAACGTCGTCAGTTACGACGGCATACGCCCTAACCCGGAGAAAGTCAAAGCTGTCTTAGACATGAAGCCCCCAAAAAAGGTGAAGGATGTCCAGAAGCTCACCGGCTGCATGGCTGCTCTAAGCCGTTTCATATCAAGATTAGGAGAAAAAGGACTACCGTTCTTCAAACTGCTCAAAGCGTCCGAGAAGTTCGAGTGGTCGGAGGAAGCAGACGCTGCCTTCATGCAGCTGAAACAATACCTCACGTCACCTCCGGTACTTACTGCTCCCAGAGAAGACGAAACTCTCCTACTTTACATTGCGGCAACCGATCGGGTGGTTTCCACTACACTGGTGGTCGAGCGTGACGAGCCGGGCCACGCCTACAAGGTACAGCGGCCAATTTATTTCATTAGTGAGGTACTCAACGAATCCAAGACCAGGTACCCACAGATTCAGAAACTACTCTACGCCATACTGATAACATCCCGAAAGTTGAGACATTACTTCGACGGATATCGTGTGGTGGTCATGACCGAGTATCCTTTGGGGGACATTATTCGCAATAAGGACGCGAACGGGCGCATCGTCAAATGGGCAATGGAGCTATGCCCCCTTTCCTTGGAATTTGCAAGCCGTACTACAATCAAGTCTCAGGCACTCGTCGATTTCATCGTCGAGTGGACAGACTTAAGCACTCCCGCCTCTCCGGGATCCGACGAATGTTGGACGATGTACTTCGACGGTTCTCTCAACATTGACGGTGCGGGAGCAGGAGTTCTTTTCGTATCACCATCCAAGGAAAAGCTCCGGTACGTCCTCAGGATTTATTTCCCAGCATCTAATAATGCCGCCGAGTATGAAGCATGCCTGCATGGTCTACGCATTGCGGTTGAGCTTGGAGTTAAACGTCTCTATGTCTACGGAGATTCGGCTCTGGTCATCAACCAACTCAACAAGGACTGGGACACGACCAGTGAAAAGATGGACGCATATTGCAAATCGATAAGAAAGCTGGAAGGCAGGTTCTATGGCATCGAGTACATACACGTGGTCCGGGACAAGAACCAGGCAGCAGATGTGTTGTCAAAGTTAGGATCATCCCGAGCCAAAATCCCACATGGCGTATTCGTCCAAGACCTGCTCACGCCCTCTATTGAAGACGAAGATTCAACGACCGACAAAGTCTCAGACCAGCAATTAGTGGCTACGGTTCCAGCGCCGAGCACAACCGAGCCGCTTCCGACCACTCATGAGCCAGACTGGAGAACACCTTTCATCAAGTACTTAACAGACGGTAGCGGTTACATCGATCGAACAGAAAATGAACGCCTGATGCGTCGTAGTAAGCAGTATCTGCTCGTCGATGGCAAGTTATGGCGCAAAAACGCTAAGGAGGAAATCTTGATGAAGTGTATAACCCAGGAAGAAGGCAAGCATCTCCTAGACCAAATCCACTCTGGCTCCTGCGGCAACCACGCGGCATCAAGAACACTGGTCGGTAAGGCTTTCCGAGCAGGGTTCTATTGGCCGTCAGTAGTGGCCGACGCAGAGAAGCTAGTCCGCCGCTGTGAAGGTTGTCAGTTTTTCTCCAAGAGAATCCATGTACCGGCACACGAGATCCAGACGATTCCAGCCTCTTGGCCCTTCGCATGCTGGGGACTGGACATGATCGGGCCTTTCAAACCAGCCCCTAGGAAATTTACATGCGTCTTCGTGCTAATTGATAAGTTTTCTAAGTGGATAGAATACATGCCTCTGGTACAGGCATCCTCAGAGAAAGCCGTCACATTCCTCGACCAGATCATCCACCGTTTCGGCGTGCCCAACAGCATCATTACTGATCTGGGTACTCAGTTCACCGGGAACGCTTTTTGGGACTTCTGCGATGAAAGGAGCATAGTTGTAAAATACGTCTCGGTGGCGCATCCTAGAGCTAATGGACAAGTCGAGCGGGCAAATGGCATGATCTTGGACGCATTGAAAAAGAGGATGTACAGAGAAAACGATAAAGCTCCTGGAAGATGGCTCAAGGAGTTACCAGCCGTTGTCTGGGGCCTCCGAACTCAGCCCAGTCGTAACACTGGCGTCTCACCATACTTTATGGTTTACGGCGCTGAAGCAGTCCTCCCACCAGATATAGCTTTCCGATCAGCACGGGTAGAGAACTTCGACGAAGGCAAGGTCGACGAAGTACGGGAGCTAGAAGTCAACAGCGCAGAAGAAAAAAGGCTTGATTCTTGCGTACGCACGGCCAAGTACCTTGCTGTTTTGCGCAGGTACTACAACAAGAACGTTAAAGAGCGTTTCTTCGTGGTCGGGGACTTAGTCTTGAAGTGGAAGACGAACCAGGCTGGTGTCCACAAACTCGCAACCCCATGGGAGGGACCCTTCATGATCAAGGAAGTCACACGTCCAACGTCTTACAGGTTAGCTCATCTAGACGGCACGGACGTACCGAACTCATGGCACATCGACAAGCTTAGACGCTTCTATGCTTAACTACTGAGATATGTACTCTACTTGTGTTTTCGATTTACTTTACTAAAGCAACTATGATTTCTCCGACCACTCTAATGTGTCACTCCAAATTTTATGGTTATTCTAACTTAAGCCAGTACAAGCCGACCACCACTCCTTCTACGGTTTTCGGAGCAGGCCCTGTCTCCGGTTCCTCCCAACGCGTGCACGGGATCCGCTCTCTACGTTGCGGGTGATCGGCAGGTCCCCCCTGGTTTGGCTTGTCTGCGTTCACGTGTGCACAGGTCATAGTACCTCATACTCCGACCACATGCCAGACTAGGGCCGCACAAACTTTTCAGGATGACGTGTCGAGCAAAACGGTACAACTAAACAGAACGTTAACACGTTCCCACTTAGTTACACCAACACAAAATTTCAAGCTTAAAGTACGTTTTGTATAAAACAAACAAGCTTATAATGATATACAGTTACGTTATTACAAGCTTGCCTGAAAAGGCCCAAGTTTACAATAACACAACTATGTCCTCCTTCTACAGCTCTATGCCTATTACATTGGCTGTTCGGGGCGCATGGCATTTACTGCTCGTCGCCTCTGATACCCTACTCGAGTCTCGGGGACTCTGGAGCTAGTCAAGCTGAAGGGGATGGCCCCACCGGTGCCTGGCTGGTCGAGACCGCAGGCTCCGTTGGTTGGCTTGTAGCTGATGGCATTTCCAGCTGGCTTGTCGATGGCATACCCTGCACAGGTGCTGTCCCACCTCCGCACAGGTTAATATCGCCAATTATCTTTGACGACAAGTCCAGCTGGGTCGTCCGAAGCTCTTCGGCCTGGTCTGGGTCTATCTCCTTCGGGTACCCAGCCTCCAAGCGTTGGAGATCGATCAGGGGGTAGTGAGCACGAACCATGCTTAGCACATGGGCACCCGTGTACTCACCCGCCTCCTTCACGAAGTCTTGGAACCATTCCCATGCTTGCTTGCATCTCTCGACCAGTCCGAGCTGAGGCGTCCTTAGCTCTTCCTCTGTGAGAGCCGGGTCGATAAGGTCGAGGACGGGAACAATGCCAGTTGCCATTTCTTGGCACCGCTTGCTCCACGTGTCCCGCTCCTCGGCGGCCTTAAGGCATTGTGCTTTCCAATCGTCGCGCTCCTTGATCACGGCCTCAAGGTGCCTCTTGGCATTGACTTTCAAAACTGAAAACAGTACAAGACATCAAACATGATGACACGACAAGGCAATGTGGGCAATTGAACGAGAAAGGTGGTCTGGAGTGCTTACTTTTCAGGTCGTCCTTCATTTTGTTGGTGTGGTCTTGGAGTTCCAACTGGCGGCGCGCCAGTTTCTCGTTGTCCTCCTTCAGGCGACCACATTCTGCAAGCGCGCGGCCGTTCTCCCCCTGGAGGCGGGTCACTTCAGCTTCTAAACCTGCATCACAGCTATTGCTGTCAAGAACAAAATAACGCAAGTCCTGCACTTGCTATGATACGGTGAATACTTACCTGTTTTCTCCTGCTCTGTGTTTTTGAGCTGGCCGACCAGGTTCTGGTTCTGTGCTTCTTGGTTTGTCCTCTCCTGGTCGGTGGCTTCAAGTTGGCGCCGTAGGCGTTCCACTTCAGCCGTCAGCTCCTTATTGGTCTTCATGACTACTTCTATCTGGTCGAAGCACCTTTTTCGGTACCTTGCAGTTTTCATCACGTCCTGCATACAGACAAGCTACGTCAGATAGTTCGACTACAAAACAGGTTTAAAGACTAAAGCCAAATATACCTGGACTTCAGTCACCAGGCGTTTGGCCGCTCGTTCAACTCTTAAGGTTTCCTCGGCCTCTGGGATCTCCTCGTGCATGACCCATTCGTCGTTCCGATAGCGCGACACATATACATGTTGTCGTCTATCTTGGGGACGGCCCAGGACTTCTACCACTTCATCCTCTTCAGCCTCCAGTTCGGGAGGCGGCGGTGGTCCAGAGTTTGCAGACTCCACGACCACCAGGGCTTTCCCACGAGCCGTCGCGTCGGCACCCTTGTTCTGGGCAACTTCTGGCTGCTGCTCCTCGGCTAGATCCAGCTCCCGTGACGCTGTGGTATCCGCCTCATCAGGGTTTGTGCTCGGAGCACTTGTATTCTGCTCGGGGACTGGCGTCTGGTCGTCCGCCTGCTGAGCCCCAGGCAGAGTCCCTGCCATGGGCTCCTCCACGGCCGGTTGCTGAGCAGTTTGTTCCGCCATTTTTGGAGAGGACGTTCTGCACCCAGCTAGCTGGTCGGGGCTTTCGGTGGACGCGGATCTAATACATTCAGAGACAAATTCAGAAGACAATAGCATCCACTGCAAAATGCAAAGCTTACATCAAAAATATATATACTTACAGTTTTGACTTGCGGAAGGATGTAGCGAAGGAACGCCTCCTCGACCGCCCCTGCTCTGCTTGCTCGGCAGTTTCCACCGGGACTTGTTCAACCTCCGGTACGGGCGTCGGAGGATGATGCGGCATGTTCTCTTCGTCTGTGCTCTGTGTTGCTGTGGTCGGTGCTGTGACCACTGCCGGCACAGAGGAGCCACCCTGCTCCGACGGCCCCACTTGCCTTCTCCTCTTTCGGGGGACGAGCCGGAAGATGTCCGCATCCTCCGCTTCGTCGTCCGACTGGGAGATGATGGCTTGGCGACGTTTGCTGGCAGCCGGACGTTTGCCGGCGGCTCTGGTCGAGGCGTCCTCTACGGTCTCGAGTACCGCCCAGTGAACGCCGTCGGTCCTAGCGCTGGTCTGGGCGGTTGGCCCAGTAGCTTGCGGCCACTCTACACCGGGGGGAGGCGACACAAACACTCCTGCCCGGTCACGGCCATTATACTGAGACACAAAATGAAGGAAAAGACAGTTATTTTCTTGATACAACATGACTTTACAGTTAAAAGGAGGCGTCATTTACCTTTGGGGGAGGGCGAGCCAGCTTGAAGGCGTGTTCAATGGCGTTCAGTGCAACATAATTGGGATCGGCCAGGTTGAATAGCTCTCCAATCCTGGCCTTGATCTCCATCTTGTCGAGCGGCTCCTTTCTGGTCCTCGTCGGATCAGCGCCTCCTTGGTACTCGAAGCCAGGGTGAATCCTTTTCTGGCAAGGCTGAATTCTTCGGCTGATGAAGTTGCCGACAACACTCGGGCCATCAAGCCTTCCCCACGGGATCATCCCGAGCAGTTCAGCGATCTGCTCAAAGTTCTCGGGCCTCTCCGACCAGCTGCTTTTCTTCTCTGGAATCAAGCCCACATCGCACAGAGTGATGGTGTTCGGCTCTTCACGGATGTAGAACCACTTCTTGTACCACTCGTCCAACGAGGTGTTCCAGGGGCAGTGCAGGTATTGAGCCTTCATGCCGTCGCGCAGGTTCAGGTAAACGCCTCCGACGATCTTCGAGCCACCGCTCCCTTTCTTCCGAAGACAGAATAGGTGGCGAAAGAGGTCGAAATGGGGCTGGAAGCCGCCATAAGCCTCGCAGAGATGGATGAAGGTGGAGACAAGAAGAATTGAGTTGGGATGCAGATTGCAAATCCCAATCTCGTAGTATAGACAGAGACCCTGAAGGAAAGGGTGCACTGGAATCCCAAAACCCCTTTTGAAGAAATCTTCAAAGACCACAATCTCACCTGGTTGTGGATCGGGGAAGCTTTCTCCTTCCGGTGCACGCCATCCCGCAAGTGCCTTGTTGTGGAGCACTCCCATGGCGACGAGGTCCTCGATGGTCTGCTCGTTGCTCCGCGACTTCCACCATTCCTTCGCCATGACCCCGCCTTTCTTCTGGGCGTCTCTCTTCGCCATTAGTTCGTGCTTACGAAGTGGGTGGATGCGGGAGACCGAGGGGATTGGTGATGATTTTTGGGGAATAGGGTTCGGCAGGAGGAGGAAGAAGGTTGCGGCGGCGGATGACAATGGGGAATGGTATGAGTAACTTACCAGATCTGCATTATATAAAACAAAGATCACCGTCGTTTCGTCCGCCCGAGAATATTGGGAGTCATGCGCACGCGCCGCAGACGGTTGTTCACACAACCTCGAAATTTGCGCCAATAAACGCGCTCCTTCGTTAACAGTGTACGCGCCTCTTCGTTGATGGTGTAAGGGGGCCCACACTGACACACCTCAATACAGGTGTCAACCGACTGTTTGCAAAAAAAAAAAAAGAAAGAGAAGACAGAATGACGTACTATACCTATTTACTTTTTTGACCAGACGTGTCAGCCTGGACTTGGCAGAGAATAGAGAGAAGTACACAAAATAATGGTACAAGCAGCGCAAGTGATCGTGGATTTGCCTTGACCACTAAAGTGCTCGGGGACTGCCCAGACCACTAAAGTGCTCGGGGACTGCCCAGACCACTAATGTGCTCGGGGACTGCCCAGACCACTAAAGTGCTCGGGGACTGCCTAGACCACTAATGTGCTCGGGGACTGCCTGGACCACTAATGTGCTCGGGGACTGCCTAGACCACTAATGTGCTCGGGGATTGCACAGACCACTACTGTGCTTGGATGCTGCCCAGGCCACTTTTGTGCCCCGACCACTGCTAGAATAGTGGTTCTCGTTGGCTACATGTGATTTGTACTCACATACAGTTAAGAGACTTTTCTTTTAGACCTTGCTACAAGGCTCATCCCTCGCCTTCCAGCAAGCTCGGGGACTACATCGGTATGATGCACCTGCCGGTGCATCTCGTATCGCCTGTACGACGATTGGGTTCTCAACATAACTGGGAATTCTTTTTAGACCCTGGCACCACGTGCCTATGTCACCTACTACCAGGCTCGGGGACTAAGTGGGCACACTTCACCTTGCGGTGAATGTGTTTGTTTTTCGACCCCTACGCTTCTGATGATCAAAGATGCTACGCTTCAAGATGCACTTACATTTCTTTTCAGAAATACAAGTGGGCACACTTCCTGGGACAGATATCTTTTTCTTTTTTCTTAAGAGCACCATACATTCTTCGGACAACCTACTTCTCCGGTGATGATGGTTGTCGGAGGCGTCAAGAATTCAAGCCTCGCTTGTCGGAGAAGGTTCAAAAGGCGTGTCGCAGCATAATACATGATGCTCGGGGACTAGCTGTGGGGGTATTAACCCCTATACCCTTACGGCTAAGCTTGGGCTGGCCCGGATCGATGGGTTCAGTCCACCCGAAAGATGACGTGCGGCCCAGTTAACCTGATCGGAGTCCCGCACAAGGAATCAAGACGGATTTGGCAACCAAGCAGGATCCTGGTCGGTTAGAATAGGAATCCTTATCCGGCCAGATATGGCAGTTGTAACTGACTAGGATTAGTTTCCAGATCTGTAACCCTGCCCCCCGGACTATATAAGGCGGGCAGGGGACCCCTCTAAAAAATATCTCTCATTGACATACAGCAATACAAATCAGACGCAGGACGTAGGTATTACGCCTTCTTGGCGGCCGAACCTGGATAAAACCTCGTGTCTGTCTTGCGTCACCGTCTTGTTTGGGGCTTGCGCATCTGTCTGCCGATAATCTACTACCTTGGGCATACCCCTAGGTAGACTGCCGATCATATTTCGTCGACAGGAGAGAATCCAAGTGCATTGCTTGAGTGTTTGCATCTAGAGGCACTTGGTGTTCGTGTTTCACTGTGGGATTCGCTTGTTACTCTTGGTGATTGCCGCCACCTAGATGGCTTGGAGTAGCAAGGATTGTTGAGCGGAGGTTGGTGATTGTCTCCGGCTCTGATCGTGGTGATTGTGAGGGGTTCTTGACCTTTCTGCGGTGGAGAGCCAAAAGGTACTCTAGTGGATTGCTCGTGGCTTGTGTGATCCTCATCTTGTATTGGTTGTGCGGCACCCTATTGAGGGTTTGGCATGTGATGCCAATTAGCGCATGAACCTCCAAGTGAGTGAATCACCACAACAAGGAGTAGCTTGCCGGCAAGCAAGTGAACCTCGGTAAAAATCATTGTGTTCATCATTGATTCTGAGGTGATTGGTCTTCATTGTTATTCATCCTTGTGATTGATTGGTTCCTTCATCTACACAGTGGTATAACCTTCTTGATCACTCTCTTTACATTACCCGCAAACTAGTTGTCAAGCTTTTTAGTGTAGCTAATTGTGAGAGCTTGCTTTCTTGGTTGGTGTGGCTCTTTAGTTAGCCTTTGAGAGCACACTAACATAGGGTAGTGTCATAGCTATTGTGTGAATAGATACTATCTAAACTAGAATTGTGGTAGGTGGTTTGCTTTTTGAGTAGGCTAGCGCAATACTTGCTTCGCCTCATAATTGTCCAAACATTTTGTTAAGTGTTGTTGTAGAAATTTTATTAGGCTATTCACCCCCCCCCCTTCTAGCCATTAGGACCTTTCAAGTGGTATTAGAGCTGAGGTCACCATGATTTTAGGCTTAACAACCTTCGGTGTAAAAATGGCTCAAATCAACAACACAAAGAAGCCACCCCAATTTGATGGCTCCAACTATCCCTATTGGAAGGCTAAGATGACAACTTATATCAAGTCAATCAATAGGAAGGTTTGGAAGGTGATAGAGACAAAGATTGAGATTGAAGATGAAGAGGCTCCCACCGCCACCGAAGAAATACTACTCCAAAATAATGGCATTGCTCTTAGTGCCATCCATGATGCTTTGGATGAAAGAACATTTGAGCAAATCAAAAATATTGAGAGAGCTCATGAGGCATGGAAGAAATTGGAGGAATCGTTTGAAGGCACTCAAGCCATGAAGGGTGCAAAGGCATACATTCTCAAAGAGAAGTTTGCAAGCTTCAAGATGAAGGAGGATGAGAGTGTGCCAGAGATGTTCCATAGGCTTCAAGTGCTTGTCAATGATCTCAAAGCACTTGGAGAAGAGGTGAAGGACAAGGACTTCTCCCACAAGTTCTTGAGATGCTTGCCTTCAAGATTTGGCACATTGGTCACTATTCTAGTAAGGAGTGGTTTGGACACCATGACACCAAACCAAGTGTTGGGAGATATAATGACCGATGATACATATAGAGATGAAGATGAGAAGGAAGAAAAGAAGGAGAAGAAAGATGAGAAGAAGGATGAGAAGAAGAAGAGTGTGGCATTCAAGGCCACATCATCCCAGGGCAAAGCTAAGCAAGAAACATCTAGTGAAGAAGATGATTCATGGGATGATGATGATGATGAGAAGATGGCTCTCTTTGTCAAGAGATTTGGCAAGTTCATGGTGAAGAAGGGATATCATGCTAGAAGAAAGAAGTCTTCATCAAAGAACAAAGAAGAGTCAAGAAGGTGCTTCAAGTGTGGAAGCAAAGATCATCTTGTTGCTCAATGTCCATACAATAGCAACAATGATGATGACAAGAAGAAGAACAAGAAGAAGGACAAGAAGGAAAAGAAAGAGAAGGACAAGATGACCTTCAAGAAGAAGAAGGGTGGTTCATATGTGGTCACTTGGGATAGTGATGCTTCCTCAAGTGATGATGATGATAGTGATGATGACAAGACCACCAAGAAGAAGGCACTTGCAAGCATTGCTATCAATGAGAAGTCTTCTCTCTTCGACTCTTCATCATGCTTCATGGCTAAGGCCACTAAGGTACAAACTAGTGATGATGAAACTGATGAAGAACATGAAGATAAAAATGATAGTGATAGTGATGATGATGAACCTACTAAAGATGAACTATTTGACATGCTAGAAGATGCTAGAGAACACTTTGACATCAAGAGAAGGGAATGCAAAAGCTTGCGTAAGGAACTAAAAGCCCTTAAGCAAGCCTTTGATGATCTCAATGCTTCTCATGAGAGGCTAGAGGAAGCCAATGAGAAGCTTGGCAAAGCTCACAAAAACCTTGAAAAGGCTCATTCCTCTTTACTTGATGAGCAAAATAAAAGAAGCATGTTGAAACTTGCAATGTAGGCTTAACTTGTGATATAATTGATGAGTCACTATCTATGCCTATCATTGTTCCTCCCACTAACCCTTCTTGTAGCACTTCCACTTCTACCTCATCTAGTAGTGATGGTCTCACTTGTGATGCCTCACTAGTGGTTGAGAATGAGAACCTCAAGAAGGAGGTCAACAAGCTCACTCACACTTTGGCTAAGGCCTATGGTGGTGAGGACCGCTTGCTTATGTGCTTGGGTAGCTAAAGAGCTTCTCTCTACAAAGAGGGATTGGGCTATACCCCCAAGAAAGGCAAGGCGGCCTTTGCTCCTCACAAGACTAGTTTTGTGAAGAACAATGGTCGGTTTTGCACTAGTTGCAAGCAAGTTGGTCATAAGGAGCATGAATGCAAAAACAAGAGCAAAAATGCTAATGTATCCTATATTAAGCTTGATTCTTTCTATATGCTTACCAAGGGTGCAAATGGTGTAAAGGCTAAGTTCATTGGTAAACCATGGATGGGCTCAAAGAAGAAAGCCATTTGGGTACCAAAGAGCTTAGTGACTAACCTTCAAGGACCCAAGCAAGTTTGGGTACCTAAAAAGAATTGATCATCTTTTGTAGGTCAATTACAAAGCCGAAGGAAGGCATTGGGTTCTTGATAGTGGGTGCACTCAACACATGACCGGAGATGCAAGAATGTTCAACTCAATCAACACCAATGGCAATGATGGTTATGATAGTATCACATTTGGTGACAATGGCAAAGGCAAGGTCAAAGGGCTTGGTAAGATTGCAATATCAAATGACATGAGCATATCCAATGTGTTGCTAGTAGAGAGCTTGAACTTTAATTTGCTATCCATGGCTCAATTGTGTGATCTTGGATTCAAATGCATATTTGGGGTAGATGATGTAGAGATCATAAGTGTAGATGGCTCAAATTTGATCTTCAAAGATTTTAGATATGAGAATCTATACTTGGTTGATTTCAATGCTAGTGAAGCAAAATTATCTACATGCTTGTTCACTAAGTCTAGCATGGGTTGGTTATGGCATAGAAGGCTTGGTCATGTTGGAATGAAACAATTGAATAGATTGGTTAAGCATGACTTGGTTAGAGGCTTGAAATATGTTGTGTTTGAGAAGGATAAGCTTTGTAGCTCTTGTCAAGCCAGAAAACAAGTTGGAAACACCCATCCTAAGAAAAGCATGATGAGCACTAGTAAATCATTTGAGTTATTGCACATGGACTTGTTTGGGCCAACACAATACACTAGCATCGGTGCTAACAATTATGGCTTTGTGATAGTGGATGATTACACTAGATACACTTGGGTATTCTTTCTAGTGGACAAAAGTGATGTGTTTGCAACATTCAAATCATTTGTCAAGGGCATTCACAATGAGTTTGAAACAACCATCAAGAGAGTTAGAAGTGACAATGGTAGTGAGTTCAAGAACACTAGAATTGATGAGTTGTGTGATGAATTTGGAATTAGACATCAATTCTCGGCCAAGTACACTCCACAATCAAATGGCCTTGTTGAGAGGAAGAATAGAACACTCATTGATATGGCAAGGTCTATACTTAGTGAGTACAATGTGAGTCAATCTTTTTGGGCCGAAGCTATCAACATGGCTTGCTATTGTAGCAACCACCTCTATTGTCACCCATTGAAAGAGAAGACACCATATGAGCTCTTGAATGGTAGAAAGCCCAATATTGCATATTTTTGGGTCTTTGGTTGCAAGTGCTATATCTTGAAGAAAGGCACTAGATTGGACAAGTTTGACAAGAAATGTGATGAAGGATTCCTACTTGGTTATTCCACTACAAGCAAAGCATATAGAGTTTGGAATTTGAATAGTGGTAATCTTGAGGAAGTTCATGATGTTGAATTTGATGAAACCAAGGGTTCACAAGTAGAGAATGAGAACTTGGAAGATGTTAGAGGCATTCAACTTTCAAATGCCATGAAGAACATGGATATTGGAGAATTGAGGCCTAGACAAGTGAATGATGATGAAGATGATCAAGTGCAAGTGCTCTCTAACTCAAATGTGCAAGATGATACAAATCAAGCTAGTACAAGTGGTTCTCATGATAATGAATAAGATCAAGTGGCTAGTACATCATCTCAACCCAATGATCAAGCAAGTGCAAGCAATCAAGTTCCAATCCTCTAACCAACCAATATTGCAAGGGATCATCCATTGGACACTATCATTGGTGACATTTCAAGAGGTGTGCAAACTAGATCAAGATTGGCTTCATTTTGTGAGCATTTCTCATTTGTGTCATCCATTGAACCAAAGAAGATAGATGAAGCATTGAAGGATATTGATTGGGTGAATGCTATGCATGAAGAATTGAATAACTTTACAAGAAATCAAGTATGGGAATTAGTAGAGAGACCAAAGGTACACAATGTGATTGGAACCAAATAGGTCTTTAGAAACAAGCAAGATCAAGATGGGATAGTAGTAAGGAACAAAGCAAGATTGGTAGCACAAGGCTATACACAAGTTGAAGGTCTTGACTTTGGAGAAACATATGCCCCGGTTGCTAGATTGGAAGCAATTAGAATCTTGCTATCCTATGCTTGTGCCCACAACATCAAGCTCTACCAAATGGATGTTAAGAGTGCATTTCTCAATGGTTACATCAATGAAGAAGTATATGTTGAGCAACCTCCCAGTTTTGAAGATGACAAGAAGCCCAACCATGTGTACAAGTTGAACAAGGCATTGTATGGCTTGAAGCAAGCACCGAGAGCATGGTATGAGAGATTGAGGGATTTCCTACTCTCTAAAGGGTTTATGATGGGCAAGGTTGACACCACTCTTTTCATCAAGAAGATTGGCAAAGATTTGTTTGTGTTGCAAATCTATGTTGATGACATCATATTTGAATCAACAAATCAAGACTTTTGTGATGAGTTTGGAAAGATGATGGCTAATGAGTTTGAGATGTCCATGATTGGAGAGTTAAGTTACTTCCTTGGTCTTCAAATCAAGCAATTGAAAAATGGTACTTTTGTGAGTCAAGGGAAGTATATCAAGGACATGATCAAGAAGTTTGGCATGAGTGATAGCAAAGCCATTAGTACACCAATGGGAACAAATGGCAACTTGGATAGTGATGCAAGTGGCAACATGGTGGATCAAAAATTGTATCGGTCTATGATTGGAAGCCTACTCTATGTGACCGCATCAAGGCCGGATGTCATGTTTAGTGTATGCATGTGTGCAAGATTTCAAGCCTCACCAAGAGAAAGTCATTTGAAGGCTACAAAGAGAATATTGAGGTACTTGAAGCATACACCAAATGTTGGCTTGTGGTATCCCAAAGGAGCAAAGTTTGAGCTAGTTGGTTACTCCGACTCGGATTATGCAGGATGCAAGGTTGAAAGGAAGAGCACATCGGGCACATATCAATTGTTGGGAAGATCACTTGTTTCATGGTCATCAAAGAAGCAAAATAGTGTTGCATTATCAACCGCCGAAGCTGAATACATATCCGCCGGTAGTTGTTGTGCACAAGTACTTTGGATGAAAGCCACTTTGAGTGACTTTGGAATCAAGTTCAAGAAAGTGCCATTGCTATGTGACAATGAGAGTGCAATCAAGTTGACCAACAATCCGGTTCAACATGCAAGAACAAAGCACATTGATGTCCACCACCATTTCATAAGAGATCACCAACAAAAAGGGGACATTTGCAATGATAGTGTAGGCACCGAAGATCAACTTGCTGATATATTCACCAAGCCATTGGATGAGAAAAGGTTTTGCAAGCTAAGGAATGAGTTGAACATATTGGATTTCTCAAATATGAGTTGATGCACCCCCCCCCCATTTATATGACATGCCTCTCCTTCGAGCAATCCATGGTAAAAGTTGATTGGCATGGCATACATCCTTGCTAAGGACTTGTTTAGTGCATCTAGACATCTTTCATATTTAAATAGGCTCATTCATGAAAATCAAATGAATTTGATGATTGTATGGTACCACTATTGCTTCTATGCTTATTTTTGATCTAGTGGTAGCATATGACATGTTTGTGGGCTTGTAAACCTAGTGTTTAATCTAGAAAATGAGCTCTAAGTGTTTAACTCAACATGGTACAAGATAACCCTTATTTGGAGGTGTGAAGAAGCTTGTCCTTGGATCAAACCGAGTTAAATATCTTTGGCAAATGATCTAGATTGCACCAAATTTAGGAAAATGATTCTCACCCCATTGATTGACATTGATAATCCTAACCTATCTATAATTTAAGTCTTTGTGGTCATTGATGACAAAAGGGGAGAGAAACAAAGATATAAGTGATAGGGGGAGAAATAACAAAGATATTAGTACATGGGGAGAAAGACAAAAGATATATTAGTGTACTAAGATGGTGAAAAGACAACAAAGGGGGAGAATTTGACATAGCGGGAGAGAAATGATAAAGGAAAGGGATCAATTAAAATTTTGAGCACACAAGTAGGGGGAGCGAGCTCATGAACTTGTATGGTGCATTTGAATGTGCATTTCATATGTTTGCTTGCATGGCACAAGTTTTAAATTTCAAAATCCATGCTTGTGTGGTGTATGCTAGTTGTAGGCTTGAATGATGAAATGAAAAACTAGCATCCATAGGTTATCTAGTGATTTCATTTCCAAAGTGTTGTTTCCAAGTGGTATCAAGCTAACCATGATGATAAGGATGGTATATTGGTGCACTCCGATTGGTATCACGCTTCAAAGGTCCATCTTTTATACCTTAGCATCACTTGGTAGCCATTGTCTCCTACATTTCCTATCTAATCATATGTGCAAGCTTCAATCCAAACTCTTAGCACATATGTAGGGGAGCAATTGCTACCATATGGAGTTCATGAAACTTGTCCATATCCTTTTACACATGGTAAATATGCTTGGACAAGCAACATGGATTCAATTGAATTTTAATTCATATCTTTGTGAAATGGTTGTTATCAATTATCAAAAAGGGGGAGATTGAAAGCTCTAGTTTGGTTTTGGTGAATTGATGAAACCCTAAGTGCTAACCTAGTCTATCAAGTGGTCATGAGATAGGTAGCACATTCCAAGTGGTGAAGCAAATGAAGATCATGACATGACAATGGTGATGCCATGGTGATGATCAAGTGCTTGGACTTGAAAAGAAGAAAGAGAAAAACAAAAGGCTCAAGGCAAAGGTATAAATTGTAGGAGCTATTTTGTTTTGGTGATCAAGACACTTAGAGAGTGTGATCACATTTAGGTTTGATAGTCGTACTATTAAGAGGAGTGAAACTCATATCAGAATGTGGTTATCAAAGTGCCACTAGATGCTCTAACTCATTGCATATGCATTTAGGATCTAGTGGAGTGCTAACACCCTTGAAAATGTTTCTGAAAATATGCTAACACATGTGCACAAGGTGATACACTTGGTGGTTGGCACATTTGAGCAAGGGTGAAGAAGTTAGAGGTGAAAAGGAGTTAGTCTTGCTGGTCACTGAGTGACCGGACGCTGGTCTCAGAGGGACCAGCACGTCAGGTCAAGTGTGGCAGCGTAGACTCCAGCATCGGTCATCGACTAGACGCTAAGGTCCAGCGTCCGGTCCTATTGTCAGGCAGCGCAGAAGAGAGTCACTATGAGACCGGACGCTGGCAGGGTCCGGTCAAGCATGACCGGATGCGTTCGGTCGAAGAAATTCGTTTCTGGAACCTTACTGGAAACGACCGGACGCTAGAGGCTGAGCATCCAGTCAATTTGTGCGCTGCGTCCGGTTAACAGATGACCATTGAAATCTGACGAATAGTATTTAAAGCAGGGGACACGTGGCGTGTATCACGTGACCGGACGCTGAGGGCTAGCGTCCGGTCACCCCGCGCTATGCCCAGTGAAGGGGTACAATGGCCCTATTTCATGGGGGCTTCCATTTAAGCCCCATGGATGGCTCAAGCTCACTCTCTTGGCCATTGGCATTGACATAGCAACCTTGTGAGCTTATCCAAAGCCCACCCACTCATCTCCATCATTGATTCATCATCTTTGTGAGATTGGGAGAGAATCCAAGTGCATTGCTTGAGTGTTTGCATCTAGAGGCACTTGGTGTTCGTGTTTCACTGCGGGATTCGCTTGTTACTCTTGGTGGTTGCCGCCACCTAGATGGCTTGGAGCAGCAAGGATCATCGAGCGGAGGTTGGTGATTGTCTCCAGCTCCGATCGTGGTGATTGTGGGGGGTTCTTGACCTTTCCCCGGCAGAGAGCCAAAAGGTACTCTAGTGGATTGCTCGTGGCTTGTGTGATCCTCATCTTGTGTTGGTTGTGCGGCACCCTATTGAGGGTTTGGTGTGTGATGCCAATTAGTGCGTGAACCTCCAAGTGAGTGAATCGCCACAACGAGGAGTAGCTTGCCGGCAAGCAAGTGAACCTCGGTAAAAATCATTGTGTTCATCATTGATTCTGAGGTGATTGGTCTTCATTGTTATTCATCCTTGTGATTGATTGGTTCCTTCATCTACATGGCGGTATAACCTTCTTGATCACTCTCTTTACATTACCGCAAACTAGTTGTCAAGCTCTTTAGTGTAGCTAATTGTGAGAGCTTGCTTGCTTGCTTGGTGTGGCTCTTTAGTTAGCCTTTGAGAGCACACTAACATAGGGTAGTGTCATAGCTATTGTGTGAATAGATACTATCTAAACTGGAATTGTTGTAGGTGGCTTGCTTTTTGAGTAGGCTAGCGCAACACTTGCTTCTCCTCATAATTGTCTAACCATTTTGTTAAGTGTTGTTGTAGAAATTTTATTAGGCTATTCACCCCCCTCTAGCCATTAGGACCTTTCATGTGCCCACTTAGTCCCCGAGCCTGATAGTAGGTGATGTAGTCACGTGGTGCCAGGGTCCAAAGTAGGAGAAAAGTAGAAGACCAGCCGTGTAGGCAGCCAGTCCCCGGGCATAGCCTTGAGATGAGAAAAGCTCCTTCACCGCAAGGTGAAGTGTGCCCACTTAGTCCCCAAGCCTAACAGTAGGTGATGTGGTCATGTGGTGCCAGGGTCAGAAATGGTAGTCAATAGAAGAAAGTCCCTAGTGTGGTGAGGAACCAAGTCATAGTGCCGACGCAGTCCTCGAGCCACAAGAGGAAATCTTGGAGAAAACAAATCTTGGAGAAAAAACTGAAGTAATGGCTATACAATAGTAATTACTGAGCCGTAACAGATGGCAGAGAAGTCGGCGAATATTCGGTGAGTAGTAACAACTTGCGGTGATAAATGGGCGATATGGGATGCAGTTGCGCGAAAGCCTAGGTAGTGGCCCACCATGACATTTTGGAGAATTCAGAGAGGCGCAAATCGCGGAGCGGTTTCCCAAAAGCCCTCGAATGCAAAGAGGTGGGGGGAGTGCTTTATAACTGCGCCACCACACCCCACCCTCCCACCTTTGCCACTTTGTCATTTCATCTTCCTCCTCAACCCTCATGCTTCCCAATTCACATCCACACGCGCATCCACCGCCAATTCCAAACCAGATCTGAGAGATGGCGCCGAAGAAGGGTGCTAGTAACCTAAAGAAGGCGAATGCTGGAGTCAGTCATGACGATGAGTGGGTCCCATCATGGATGAGGGAGGTCGAGCTGAACAGATTGGTGGAGGTGGGCATTCTTTTAGACCGGATGGTGGCCAGCCAGCGGTGAGCCCTTTCCAATGCCCCATACCGATGAAGCTATAGTTTTTGAGGAGTATTTTTGGCGCGGGTTAGGTTTCCCCATTCATCCTTTCTTGAGGGACCTATTGAAGTTCTAGAGAGTTAATTTGTGCAATCTCCACCCAAACACCATATTGCACATATCTATCTTTATCCATTTCTGTGAGGCGTATCTCAGAGTCCTTCCCAACTTCAACCTCTTTCGTCATCTATTCTGGCTAAAGAAGAAGGGTGGCGGCGGTTCGAAGGTGGTCGGTGGTGTTTACCTACAACTCCGTGATGGGATGGAAGGCGAGTACCTCACTATACCGCTGAACACATCGCTGAAGGGGTGGAACACCAGGTGGTTCTACATGAAGTAGAGCCAGCCTGCCATCCGTTGCGACATCAACCACGTCCCAGAGAGCTAGAGGAGCTGGTCGGAGAAACTGAGCAGTGCTGACATGGAGCAAGTGAAATAGCTCCTCGGCCTGATAAAAGGCGTGAAGACCTCAGCTTCTGTGATGTTAGGAATAGACTTCCTCATCTCGGAAAAGCGTCAAATGTAGCTATGGAGGAGCTCGGATGGCTTCTGGTAGATGCATTTCAGATCTTGCTTGGTGCTCGACCGAGTACACGTAGCCATATAGTTGTTGGTGAAGACTTTTTCAGCTCTTCCCAGGATTCGATGGAGTCTGGGGCAAGGCTTGTGAACCAGTTCATCGCGGTTGGCATGAGCATGACGAGAAGATAGTTCGCCATGACACTGGTATCTCCTCCAGCGGCGTGAACAGCGGTGGCGTAAGCCTGTAGCCACTATGTGGGGTTCATCCATCCCTCATAGGGCTCGACCCTAGTGATTTTGAAACCATGGGGCCACTGGAGTGTTTAGAGTGCCCTCGTGAATGCTAGGGGCCTTCAGGATTGTCGGCGCCGTGATCTGCAGCGTTGCCGACATTGAGCGGCTCAAGAGCTGAGTCCGGGTTACGGAACTATTGCTCGTACTCTTGATGGTGACATACTTCTTCTGCATGGCGACCGAGGCGACGCTCGTTGATACGTTCGTCGTGCGTCTCAGAGATTATTGAGATGCACTCGGACGTCTTGGTCGACCTCCTGGTCATGTTGGTGAGGATGCTCGATGCGGTTGCCCCTAGCTCCCCCTAGAGGGGTTGTCTGTCGTCGTGGTGCTAGTCAGTGAAACAACTTGGGCGACGATCAGATCTTGGCATGGCTGGTCGGCGAATTGAGCTTGTGGAGTATGAAGGCCTTTGATCCTGGCAGATCTCGTCGACTTGGCAGTTGAATGCTCTAGTTTGGTTTTGGTTAATTGATGAAACCCTAAGTGCTAACCTAGTTTATCAAAGTGATTATGAGATAGGTGGCACTACTCCAAGTGATGAAGCAATGGCAAAGATCATGACAATGGTGATGACATGGTGATGATCAAATGCTTAAACTTGGAAAAGAAGAAAGAGAAAAACAAAAGGCTCAAGGCAAAGGTAAAATTGTAGGAGCCATTTTGTTTCCGTGATCAAGACACTTAGCGAGTGTGATCACATTTAGGATAGATAGTCGTACTATTAAGAGGAGTGAAACTCATATCGAAACACGGTTATCAAAGTGCCACGAGATGCTCTAATTCATTGCATATGCATTTAGGATCTAGTGGAGTACTAACACCCTTAAAAATGTTTGTGAAAATATGCTAACACATGTGCACAAGTTGATACACTTGGTGGTTAGCACATTTGAGCAAGGGTGAAGAAGATAGAGGAGAAAGGAACTCAGTCTCACTATTTTCACTGTGACCGGACGCTGGGTCTAAATTGACGTGACGTTGGTAGTCTGAGTCCGGTCGAACTGACGGGTCAGCACAGTATCTAGGGTTTTGGACCGGACGCTGAGGTGTGTCCGATCGAGGTGGACTGGACGCATCTGATTGAAGAAAACCTGGTTTGGAACCTTACTATAAACGACCGGACGCTGGGGGTCTAGAGTCCGGTCACTTGTGCCGGAGCGTCAGGTCGCTACTTAGCCATTGTGATCGGGTGGTTCCTGTTGAATGGACAATGACGCGTGGCTTACATCGGTTGATCGGACACTAGGTCTAGAGTCTGATCAGTCTGACCAGAGCGTCCGGTCAGCCCGCGTTATGCCCAGTGAAGGGGTATAATGGCTCTATTTGATGGGGGCTTCTATTTAAAGCCCCATGGCCGGCTCAAGCTACAGCTCTTACACATTTTCATTAACATAGCAACCTTGTGAGCTTAGCCAAAGAACTCCCACTCATCTCCATCATTGATCCATCATCATTGTGAGATTGGGAGAGAATCCAAGTGCATTGCTTGAGTGATTGCATCTAGAGGCACTTGGTATTCGTGTTGCGCTGCGGATTTCGCTTGTTTCTCTTGGTGGTTGCCACCACCTAGACGGTTGGAGCAGCGGTGGAGGATTGGCACAAGTTGGTGATTGTTCGTGGCCATCTCCGGTGATTGTAAGGGGAGTTGTACCTTCCCCGGTGGAGTGCCGAAAGGTAACTCTAGTAAATTGCTCGTGTCATTGAGTTACCTCACGTGTGGGTCGGTTCTTGCGATGTCCTATCGTGTGGACAAGGTTTGTGAAACACCTCTTAGCCACTGAACCACCAAGTGTTGGTCGACACAATGGGGACTAGCGTGTTGGCAAGCACGTGAACCTCGGGAGAAAATCGATTGTCTCTTGTCTTTGGCATTCTCCCAGTGATTGGCTATATATTCATCTTGTGATTGGTTCATCCCCTACACGGCGGTATAATCACCTTACTCACTTATTTACATTCTTGCAAACTAGTAGATACAAGCTCTTTAGTGTAATTAGAATTGAGAGCTTGCTTATTATTTACATTCATCTAGTTGAGCTCTTTAGAGTAGCAAGATTGAGAGCTCTTAGTGAGTAGTTACATAGCAAGTTTGTGTGCCTAAGTAATCATTGCAACTAGAATTGTTGATAGGTGGCTTGCAACCCTTGTAGAGCTAGAGCAAGTTTGCATTACGCTATTTGTCATACTAATCAAATTGCTCTAGTTGATTTGTAGATTTTTAAATAGGCTATTCACCCCCCCCCTCTAGCCATATTAGGACCTTTCAAGTGGTATCGGAGCCGTGGTCACCGTTTGATTGAAGGCTTAACAACCTCGGTGTCAAATTATGGCTCAAGTTGTGTTCAACCATGTGGGGGGCAAACCACCATTCTTTGATGGCACATGCTATGGTTATTGGAAGAGAAAGATGAGGATGTATCTTGGTTCAATCAATGATCAAGTATGGGAAGTGACCGAGAATGACTATGCTATCATTGATCCCGATGATCCAACCAATCAAGATAAGATCAACAAGCAATGCAATACAATGGCTCTCAACACCATATACAATGCCATTGATTCCAAGGTGTTTGAGCAAATCAAGGATTGTGAAAGAGCAAATGAGGTGTGGAAGAGATTGGAGGAAACATATGAGGGCACACCGGCGGTGAAGAGTGTCAAGTTGTATATCCTCAAGGATAAATTGACGAGCTTCAAGATGAAGAAAGATGAGAGCATTCTGGAGATGTTCCATCGATTGCAAGTCATTGTCAACGACTTGAAGGTATTGGGAGAGAAGATCAAGGATGATGATGTCTCCCATCGATTCTTGATGTGCTTACCTCCAAGATTTGAGATGTTAAGATTGCTCATCATAAGAGGAGGATTGAAGGACATTACCCCCAACCAAGTACTAGGTGATGTCATGATACAAGTGACATACCGTGTGGAAAGGGAGGGGGATGACAAGGATGACAAGAAGGAAGAAGAGGACAAGAAGAAGAAGAAGAGTATAGCATTCAAGGCTAGCTCATCATCATCCAAGAACAAGGGCAAGTCCAAGAAAGAATCAAGTGACAATGATGATCTTAGTGACATTGATGATGAAGCCATGGCCCTATTTGTGCGCAAGATGGGCAAATTCATGAAAAACAAGGGATATGGTGCAAGAAAGAGAAGAGATCACACCAAAAGCAAAGAATATGTGAGAAGATGCTACAATTGCAAGAGCCCCGATCATGTTGTAGCAAATTGTCCCTACAATAGTGATAATGATGAAGATGAGAAGAAGAAGCACAAGAAAGATAAGAATGAAAAGAAGGAAAAGAAGGAGAAGAAAATAGCCTTCCAAAAGAAGAAGAAGGGTGGAGGTTATGTGGTCACATAGGATAGTGATGGCTCTTCGGATGGTGATAGCTCTAGTGATGATGACAAGAAATCTATCAAGAGAGCACTAGCAAGCATCGCCATCAACAAAAAGCTCTCCATCTTCGACACTCCATCGACATGTCTCATGGCAAAGCCTACCAAGGTAAAATATGATGAGAGTGATGATGATGAATGTGAAAGTGACTCTTGTAGGAATGATAATGATGATGATGAGGAGGAGGAGGAGTACTCCAAGGAGGAGCTCTTGGACATGTGTGAGCAAGTGCACGCTTGCAATGAGATGAAGAGAAAGGAGTGCAAAGAATTGTGCAAGAAAGTAAAATTTCTTGAGCAATCCTTTGATGAGCTCAATGCCACTCATGAAGGGCTAATGGATGCCCATGAGAAGCTTGGCAAAGCTCACTCTAAGCTTGAAAAGGCTCACTCCTCTCTCATTGAGCAAGTCAAGAAGGAGGAAGCCAATAAGGAGCAAGCGATAGTAACATGTGATGTGGGACTAACATGTGATCTCATTGGTGAATCTTTTCATGAACCCATTATTGTTGCTCCCACTAACACTTCTTGTAGCACTACAACTTTCACTTCACCTTTGAGTGATGGTCTCACTTGTGATGCCTCACTTATGGTGGAAAATGAGAACCACAAGAAGGAGGTGAATGAGCTCACTCGTGCCTTAGGCAATGCCTATGGTGGAGAAGCCCACTTGCTAAAGTGCTTAGGTAGCCAAAGATTTTCTCTCAACAAAGAGGGATTAGGCTATACCCCTAAGAAAGGCAAGGCGGCCTTTGTCACTCCCAAAGCTAGCTTTGTGAAGGGCAATGGTCGGTTTTGCAATAGATGCAAGCAAGTTGGCCATATAGAGTAAAATTGCAAGATTAACAAGAACAAGCTACCTAATGTATCCTCAATCAAATTTGATTCTTGTTACATGCTTTATAAGGGTGCCAATGGTGTGAAGGCTAAGTTCATTGGTACACCAATTATGGGCCCAAAGAAGAAGGCCATTTGGGTACCAAAGACCTTGGTGACTAACCTACAAGGACCCAAGCAAGTTTGGGTACCTAAAAAGAATTGATCTTCTTTTGTAGGTAAATTATAAATCCGGAGGACGGCATTGGGTGCTTGATAGTGGGTGCACACAACACATGACCAGTGATCCAAGAATGTTCAATTCAATCAATGAAAGCAAGAGCAATGGGATTGATAGTATCACATTTGGTGACAAAGGCAAAGGCAAAGTCAAAGGGCTTGGTAAGATTGCAATATCCAATGACTTGAGCATTTCTAATGTGCTACTAGTAGAGAGCTTGAATTTTAACTTATTGTCGGTAGCTCAATTGTGTGATCTTGGTTTCAAGTGCATATTTGGTGTGGATGATGTAGAGATCATAAGTGTAGATGGCTCTAACTTGATATTCAAAGGATTTAGATATGAGAATCTATACTTGGTTGATTTCAATGCTAGAGAAGCTCAATTGTCAACATGTTTGATCACTAAGTCTAGCATGGGTTGGTTATGGCATAGAAGGCTTGGTCATGTTGGAATAAAACAATTGAACAAATTGATTAAGCATGACTTAGTTAGAGGCTTGAAAGATGTCACATTTGAGAAGGACAAACTATGTAGTGCATGTCAAGCTGGAAAGCAAGTTGGGAATACACATCCTAAGAAGAGCATGATGAGTACATCCAAGGCATTTGAGTTGATGCATATGGACTTGTTTGGACCAACCACATACACTAGCATTGGTGGAAACAAATATGGATTTGTGATTGTGGATGATTTCACTAGATACACATGGGTATTCTTTCTTGTTGAAAAGAGTGATGTGTTTGCAACATTCAAATCATTTGTCAAAGGTATTCATAATGAGTTTGAAACAACAATCAAGAAAGTTAGAAGTGACAATGGTAGTGAATTCAAGAACGCTAGAGTTGATGAGTTGTGTGATGAATTTGGAATTAGACATCAATTCTCGGCCAAGTATACTCCTCAATCAAATGGGCTAGTTGAAAGAAAGAATAGAACCTTGATTGACATGGCAAGATCAATGTTGAGTGAGTACAATGTGAGTCATTCATTTTGGGCCGAAGCAATCAACATGGCTTGCTACTATAGCAACCGACTCTATTGTCACCCCATGATGGAGAAAACACCTTATGAGCTATTGAATGGAAGAAAGCCCAACATAGCATACTTCCGGGTTTTTTGTTGTAAATGCTATATATTGAAGAAAGGCACTAGATTGAGCAAATTTGACAAGAAATGTGATGAAGGTTTCTTGCTTGGTTACTCCACTACTAGCAAGGCTTATAGAGTTAGGAATTTGGCTAGTGGTACTCTTGAGGAGGTTCATGATGTGGAGTTTGATGAAACAAATGGTTCCCAAGAGGAAGATGAGAATCTAGATGATGTAAGAGGCACTTAATTGGTCAATGCAATGAAGAACATGGACATTGGTGAGTTAAGGCCTAGAGAGGTGATTGATATTGAAGATGATAAGAACCAAGTGCTCTCTAACTCAAATGTGCAAGCTAGTGGTTCTCATGATCAAATCCAAGCAAGCACTAGTGATGGCAATGTGCAAGATCAACAAATGGCTAGTTCATCATCTCAACCAAGTGATCAATCAAATGCTAGCAATCAAGTGCAAGTGCTTCAACCAACCAATGTTGCAAGAGATCATCCATTGGACACTATCATTGGTGATATTTCAAGAGGTGTGCAAACAAGATCAAGATTGGCCTCATTTTGTGAGCATTTCTCATTTGCGTCATCCATTGAACCTAAGAAGATAGATGAAGCTTTGAGGGATGTTGATTGGATCAATGCTATGCATGAAGAGCTAAACAACTTCACAAGAAACCAAGTATGGGATTTAGTTGAGAGGCCTAAGGATCATAATGTGATTGGAACTAAATGGGTCTTTCGGAATAAGCAAGATCAAGATGGGATACTAATAAGGAACAATGCAAGATTAGTGGCTCAAGGTTACACTCAAGTTGAAGGTCTTGACTTTGGAGAAACATATGCCCCGGTTGCAAGATTGAAAGCAATTAGGATCTTGCTAGCTTAGGCTTGTGCCCACAACATCAAGTTGTACCAAATGGATGTGAAAAGTGCATTTCTCAATGGGTACATCAATGAGCTTGTGTATGTTTAGCAACCTCCCGGTTTTGAAGATGAAAAGAAACCCAACCATGTGTTCAAATTGAGAAAGGCTTTGTATGGATTGAAACAAGCACCTAGAGCATGGTATGAGAGATTGAGGGATTTCCTACTCTCTAAGGGATTCAAGATGGGAAAGGTTGACACCACTCTCTTCACCAAGAAGCTTGGAAATGACTTGTTTGTAATGCAAATCTATGTTGATGATATCATCTTTGGATCAACAAATCCAAAATTTTGTGAGGAATTTGGCAAGATGATGGCAAGTGAGTTTGAGATGTCTATGATTGGAGAACTTAGTTACTTCCTTGGTCTTCAAATCAAGCAAATGAAGTATGGCACATTTGTGAGTCAAGGCAAGTATATCAAGGACATGCTCAAGAAGTTTGAAATGGATGAGAGTAAAGCTATTAGTACACCAATGGGGACAAGTGGAAGCTTAGATAGTGATGCTAGTGGCAACATGGTGGATCAAAAGATGTATCGGTCTATGATTGGAAGTCTACTCTATGTGACCGCATCAAGACCGGATGTGATGTTTAGTGTATGCATGTGTGCTAGATTTCAAGCCTCACCAAGAGAAAGTCACTTGAAGGCGACTAAGAGAATATTGAGGTACTTGAAGCATACATAACATGTTGGATTATGGTATCCCAAAGGAGCAAGATTTGAGTTGATTGGATATTTGGATTCCGATTATGCGGGATGCAAAGTTGAGAGAAAGAGCACATCGGGCACATGTCAACTATTGGGAAGATCACTTGTGTCTTGGTCATCAAAGAAGCAAAATAGTGTAGCACTTTCAACCGCCGAAGCGGAGTACATTTCGGCCGGTAGTTGTTGTGCTCAATTACTTTGGATGAAGGCTGCTTTGAGTGACTTTGGGATCAAATTCAAGCAAGTGCCATTGCTATGTGACAATGAAAGTGCCATAAAGCTCACCAATAACCCGGTTCAACATTCAAGAACAAAGCACATTGATGTCCGCCATCATTTTATAAGAGATCACCAACAAAAAGGGGACATTTGCATTGAGAGTGTGGGCACCGAAGATAAACTTGCCGATATTTTCACCAAGCCACTTGATGAGAAGAGATTTTGCAAGCTAAGGAATGAATTAAACATACTTGACTTCTCCAATATGTGTTGATGCACCCCCACTATATGACATGCCTCTCCTTCGAGCAAAGCAAGGTAAAGTTGATTGGCATGTCATCCATCCATTGCTAAGGACTTGTTTAGTGCATCTAGTCATTCCTATCATGTCCTAGGCTCATTCATGAAAATCAAATGAATTTGATGCTTGTATGGTACCACTATTGCTTGTATGTTTGAAATGATCTAGTGGTAGCATATGACATGTTTGTGGGCTTGTAAACCTAGTGTTTGATTTAGAAAATGAGCTATAAGTGTTTAACTCAACATGGTACAAGATAACCCTTATTTGGAGGTGTGAAGAAGCTTGTCCTTGGATCAAACCGAGTTAAATATCTTTTGCAAGTAATATAGATTGAACCAAATTGGGAAAATGATCCTTATTTCACATGGTTTCACCCCAACCTATCTATAATTTGAGCTCACCTTTTGTGCTAATTGTTGTCAAAGGGGGAGAGAAACAAAGATATGAGTGATAGGGGAATATTTGACATAAGGGGAGAGATATGATAAAGGAAAGGGATCAATTAAAATTTTGATCACACAAGTAGGGGGAGCAAGCTAATAAACTTGTATGATGCATTTGAATGAACATTTCATATATTTGCTCGCATGATATAAGTTCTTAATTTCAATATCCATGCTTGTGTGGGGTATGCTAGTTACAGGTTTGAATGATGAAATAAAAAACTAGCATGCATAGGCTAAAGTAACTAGACTTATGTTCGTTCTATGGAAACTAGACCCTTGCTTTGAATGTTGATCTCATGGGGTATTCTAGTTTTTGTGTATGTCTAGTTACTAATGATGCTAAGGATGGTATATTGGTGCACTCCGATTGGTATCACGCTTCAAAGGTCCATCTCTTATACCTTAGCATCATTTGGTAGAAATTGACTCCTATATTTCCTATATAAGCATATGTGCAAGCTACAATCCAAACTCTTAGCACATATGTAGGGGGAGCAATTACTACCATTTGGAGTTCATGAAACTTATCCATATTCTTTTACACATGGTAGATATGCTTGGGCAAGCAACGTGAATTCAATTAAATCTCAATTCATATCTTTGTGAAAGGGTTGTCATCAATTACCAAAAAGGGGGAGATTGAATGCTCTAGTTTGGTTTTGGTTAATTGATGAAACCCTAAGTGCTAACCTAGTTTATCAAAGTGATTATGAGATAGGTGGCACTACTCCAAGTGATGAAGTAATGGCAAAGATCATGACAATGGTGATGACATGGTGATGATCAAATGCTTAAACTTGGAAAAGAAGAAAGAGAAAAACAAAAGGCTCAAGGCAAAGGTAAAATTGTAGGAGCCATTTTGTTTCCGTGATCAAGACACTTAGCGAGTGTGATCACATTTAGGATAGATAGCCGTACTATTAAGAGGAGTGAAACTCGTATCAAAACACGGTTATCAAAGTGCCACTAGATGCTCTAATTCATTGCATATGCTATTAGGATCTAGTGGAGTACTAACACCCTTGAAAATGTTTGTGAAAATATGCTAACACATGTGCACAAGTTGATACACTTGGTGGTTAGCACATTTGAGCAAGGGTGAAGAAGATAGAGGAGAAAGGAACTCAGTCTCACTATTTTCACTGTGACCGGACGCTGGGTCTAAATTGATCAGACGCTGGTAGTCTGAGTCTGGTCGAACTAACGGGTCAGCACAGTATCCAGGGTTTTGCACCGGACGCTGAGGTGTGTCCGGTCGAGGTGGACCGGACATGTCTGATCGAAGAAAACCTAGTTTGGAACCTTACTGTAAATGACCGGACGCTGGGGGTCCAGCATCCGGTCACTTGTGCCGGAGCGTCCGGTCGCTACTTAGCCGTTGCGATCGGGTGGTTCCTGTTGAATGGACAATGACGCGTGGCTTACATCGGTTGACCGAACGCTGGGTCTAGAGTCCGGTCAATCTGACCGGATCGTCCGGTCAGCCCATGTTATGCCCAGTGAAGGGGTATAACGGCTCTATTTGATGGGGGCTTCTATTTAAAGCCCACATTTTCATTGACATAGCAACCTTGTGAGCTTAGCCAAAGCACTCCCACTCATCTCCATCATTGATCCATCATCATTGTGAGATTGGAAGAGAATCCAAGTGCATTGCTTGAGTGATTGCATCTAGAGGCACTTGGTATTCGTGTTGCGCTGCGGATTTCGCTTGTTTCTCTTGGTGGTTGCCACCACCTAGACGGTTGGAGCAGCGGTGGAGGATTGGCACGAGTTGGTGATTGTTTGTGGCCATCTCCGATGATTGTAAGGGGAGTTGTACCTTCCCCGGCGGAGTGCCAAAAGGTAACTCTAGTAAATTGCTCGTGTCATTGAGTTACCTCACTTGTGGGTCGGTTCTTGCGGTGTCCTATTGTGTGGACGAGGTTTTTGAAACACCTCTTAGCCGCCGAACCACCAAGTGTTGGTTGACACAACGGGGACTAGCGTGTTGGCAAGCACGTGAACCTCGGGAGAAAATCGATTGTCTCTTATCTTTGGCATTCTCCCGGTGATTGGCTATATATTCATCTTGTGATTGGTTCATCCCCTACACGGTGGTATAATCACCCTACTCACTTATTTACATTCTTGCAAACTAGTTGATACAAGCTCTTTAGTGTAATTAGAATTGAGAGCTTGCTTTATTATTTACATTCATCTAGTTGAGCTCTTTAGAGTAGCAAGATTGAGAGCTCTTAGTGAGTAGTTATATAGCAAGTTTGTGTGCCTAAGTAATCATTGCAACTAGAATTGTTGATAGGTGGCTTGCAACCCTTGTAGAGCTAGAGCAAGTTTGCATTACGCTATTTGTCATACTAATCAAATTGCTCTAGTTGATTTGTAGATTTTTAAATAGGCTATTCACCCCCCCCCTCTAGCCATATTAGGACCTTTCAGCAGTGTGCCGCTTTAAGCATAACGACAACCTTTGTGACCTTTGGTGTCTACAGGAGACTGGCGAGCTCGTTGGCGGCCATGGCCAGGTTGGTGCTTGGGGTCTAACAGACGTCGTGGCCGTCAACACGGACAAATTCATTGTCGAGGTTGAGGTGGAGTTGGCGTGGCCTTTATTGTGAGTCAAACTGAGCCTCGGCCATCACAAGGGCAGCCTCATTTGCTCGGCGTTGCACATGATTGATGTTCCTATTGATGCAAGTGGCATGGTCCTCCTCGATTCCCCCTTCCCCGCGGGGGGCTGTCGACGCTAACGTTGAAGATTGCGCCACCACAGTAAGGAGGGAGAGGAAGTTGTTCGGCGGTGGTCTCAGCGATAGTCTCCATGGAGCCCTAGGACTCAGAGTCTGGATTCTCCTCCAAGATGGTTTGGAGGGATGTTTCGGGGCATCGGCTGACATGTAGCATGTTGATAGCCGGCGGGAACTGGTCGGCGATCTGGTCGGCGAGAGGATGGACATCTCCAACCTGGTCGACGAATTTGCCCCTGAGGGCATCTTGATAGACGGCGGCAGTGTTTGTGGGCCTAAAGGGTAGGGTCATGACCCCTGGGGTTTCCTGAGAAGCCTCCGATAGATCTGGATTGGAGGGTGGTCGGCGCTGAACCAAATTGGTCAGAGCCGATTCTATGATGGAGAGGCAATCGGCGAGCTTCTGGCCAACCCGATCAATGGATGCGATCAAATCGTCATTGTTGATTCACCTCCTCTGGTAGCAAGGGAGCGGGTGGTGAGTTATCAGCGAAGATGACCCCAAAAGCGGTTCTGAGATCAGATCTATAGTCTGGGGTGATCAGCGCAGTATTGATCTACACTGGCTCGATGAGCTCTCCGACTCCGTCAGCGTTGATGATCCATGAGATCGATCTGACCATGAAGATCTGGCCGAGCTATGGGAGGGATGAAAAGCTTGCGAAATGTACCATCTTGTTCGACATGGAAATAGCACGTACACCCCTACCTGGCGCGCCAACTATCGACAGAATATCATCGGTAGTCCTCCAAGGGGTATCTCACGAAGGTAGATTGATCAGCAGAGATGCGTGTAATCGAGAACAAGAAGGCAATAGAGACACACGAGTTAGATAGGTTCAGGCCATCAGTATGATGTAATACCCTACTCCTATGGTCTATTGGATTGTATTGGCTATCGTATGATATTGCGTGCCTTTGGAGGGGGTCCCTGCTCGCCTTATATAGTCCGGGGGCAGGGTTACAAGTCGGTTAGATCTCGGAGATAACCAGAAAGTAATAATAGATTACAGGAATCATGGGATCATACGTATCCTAACAGATCTCATAGTATCTTCAAGATATCTTCCCGATGTCTTGTGGGAGGCGCCGAGCAGCGTCGTGCCCCGCAAGGCTTCATCTTGTGGGCTGGGCCGCCCCTGGGGGCGCAGCTCATGTGGTCTGCTGTGGGTATCTAGGGTCATGCCCCCCCACAATATACCTTGCATAAATCAATAAAATGGATCACCAACATAGACTTAGGGATTTAAACTAACAATTTCCATGAGTTTTGGTGAATCTATGTTTTCAGCAGGATTTAATCAGAAAACCACCAAGGGGGGCCTATTCATCAATGGAAATCACATTTATCCATAGCAGGACCAACATGGGAAGACTCCAGGAGGCTCTCCACTGAAGCAGGGCCTGAGCCACTACCATGTGGGGCCGGCCGGCCTATGGGCCTCACCTGGTAGCCCCTCTTCGCTACGTCGGTTCTCCACTGCCTTATGGATTGCATCTATGCCATTCTTTTAAGTCGGTTTGATCTGAGGGTCCAGGATTGATGTACCCCCTATATATACCTACCTGTACCCCCTCCTCCAGATAGATTCTGAAACCCTAGAAACCAGAGCTACAATTCATATCCTCTTCATCAGGATTAGAGCTAGCAATCAAGAGAAGATTAGTCCTCCAAGTTAGGATCTAGTCTTGTATTAGAAATAGAGAGATAGAGTGTGATGGAAGAGTTTGGAGGAGTTCCTACCTATGGGTGCTCTCTCTACGGCTTGTACCCTGGTAGAATCAAGTTCTTCTTGGGCTTGCTTCTGAGATTTCTCTAGTAATCAACTTCTAATTCAAGTAAGCATCTTATTTATATTGTTCATTAAGTTTGTGACTCTTTTGAGTACTTTAATCATTGTCGCTCCTGGGTTAAAGTAGTATTCGTAGTGTAAGCATGGTGCTTAGACTTGGATGTACCCTATATTCTGGATCGGTGATAGCTCATGAGGGTGACTCTTATAGCCTCGTTGAATCCTTTGTAGTCCACCTCTCGTTTGTAGGCCGAGCAGGACCATGTTACTATAGGAAATATACTTTGCCTGTGTTTTCCTTAGTAATATCCCCAGAATTGAACAATAGAAGACATAGCTAATCAAAGTTAGAATTAGAAGACCTTAGTGATCTCCCCTACGCTCCTGTTATCTTAAGTCTTGTTGCTACTCTGGGTTAAGTTAGACTTAGTTATTCTCACACACGTTTCCTTGAGTTTGATATTCTAGAATACTTTCAGGTGAAGTGCTACATCGGTATCCGTGCGCTTGCGGATTATTCTGTGTGTGTTAATATATACCAACACCAGTCCAAGTAGAGGTTCTCTTTCTCTATGCTGGGCGTGTTAACGAATTCTCGATGTTTCCTCTTGAGTAACATGACATGAATTTCCCTAGGAGGTTCAGTAGTTGATTTCTCTTGACATCCAAAAATGACCGCCTAGGTTGTAATACGTTTCAGGTCGTTACAACTCTCCCCTCCTTAGGAAAAGCTCATCCTCTAGCTTTCCCAAGGTACTATTGGATACTGCATTTGGGGAAAGTTCAGGGTTCCACTTATGCACCGTAGGGTGTATTCCTTTTTGTGCTCCAGTGACTTCTTCCTCTATAGGATCGCAAAGGGAAGGAGGGTTGTTCTTCCTGATCCTTTATGATGATTTCTTGTTACTCGGGGTCTCCTTGTTTTCTGGCGGACAGTCTGACCTACTTGGTAGGTAGTTCGGTGTACTTCGAGGGTCTTGGCAGTTACTCAGGGTTTGGTAATCCACTTGATGGACGGTCTGTGGCACTATTTGACTTTCCATCAGTTCCCGAGCTATAAATAGGTCGACAGGGACAGTAGGGGTCACTTTCTCTTCCTTTTTCACCTGACCACGTCGGTGTCGCCCACGTTGTTGCTGCCTGCACCATCTCCCTTGCCAAGCACGTGCTCCGAGCAGCTCTCCTCATGGTCCAAGACTTCCACATGCTCCCCACCATGCTAAGAAGGTACGTCTGATTCTCTCCCTTTACTTCATTCCCCACCACATGTGTTGCACTTAGGGTTATGTCGATCTGTGGTTTGGTTAGGGCTTGGGGTAGACCATCTTAGGGATTTGATAGATCATCTTGGGTACTATCCTTAGGCATGGTTCGATGAAGTAGTACGACATGAGTACAGAGAGTTGAGGGTTCCAAGGTTTCTTGCGGTTACTGTTCTCATTAGTGCTGGCCTCGATAATGATGGATGATCCGTTAGGTGGGTGGAAAATTCCGCTGAATCTGCAGTTGTTTGTAAAAATCTGTCCTTACTAGCATGATGGGTGATCTTGATGGATAGTCCGCAAAATGTCGCAAATGTTCCATAAAATCAATCTTGCATGCTCTGCTCCATCTATGAGCAACTACTGGTATTGATGAGATGTTCTGGTTCCTCTGGCAGGATGCTTCGATGGTTGTACGTTGTCCTTGGTCTGCTTAGGTGTCGTTAGCCTATAATTTTATCAAACAGTCTAAGGGCTTGGTGGATATTTTGTCAATGTCTGACACTCGCTATTTTGTACCCAATCATTGTGGGGCTTGTCTCGATAGCTTGTATAACCTATATGACTGTCGTGTTACCTTTCATCATACCGCTCATAGTTGGTTTACTTGTATGTCCAAAAATTGCTAATTCTCTGCCATCCTAGCGGTGTTGTAGGTCTAATGCGGGTCCTAGTCTCCAGCTGGAAAAGGCTGTACTGATATCCTCTTTGGATGAGGATGACGGCGATGATGTTCCTCTAATGGACATGTCAGCTATCCCTAAGGAACGCTTCCCTTGGGTTTCGACCGAGTTCAGCAAGATGGCTGTGTCTAGACACTTCGGACAAGCTAGGGATTCTCTGACTCCCTTCTTTTTCACCAGGGGCCAACACATGCTATACCAAGGAGGTATAGACGTTAGGCCGATGCATGCAGAGCAGCAGTGGCTGTGTTGGTCTTAATTACACCAAAATTTGATAAGCTTATCCTGGAAACGAAGAGATCGGCCGATGATGTCAAAAGCAAGAAAGTTTCCTAATTAAGGGATATTTATGAGCCGGCCAGGAAATATTATTTAATAAATTTGAAAGAGACATGACGTCCAGGTGCATATCAAGATAAAAGAAACAAGGACATGTGTTAAACAAGGAAGCTTTATCATCAAGGACTCTGCATAAGGAAAATCAGAGTCCATGTATCTATATTTCTTTTTGTCATCTAGTCGTGTTCGTTTAAGACTCTTATCAGCCCAGGGTATAAATATAAACCCCCAACTATTGTAACAGAACAACAATCAATCAAATACAAGTTAATTACTTTTTTCGGCTCCGGCCACCCCTTAGGAGTAGGAGTAGAGTAGATCTCGGTGAGTTCTTCAGCGAGTATGGCTGCATCGATTCGGTCGACCTCCATTGCTTGTCTATAAGTACCGTCATGGTTTATACCTCTGTTCGTATGGCTGCATCGATCCGGTCGACCCCCACTGTGACTCTAGTATAGGCTAGTTATTGTAACACCTCGGGTGTTTAAATACTAAAACCTGACATGTCATCATATGCATTGCAAAGCATTTGGCATTTGGTGAAAACTTTGAGATGCATACACTAAAACAAGTTTATATTTATGTGGTATGTGTTGAAGTGTATTGTTTGACTCAAGTTCAAAGTTTGTTTGGATTTTAAATTTTCGAGAAAACCCTGAATTTCAGCATTTAAATCCTACCCTGAAAACTCATTTCAAAATCTAAGCATATTTTGGGGTTGAGCCCAAAAGCAAAAGTGTAGAGCTTGACAAGTTATACAAAGTTTGTTTTTGGAGTTTTCAAAGTTGTTATGAAAAATTTGAAGTAATTCAAAAAGGCGTAATTCGTTAAATGTTCCCTATTTGAATTCAAAAGTTCATTTCAAAATGTAGACCAAATTAGGGGTTGGTTATAAAAGCAAAGTTGTAGAACTTTTGATTTTGAACAACTTTTATTTTTGGAGATTTTTGAGTTGTTACACAAATTTGGGAGTAATTTGAATTTGAAAATGAATGGCAATTCTGTAATCACTGTGAATAGTGTTCACCGCTCTCGCTACACCGCCGGCGACCCTCGGCTTGCTTCCAGGCGCGTCGTGGCCATCCGTGGCGTCGCGCTGGTGCGGGGAAAGATGTCGTCGTGGCTTCCTTGAGCTTCTTAACCACGTTATAAGTACCGAGACGCCGTCGTCGTCGTTTTTCTTCCTCCTCTGTTTTCTCCCGCCGCCACCATCTTACTCCGTTGAGCTTTTGCCGTCGCCATAGCACCCTCCAACCCTCAGTAACGCTTGCCACAGCTCCGCTGGTTCCTTGTGCACTCAGCCGAACCATCCTTGACGCTTGACTCCGCCGAAAACTCGCTGACCACGCTCTTCTTCCTCACAGCCGGCAACATCTCCGTCGTGGCTGCGCCGTCGTGGCCAGTCCTCTACGGTGAGCCTCTAACCTTGTGAAGCCTTGTTTCAGCTTCTTCGTGATGTCGTGGTGCTTCGTGCCCAGTTGATTAACCGTTTTGTCCACCGCTGTAGCCGGAACATCGCCATCGTCGTGGCTTGCTCCGCCGTGGTTGCTGTGAACGTCGACCAGAGCCTTCATGGATCATCCCGCCGGAGGTAGACGATGACGGGTGGGGTCGAGATGTCAGTGATTGCGTAGTTCAAAAAAATGGAATTTCTATTTTCAGATTTGAATGAATAGTGATGTAAATTGTTATTTTTGTGTAGATTTATTTAGAGCTCCAAAAATTATAAAAAATTTTGTGTGACCTCTCTGTGATATATATTATTTAAGAAAAATATTAAATATTGTTTTTCAGTACTTTTTGAATGTGATAAAAATTACTCAATTAATTAATAAATGAATTTCCATGATTTTTCTAGGCTTATTTATTTATCCAAAAATTATGAAAATTGTTTTGCCACTTAGTTATCATGTGATAAACATTTACAAAAATTTTGAGGTCAATTGGAACAAGTTGATTTATTTCATAATTCTTAATTAATTAATTAATTCATAAAAGCAAATAGGAACCTTTAGTGATTTAGGTTTTGTTTGAATTTTTGATTGAGTGATGTCCTTGGGTCATTAGTTGATAATGATCCTTGGCAATTGATTTAGGTGTTGCGAAAAAGGTTTAATTAGTTTGACTTGCAACTGTACCGTGAAGGAAAGTTGTATTTGAATTGTTAAATTTTGCATCCATCATCGCGCATCATGTTTCGTATTCCGCATCATGTTAAACATGGCATTGTTACTACATGTAGTGAACGAAGGTGAACACATGATAGTTAACCAAGTAGCTGAGGAAGTTAGTCCGTCTGTGGAGGTCGGATCGAATACTTGTGGAACATCGCAGGAACCGGACTTTTCCGTCAACGAAGGCAAGCCCCGGATGCATACAACCTTACCTTGCGTTTTACAAATTAATTTCGCTTTTGCTTTTCTATACTACATTAAGTGATTAGGAGTCAAGTGGAAACCTAATTGGTGCATTGCCAACCTTGCTTTTCCATATCTACCTTGATTACCTAATTTATTCGTAAATGACTAGTTATGCTTAGTCATGCTTAGTCGGGTGATTACCTGTCACCTGAGAATTTTAAATGGATTTTTGGTTACTTACGTTATCATGAAATATGAGAATGTGAAGTAATAAATCAAGACCGGGCGGACTCGGTGTATGGGAGCCACAAGACATGGAGGTCTTGTGAGCGGGTACTTTCCGTCTATGTCGATTAAGGTCCGTACCGTTGTTGAATTGCATGAGGTGAGACTTTGTAGTACTAACCACATACTCCGGTAAGCCTTAACTTGGCGATTCTAGTACGAGAATGGCTACTCGCGCACTGGGAGTGGAGAGATGGCGGGAATAGCATGTACCCACGTGACCATGGGCTGGAATGGTGGAGTACTGTATTCTCGGGTGGCGCGGACCCATTCTTGTTTTAGAGGATCTGAGTGCAGGTTGGTATATGTAGGTCAGGGACCTGCATATGTCGTGTGGTCTGGAATTCCCAGCTGGGTTTATAATCGGTTCGAATCATCGTTGCTCCTCGGTTATGGAGACTCAACTCACTGTTCATCATCGTAGTATTAATAACTGGAACTTGAGGCTGGTTTGAGAAAGTGTTGATATGAAGTTTCATGATCTCCATACGGATCGTGTCAGCTTTGTATATGATGTTATGAAGTTTTGAATGTCGAATTAAAGAATTTTTATTAAAGAGCTTTTACGCAAAATAACTTTGACTATTGCTAAAGCTATACCTTGAATCCCTGAGCCTGCATTCCTGAGTTTATCAGTTCTTATTTCGGTTAAGTCTTGTTGAGTACTTTTATACTCAGGGTTCGTTGACCCTTGTTGCAGGTGAGCCTCATGAGCAGATCTGTTTTGGATCGTGCTGCATGACTATCGTTCGTTCTGACGATGAGAAGTAACTGTGTGATCCTTGGGCAGGATGTTTATTTTGTGTGTTATGTATATGTTAATTATGCCACTCCACTACTACTATGGTTTGTAATAATTATCGAACTTAGTTTGTGAGGTTTGAAACAACTGGTTTGTAAACTATGTTATCGTAAGACTTCTGCTAATTTACTCTGATGTATATATTTGAATAAATGTTGTAATACTGCAATGACTCTGTAATGTGATCCTGCTCGGAAATTGTGGATGATTCGGGGTTCCCCGAGGACACCCGACAGACTTCTTAAGTTACCAGGAACATATGCATAGTTGTCAATGGTCGTTGGACAGTGACAAGTGCATGTGGGTCCTATAATTTAGGGGGTTCTGCCACAGAATGGTATCAGAGCGATCGTTACAAGGTTTTTGTTGTATTGTTTTACAAAAACTTCAAAATGATTTGGGATGACTAAATTTAACTTGATAATTTGGTCCAAATTGCTTCTGACTTATCTTATTTCTTTCTCGCCATTCCTTATTTGATTCAAAAGGTCTTGTGTGGTGGAGTAGTAATCTTATTATGCCCTATATAAAAACAAATGTTGTTTATGTGCATTATAAGCTTTGATGATTTTGTTCGAAAGAACGATTCATGCATCATGATTAATTCACTCGTTACTTCCTTCACCTCTTAGTCTGGAGCTGAGTAGTGAGTCTGGTTTGAGAAATGTAATCCATCTTAGCGGCTCTTTAGACTTTGATCAAATGGTCTTACTTGGATTAAATTGGCTTCCTACAGTATGGCTCATGCCAAGATGACGCCCCGTAAGTCCACTAGACCCAAAGGAGTTCCTTGTCACCAACTTGCCCCTAGAAATGACGGTGCTAGCAGTAGCAGTTCTAGGCCTGATCCCGAGGTAGAGATACAGAGGATTTCTGTAGAGTTAGCACAAGCTACTAGAGATAGGGCTTTGGATGCTATAAAGGTAGGAGAACTACAGAATCAATTGAGGCATCTCACCACCATGCATAGGAACTGCGAACGTATGTTGGTTCGTATGGTGGAAGTAAGGAATGAAGCTTGGCAGAGAGAAAATGTAGCTAGAGCTAGAACTCATGAGCTAGAACTCTATGTAGAGGATTTAGAAGAACATAATACTTATCTACATGAGGAAGTTCATAGGCTTAGCAATCTACTAGATCCAAATCATGAGCCTCAAGCTGATGCCATGGATCCTGGTGTCATCCTTGCTGATGATGACGAATCAGAAGAAGAAGAAGATGATCCTGAAGAATTAGTAATGATCGATGAAAGTGATAACGAAGGCGGTAATAATTCCGGAATGGATACCGAGCCTGAAGTTTGAAGTAATTGAGGAAAGAAGTAGAGTTGTATAATAGTAGTGCTAGTTAAGTTATGTATTTTTGTTTTCGTACTCGCGGGTTTGTATTTATATTAGTAAACTCTACGTAATGTGTCTGGAGTAAGCTTTGGTGCAATTCAATAAAGACTTGTGAATAAAGTTTGGTTTGTTATGAGCAGATGCGTCATATGTGGGGTTCATTTATTCTGGGAACTTCACAAGATGAGGACGGTATTCCAGATCCGCCACCAGTTCCAACAAATCTAGCTAATGTTATAACCGCACTTGTCAATGTGATGGCTGAAAATTATTGTTTGCTTCATGAGATCGCTCTAAGTAATCAAAATCAGATGCAAGGAAACCGTGGTCACCACCATAACAGACAGGAGGCTACATATGTTGATTTTACAGACACAAGACCACCGGTGTTCACCAAGGCAGATGAACCATTGGAGGCTGATGACTGGATTCGAACCATGGAGCAGAAATTTGATCTTATTCCATGCACGGAGTATCAGAAACTTGCGTTTGCCGCCCAGCAACTTAGAGGAGCAGCAAGTGCTTGGTGGGCAAACTTAGTGGCTATGCAACCAGCTGGCATTCCAATAACTTGGGCCGAGTTCCGTACTGCTTTCAGAGCCCACTATATTCCTGAAGGAGTGATGGCTATGAAGCTAGATGAATTCCTTGCTTTGAAGCAAGGAGATCAAACTGTGATGCAATATGTGGGAAGATTTAATCACCTGTCACAATATGCATCAAAACATGTCAATACTGATGCCAAGAAGAAGAGGTGGTTTATGAGAGGTTTGAATACCAAGCTGCAGACGATGATGACAACTTGCACCAATGTCACTTATCATGAGGCAGTAAATATTGCAATTGCTTCAGAGGCAAAGTATCGGCAGCATAAGGAGCTCAAAAAGAAAAAGAGTATGTTGTCTGGATCTTTTGGGGGAAATCAGAAGAGGCAGAGGGTGATTTATCATCCAGTATATCATAATCGTCCTCCTTACCGTCCGCCGTAGTCTCAAGCTGGGCAACAGTCTAATGTCCGTCCTGCTATAACCTACCCGAATTCACAGTCAACCAATACTCCTCGTGGCAATGCTCCAACATCCCAGGGTCACAACTATCCGTGTTACAATTGTGGTAGGACTGGTCATTTCTCCAAGGAATGTCCATATCCTAGGCAGGCTAATCAAAATTATCAGAAGGCCCCTGCCCATCAACAACAGGGTCAGGCACCAAACAAGAACCCCATCCAGAATGCTCAGAAGGGTAAAGATGAGAGGAAGACAGGACGGGTGTTCTATATTCAAGCTGGAGAAATTCCTGAATGGGAGCCAGTGATGATGGGTATGTTTCCTGTTGCTAATCACCCTGCAGTTATACTTTTTGATTCTGGCGCATCGCATTCATTCATCAATAGAACATTTGTCGTGAAGTATGAAATTTCAATTGGGGCAACAAAGGAAAGTTTCTTTATAGAGTCACCTGGGGGACGTCTGTGTACTAAGGAAATGGTATACCAGGTACCCGTAAACCTGGGTGGGCATATTTTTCCCACTACCATGATTATCCTTAAGGATCAGGACATAGATGTAATCTTGGGAATGAATTGGATGTATCAGCATAAGGCTGTTATAGATGCTTTGAATAGGACATTAAGGGTAAGTTTGCCTGATAGTAATTCTCAACTTCTCATCCAACTTCCAACCCTAAGAAGATCAATGGGCAAGGTTTGTGCAACTGTTGTCAAAGAGATTAGAGATATTCCGGTAGTGTGTGAATTTCCGGATGTGTTTCCTAAAGATTTACCCGGTCTACCACCTGATAGGGATGTACAGTTTAACATAGAGTTACAACCTAGAACAGCTCTGATTTCTCGGAGAGCTTATAGGATGCCACCTAAGGAATTGGCCGAGTTGAAGACTCAGTTACAAGAATTGATTGAGAAGGGGTTTATCCAACCTAGTTCCTCACCTTGGGGATGTCCGGCAATTTTTGTGAAAAAGAAAGATGAGACCCTGAGGTTATGTGTCGACTATCGTCCGTTGAATGAAGTGACCATCAAGAATAAGTATCCATTACCTCGAATAGATTTGCTTTTTGATCAATTGGCCGGAGCCAAAGTTTTCTCCAAGATAGATTTGAGATCAGGATATCACCAAATCAAGATAAAGCCTGAAGATATTCCCAAAATGGCATTTACCACAAGATATGGATTATATGAATACTTGGTAATGTCTTTTGGTTTGACAAATGCTCCAGCTCATTTCATGTATCTGATGAACTCAGTATTCATGCCTGAGCTAGACAAGTTTGTAGTGGTGTTTATTGATGATATTCTAGTATATTCCAAGAATAAGAAAGAACATGCGGAACATCTCAGAATTGTTCTAACCCGCTTGAGAGAACATCAACTATATGCCAAGTTCAGCAAGTGTGATTTTTGGCTTAAGGAAGTACAATTTCTTGGACAAGTCTTGTCAGCTGAAGGAGTTGCAGTTGATCCAAGCAAAGTGAAGGATGTGCTTGATTGGAAACCGCCAACCACAGTTCATCAAGTTCAGAGTTTTCTGGGATTGGCAGGGTATTACCGTCGGTTTATTCCAGATTTCTCTAAAGTATCAAAGTCCATAACTGAATTGTTGAAGAACCAAGTCAAGTTTGTCTGGTCATCTGATTGTGAAGAGGCTTTCCAGACTTTGAAGAGACTATTGACTACTGCACCAGTGTTAGCCCAACCTGATATCGAGAAGTCGTTTGATGTTTATTGTGATGCTTCAGGTATTAGTATTGGATGTGTGTTGATGCAAGAAGGCCGAGTCATTGCTTATGCATCCAGGCAACTTAAGCAACATGAAGAGCACTATTCGACTCATGATCTGGAGTTAGCAGCTGTGGTTCATGCTCTGAAGATTTGGCAGCATTACCTGCTTGGTAATACGTGCCATATTTATATAGACCACAAGAGCTTAAAATATATCTTTACTCAGTCAGAATTGAACATGCGACAAAGAAGATGGTTAGAACTGATTAAGGATTATGACTTGGAAGTACATTATCACCTTGGTAAAGCAAATGTGGTTGCAGATGCCCTCAGTCGCAAAAGTTATTGCAATTGTCTGACAGTGAGAACAATGGGTTTGAATTTATGTCAAGAAATGGAGAAGTTGAATGTAGAAGTAATTCAACAAGGAAGTTTGACCAACATAATTGTTGAAGTCACTATTCGAGATCAAGTTATTGTTGCTCAGAAGGAAAACAAGGGTATAGCCCATATCAAGGAAAGAGTCAAGAATGGAAAAGCAGAATGCTTTAGCATAGATGATGAAGATGTGTTATAGTTCAAGGATCGCCTGGTGGTACCAAAAGTTCCTGAGTTGCAGCAGTCAATTCTAGAAGAGGCACATGCTACTAGGTTATCTATCCATCCGGGAAGCAACAAGATGTACCATGACTTGAAGCAAAGATTCTGGTGGACTAAAATGAAAATAGAAATTGCTAGATATATAGCAAAGTGTGATACTTGTCAAAAGGTGAAAGCTATACATTTGAGGTCTGCTGGTGAATTACAACCATTACCTATTCCATCTTGGAAGTGGGAGGACATAAGTATGGACTTTATTGTTGGTCTACCCAAGACATCAAAGGGATTTGACTCAGTGTGGGTTATTGTAGATCGACTCACTAAGTCAGCACATTTTCTTCCAGTCAAGACTATATATCCTACGATCCAATATGCCAAGATGTATTTAGCAAGAATCATGAGCTTACATGGAGTACCAAAGACCATAGTGTCAGATAGGGGTACACAGTTTGTCTCCAACTTTTGGTAACAATTGCATTCTTCATTGGGTACCAAACTTCTATATAGTACAGCTTATCATCCGCAGACTGATGGACAGACTGAAAGAGTTAATCAAGTACTTGAAGATATGTTAAGGTGTTGTGTCCTTAACTATTCCAATAAATGGGATGAATGCTTACCTTTGGCCGAGTTCTCATATAACAATAGTTATCAGGAAAGTATTAGAATGGCTCTATTTGAAGCACTCTATGGTCGTAGATGCAGAACATCGCTGAGTTGGTCTGAGCCTGGAGAAAGAAGATTCTTTGGAGTTGACCTTGTGAAAGAAACAGAAGACAAGGTTAGGCAAATACAAAGTAATTTGAAGATAGCTCAGTCCCGCCAAAAGAGTTATGCGGATAGAAGACGGAGACCATTGGTATTTAACAAAGGAGACTTTGTATATCTGAAAGTATCACCAATAAAAGGAGTTACCCGTTTTGGTGTTAAAGGCAAGTTGGCACCTCGATATATTGGACCATTTCAAATTTTGAAGAGGTATGGAAAAGTGGCTTATCGCTTGAAATTACCTGAACATCTCACAGCTGTGCATGATGTGTTCCATGTTTCTCAATTGAAGAAGTGTCTCCGAGTGCCTGAGCAGAATGTTGAGGTTGAAGGAGTGGAACTTGAACCAGATCTGACTTATTCCGAATATCCTATCCGAGTGTTGGATCAGAAAGATCGTGTTACTCGAAGGAGGACAATAAAGTTCTATAAAATACAATGGAATCAACATTCAGAAGAGGAAGCTACTTGGGAATTAGAAGATTACTTGTTAGAAAAGTTTCCAGAGTTTCTAGCGTCAATATAGAATAGAGTAATGTTAGTTGAGCTCGGTTGTTACAAATTGTGTTTTGTAAAGGGACCTCAGCTGTTTTATGGACAGATTTTGTATGTGTTCTCGCGACACATTTCCTTTTCCATTACTTACCCTATGGCTTTGAATCTCGGGGCGAGATTTCTTTTAGGGGGAAGGATTGTAACACCTCGGGTGTTTAAATACTAAAACCTAACATGTCATCATATGCATTACAAAGTATTTGGCATTTGGTGAAAACTTTGAGATGCATACACTAAAACAAGTTTATATTTATGTGGTATGTGTTGAAGTGTATTGTTTGACTCAAGTTCAAAGTTTGTTTGGATTTTAAATTTTCGAGAAAACCCTGAATTTCAGCATTTAAATCCTACCCTGAAAACTCATTTCAAAATCTAAGCATATTTTGGGGTTGAGCCCAAAAGCAAAAGTGTAGAGCTTGACAAGTTATACAAAGTTTGTTTTTGGAGTTTTCAAAGTTGTTATGAAAAATTTGAAGTAATTCAAAAAGGCGTAATTCGTTAAATGTTCCCTATTTGAATTCAAAAGTTCATTTCAAAATGTAGACCGAATTATGGGTTGGTTATAAAAGCAAAGTTGTAGAACTTTTGATTTTGAACAACTTTTATTTTTGGAGATTTTTGAGTTGTTACACAAATTTGGGAGTAATTTGAATTTGAAAATGAATGGCAATTCTGTAATTACTGTGAACAGTGTTCACCGCTCTCGCTACACCGCCGGCAACCCTCGGCTTGCTTCCAGGCGCGTCGTGGCCGTCCATGGCGTCGCGCTGGTGTGGGGAAAGACGTTGTCATGGCTTCCTTGAGCTTCTTAACCACGTTATAAGTACCGAGACACCGTCGTCGTCGTTTTTCTTCCTCCTCTGTTTCTCCCGCCGCCACCATCTTACTCCGTTGAGCTTTTGCCGTCGCCATAGCACCCTCCAACCCTCAGTAATGCTTGCCACAGCTCCGCTGGTTCCTTGTGCACTCAGCCAAACCATCCTTGACTCTTGACTCCGCCGAAAACTCGCTGACCACGCTCTCCTTCCTCGCGGCCGGCAACATCTCAGTCGTGGTTGCACCGTCGTGGCCAGTGCTCTATGGTGAGCCTCTGACCTTGTGAAGCCTTGTTTCAGCTTTTTCGTGATGCCATGGTGCTTCGTGCCCAGTTGATTGACCGTTTTGTCCACCGCTGTAGCCGGAACATCGCCGTCGTCGTGGCTTGCTCCGCCGTGGTTGCTGTGAACGTCGACCAGCGCCTCCGTGGATCATCTGGCTCGGCTCTTGACTCCAACTTGTTCGGGGTGAGCTTCTGGTGCTTCATGGGCCATCTGTTTAAGCTTTACTGGTCTCACGTCGCCGGCATAGCGTCGCAGCACCGTCGTGGCCACCATGATCGGCGAAGTGCTCAGTCCGGGCAGTAATCGGTCGCATTTGTGCCACAAATCGATACGCCGTGATGTAGTGATCATGTTAGTACCTTCGCCGTCGTTGTTGGTCTCGCCGTCGGCGAGTTATCGCCGGTCGGCGCGCGTGTCGCCGGAGTCAAAGCCGGAGGTAGACGATGACAGGTGGGGTCGGGATGTCAGTGATTGTGTAGTTCAAAAAAATGGAATTTCTATTTTCAGATTTGAATGAATAGTGATGTAAATTGTTATTTTTGTGTAGATTTATTTAGAGCTCCAAAAATTATAAAAATTTTTGTGTGACCTCTCTGTGATGTATATTATTTAATAAAAATATTAAATATTGTTTTTCAGTACTTTTTGAATGTGATGAAAATTACTCAATTAATTAATAAATGAATTTCCATGATTTTTCTAGGCTTATTTATTTATCCAAAAATTATGAAAATTGTTTTGCCACTTAGTTATCATGTGATAAACATTTACAAAAATTTTGAGGTCAATTGGAACAAGTTGATTTATTTCATAATTCTTAATTAATTAATTAATTCATAAAAGCAAATAGTAACCTTTAGTGATTTAGGTTTTGTTTGAATTTTTGATTGAGTGATGTCCTTGGGTCATTAGTTGATAATAATCCTTGGCAATTGATTTAGGTGTTGCGAAAAAGGTTTAATTAGTTTGACTTGCAACTGTACCGCGAAGGAAAGTTGTATTTGAATTGTTAAATTTTGCATCCATCATCGCGCATCATGTTTCGTATTCCGCATCATGTTAAACATGGCATTGTTACTACGTGTAGTGAACAAAGGTGAACACGTGATAGTTAACCAAGTAGCTGAGGAAGTTAGTCCGTCTGTGGAGGTCGGATCGAATACTTGTGGAACGTCGCAGGAACCGGACTTTTCCATCAACGAAGGCAAGCCCCGGATGCATACAACCTTACCTTGCGTTTTACAAATTAATTTCGTTTTTGCTTTTCTATACTGCATTAAGTGATTAGGAGTCAAGTGGAAACCTAATTGGTGCATTGCCAACCTTGCTTTTCCATATCTACCTTGATTACCTAATTTATTCGTAAATGACTAGTTATGCTTAGTCATGCTTAGTCGGGTAATTACCTGTCACCTGAGAATTTTAAATGGATTTTTGGTTACTTACGTTATCATGAAATATGAGAATGTGAAGTAATAAATCAAGACTGGGCGGACTCGGTGTATGGGAGCCACAAGACATGGAGGTCTTATGAGCGGGTACTTTCCGTCTATGTCGATTAAGGTCCGTACCGTTGTTGAATTGCATGAGGTGAGACTTTGTAGTACTAACCACATACTCCAGTAAGCCTTAACTTGGCGATTCTAGTACGAGAATGGCTACTCGTGCATTGGGAGTGGAGAGATGGCGGGAATAGCGTGTACCCACGTGGCCATGGGCTGGAATGGTGGAGTACTGTATTCTCGGGTGGCGCAGACCCGTTCTTGTTTTAGAGGATCTAAGTGCAGGTTGGTATATGTAGGTCGAGGACCTGCATATGTTGTGTGGTCTGGAATTCCCAGCTGGGTTTATAATCGGTTCGAATCGTCGTTGCTCCTCGGTTATGGAGACTCAACTCACTATTCATCATCGTAGTATTAATAACTGGAACTTGAGGCTGGTTTGAGAAAGTGTTGATATGAAGTTTCATGATCTCCATATGGATCGTGTCAGCTTTGTATATGATGTTTTGAAGTTTTGAATGTCGAATTAAAGAATTTTTATTAAAGAGCTTTTACGCAAAATAACTTTGACTATTGCTAAAGCTATACCTTGAATCCCTGAGCCTGCATTCCTGAGTTTATCAGTTCTTATTTCGGTTAAGTCTTGTTGAGTACTTTTGTACTCAGGGTTCGTTGACCCTTGTTGCAGGTGAGCCTCATGAGTAGATCTGTTTTGGATTGTGCTGCATGACTATCGTTCGTTCTGACGATGAGAAGTAACTGTGTGATCCTTGGGCAGGATGTTTATTTTGTGTGTTATGTATATGTTAATTATGCCACTCCACTACTACTATGGTTTGTAATAATTATCGAACTTAGTTTGTGAGGTTTGAAATAACTGGTTTGTAAACTATGTTATCGTAAGACTTCTGCTAATTTACTCTGATGTATATATTTGAATAAATGTTGTAATACTGCAATGACTCTGTAATGTGATCCTACTCGGAAATCATGGATGATTCGGGGTTCCTCGAGGACACCCGATAGACTTCTTAAGTTACCAGGAACATATGCATAGTTGTCAAAGGTCGTTGGACAGTGACAAGTGCATGTGGGTCCTATAATTTAGGAGGTTCTGCCATAGTTATCGACTCTTGTCTAATTCAAGTATGGCCTGTGTGATTCTGCCTCACACCCCACTGCTTGAATTAGATCAAGGTCAAGTTATCGGCTCTACCTTAGTATGGTAGTCTTTGGTAGATTCATTAAGTTACCGATATTGCTTATTGCTTTCATCGTTTATCTAATGACAGCAATGTCACTCTGCCCGATTGAGATTGATCTGGATCGGCCTTACATCTTATTTAACCCATCGTTTGCTAATCTAAAGTTGATTTAATCTACATCTTAAGTGATGAGTTATGCTTTTATCGGTTGTTTTACATCAATCTTAATCGTGCATAGCGTGCGGTTAAGGCATGTCCGATCTCGAGTAGATCTATTAGTTAATGAAAACCGTTCCATGGCCCGTCATCACGGTCTGTGGGATTCTGCCTCTCACCCCACTATTGACACCATGGAGTGGGGATCGTTAGTTGGTAGACCCATTCCTGAGAAGGCATGACCTTAACTGTGCGCTATGCCTAAATCGGCTGTTTAGCCGATATCGAGCGCTTTCATGAACAATTCACATTACGAGATCATTGAAGTAGAGATAAGTTTAAAGATATGTTAGCCCCATGATCTTATTATTATATTAAGGCCTGCATGATTCTGCCTCATGCCCCACTGGTCATGGCGATGGATGAGATCTAACATGTTCATTAGATTTATCTTTATTAAATGGTTAAGTGGTGTTGAATTGTCTCTTTTATAAAAAGGAGTTCGGTTACTTGTAATCATTGGCTTAGTATAAACCAATCATCATTGATATCTTATTGCCATTGATTAATATTTTCTTAAATAATATTTATCCTGAATGATAACTGATTCTTCTTATACGACCCCATGATCTTTAATCGATTTATTCTTATGAATATGCTGGAATCGACTATTTAGTCAATCTCCTCTCATATCGGCTCTCAGAGCCACACATTCGGGACTGTCTGGCAACACCGGCATGTTCCGCCCTTAATTACTGATGAGCTTTCTCTCCTTGTCAATTGCAGGGTCAAATTGACTGGCACGTTTTAGGAGGATTGCGTAGGATCGACCACCCTTGCGCTGAAGCTTGGTAGATCTGCTCCATCGAGCGGACCCTTCCGGCTTGCAGCGTGTGTCCTCGGCATGGAGACAAAAATTCTGTATTGATAGGTCTCAACTGGAGTCCTTCATGCACATAAGCAGCTTAGTCAACTTCCTTGGAGTTATGGGCTGGAGAAGGATTCTCGAGTTCAAATAGGATTGGAACGAGGTTGTCATTCGACAGTTCTATGCCGCTCTAGAGGTTCGTGCGCAAGAGGAGAAATGGATCTAGATGGCTGGTACATGTAGGTTCAAGGCTACCTTTAGAGACCTAGCGGCTACCGTGAAGCTGAGTTACCATGCTATGAAGAGAGGCAAATTGGTCACTGAACTTCTAGTGCTAGGAACAGACGAGGTGTCTGGCTTCTGCTATCGAGAGACATCTACTTATGGTCCACACGGAGTCTTGAGAAGGCTTCCCAAAGTAATCTTTGAGATTCTGAGGTGCACTATGTTTCCTTTGGTTGGGGTGATGAGGATGCTACGGGTTGGCCCTTTTTCGAGATTGTCAATGTTGTGATGGCTGGAGATCCAATCAACTTGCTAGACTAGATGGTGAGTCAGATGTTGCCGTGCAAGCAGGACGTGAATGCTCCTCTGATTCTTTAGCCGTGCATCATGGCATTAGTACTCCACACCATCAAGAATTCCAAGGGTAATTGCAAAGTTGGTCATCAAGTCTATTGGCCCTTTCTTGATAACGAGGCCTACCTTGCGCGGGAGCCATCTCCTATGTCTTGTAGGATTCCTAGGCCAAACTCTCTAGGTACGTTCTAGAACTTCTCTTCCTTTCTCTTACTGAATCCAAGTTGGGGCCTTACTTACCACAAAGCCTTGAAGTTCTTAGTCATGCCTTTCTTTGATTATGCAGAGTCTATCCCATTGGAGAATGTCCCTCCTGACAGCCCAGTGCCAATTGAGGTCATGCCGCCTTCACTGAGGGGGCATCATAATCCAACTTTGCTTCTAGCTCCAAGGTTGCAGGTAAATTTCTTGCTCTACTTCCTACCTCTTATGATCTCTTGCTGATATTATTTGTCATGTTTCATAATCCCAAAATCCAAACTTTGACGTAGTCCTCAGTTCCTTAATTTCCACTTTCTCATTTAACCCCTTCAGGTACTTCCTCGTCAGGACCTTCTACTCGTTAGGGTTGGGGTCGAGGCCATGGCCGTGGTGCCGCTCATCACCGTGGATCTCAGGGCTGACCCTCCTAGTAGCTACCGCTCTATGGACCTAGGTGATCTCCTCCATCAGTTACCATGTCTTGGTTCAAAACTACTTATTGGTTCATTCTAAAGATGTTGAACTCATGTGGTAGTTGTACTAAAGTCTGGACACTTAGGTTGTAAGCTAGGACTCGACTACTAGTCCTATCCCTATGACAACACTACCAAGCTTCCCTGCTATTTTCTTCAAAAGAAACAAAACCAGTGGACCCTTCTTTCAAATTAGAGTGTTTGGGGAAAAGAGGCTAGACAAACCTAGAAGAAAGGGTTATGATAATTTAGGGTTTTAGCCTATAGCATAGAACAAAAAATTTTAGAGTCGAAGGCTCGAGTATACATCAACTGGGTTGATCGATTACTTTGTATGAGGACTGTAAGTGTAAGTCAATCAATTGCTCCGATACTCGCCCACCCTATGGCGGTGGGGGTCATCGCTATATTACCGACGCGAGGCCCCCAGGAGTGCATGTAGCAACTCCTCTTTAGGATCTTTGCGTTGAGTTACACACACATACCCCGATACAAGGCATACTGGACAACTCAATTACATGCATACTCTAGTCTTCAACACATAACTGAAACATCCTTGATGATGAAATAAGTTTTGAGGCAAAATTGCTAATAAACACTAACATTCTACCTATTTACTACCTTCAGTCTAGGTTACACCTCATTTCACTCTTCTACTAATCGGGTCACACGCAGCTCATCTTGGAGGGTTTCCAAGATCTACTAACCGTGGCATTCATCAGAGCTATCCTCAGAGGAAAACCTCAACTACCTGCAAAACAACTTAATGGCAATGTCGTGAGTACATTTTGTACTCACATGACTTAATTCCAACATATAAATATTTGGTGGATGCAAAGGGTAGTTAATGGATATTTGTGCATTTGTGAAAAGTACATGGCGTTTCTTAGATGACATGCTCATGATCCATTTTAAGGTATTATTCATTAGAGAAATATGATATCCAAAAGAATGATTAACACGTAAACGCCACAATATCATCATGTTTTATCATTTCTCTACCATGGGTATAGAAAGTAAGAACAACCAAATGGTTCTGTCCCAAGGGACTTTAGTTTTTCAAACTCTACAGAGGTGTACAACTATACCAACACAGAAGAACGGGACTAACCACCATACCCTTGTGCGAGAGTAAGGGTTGCCTCACGTCTTCCAACCTTTCCCTAATCAGGCCTGAATGTCCGACGAAAGGTTCGACTGGTGCCCAGTCAATGTCGTGGACATTCCCGACCGACGCCACCCCCTTGCCAGTTTTATGAATAAACTAGTCGCAATTAGTTACTTGGTGTCACACCCAATTTTAAGGATAAAATTGAATGCACAAAACTCATGTGTGCCCAGGAATCAATCACACACACAAGCTGACAAATTACATATAGTATCATCACGGTGTCTCATACATCAGAGTTATAATAAAACTTAGTCTTATACATCACAGCGGAATAATAAAAAGATAATAAACTCTCGTGGCCGCCATCATAGGGAAGGTCAACTGGTTGACCACAAGCCTAATAATCCTCTAGGAAATCCTCATACCCGTTGTCATCTGTTACCCATCCAGGATTTTTATCCAAGTAAAGAAAATAAACAAGTATAAGTACATTCCGTACTTAGCAAGCTAACATGGGGTTATGAAGCTTAAAAAGGATAGACTCTGGTTTACTGCAGTTAGCATTTTTAATAGGTCAAGCTTTTATTCTCAAGTATTATCAAGTTATGCTTAAGATCCCATTTAATTCCCATAAGAACATATATTAAGGTCAGGTTTACCATATTTCATCATAGAACAACTTAAATGATCATCATCAAGTAACCAGTTATTCTGTGAGTTTTCCGGGCTGCTCGTAACCGTGAGCACGGCTGTTATAACAGTTTGTTACCCTCTGCAGAGGTGGTGCACATTCACCACGAGTCGTGATCCCCATATGCCCGGGTTAATTACTCCCATGTCACTACCAAGGTGAGCGGGCAGGGTACACTATGAAGCCATTTCATAGGTTTCCCTAACAAGTTAGGGCCGCTAGGTTTCCTTGGTAGGCAGATGTAGGAACCCCCCCTTTCCTATGGCACAAATCCATCGTGGCTATACTCATAGGAACAGAGGCAGCCCTATACCCAAAGTGGCAAGCCCCATTTGCGCCAAAAAGGTAACCTCTAACTAGTTAGGAAAGATCCTATTACTGAGCTAAAGTCAGAGCCATATGACTCTCCCGGTTGCACTGTCAGTCCCAGCTTTTGCCGACAGATAAGTCCTTATGGAGGGCCGGGAGCAACATGAACAAAGGTCATTTGCACTTTCGCCCAATGGAACAATTGTTATAAATCATGTTACTCACTTTGTTCCATAGTATCATTCATCACATGTATATCAAGTTTAGTTAGAGCACTAGCAATCTACCCATATGCATTTAACCCATAGGAGACAAGGAACAGGATAACAATCACTAGGATGTCCTTACGGGTATCAAAATTAGACACATGCAAATGAGTAATTGATTAAAGTGAATTAGGACATCAAGGAAGGCCCATGTTATACTTGCCTTGGTTCACAAACTCGTGCTGGTCCTGCTGGTCGTCGAAGAGTTCTTGGTCTCCAACGTTTTCCTCACCGTCTGAACACGACCAACACAGCAACATACAGCATTCCAAAGCATTCATGCAAAGCAAACATTCCTATCATTAGAACAGTACACCAACAGCATTGAAATCAAGATAAAATGTTTGTAAAACTAATCTACGTCTCGCTACGATCACGTCAACGCGAAGTTCACGAAAAACAGAGCTAAAATGCGAAAGTTATGATTTAAACGGGTTTTCCTATAGCCATATATTTAATTAAATCTAATCATGACATTAAAAAGTTCCAAACTTGACTAACAGTAGCTCCAACATGTAGCTTATGAAATTACGTAGCTAACGCGATTTGAATGGATCAATTCGGAGTTAAAACGACAATTTTATAAGCGAAACAGTTCAAATGGCATTTCTGTAAATACTGAAAGCGTACTTTTGACTTAAGACGTGGAGTTTACGCTTTCTAATCGAGATTGCGCATTCGGGGAAATATGTTTTGGACTACGGGTTAGGATTTAGAAAAGTCCAGGGACTCTTTTGAAAATCAGCCACGCGAAGGGGTATCTTTCACTGGTGGCCGTTGATCTCGCGATGGACGGTTGAGATTAGACCGAGGAGGGAGAAAAAAAGGGGGGCTGACCGGAACAGGGTCACCGGCGGCCAGGCGCCATGGCCGGCGGCGTGAAGGACTCGGTCGCGCGCGGATTAGGGCCTACGGTTCACCAAATTGACCACCGAGGGCACCCGTGAGCTCGGGGGGAGAAGGGGGTCGCGGCCATGCCGTTTCGGCGGCCGGAAACAGGGGCTAGCGCAGTGGCCACCATGGCCGGCGACCATGGCCCGCGGAGCTCGCGGCCAAGGCTCGGGAAGCCAACAAAAATGAGAAAAAGAGATACTGGGAGATAGAGGGGAGGACGGCGAAGCTCACCAAGGGGGAAATGGAGACGGAGGCGGCTCGGAGGAGGCTGTCCGCGCGGAGGGGCGGTCGACGGAGCTCGGAGACCTCGGGGCGACGGCTGTGGCCTTCCTCGGTGCTCGGCAAACGCGAAAATGAGAGCGGGGGGCAGCAGGGAGGGGCGGAGACGGCTCGGTGCCGATTTAAAGCGGCCGGGGCACGATGGGGGGCACGCTCCCACGATGCGGAGTGGGGCGGTTGCGGCATGCGGCCAGGCTGGGCGGTTCTGAGGAGCGCAGGGGTGAAGACGGCGCCGACAAGCTGGCCCGGGCGGTCAGCGGCTGGGCGTGGGGGCGTGGACGGTTGCCTAGCGCGGCTGCTGGGCCGAGCGGCTGCTGGGCTGGCGACGCCAAGGTGCGCGGCTAGGCTGTGGTGCCGGGCTGGGCGCGGCTGCTGGGCTGAGCGCGGAAAGAGGAGGGGGAAGGGCGAACGGGCCGCGGTTGCCAGGGAAATGGCCTGCAGGCCGAAAACAAGGAAGGGGGAGATGATCATTATCACTTTTTATTTTCCAAACAAATTTTCCCAAAAGCATTTTCAAATAATTTTTGATTTCATTTGAACTCTAATTCAAGAACAATCATCACATGAATAAATAGTGCAGCAGCATGTATGCATTCAAAAGTTTTAAATCTTATAATTGATTTTAATTTGCCAAAAATTATTAGTTTCCTATAATTGAATGCACACTTAATAACATAATTAAATCAAATTTACTTATTTAAAAGAATGAAAAATTTTGGGTGCTACAATTCTACCCCCCTTAAGATGAATCTCGTCCTCGAGATTCGGGTGATTGCTTACTCAAACAGTTGGGGATAAGTCTTTCTCAGATCATCTTCTCTTTCCCAAGTAGCCTCATCCTCTATATAACGATTCCACTGCACCTTGCACATCTTTACTGTTCGGCTTCTCGTAACTCTTTCGGCAGTTTCCAAAATCTTTATCGGATACTCTTCATAAGTAAGATCTTCCTTGACAACAAGTTCTTCTAAAGGAATTTGTTCTTCTGGTACCCTCAGACACTTTTTCAACTGGGAAACATGGAACACGTCATGCACACCGGACAAGCTCTCAGGCAGTTCCAACTGATAAGCTACTTCTCCACGTCTCTCTAGGATCTTAAAAGGTCCTATATACCTTGGGGCTAACTTTCCCTTCATATTGAATCTTCTCACACTTCTCATTGGTGACACTTTCAGGTACACATAATCACCAATCTTGAAAGTCAGCTCTCTTCTGCGGGTATCAGCGTAACTCTTCTGTCGGGACTGAGCTACTCTCAAATTGTCTCTAATCATTCTCACTTGTTCTTCTGCGTCTCTAAGGACATCGAGACCAAACACTTGGGTTTCTCCAGTCTGATTCCAGAACAAAGGCGTTCTACACTTACGTCCATACAACGCCTCGAAAGGTGCCATCTTGAGACTCTTTTGATAACTGTTGTTGTATGAGAACTCTGCGTAAGGCAGACTCTTATCCCAACTATCACCATACTGAAGTGCACAAGCTCTCAACATATCTTCCAAAATCTAGTTGATCCTTTCAGTCTGTCCATCGGTTTGCGGGTGGTACGCAGAACTGAAATTCAACTTTGTCCCCAAGGATCTATGCACTTTATGCCAGAATTGCGATGTAAATTGGGTGCCTCTATCCGACACAATTTTCTTGGGAACACCATGTAAGCACACTATTCGTTCCATGTATAACTCTGCTAATCTTGCACCATTATAAGTAGTCTTGACTGGTAAAAAGTGAGCGACCTTGGTGAGTCGATCCACTATTACCCATATTGAATCATAACCTCTTTGAGTGCGGGGTAATCCTACAATAAAATCCATACCAACTTCTTCCCATTTCCATTTAGGGATCTTCATTGGTTGTAGTAACCCTGCAGGTCTTTGATGCTCAGCTTTCACTCTTTGACAAGTGTCACACAAAGCCACATATTCTGCCACATCTCTCTTCAAACCATACCACCAATACTTTTCTTTGAGATCCAAGTACATCTTGGTACTTCCGGGATGTATAGAATAAGCAGACTCATGGGCCTCTTGCAGAATTGCATCTCGGATAGCTTTCACTTCCGGTACACATATCCTTTTCCCAAACCAAAGAGTTCCATTCTCATCCATTCTGAATCCGGGTGCCTTTCCAAGCACTACATTCTCTGCTATCTCTTTAAGTTTTTCATCCTCCAATTGTCCTTTGCGTATCTCCTACTCCAATGTAGGCTCTATCACCAATTCCATTGCATTAGTGACCAGGCTCAAGTTGAGATACTCCATTTTAGCACACAACTCTGCTGACATAGATGTTATATGAATTCCATTGGCATAGCTCTTTCTGCTAAGTGCATCAGCTACGACGTTTGCCTTTCCCGGGTGATAATGCACTTCCAAATCATAGTCTTTGATCAATTCCAACCAACGACGTTGTCTTAGGTTCAGATCTGATTGGGTAAAGATATACTTCAAACTCTTATGATCAGTATAGATATCACTCTTATATCCAATCAGATAATGTCTCCAGATCTTTAAAGCATGAACCACAGCTGCCAATTCCAAGTCATGAGTAGGATAATTCAACTCATGCTTCCTTAGTTGTCTAGATGCATATGCAACCACCCTTCCTTCTTGCATAAGCACACAACCAAGACCCAAACGGGATGCATCACAATATATAGAGAAGTTCTTGCTTAACTCGGGCAAAATTAATACTGGAGTTGTAGTCAATCTCTTCTTTAACTCTTCAAAGTTTGCCTGGCATTTATCCGACCATACATACTTAGCACTCTTTTCCAACAGAGCTGTCATGGGCTTGGCTAGCTTGGAAAAACCTTCAATGAACCTTCAGTAATAACCAGCTAATCCCAAAAAGCTACGAATCTCACTTACAGTAGTTGGTGGTTTCCAATTCAGTACATCTTGCACTTTGCCTAGATCCACTGCTATTCCACCATTGGAGACAACATGACCCAGAAAAGAGACTTCCTTTAACCAAAATTCACACTTGCTCCACTTAGTGTACAACTTATGTTCTCTAAGTTTTTGCAAGACCATCCTTATGTGTTCCGCATGTTCTTCTTCAGTCTTGGAGAATATTAATATGTCATCTATGAATACTACCACAAATTTATCCAGAAACTCCATGAACACCTTATTCATCAGATACATGAAGTATGCAGGTGCATTGGTCAATCTAAAAGACATAACGGTGTACTCATATAGTCCATACCGTGTAGTGAATGTTGTCTTGGGTATGTCCGAGTTCCGAATCTTAAGCTGATGATAACCAGATCGGAGATCAATCTTGGAGAACACATGGGCTCCTCTCAACTGATCAAACAAATCATCAATCCTAGGCAAAGGGTATTTATTCTTGATGGTAACCTCATTAAGTGAGCGGTAATCCACACACATCCGTTGACTACCATCCTTCTTATCCACAAAGATCACAGGTGCCCCCCATGGGGAAGAACTGGGGCGTATGAAACCTTTTTCTTGCAACTCTTTTAGTTGTTTCTTAAGCTCTTCTAATTCATTAACTCCCATTCTATATGGACGTTTAGCTATTGGTGCAGTTCCAGGTAATAATTCAATAATGAATTCAATGTCTCGGTCAGGTGGCATACCTGGCAAGTCATCAGGGAAGACATCCGGGAACTCCTCCACGACACGATCTTGTTCATTGACTTCACCATCTAGCTGGTTCACTGTGGCTGTAGGCTGAGCTTGCACTACTACTTCTACACAGATTCTATCCCCATTGAGTGATGTCACAACCATAGATTTCTCCTGACACTGAATCACTGCCCGGTGTTGTTTCATCCAATCCATTCCCAGGATAAGATCAATTCCTGCTATTCTCAACACAATAGGCTTCACTTTGAAGTCTACCCCCCTTAAGGAAATGCTAGTTGAGGGGCTCCAATAAGAAGCGGGCATACTACCTCCCAGGGAATTCACTAGTATTGGGTTTTTCATGGCACACAAAGGTACGCTATGCATTCTAACAAAAGCTTGGGAGATAAAAGAATGCGAAGCACCAGAATCAAAAAGTACGGTAGCAGAAATAGAGTTGACGCTGAACGTACCCAACATGACCTCAGGCGTCTCCTAAGCTGCATCAGATGACACATAGTTCACCTTCGCTGTGAGAGGTGGTCGGGCGTTGAACTTCTGATTGTTGGTCTGGTTCTGAGGTGCTTGTTGGTTCTGCTTCTTAGGACACTGATGAGCATAGTGACCTACTTCTCCACATCGGTAACAGGCATTGGGATTGTTGGGTGCACCACTCTTCACAGGAGCATTGTTAGGCACTCCCTGGTGTGTTGCAGGATTGCTAGTCTGTTGCGGGGGACGCTGATTTCCAAACTGTTGCTGATACTGAGGGCGTTGCTGGAACTGGTTCCGCTGAGGATACTAACCATGGTTTCCCTGGTGAGTTGGTCCTTGATTCCTCTGCTGGAAACCTTGCTGGGGATAAGCACGTGGGTGAGTGTTGCTTCCAGAAGCTTGCCCTTGGAGCCTTCTCTTCTTAGCTTCTATCTCCTTGCGCTTATCATCAATCACGATTGCGCGATTCACCAAAGACTAGAAGTTAGGATAAGTATTAGACATCAGCTGGAGCTGCAGTCCATCATAGAGTCCCTTGAGGAAACAGCGTTGCTTATCCTTGTCATCCGCTACATCATTAGGAGCGTAGCGAGATAGTTGTGCGAACTTGTCCCGATACTCCGCCACAGTCATTGATCCCTGCTTGAGAGATCTGAATTCTTCCTGCTTCAGTTCCACTAGTCCATCAGGAATATGGTATGACCGGAAACTGTCCTTAAATTCCTGCCAAGTGATAGCAGGAGCATTGTTGGGACGTCCAAACTAGAATGATTCCCACCAATCCTGAGCAGCTCCTTGGAGTTGCCCGGAAGCGTACAACACCTTCTCAAGGTCGTTGCATTGTGCTATGTTCAGTTGTTTCTCCATAGCACGCAACCAATCATCGGCCTCCATAGGGTCTGTGGCATGGGTGAACACCGGTGGACGACCTTTCATAAACTCTCCACGCTTATCTCTAACCTGGACAGGCGGTGGCCCTCTTGCAGGTTCATTGTCTAAGCGCTGCATCATAGCTTGCATCAGCTGCGCTTGCATTCCCAATATCTGTTCTATGGTCACAGGTGGCGGTGGTGGATTTATAAGAGCATCACGCCCACGACCATGGCCTCTGCCTCTTCCTCCTCTTGCGGCCATCTGTTTTCCAACAAATGTGCAAAATTTAGAGATTTTTCCAATTATAGAGAGCTTACAAAAGATAAGAAACAATGCTGAGAATTTTCTGGACAAGATTTAAATTTAGCAGTTCAGTAAAACTGTTATAACTCGAGTTTCAAAGATCCAACAGAGGTGCACCAAGATTCGTTAGAAAGCTTAGGACTTCAGCTACAACTTTCATTTAGACCACTTTTACAGATTCGAACTCGCACATAGTCAAAAATAGAGCTAAACCGAAACTATTCTGAGTTCCAGACAGCGCAGGAACATCAACTTGTGTCAGCTAGATCTCCCAAACCTGAACAGATATTGACGTGATTCCAAAGACACTTGAAAGATACAGAGGTCTAGTTATCTCCACAAAAATTTCAGAATTTTTATCATCCCAGATTTCGAGTTACCAGATACAGAACACAGGCTGCTCCAGAAATCAGCACAGCAGAGATAAGATAAAATGAAACATCTGCATTAAGATTTCATTCTAAATTTAAAGTTCCAATCTAAGAAAGTTGTGGACATGCCCACAAACTCCCAGCAATCAAGCAAAATACCAAATCAACCAAGTTCACAAATTAAACATGTAATCAACCAAGTTCACAAGACCAACAAGACTAAATAAGGACACGAACTAACGACGTGATAATCTAGATCAAGGCACCTAACACCTATGGAGCGGTGTCAATCATGGTGAAGGAACGACGCTTCTTCTTGTAGATGGAAGGCTGTCCCAATTGCGCTCGAAGTTGATCCACTTGTTTCTGAAGACGTCTCTGCGCCCTCTGAGATGCACGCAGTTCTCCTTTGACCTCATCATCCACTCCCTGCATAGCGTGGACATGCTGCACCATTGCCTCCAGAGTTGGGTCATTCTCTGGTGGAGCCAAAACCTGCCAAACACCCTCATGATCATTTCGAGGAAGGAACCTAAAGCGATCCTCCCTCATGGCCTCGAAGCGACGACCATGGTAGTGGATGTAGGCATTCTGTGCTGCATCCTCCATGCCATCCAAAGCATGGGCTCTCCTGGCAGGGGCACTGTGGACAGTCTCCACCTCATGTCCATTAATGATATCATTCCATGCGGTGACCACCAGCTCTACCTTCCAGAAGGTAGCCTCCAGTGGGTGCTTGTACTCGGCGCAGTGGTAGCTGATGGAGGCATGCAAGTCGGTGAAGTAGTCGTCCAGCATGTGGGTGAGGAGAGTGTGGTAGTAGGCTGTCTCTGGAGCTGGCTTGAAGTAGTACTTGCACTTCCAGCCAATCTCATCGTCCTCCACGGGGGCAGCTGGGGAGGGTACAGGTGTAGGGGAAGTAGCCATCGACTCCTCAGGTGTAGCTACCACAGGGTAGACGGGCACGGCGACTGGTGTAGGAGTAGGTGTAGGCATCGGTGTAGCCATCTCCTCGTCGTCGGAGATGATCACAATCTCCCTCTCCGCCGGTGGGGCACGCGGGGTGAACATGGCACGATAGCCAGCGGTGCTGAGTCAAGCAGTCTTCGGATTATGAGACATCTATAGATTTAAAGTAAGATAGAATTAGAATCAACAATTTTAAATAATAGATTAAGGTATGAAAAGCACAAATGTTTTAATAAAATAACAAGAATAAGTCAGTAAGCAAGAAACCAGAGGAGCAAAGATGCTAAAACGACCATTTTCTAACTAGGCTTGCGTCCTACAGTCAACACGGCTTTGATACCAATTTGTCACACCCAATTTTAAGGATAAAATTGAATGCACAAAACTCATGTGTGCCCAGGAATCAATCACACACACAAGCAGACAAATTACATATAGTATCATCACGGTGTCTCATACATCAGAGTTATAATAAAACTTAGTCTTATACATCACAGCGGAATAATAAAAAGATAATAAACTCTCGTGGCCGTCATGACAGGGAAGGTCAACTGGTTGACCACAAGCCTAATAATCCTCTGGGAAATCCTCATACCCGTTGTCATCTGTTACCCATCCAGGATTTTTATCCAAGTAAAGAAAATAAACAAGTATAAGTACATTCCGTACTTAGCAAGCTAACATGGGGTTATGAAGCTCAAAAAGGATAGACTCTGGTTTACTGCAGTTAGCATTTTTAATAGGTCAAGCTTTTATTCTCAAGTATTATCAAGTTATGCTTAAGATCCCATTTAATTCCCATAAGAACATATATCAAGGTCAGGTTTACCATATTTCATCATAGAACAACTTAAATGATCATCATCAAGTAACCAGTTATTCTGTGAGTTTTCCGGGCCGCTCGTAACCGTGAGCACGGCTGTTATAACAGTTTGTTACCCTCTGCAGAGGTGGTGCACATTCACCGCGAGTCGTGATCCCCATATGCCCGGGTTAATTACTCCCATGTCACTACCAAGGTGAGCGGGCAGGGTACACTATGAAGCCATTTCATAGGTTTCCCTAACAAGTTAGGGCCGCTAGGTTTCCTTGGCAGGCAGATGTAGGAACCCCCCCTTTCCTATGGCACAAATCCATCGCGGCTATACTCATAGGAACAGAGGCAGCCCTATACCCAAAGTGGCAAGCCCCATTTGCGCCAAAAAGGTAACCTCTAACTAGTTAGGAAAGATCCTATTACTGAGCTAAAGTCAGAGCCATATGACTCTCCCGGTTGCACTGTCAGTCCCAGCTTTTGCCGACAGATAAGTCCTTATGGAGGGCCGGGAGCAACATGAACAAAGGTCATTTGCACTTTCGCCCTATGGAACAGTTGTTATAAATCATGTTACTCACTTTGTTCCATAGTATCATTCATCAACATGTATATCAAGTTCAGTTAGAGCACTAGCAATCTACCCATATGCATTTAACCCATAGGAGACAAGGAACAGGATAACAATCACTAGGATGTCCTTACGGGTATCAAAATTAGACACATGCAAATGAGTAATTGATTAAAGTGAATTAGGACATCAAGGAAGGCCCATGTTATACTTGCCTTGGTTCACAAACTCGTGCTGGTCCTACTGGTCGTCGAAGAGTTCTTGGTCTCCAACGTTTTCCTCATCGTCTGAACACGACCAACACAGCAACATATAGCATTCCAAAGCATTCATGCAAAGCAAACATTCCTATCATTAGAACAGTACACCAACAGCATTGAAATCAAGATAAAATGTTTGTAAAACTAATCTATGTCTCGCTACGATCACGTCAACGCGAAGTTCACGAAAAACGGAGCTAAAATGCGAAAGTTATGATTTAAACGGGTTTTCCTATAGCCATATATTTAATTAAATCTAATCATGAAATTAAAATGTTCCAAACTTGACTAACAGTAGCTCCAACATGTAGCTTATGAAATTACGAAGCTAACGCGATTTGAATGGATCAATTCGGAGTTAAAACGACAATTTTATAAGCGAAACAGTTCAAATGGCATTTCTGTAAATACTGAAAGCATACTTTTGACTTAAGCCGTGGAGTTTACGCTTTCTAATCGAGATTGCGCATTTGGGGAAATACGTTTTGGACTGCGGGTTAGGACTTAGAAAAGTCCAGGGACTCTTTTGAAAATCAGTCACGCGAAGGGGTATCTTTCACTGGTGGCCGTTGATCTCGCGATGGACGGTTGAGATTAGACCGAGGAGGGAGAAAAAAAGGGGGGCTGACCGGAACAGGGTCACCGGCGGCCAGGCGCCATGGCCGGCGGCGTGAAGGACTCGGTCGCGCGCGGATTAGGGCCTACGGTTCACCAAATTGACCACCGAGGGCACCCATGAGCTCGGGGGGAGAAGGGGGTCGCGGCCATGCCGTTTCGGCGGCCGGAAACGAGGGCTAGCGTGGTGGCCGCCATGGCCGGTGACCATGGTCTACGGAGCTCGCGGCCAAGGCTCGGGAAGCCAACAAAAACGAGAAAAAGAGATACCGGGAGATAGAGGGGAGGACGGCGAAGCTCACCAAGGGGGAAATGGAGACGGAGGCGGCTCGGAGGAGGCTGTCCGCGCGGAGGGGCGGTCGACAGAGCTCGGAGACCTCGGGGCGATGGCTGCGGCCTTCCTCGGTGCTCGGCAAACGCGAAAATGAGAGCGGGGGGCAGCAGGGAGGGGCGGAGACGGCTCGGTGCCGATTTAAAGCGGCCGGGGCGCGATGGGGGGCACGCTCCCACGACGCGGAGTGGGGCGGTTGCGGCATGCGGCCAGGCCGGGTGGTTCCGAGGAGCGCGGGGGTGAAGACGGCGCCGATAAGCGGGCCCGGGCGGTCAGCGGCTGGGCGCGGGGGCGTGGGTGGTTGCCTGGCGTGGCTGCTAGGCCGAGCGGCTGCTGGGCTGGCGATGCCAAGGCGCGCGGCTGGGCTGCGGTGCCGGGCTGGGCGCGGCTGCTGGGCCGAGCGCGGAAAGAGGAGGGGGAAGGGCGAACGGGCCGCGGTTGCTAGGGAAATGGCATGCGGGCCGAAAACAAGGAAGGGGGAGATGATCATTATCACTTTTTATTTTCCAAACAAATTTTCCCAAAAGCATTTTCAAATAATTTTTGATTTCATTTGAACTCTAATTCAAGAACAATCATCACATGAATAAATAGTGCAGCAGCATGTATGCATTCAAAAGTTTCAAATCTTATAATTGATTTTAATTCGCCAAAAATTATTAGTTTCCTATAATTGAATGCACACTTAATAACATAATTAAATCAAATTTACTTATTTAAAAGAATGAAAAATTTTGGGTGCTACACTTGGCTTGTCGACCCCATCCACGACATGTGGTCTATATGGGTGGTTACTCAGACTCACGTATCCCAATAAACGGTCCTTAGCTGCTCCACGAGCTACGTCGTTTGAGATCCCACACTCACAATGACCTACCCCTCGCATGAGTGATAGTTACCAAAGTGGTATCCAAGTTTATAACTTTTAGTGACATTAGTCCTTAGCTAGATTAGTGAAGGAAGTCAAGTTGTACCCTCATTAATTTTAGTGATTAATTATCCAAGTGTAACATCCTACACGTGCGAGAATGAGTTCTCATCTCATGCTCGACTTCTACTGATGCTAAGTAACTAAGCAATTAAGCGGTTCCATTCCCACTGTTTAGATGAAAGGCTTCTACTAGATTGATAAGTGACTATAAGTGTAGGGTGAACAAGATTATTATCCAAAGCTACATGTGATGCATAACTCATAATGAGACTACATAAGTATCCAAAATAGGGTTTATAGTAGTGGGGTGCCTGCCTGATTTGTTGTCGTCCTAACTCTCGTAGCTGACGATGATGACTTGTACAATTACATGATCCTTACTTGAGATGTTCCTGAAAGAGTAAGAGAGACGTGTCTGAGGAGATACATCGACGATCGAGATAACAAGAAAGGATATGGGTGTATAGGTCAACATTGGGAACCTAGGAAGAGACATCTAACTGTGGCTCCACTATACACTATTTGGTAAAGGATATAGACTAGTATGGGTAGCCTCTTGGGTAGACTTGCTAAACAACCTCACATCCTCTAGGTATTGTCGGACACTCTGTCCTGCTGACGGACACTCTGCTGTGCTAGGTACCGAGGTGAGTGGCCTTCAGGTTGGTCCTACTCAGGTTGGCGGATACTCTGTGGAGATCATGGATACTCCAATAGGTTCAGGACTTAGTTATTTCTAGGGTTCACTGATGACATCAGATGGTTCGGTCTACTAACGGACCCACTGGTAGGAACTAGGTTCTATCAGGTTACTAGGTTACTGTCCTCTATAATTCATTGGGTGCTCCGTCGTGAGTGATGGACGCTCTGGTGTGAACTGGTTACTCTCGAGTTCACTGGCTATAAGGCTCTATAATTCAATGGACACTCTACAGGTACCGTGGACACTCCGGTGGTCCAAGCTAACTACGGATAAGGCTTTCTAGTAGCTTCTCGGAGGTTTGGTGGACACTCCGTTGATTTGACGGAAACTCCATCAATCGGGAAATAGAACCTATGCTCTTGGGAGATCCTAGATTCAAGCTTAGATTTGTGGAGTTGTGCACCTTGCATGTGCCAAATATTCCTAAGATAGTTTAGGTGGCTTACTAGGCTCAAGATAGCTAGGTTTTGATCTAGTTGTACTAAGTGTGACTAAGGCTTCAGGATCCAAACCGAATACTCATGAGAAAAGAGGTAAACCTTGAGATTGAGATAGAGATCCTTAGTTCTGAGATTTGAGAGCTCCCATGGCCGGAGGGTTGAAGATCCAAACTTCTCTCATTACCACTTCTTCATCCAAGAGATTGGTTACTCATGGGCTTCTCCTTGCAAGGCAGCAAAAGATGAATCAAGATCAATCCAAGAAATAGAACTCTTCTCTTGAGCTCACCAAGAACAAGATTGGAGATGTTGATGGTGTCCATGAAGTAGTGCTGGTGCTTTCTTCCTTCCTTCCTTCTTCTTCTTCTTCTCCTTTTCCAATCTTCCTTCCACTCCTTTCTCTCTCTAGTTCTAGGGTTCATCCTTGTTCTTAGGGTGTAGGGAGAGAGAGGGAGAGTAGCAAATGAATGGGTGAGTGAGTGAGAGGGTGGACTTCAGCTGACAAAGATCCCCATTCGTGCTGACATGTGGGTCCAGGGCCACAAATGGAAACACCACTTATTTCCACTTAACTCTGTGCTGTGTCAGTTTCTATCGGAGGATTCGATACCCTGGCAGATCGTCTGGTAGTCTCTGTCTCATGCTGAATTGATCAAGTCATTGAATCATGGATGCCAGTAGCTAGTGCATCCTTCCCAATGTGTTCTTGAGATGTAATTGGTGTTGATGATGTTGATTGGACAAACACTAGTCCAAGTAGAGGTTCTCTTTCTCTATGCTGGGTGTGTTAACGAATTCTCAATGTTTCCTCTTGAGTAACATGACATGAATTTCCCTAGGAGGTTCGTTAGTTGATTTCTCTCGACATCCAAAAATGACCGCCTAGGTTGTAACGGGTTTCAGGTTGTTACATCATGATCAAAATCAAGCTAGTACAAGTGGTGTTCAAGTGCAAGACCAACAAGTGGCTAGTTCATCATCTCAAGTGGATCATTCAAATGTACAACCAAGTGCAAGCAATTAAGTTTAAATACTCTAACCAACCAATATTGCAAGGGATCATCCATTGGATCAAATAGTTGGTGATATTCAAAGTGGTGTGCAAACTGGATCAAGATTGGCTTCATTTTGTGAGCATTTCTCATTTATGTCATCACATGAACCAAAGAAGATAGAAGAAGCTTTGAATGATGTTGATTGGGTCAATGCCATGCATGAAGAGCTAAACAACTTCATAAGAAATCAAGTATGGGAGTTAGTTGAGAGGCATAAGGATCATAATGTGATTAGAACCAAGTGGGTCTTTTGGAATAAGCAAGATCAAGATGGGATAATGATAAGGAACAAAGCAAGATTGGTAGCACAAGGCTATACACAAGTTGAAGGTCTTGACTTTAGAGAAACATATGTCGCGGTTGCTAGATTGGAAGCAATTAGAATCTTGTTAGCCTATGCTTGTGCCCACAACATGAAGCTCTATCAAATGGATGTGAAGAGTGCATTCTTGAATTCTACATCAATGAGTTGGTATATGTTGAGCTACCACCCGGTTTTGAAGATGATAAGAAGCCCAACCATGTCTACAAGTTGAGAAAGGCATTGTATAGATTAAAGCAAGCACCAAGAGCATGGTATGAGAGGTTGAGGGATTTCCTACTCTCTAAAGGGTTCAAGATGGGCAAAGTTGACGCCACTCTCTTCACCAAGAAGATTGGCAAGGACTTGTTTGTGTTATAAATCTATGTGGATGATATCATATTTGGATCAACCAATCAAGATTTTTATGAGGAGTTTAGAAACATGATGGCTAATGAGTTTGAGATGTCCATGATTGGAGAGCTTAGTTACTTCCTTGGTCTTCAAATCAAGCAATTGAAGAATGATACATTTATGAGTCAAGGCAAGTACATCAAAGATATGCTCAAGAAGTTTGGAATGGATGAGGTCAAAGCAATTAGTACACCCATGGGAACAAATGGAAGCTTGGATAGTGATGATAGTGGAAACATAGTAGATAAAAATATGTATCGGTCTATGAATGGAAGCCTACTCTATGTGACTGCATCAAGGCAACCAAGAGAATATTGAGATACTTGAACCATACACAAAATATTGTATTGTGGTATCCCAAGGGAGCAAACTTTGAGTTGATTGGATATTCGGACTCTGACTATGTGGGATGCAAAGTTAAAAGAAAGAGCACATTGGGCACATGTTAATTATTGGGAAGATCACTTGTGTCTTGGTCATCAAAGAAGCAAAATAGTGTAGCATTTTCAACCACCGAAGAGAAGTACATTTCGGCGGGTAGTTGTTGTGCTCAATTACTTTGGATGAAGGCTACTTTGAATGATTTTAGAATCAAATTCAAACAAGTGCCTGCTATGTGACAATGAGAGTGCCGTGAAGCTAACCAACAATCCAGTTCAACATTCAAGAACAAAGCACATCGATGCCTGCCACCATTTCATAAGAGATCATCAACAAAAAAGGGGACATTGCAATTAAGAATGTAGGCACCGAAGATCAACTTGCTGATATATTCACCAAGCCACTTGATGAGAAGAGTTTTTGCAAGCTAAGGAATGAATTGAACATATTTGACTTCTCAAATATGTGTTGATGCACCTCTATTTATATGACATGCCTCTCCTTCGAACAAAGCAAGGTAAACTTGATTGGCATGGCATACACCCTTTGGTAAGGACTTGTTTAGTGCATCTAGTCATTCCTCACATGTCTTAGGCTCATTCATGAAAATCAAATGGATTTGATGCTTCTATGGTAGCACTATTGCTTCTATGTTTGACATAATCTTGTGGTAGCATATGACATATTTGTGGGCTTGTGAACCTAGTGTTGAATTTAGAAAATGAGCTAAAGGGTTTAATTCAACATGGGCAAGATAACCAATGAAAGTTGCGTGAAGAAGCTTGTCCTTGGATCAAACCGAGTTAAATTTCTTTGGTAAATGATCTAGATTGAACCAAATTTTTGAAAAAGATCCTCATATAACATGGTTCCACCCCCAACCTATCTAAAATTTGAGCTCACCTTTTGTGGTATTTAATGATAAAGGGAGAGAAGTAATTCACAAAGATAAGATAGGATTGACATTGACAAAGGGGGAGATTTGACAATCTAAGGGGACCAATTAAAATTTGATTTGAGCACACAAGTAGGGGGAGCAAGCTCATAAACTTGTATGTTGCATTTGAATGTGTATTTACATATGTTTGCTTGCATGGTACAACTTTCCAATTCAATATCCATGCTTGTACGATGTTTGCTAGTTATAGAATTGATTGATGAATTGAAAAACTAGTATGCATAGGATGGCAGCTAGATAACTTGGTCATGTTTTTCACAAGTGGTACTAGAGCCTTGCTTCTAATGTTGACCTCACGAGGTATCTAGTATTTTTTGCTTTTCATGTGATATCTAGCTAACCATGGTGCTAAGGATGGTGTTCAAATGGCAACTCCTATTGGTATCATGCTTCAAAGGTCCATTCTTTATACCTTAGCATCATCTAGTAGATATTACTCTCCCACAACTCTAATCCATGCATATGTGCAAGCATTCAAATCTAAACTCTTAGCACATATATAGGTGGAGCGAATGCCACCAATCCAGGTTTATGAAACTTGTACATATACTTTACACATAGTAAAATGCTTGGGCAAGCAACATGAATCAAAAAGGATTTTATTGAATATTTTTGTGAAAAGGTTGTCATCAAATACCAAAAAGGAGAAGATTGAAAGCCCTAGTTTGGTTTTGGCTAATTGATGAAACCTAAGTACTAACCTTTGTCATTAGTGGTAATGTGAGCAAGGTTGGTACATACCAAGTGATGGAGCAATATGATGAAGTTCATTGAGGTGAAAATGGACATGTGATGATGGTGATCAAGCTCCTACTTGGAAAAGAAGAAAGAGAAAAATAAAAACCAAGGTTGATCAAGGAAAAGGTATCAAATAGGTTTTGTTTTGGCACTCAAAACACCATAGAGGGTGTGAGTGTATTTAGGATTGATAGCCATACTATTAAGAGGGGAAAACCTTGGTTAAAACGGTTGTCGAGTGCAACTAGGTGAAGTGATTCATGCATATAATTAGGACATAGTGTGCTAACAATTAACCCTTGAAAAATGTTTGGAAAAATGCTAACACACGTGCACTATAGTAAGACACTTTGTGGTTAGCAACTTGGAAGCAAAGGTGAAGAGTTTGAAGTGATAGTAAGGCACTGTTCCTCAGCTGGCAATGCAGATAGGGCGCGACCAGACGCTATGCGTGTTCGGTCACCTCTGACCGAACGCGTCCGGTCAAGAAAAATCATTTTTAGAACTCTCTGGACGTGGACCGAACTTTGTGTGAGCATGTGTCCGATTGATCTACGTGCGCGTTCAGTCCAAACTTAACTGATCACTCGTGCGTTAGTTATCGTTGGAATCCGACGTATGACGTTGAACGCGCTGGACATGTGGCAAGGATCCAGTGACCGGACTCAGCCCCTGTGCATCCGGTCAGATCGATAGGCGAGTCCGGTCACCTCGCAGTGAGCCCATTGAAGGGGTATAACGGCTCTATTCTTTTGGGGGCTCTATAAATAGTTGTTGGTTGGCTCTAGATCACTCTCTTGAATATTTTGATCATCCATATTTGCTTGTGAGCTAAGCCAAACCTCTTCCACTCAATCTCTTGCTTGATTGTGCATCTAAGTGAGTTAGGAGTGATCCAAAGTGCATTTGCTTGAGTGATTGCATGTAGTGGCACTTAGGTATCATTTGAGCTGCGGTTTTCTTGTTACTCTTAGTGGTTGCTGCCACCTAGACGGCTTGGAGCAGCGGAGGAGCATTGGCACGAGTCGGTGATTGTTCGTGACCATCTCCCGGTGATTTGTGTGGGTTCTTGACCTTCTCCCGACGAAGAGCCAAAAGATACTTTAGTAAATTGCTCGTGTCATTGAGTTACCCTCACTTGTGGGTAGGTTCTTACGGCGCTCATTGGTTGGGCTAGGTTTATAAAACACCTATTAGCCGCCAAGCTATTAAGTGTGTAGTCGACACAACGGGGACTAGCGTGTCGGCAAGCACGTAAACCTCGAGAGAAAAATCATATCATTTGTCTCTTGGAATTCTCCCGATATTCTTTGATTGATTGATCTTCACTTGCCACGTGCGGTATAACTTTTTCTACCTCTCTCGCATTACTTCTTTACCTACTTGTTATAGAGGTAGTTAGTGTAGAGTAGCTCTCGCTAATTGTTTGTTAGCCTAAGTAGACCGACTGAATGTACAAGTCATATTTGTTATACGGTCTAAACCAATCAAATATCCAGCAACTCAAAGGCACCCGTTCACACACAAAGTGGTAATCCAGTTCTATGTAAAAAGGGGCATTCGTTGATTTGTCAAGCAAGCAATGAGTAATTATATTGCTTAAGGCCTTCCTAAGTAGCGTGTCTATGCGTTGCTACGGGACAATTAAATCTTTTGTACTAAAAACACATGGATCGTGCGATAAGATAACAATACTGTTAAATTAAATACCGACGTTAGACATTTAATTCAAAAAGCAAAGTTCGTGAAATTAACACAGTCACGAAGAGCGCGGCGTCGCAGGCTCACAAACTCTACTGTATAGACTTTTTCGTGATATGGCTAAGATAATATTTTATATCGGCAGAAAGAATTCTCCGATATTTATTTCTTTCATGCGTCAATAAATCCATGAATAAGTTCCGCTGCATCTCCATATAATCCTGTACACACAGATTCGAGTATATATGTAAATATTAGTGCCTGTCACATGGATAATACTGCGTGTCTTAAAAAATCTCTCATAAAATTTGAAAACAAAGTATGTTATACTCACCGTATAAATATATGTGGCTTTATGGCTATTCCACATAGACATATATGGTAGAATAAGGTATCCACTTGAGTGTCTGTTCCAAGATATTGAATTAGGTGTTGTAATTCTTAATTTCGACACATTTTTCAGGTCAAGGCAACCAATGGTGACACTTTTCTTAGTGGTGCATAATTTTATGGTGCACTTCTTGACTATCTGAGTAAGGATAAGTTAGTACTGCAAAGACTCAGAAAAGCTGCTGAGAAGGCCAAGGTTGAGTTTTCCTCCACTATACATACTAAAACCTATGTCCCTGTTTATCATTTGCCGATGCTTTTGATACAAAGCAATTCAACATTATCATGATCAGATATAAGTTTGAGTCTCTTGTGAGCAATCTCATAGAGGGACTCTCATCCTTTATGTGATCTGCCTCAAGGATATTGGCAGGATGATGGACCCATGTTGGAATGTCGCACAAAAAAGTGTCCACGTTTTGTCCACGATTTATTTCCCATGAATACATGCGGGTACTATGATAACACTAATTACACCAAATGAAAGATTAGAGAGAATTTGCATTGCCTCTAAAAGGATTTATTTATTAAGCTCTTTGGACTCTACGGGTAGTTTTGAAATATCTGTTTGCATATCTTACCTCATATCCTAATTCAAAATTTTGTAGTTTAATTAGAATATGGGGAAAGGATTCAAAATGAACAGACCCAAGGGCAATTTCAACAAGAAACAGCAAGCAAGGGCGATGGAACACGTGAACGTGAAACCAAATGAAAGGAGAAAAAAGTTGTCCCTTTTGCAAATGCAAAGAGGGAAAGTAATTAAATGTAGACAGATTTGACAAGGTTCTCAGAAATACAAAGAGGTTCATTTTGTCTTAATTCTCTTTCATTCTGTGTTAATTCTCTTTCCTTTTAGTTGTAGGAGATTTAGATGTGCATATATTCATCTTAACCCACATGTGTTAAAGTGGATTGAAGTAGAATTAAACTAAATTCCATTCGAATCCACTCTAATACATATGGATTAAGTGGATACATATGCGTTCAAACAAGAGTTTAAAATTGATGCATTCAGCAATACAAACATGGATAAGTTGTGCAAAGCGTTCTTGGTAAGAAAAAAAACATGCACTACAGCTGGGGCTTCGTGTGAGCTGACGTCACTTTTCCACCTATTCCCGTATGACGTGTGGCCCCACAGAACCAACGAGCAGCTACAAGCCCGGTAGCGTCATACACCTGGCCCAATCGCATCCACCCATTCCCCTCGAGGCTCGACTCCCCTGAGGCCCTTCCCGACTCCACCCCGCTCCGCCCAGTGCCCCTGTGCCCCTGTCCCCGTGCTCCTGTCTACTAGTAGAGTCCACCAACCCCCGGCCCCTCGCATTAGACAAACCAGAATCCACGCAAAGCACGGCCGGCCGCGCGGCCCTTGTACAAGAGGAGATGCTCGCCACGCCCACGCGCACCACCTGCGACTGCAACACCGCGTCACTCCGCCTCGTCCCCCACTACTCGCGCTTCCGCTTCCACTTCCGCTTCCACCGTGCGCACGAGTCACGAGGCGGCGGCGGGCCACGGCGACCCACTCTCAGGTGTTCCTCCGCCCCCGATCCACTACCACTGGAGACCCGCGACGAGGGGCCGAACGATCGGGCTCAGTGCCTGACCCCTCACTCATTGCTTGCTTGATGCCTCTAACTGCAGGTGCTGCGGCTGGACCGCGCCTGCTGCTGCTGCGGGGGCGGCGGAGGGCAGGATGGCCGCGGAGACGGCGGGGGACATGGTGTGGGCGCGGGTGCTTGAGGATGGCGTGTTCCGGTTCGACGCGTCGGAGGCGGCGCGTGCCGCGGCGGGGCCCAGCCTCTCGTTCGCGGACCCGCGGCGGCGGGAGGCGCCGCGGAACGGGGCGGACACGCCCGCCGTGGTCCCGGCGTTCGAGGTCGCGGCGGAGGGAGCCCAGAAGGTCGTGATAAAGGTACGCCACGGCGACGCACGCATGTACTGGCCGTTGGTTTGGGAGTCTGGGTGGTAGATTATTAGATCGCTCGCTATCGTTGCGCTGCTGGGTGTTGGTCGTTTGGACGGTTCCCTGTTGCTGATCGGGAGAGCGCGTGAAATGTTGATCCATTGATCCCAATATCTGTTTGGTTTTGGCCTTGATGACGTAGCACTGCTGCGATGGGTCCTCTAAGACATGGGTATGTATCTGACGCAGGACTTTCTCCTTCCTTTCCTTGCGAGGTTGCACGCTTAACAGATGCACGCATTGGGGTACCATGAATCCATGATAAGATAATGTACATGCTGCAGATCCACATAAATATTCAGATTGTTCGCAGAAGGGGTCGACGTTTTATTACCACCATCCCTGAAAGGGGTCTACCTTTTGAGTTTTGATGCAAGTCAAAATTGCTAAGCTAACTCGAACTATTTGCATGGTTGGTCCTTTGGGCAATTGATCGTGTAAAAAGTAGGCCGTTGTCTTGTCATGCTCACCACAGTGATGCAACCATTTCAATTTGGAAAAAGTCTACTTAACCCCCCACCTTTCATACTTGGGGTACTTCACCCCCAACTATGAAACCGTCTGTTTTACCCCATGAACTTTCTAAAACCGTCTAAACCGGCGGTTGCTACAGTAACACCGGGTCTGCTACATCAACGGTGGGTTTGCTACAGTGCCGATGGTTTTGAATTTTTTTATTTCTTTTCGGTGAATTTTTGAAAAATCATAGTAAATCATAGAAAAATCATAAAATGAAAAATCTAATTTTATTGGACTCCACATTAGTAGATCTACATAGTGAATATATAATACGGTATGCTTTAGTACAAATTTTTTTTTTAGCTTTAGATTAATTGGAAAATCCAATTTTGTCTGTAATTAATTAGAATTTATCTATAACTAAGTTATACATAGTCCAATGAGGACGAAATTTTTACTATAGTTCAAGCATACAATAATTAGCGTACCATAAAAATTTCACCACAATTGGACCATAGAAGCTGCAGCTATGAATTATTCCAATTAATTACAGACAAAATTAGATTTTTCAATTAATCTAAGGCTACAGTAAAAAAATTGTACTAAAGCATACCGTATTATATATTCACTATGTAGATCTACTCATGTGGAGTCCAACAAAATTAGATTTTTTATTTTATGATTTTTCTATGATTTACTGTGATTTTTCAAAGATTCACCGAAAATTAAAAAAAGAAAATGCAAACCCAATGTTACTGTATCAAACCCGCGGTTACTGTAGCAACCGCTGTCAAAAACCGCCCGGGGGGTAAAATAGACGGTTTTGGAAAATTCAGGGGGGAAAACAGACGGTTTCATAGTTGGGGGGTGAAGTAGACCATGTATGAAAGGTGGGGTGGTTAAGTAGACTTTTTCCATTTCAATTTGAAGCATTCAACTCCACTCAGCCCATTTGTTATCCTTTTTTTTTTACCATTTTGTAGACTGGAGTTGCTACCATTTTCAGTTTAATAATTCACATACTGAATCTGGACCTCTTTGCTAGTTTATTTAATTTCGTCTGTCCTACAAACATGATTTCTGTGATGACTTGAAACACTGCAACATGTTGGTAACAGTTGTTTGGCTAAAGGGGATGCCTGAACCCCAGGACAGTGATGGTTTTTTGTTCCAGTTTTTGCCTTTTACACGTTTTTATTATCCCTGATAATGCTAAACTATGAATTGTATTTTGTTTTATTCTTGATGTGTACATTCCTGTAATATTATCTACCTGGGACTATAACATGTCACAAAAACAGATGTGTGGAGGCTCACTTGTTTTCTTTTAATCAAGCAGCTTCCTCCTGGGACATCTTTCTATGGTACTGGAGAAGCGAGTGGCCCACTTGAACGGACTGGGAAACGAGTATGGCATCTGCTTTAAGAAACTATATATTATATATTTGTGTTGATTTCTCAAAACTGCAACCATTAACATTATAACAAAGGTCGAATTCTTGACCATTTCACAAAAATGCAACAACTTTGGTTTTGTGAAATAATTACCAGAGGTCGTAGTTCCTTGTACAACTTTACAAATCAGGGGCAGAACAAGAAAACCCTTCAAGGATGTGTTATCTAGTGAGCAGGTGCTAAACTAAATTGAAATGAGTAAAAATACTAGGGTTTGAGACCAGCTATTATATGATTCACCTAAGACAAACAGGCTAGGACTGGTGCTGCAGCACCCCGAGCACTGGCCCTGGCTCTGCTCTCGTTACAAATAGCAGTAGTTATGCTAAATTGATTCTGCACATCCTGCTCACGTAACAGACTTTATATATTGTCATGATTTATAGATATTTTTTCATCAGGTTTTCACATGGAACACAGATGCATGGGGTTTCGGGCCAGGAACCACGTCATTGTACCAGTCACACCCTTGGGTTTTGGCCGTCCTCCCTGATGGAAAAGCATTGGGTGTCCTTGCTGATACCACTCGGCGTTGTGAGGTATGTTGGAGTAAATCATTCTAAAGTTTTTTTATTTGTTGACATTAATATTTTAACTAATCTGTATGTTGAACAGAATGTTTTTTACTGTGACAGATTGATTTGAGACAAGAATCGACTATAAAGTTCTCTGCCTCATCTGCCTACCCTCTCATCACTTTTGGGCCATTTAATACTCCAGCTGATGTTATGACATCTTTGTCGCATGCAATCGGTATTTCTACCTTGATTTAACAAATATATCTTCCGGCACTTCTTAACTATATTTCTGTGGACAGATATACCCTCATGTTAATGCTTTGTTGAGTCCTTTCATAAACAATGAAGCTGTATATCTCTGATCTAATATGAATGCAAGCAATAATAGGAAGTATTTTATTCAATTTGATACATTTTGTAAATCTTGATAAAAAATCAAGGTGTTGATTAGTAGAATGTTGTTTGGTTGATCGATCTAACATTACAGGCACTGGTTTATCCATTTAGACATACCTGTCACAGTAGAATTGGGGTTTCTATCTTTGCCACTTATATTGTCATTCCCTCTCCAGTTTATCTTTTACCAAACTAGGCATTAGCTACATAAGATAGCATCATTCCCTCTCTCTATCTAATTGGTCATAGTAGAACACAAACATGCAATTTAGATGTTCTATGTTATTTTACTTGCTGCCTTGTCGAATAAGGTGAGAATTTTTTTTTTCCATTATAGGTACTGTGTCCATGCCACCAAAATGGTCACTTGGCTATCATCAATGCCGTTGGAGCTATGATTCTTCTGAGAAAGTACTCAAGGTATTTTCTTAGCAGAGTGCATTATCTTTATCTATGTGTATTTCCTTTTCTGAAGGAAGTATTAATGTAATGTTTCAGTGGCAGCTACTTGTAATCTTTAATTATGATGGATAAAGTGTGTGGGTGGTCCTGTTAGTGTTGATGCAGTGTTCATTTTAGTATCTTCACTTACTCTAGTTCCAAATGCAAACAACAATCATGTGCCTATATGAAGTAAGAATTGATGAGCAGTGCACACTGCCAGAGAATTTGTGGGATCCATATAATTCCTGCCTATATGCTACACCTTTAATGATTTCAATAATTTTTCTGTACTTCAACATCAAATGTTCAAGGCTTCCTGTTTTTGTTTTCCTTATTCATCTGTTAGCCCCACTGTTGCTAAATATGTATCACCTGGAATCCTCGTTTCAAAGTTTTGAAACTTTTTACCACTTATACCTATATAGTCCTACAAATGTAAAACTATATATATGTGACTATATACAAATTACACAAGTAAATTTTTAATGGTATATATTTTCATAGTATATGTACTTATTATTTTTAATATAATATATTTTCATGGTATATATACTTATTATTTTTAGAAGTAATATATAAACTATGGTCAAAGTCTTGCATTCAGGGCTTGGAAAAGTAAAAAGGTTTGAACATACATGTAGTGACAAAGGAAATGCATGAAAGCATGGTGTGCTTTTCAAACACAGTGATAATCTTCATAAGTTGAAGTAGAAAACATTTATTACTAGAGATGAAGTTGTTTCTTCTTATGTAAGTTGGAAAATAAACCATGTTATTGGAAAGAACTATGCTCCTTTTCATGGGCCATCTGAAGTTAATCAAACCATTTGTCATGTGCTTTACATATTTGTCACATGGTTCATTTTGGGACATAAGAATACTTTGATAATATTTTATACTGAATTAGTGTTGCTTGGTTATTTTTTGCTTCCACAGATTGTTAGAACATTTAGGGAGAAAGGCATTCCTTGCGATGTTGTCTGGATGGATATTGACTATATGGATGGTTTTAGGTGCTTCACGTTTGATAGTGTAAGTACTGGATCTGTTGTGTTTGCTACATAGGAGCACTTTAACCACTGATTTGTGTTTCTCTTCTCTTGTTTTAGAACTTTATATTTATACTGCTTCGGAATGTTTACTAGACCCTCCAGTTATTTTTTTTCCTATCATCATGCACTTTTTTAGCTAACCTTTATGGTGTTCTTTTGAAGGCAAATCATTTACTATGATAATTGCTTTTCTTGAATCCTGTCTGAGCACTTTGCTATCGATGTGCTACAGATCCGATTCCCTGATCCAAAATCAATGGTGGACGATCTCCATTCCATTGGTTGCAAAGCAATCTGGATGCTTGACCCAGGGATCAAGAAAGAGGAGGGTTACTTTGTTTATGATAGTGGCTCAAAAAGCGATGTTTGGATTCAAAAGGCAGATGGCAGCCCGTTCGTTGGTATGTATCACTGACTTAAATAAGATTCATCATCATTTTCTTAAACCTTAGGAGGTTATGCCTCATATAGTCTACATTCAGGGGAGGTGTGGCCTGGTGATTGTGTTTTCCCTGATTATACATCTGAAAAAACACGAGCTTGGTGGGCTAGTTTGGTAAAGGACTTCATCTCTAATGGTGTTGATGGAATATGGAATGATATGAATGAACCTGCTGTTTTCAAAGTACGCGATCTATCATGACACATATAATTAATATTGCATTGTTCAATTTTTCCTATGTAACTGAATGTGCTGGTCTAAATTTGTAGACTACCACGAAGACAATGCCTGAAAGCAATATCCATAGGGGAGATGCTGATATTGGTGGTGTTCAAAATCATTCATACTATCACAATGTATGTTTTTGTTCCCTTGCCATGAAAGTGGCTAATGACAGTGGCATTAGGGCACATATTTTTCTTTCTACTTCTATGTTCATATATTTTAGTGTATATAATTTTCAGGTCTACGGAATGCTAATGGCGAGATCTACCTATAAAGGAATGGAAATGGGCAATGCAGCTAAACGGCCATTTGTTCTTACACGAGCTGGTTTTTTAGGAAGCCAGCATTATGCTGCAACATGGACTGGTGATAATCTTTCAAATTGGGAGCATCTGCACATGAGTCTACCAATGGTTCTTCAGTTGGTAATTGAAACATTTGTTCTAATATCCAAAGTTGTTCCTTGAAACTTTTGGAGTGTCTAGTCTTTCGTACTTCTGAAAATATGTTCCCTGTGGCCCCTAAAAGAAAATTGTTCTAGCTCTTTGATCGTTGGTGCAAATGCTTATTCATGACATTTTTGTGACTAGTTATTTTAGCATTTAATTTATTGTGATATTCGATTTCACTGTATGTACAGTCTCGTGATGTGAAGGCAACTAAGTCTGTCAGTACGCAGAAGTACTAGGGTTAAGAACCATCGTCTTCTGTATTAGTTAAATTTGGTTCCTCAACTAGTTGTGCTCCGTCACATTTCTACCGTTCTTCCGGAAAGTTTTAAGGAGGCTGTTCTTGAGATGTTGATGTTTATAAACTGAAATTGTTAGTGGCCAAACTTTATTTTTACTGTGGTTCATCTGACAAGATGTGAAATTTAAGCATGCACTTTCACGCGGCCTAATGATCTAACAATATGGTTATCTGATCAGGGTCTTAGTGGTCAACCATTGTCAGGTCCTGATATTGGTGGTTTTGCTGGAAATGCTACTCCAAAACTTTTTGGAAGATGGATGGGTGTGGGTGCATTGTTTCCATTTTCACGTGGCCATACAGAAACTGGAAGCATTGACCACGAGCCATGGTCCTTTGGTGAAGAGGTACGTACTACATCATGCTACCCAGACTGCCATCCAAACATGTGTACTCAAGAACACAGGAAATTTTGCTACACTCCAAGAAGCTTGATTCACTGTGCATGTTTCTGCTTCACTGCATTTCATCTATGCATGCAATACATGGTTGATGGTTCAATTTCAGTTTCTTTATTATGCTCCTTTTGTGCAGTATACTTGCCACGTTTCTGTAGACTAGCTTGTTCTTGAGGTTGCCATACATCTGTTGAGCATTTCCTCCATTTTGTGCCAGTTGTTAACTCTTTATGCTATACATCATGATTTAACCTGCACTCTTTCTGTTCTGGTAAAAGGGTTAAGGTTCCAAGGGGTTATTGTTGTGCTAGAAATTTCTGCTGCTGTGTAGGCTAGATATGTTCATAGGTAGCTTAACCTTGTGGGCTTAGCCTTATTTCTTGTCATCTTGTGTTCTTCTTGTTAATGATGTACACTCGGATTTAACTTATGAGATACAATTTTGTAGTTAAGATGTACCTTGCCATGGCAGCAAATCTGCTCTGTTCTTTTTATTTTTTATCATTTTCTTTACTTTCCATGGTTGAGTGTCCAAGTTGTAGCCACATTCCTTTATAAAAAAATAACCAGTTTCTGAACATGATTTTAATCATATTGATTGTCAAATTTTTAGTAGTTTGATGAAATGGATCTTAGGACGTCAAAGAAACAGGCAAGTGATCAATGTTTTGAGGCAATTTAGTTTATCCAGCAAGAAGTATAGCATATGTAAATATTTTGTTAATATAAACTTAGGTTAAAACATATAAGTTCCATTTTACGTGTTAACTGCTCTCTAACCCTGTTATTTTCGTTACTTACTCCACTTCATTTTTCCCAAATACCTATGTTTTCCCAGGATGACACTGTTTTTATCTTGTAATTCTTAATGAACTGGTGCTTGTAGCTGATTATTTTGGATACAACTGTTTGTATATACTAACAAGAACAAGAAGAATTGAAGTCCGAAATATTGTGATAGCATGTCTTTGTTTGGTAATTTGGTTGAGTTCTATGTAATATTCTTGGGAATCAAAGCCCCTTCTGGCCATGCCATTTAGTATTTCCCCCCTTTCAGTATGCAGGAGAGCTGCGTATTGTTTCATTAAAGACGAAAAATAACCAAGTACAAAACCTACTCCACACCACACCCTCAACCAATTAAAACGAGTTAGCCATGAACTACTTAAAATACAATGTCTCAACATTAACAAACTCGGAACCTAGTCAAAGTCCGAGACCAACTCGAAGAGCCACTTTGCAGCAGCAGCGCACCACAGTCTACAGCACACCTTCCTCTACGACAGCCCTTACAACTCCATTTACATCAGGGAAAACCAACTTGAAGACTCAATTGTTATGATGCTTCCAAATGGCTATTTAGTATTGATCATTTCTTGATTGAAAAAGCATTGGCTGATTGGAGAACTTTGATCTTTCAGTGTGAGGAAGTCTGTCGCCTTGCGCTACTAAGACGGTACCGGCTACTGCCACATATCTACACTCTTTTTTACCACTCACATACAAAGGGTATTCCAGTTGCTGCTCCAGTTTTCTTTGCTGGTAATTAATTCTCTCACTTTGTATCACCCAATTTTAAGTTGCTCAGATGCTGGTAGTTTGTAGGAAGAACACAGATGTGTGGCAAGTTGCTGCCTCCTTTCTTTTGTGATCCAAACTTTGTATAAGATATTTACAGCCTTAGAGGAGACTGTCTGGTGGGTTATATAATAGATGATATTCCCCAGTTGCAGTTTGTTAACAGATATTATGTCACATTCCTCAATTCTTTTAGATCCACAAGACCCCGAACTGAGGAAAGTTGAGACTTCCTTTCTCCTCGGACCACTCTTAGTCTGTGCAAGGTAATATCTTCACAACAGTGATTTAACATTAGCTCTTTCCTTTTAACTTTTCTCTTGAGGCCCTGTTCATTTGCTTTGATGTAGCTCTGTGCCCAGTTCCTCAGTGCATGTTTGTGTGTTAGACGATTTTGCATCATAAATTGTAAATTGTTCAATTATCTGGCATCAAATATATATAGATGAAAAGATGCCAAAATGCCAAGTGTTATTTTTCTTCATCTTTCTCTATGCTTTGGTATCTTTAACCTTTCCAATTGTTTTGGCAGCACTTTACCTAATAAAGGAGCTCATGAATGTGCACATAAGTTACCAAAGGGCATATGGTTGCCTTTTGATTTTGCGGATTCACACCCTGTAAGTTGGTTTCTAAACTCTTAGTTTGCTGACTTCAATTCTATTCAAAGAATTATTTCTGAATGGATAATTGTGTAGGATCTGCCGGTGCTGTATCTACAAGGTGGAGCAATTCTTCCTGTAGGTCTTCCCATTAAGCATGTTGGTGAAGCAAGTTTGGAGGATGATCTGTCACTAATTATCGCATTGAATGATAATGGTATATACCTTCTCATTTTCTGAAGATCAGATGTTCATATCCTTTATTTAAGGTAGTGTTTGGTTCAATGTTTTCAAGTCGTCCGATTAATCGCGATTAATCGTCCTAATCGGTCTCTGCTGACTGATTAGGGGTACTGTCAACTTGTACAAGTCGTCCGATTAATCACGATTAATCGTGATTAATCGTCCTAGTCGGTCCCATGGCGACTAGGTTCAACTGGATGACTTGAAAACATTGGTTTGGTTGGGATAAGGTAACACAAACGTAAAGGGACTGGATAAACAGTAGTAACATCAACATCATAAGCAATTAATTGATCTGTCTGGTTAGCCTTGGTAACGTTAACAGTAGCTCGTGACAGCATACCAGAGTAGATCTTTGCCTGCTTCTTGCCATCCTTTTTCCCTTCACACTGCCGCGCTTTGCATTTTTTTTCTTCTCGAACACGCATGAGAACTGCTCATCATTATATAAGAAGAAGAAAGGAGTCTAGATGACTCGTAACCCTATAAGGGCAAAGAAGTTACAAAAAGGATTCACCAACAAACCTTAACTACAACCAGCAACTGAGGAAAACAATTATGTCCATATGCTTTGGAGCGCTTTGGCTCCCGCCATACACCATAACGTTGCCTCATCTCTAATATCCCTCAAGATGGCAGTAATATTAGGAGAAAACCCCCAAAAAATACAGCCATTCCCGATTCCCATGTTTACAAATCCACCATGCCACCAAAACAACCAAGGAGTTGAAGCCCTTGCGAGGTAAATTGGGAACCATCTGTAAAATTGCAGTTCTCTAAACCTGGGGCTAAGTGCTGCAGCCCGACTATTGATAGCACTGAAAACCACGCACTCCTAGCAAACACACAAGAAGTGAGCAAACCACACACTGCTGCTATGCTGTGCATAACCAGGAGAGATGCCGAAGTGCCACTTTGCGCGGCCACTGTCGCCACGACAAGCTGCCACCCGCCGGTAAAGATTGCTCTACGTCCTCTGCTCCACCCCACAAAATTGATGAGTCCACTTTTGTGAAGATGACAACTAAGTATTTGATAGCATCCTGGTAGGAGCATCATTACTTTAGGGAAGACCCATATTCAATAACAGCATGATCTGATTACAGGAGGCCTAAAACAAACACCACGCAATGGATCTATTACCCTCCGTAATCAAATCAAAATCACGTTACCATCATCCGAACCAAACATTACCTAAATGTCAATATGTCATATGTGGTTGAATGGATAAGAAAACAAAATTTTGATCTGCTGCACATTAATCTGTGTTTCAAAAAGGGTGACCTTTCTGTCCTCTTTAGAACTCCAAGGCTGACCCCCCCCCCCCCCCCCCCCTGTTGTTCTCTTCTATCCTTCTCCGTGTTCTGTACAGTTGTACAGCCTTGTAGTCTTTTCCCTTTCTTTCGTATTCTCTGTATAGTTTATTTTATTTTAATATAAATCTCTACAGTGGGGGCTTCCCCTGCTGTATTTATGGTTCAAAAAGAATGTAAACTATTTTTTATGCTTTAGTTAGCTTTTATTTGTGTTCAAGATATTGATTTAAAATGTTGTCTCAAAGCTGTGTGCATAATATCTGCCTATCTGCCAATGGCTTGGCTTGTTTTACAGGTAAAGCTGAAGGTGTCCTCTTTGAAGATGTTGGAGATGGATATGCATTCACACAAGGAGACTATCTTTTGACATATTATATTGCTGAACTCCACTCATCGGTGGTTACTGTCAAAGTCTTAAAATCTGAAGGGTCATGGAAGAGACCAAAACGAAATCTAAAAATAAATATATTGCTTGGTGGAGGTGCTATGGTATGCCTATTGCCTTTCATTATTTTTTTTTCACTCAAGAAACGAACTTATCTTTAACACAACATTTTTTTCATCCAGATAAGTACAGATGGTGTTGATGGTGAAGAAATACACCTTACAATGCCTTCTGAATCTGAAGTGTCAAGCTTAGTTGCAACTAGCGAATTTGAGCACAAGAAACGAATGGGTATTTCTCGTACCACTTATTTATGGTTATACTGTTTAAGATCTAGAAGGAAAGATTTGTCATTTCCATAAATTTTAACACATGTAATTGTCTCCGCTTGTCTTATACTGGCACATTGCAATGGTTGTACAGAGATGATTCAGCCTATACCTGATATAGAGGAGCCATCGGGGCAGGAAGGTGCTGAGCTATCAAAAATACCTGTTGATTTGAAAAGTGGAGACTGGTTCCTTAAGATTGTTCCATGGATTGGAGGCCGTATTATCTCAATGGCCCATCTTCCTTCTGGTATGCTTCACAATCACATGTGCAATGTGTTAATGATTTTTTATCTTAGAAATAGAGATATCCTTGTTTATTTTCTGATGCGTACTTTTCCTGACATACTTTAAAATCCATCTATGTTCTTTGTGAAGGTTTTATACTTGTATATCCTTTCGTCATGCAAATGCATTATGAATAGATCATGTTAATTTATCATTAGCTTTGAGTATCACTTGTTAATTATTATCCAGCATAGCTTGAGTATAATTTATAATTGATATTTGCAGATTCCCAGTGGCTTCACAGCAGGATTGAGATAAATGGTTATGAAGAATACAGTGGGACTGAATATAGGTCTGCTGGTTGCACAGAAGAGTACAAAGTCATCAGGTAACTGAAGTAATCATTTCAGACTAATTGTCCATGTGGCTATTTGTTTCCTGTTACATATTTCTTGTCTAGTTCCAATTTTGTCCACTAAATAACTTTAAGTTCAAAAAAACTGTAGGAGGTATCTTGAACAATCTGGAGAGGAGGAATCTATTTGTATGGAAGGAAACATTGGTGGTGGTCTGGTTCTCCAGCGCCAGATATCTATTTTGAAGGACAACCCAAAGATTGTTCAGATCGACTCCAGCATTCAGGCAAGAAGTGTAGGAGCTGGTTCTGGTGGGTTTTCAAGGTGAGGGCCCTTCTTCTCCCATGAAATTACTCTGATAAATCCTTGATGAGTTTCTGTGCAACTCTGCAACCAACATAATTTCAACCATAAAGCACACCACCAGAATGCTCTTTTTTTTTTGAAACTGAAAGGCAGCTTTATATTAATTTAACTGATCGTTACAAAGGATAGACCGGATAGATTCCGGAGCCACATTACACCAAGTTGATCCGGCACACTGATTAGCTAACCTAGCAATTACATGAGCTGCCTCATTACATCCTCTAGGAATATGGATGAAAGTGAAAGGAGTCCCCTTAACTAAGTTTTTAATATCCTGGACAATGGGACCTACAATGGATCTGTCAAGTATGGGAGATTTAATCTTGTTGACAACACTCAAGCAATCCGAAGCAATTATAGCATGCTGAAGGTTCAAATTCTTCGCATAAACCACAGCAAGGCGGACTGCTATTGCTTCTGCTAACTCAGGATCAGCAAGAACGTGCCTCTTTTGGCAAGAAGCAGATATAAATCTCCAAAATGATTGCGTACAACAACACCTTATGCATGGAAAGCAATTTTGTGGAGATTCTGTTCTCAACTCCAGCAGTGTACTTCAGGTCCTTCAATAGTTAAAATTAGTGCAAAACATATTCTAGGTGGTCCATAAATTGGATTATGTTTTGCAAAAATAATCCACCACATTGTAACCTCGCTGGCATGCCATCGGCCACATTGTGAGCCCTATAGGCCAGTGAATGGAAAAAAGGGGAAAATATATTCCTTTTGTTCTCCCACTAACCCTACCTCGAACTCTGGTACTGGGCTACTGGCATGTCTGGGCCTGAATCACTGGTGGCCACTGCTTGCCACCGTTCCATCTTTCCTTTGCCCACCACTAGCAAACAATTCCATGACATCACTGATAGTCTCTGTTGCTTGAAGAAGACCAGGGAAACCATATTGATTGACCTGAACAACCAAACGAAGAAAAGATAAAAACCCAGGAACATAGGTGCCCTTCTGCCGTCATTATACGTTCTTGATTTCTCTCTCTCTGCTCATGATTTGAACTCAAGTGTGACAAAATGAAGGATTGAAGGTCAACCCCTTTATAATTTTTCTAGTAGATCTTGCTGGAATTCAAAGTAAGAGCTTGAGCAGAAAAAATATTTTATACAATTTATAGCTTAGTCTAGAAGAAATGAATTTTTTAAGAGCAATTGAGCAAGCAAAAAAACAAAGAAAGAAAGAAAGAGGGGCAATGGTTAGCCTGCATGTTTGTAGCCCATGCCTAAACTGCTGTGAAGCTATTCTATGACAACTGACTGCATGACGTTATGATTATGCCCACGTTAGCACTGCCCTCCTGGACTCTTTCCTCTCCTATGTTGCTGAAATATAGGTGCTACTTACTGCTGTTTATGTACTAGACACATTACAGAACAGAGATGACACCAGAAACAGAACATTATGCTCGTTTGGTTCCAGGCATCAGCTGACCTTATCCTTGATCATGTCTATGTTTCTTTGCTTTGGAGCTTGCATCTAATATGCTTGCCTCAATTATTTATAGAAAAAAAATTAGCTATTTCACTCATTAAAAAAGTGTCATTTTGTACATCTATACAATCACTAGTGCTCTACTTTGATCTCATATTACCATTGTGAAATGTATGCAAAATATAGCAAATTTGAATATTTTGGAAGTGGATTTCAACACAAATCTAGTTAATCCATTTCAAAACTTCCAACAAAAGTATTCAACAGGAATTGGTTGTCAAAGTTTTAATGTGTGGAGTGTATGCAACTCTTCTTCTTTTTTGAAATAAAAGGCAGGAGCTCTGCCACTCAATTAAGTAAGAGAAAGAGTTTAGAGTTTTATCCACAAATGGTGCCCCCTGGCGCAATACACAATGGTCCTAGGACCCAAGTAGGAGAGATCAAATCCTCCTGCTAAAAGGATTCACCCAGCAAATGTCATCGCCCTACGTCTTTGCATTATATCCTCTTTTGCTAACGAGGCCACCTGCTGCGCCGTCATGTGGGTGTTTTCGAAGATCCTCCTATTCCTCTCTTTCCACAGGTTCCACACAATGTAAATGAGTATTCCATTGAACCGCTTGCGTTCCTGTTTGGGCACCTTGCTTGCCTCCTCCCACCATTTAGCCATGCCTGTAGGGTCCTGTTGTGAGAGATGCACCCTGAAATTCTCCCAGGACAGAACCTGGTCCCAAACAGCTCTTGCGAAAGGACAGAGCAAAGATAGATGAACTCCTGTCTCCAGCGGCCCATTACACAAGACGCAGTGTTCCTGTTGCGGCCACCCTCTCTTCTGTAAATTGTCAGCCGTTAGAATTTTGCCATGCATGAGGATCCAGGCGTGTACCTTGCATTTATTTTCTGCCTGCGCCTTCTAGATGAGATCATGCTGAAATGTTCGATGTGAGCCTCGGAATTGTATTCTATATGCCGAGCTAGTGGAGTAAATACCATCAGCCGTCCACTTCCAAATGATTGAGTCTTGCACATCATCCTGCAGCTGCACATTAAGTAATCGTGCCCGCAATGATCTGATCCAGTTCCCACTGAGTAGTTCCTGGTGTACCGTCCTATTTTTTCTGCGCACCAGCTTGAAAAGGTTAGGCGCTAGATACCTGGGTGCTTCACCTTCTAGCCAGGCGTGGTGCCAGAACTGGGCTTTGTGTCCATTGCCTATGGTGACCGTGGTGGAGGAGTTGAACAGGAGGTGATCTATGCAACTCAAAATGACACTCTTTTGTATTGCATGGATTTGTTGCGTGAGGTTATTTGTAATGTTTTTTAACTGTCCAATTGATTCTTTCAAGAATATATTTTGAAACATTGAATTATGTTTTCACTGTGAAGGTTGGTCTGTTTACGAGTTCATCCTACATTCACCCTGCTGCACCCAACTGAGGTAGTGGTTGCTTTCACGGCCATCAATGGTTCAAAGCAAGAGATCTCCCCGGAGGCAGGAGAAATAACATTCGAGGGAGACCTCAGACCCAACGGTAACTTCCTCTGTACAATTTGAAGACCCTTCCACCGCCGCCCATCTCTGTTAGCTCATTTACTTTTGGCAAATTCTCAGGTGAATGGATGCTAGTGGACAAGTGTGTCGGGCTGAGCTTGGTGAATCGGTTTAATCCCAGGGAGGTTAGCAAATGCTTTGTGCACTGGGGAACTGGTGATGTGAATATGGAGCTCTGGTCAGAGGAAAGACCAGTGTCCAACGAGACGCCATTGAGGATTTGCCACCAGTATGAGGTGCGGCAAACAAGCTAAACACTACCCGGACAGCAGAAATAAAAATACCAATTTGGAGGATGCCTCAGTTCAGCCTTGCACTTGTTTTACGGTCTTTGTATTGACGGTTGTCTTTCATGGTATTTTGGAGTCGGGTCGTTAGTCATTATCCTATTGGAGGACGTTGGGTCTGCTAAAAACATGGTTGCTCTGCAATCTCTGCTACTGTTCACGACTGGCATTAATCAAGCTGTGACTGTTGCAATCTCCATTATTTGTTCCAGTTAGTAAATTTCTGATTGAAAATCACGATTCCCAGGATGTTTAACAGCAATTGCTTGGTTTATACGATAATGACCAGAGTTTGTGCTCCGACACCAGACGTACATGCGCTCCAGTTTCGGTAGCAATTTGGAGCGGTATTAGGTGGTGTTTGGGTCCGGCTACTAAAATTTTAGGTGTGTTGAGAGGATGTTGTATGAGTTGTTTGGATACTAATAAAAAAATAAATTATATAATCTGTCAGTACTATACGAGACGAATTTTTTAAGCCTAATTAATCCGTCATTAGCACATGTTTACTGTAGTAAAACATTGTCAAATTATGGACTAATTAGGTTCAGGGATTCGTCTCGTAAATTAGTCGCAAACTATATAATTAGTTTCGTAATTAGTCTATATTTAATACTTCATGCATATGTTCAAACATCCGATGGGACAGCGACTAAAATTTAGGAGGGGCAACCAAACATCCCCTTAGACTATCTTCAATAGGTGACTCATATGGGCATCTAAACCTAAAATGGGTAGCAGGAGATCCAAAATTAGTCTCCAGACCTATTTTGGGTTGCCTGAGAGGCACAACCCAAATATGAGTATTCTCTCTCCTGAAAATTCATTTGCAGAAAGGATTCTCTTTTGGGTCCTGTTGTTGGAGAGGATGTCGATTGAGTATTGAACCCTTTGACTGTAGCGTTATCCAAACGTTGAATGGGTCTTGTATTTTGGGTGTTGTTGTTGGAGATAGTCTTATGATGCAAATTTGCGTGGTGGCAACTATGGCAATGGACCCCTTTGCGGTTTATTATAACTGTTGTCAAAATCATGATTTTGTGGTATGATTTTTTTGTCTCCACCATATTATAATTAGGTCTTTATACAATCTTAATTAATTAAGGGACCTGGTTTTATGATTCTAATCAGTAAAGTTATGTTTGTGTTGAGGTCTTATGACTGCGTTTTTTTCCTAGACTAGAAACCGTCTATGTGATTTAAAATCTGAGATTTCGACAACATTAAACCTCTATGGCTCGTCTAGGTTTCAGATAACATTACCTAGCTACCGGTTGTTAACCTATGGGATTCAAAACACATCTTAATTACAGAAATATACTAAGGCCCTCTTGATAAAAAAAACCATATTTCTGTTGCTTCGACTTCTAGGTGAAAATGGCTTTGGCTTTACTGTTTTTAGCTTGGTTTTGACTTCACAAGCTGTTTCACATGTGCACGTTTGGCAAGGCTTCACACAATGTTGGTTTCAGCCAGGGCTTATCAGTCATGGTACAGTGTTTTTCTCTCACAACAAACCAGCATCATTCGGGCTTATCAGCCGAGAAACCAACCAACGAACAGGCTGAATGATTAATGTGCACAAGATAAGCACGACAGTAAAGCTCGTCGCTGAATATAATTCTCGATTATTATATTTCCCTCGGCAATCGTGGATTGCTATGTGAGCCGTCAGCCCAGCACGAGGTCCGTTTTTTTTTGCCCGGCCCGGTGGCGCCTGGGCTAGCACGGGCCGAGGGAGCAGGCCATGCCTGGGCTGCTTCCCAGGCACGCCGAGCGGCACGACCCGGCCCGGTAAATGGCCAAAGGCCCAGTGAGGAAGCCAACAGCCCAGCAGTCCAGCACGCACCGCAGCCTGCTCCCACAAAAGCCCACCACGCCTCCTCCCTTAACCCTAACTTCCTGGCCCCTCTCATTCGATGCCGCCGCACTCGGCTCCTCGTCTCCTCCTGCTCGCTCGCGTCGCACGCCCCTAGCACCGCTCCTGCCTCGGCGATGTCTGCGGCGCCCCCTCCTGCCCCAGCACCGCTTCTGCCTCATGTGGGAGCAAGCTCGGCGGTGGCTCCCCTCCTGCCTTGGCGACGTCTGCGACGGCGGCTTGCCCGGGCGGACCAGCGGCGAGCCGGCGACTGCGCCCCAGCGACCCGACGCCCATCTCTCCGTGCCTCCTTCCTCGGTTCCGAAGGCTCCTCCCGATCTCGTACGGCGGCGGTGACCTCCTCCCGACCTCCCGTCGAGCACGTAGCCGGCTTCAAGCGGTAGTCGCGACCTCCTCCACGCAGTCACGCTCCCGATGATGTCCTATGTTCCCCTTCCCCTGCTGAAACGGACCATGGGCCGGCCCGGCCTGCTAGCTTGGTCGTGCTTCTCGGGCCGGAACGGCACGAAAAGCGGCTCAGAGGGCCGTGCTTGGGTCGTCGGCCAAGCACGAAGCCCAGGGAGGCACTTATATATAGCTAAGGTCAAAAATTTTCATGTTTAACTACGTCCACCACTGATCGGGTGCGGACTCACAGAAACTAGAAATTTCGTCTTATCAAAGCAGGAAGCTTTGGCCAAGGTTTAGGGCATCCACATCACCTGAATTCCTTCCCGCCGTTTGATCCCGCATTTGATGCTCCAGATCTCTTCAAACGGATTTTACCGGAACCGACTCCTCCTAATTCGCTTTGCCTTTCTCGACTTCTTCTCAGCTTCTTTCTACCTTTCCTGGCTTCTGCTCTGAATCCGGTCAGCCAAATATATTAGCAAGCTTCCGCTTTAGCTTCCACACACTTCTCCTCTCCCCCTCCTCTCTCTCTCTCTCCTCTTCCCTCTCTCTCCCTCCCCGATGCAAAAAAAAGCTCGCGGGCGAAGCGGCGGCGCAGCGCCGCGCGTGCCCCCGCCGGTGGCCGTCCCAGGCCACGGCTCAGCATGGCTGGGCCACGCCAGTGGCCGCCGCCGCGCCTTACCTGGCGCTGCCTCCTCCAGACGTAACCGTGGCGGTACACGAAACCCTACCTCCTCCTCCTCCTCGCGTCGTGTCCTGCCGGCCGGAACCGTGCCGCCTCCTCACCGCGCGAGGGGCTGATGGGACGTCACGGCGCGCGTGGGCTGCGGCACGCCACCGTCTCCATGCCCCGACGGGTGGCCGCTGCCGGCAACTCCTCCGCGCGAGCAGGCCACGCCAGTGGCCGCCGGCGTCGCTGCCTTCTCTCGTCATCCCGCGCCTGCTGCTATGCTCCATGAAACCCTAGCGCTGAGGCCGGCTAGGGTGGCAGCGCCAGGGAGTCTGTGGCAGCCGCCTCCCTGTGAAGCGTCGCATCGGTGGTCGCTGCCGCCGCCGCCGCCGCCCCTCCCCCACAGACACCGACGCCGGCTGGACTTGGCCTGGTCCCTCTTTCTCTCTCTCTCTCTCTCTCTCTCTCTCTCTCTCCGGGAGTGACAAAATGCTTGTGTGCAATTTCTATCCTTCGTGTGTGTTTGTAAGCAGCATTGTCCCCCGCCAGACTTGCCTATCTGAATAGGCCAAATATGGCGTATTGACTTGCTAAATGAATTGAGTTATTTTTAGTCACATCCTATTTAGCTGTGTTAAAATATTTCTGTTGCCTACAGGAAGTAATACGTGTGAATGTTTATTCTGTGCTTATGCAGGTTCAAATTTCCAGTACAACTATTTTACATGGTAGTTTAACATAGCTGAATAATCTAAGGTGTGGCCTATGCTTCACATCTGGAGCCTTTTACTTATTAGTTGTTATTTGTTTATTGGAATGGAGATGTTTAATGCTTTTTGTACCCATGTCTACTGCTTTTCACGAGATCTGCGGGTTTAGTTTGCGCTAATGAAATGCTAGTACGAGGACACGCGTAATGGACTAGTGTATAGAAAAGCTAAAGCTGTGGGGGTAAAAAAACGGTGACTGGCATGACCAGACGCGAGTCGGTCCACACCGGAATTAATAAGACTAGCTACTAGCTATAAAAAAGAATTCAAGTGGACGACGAAGCGTGGCGTGGTCATATGTTGATTCATGACGTTCAATTATCATATTCTCCCTCAGTTCCAAATTAGAAGACTCGTTTCCTGACAAGTCAAAAAAAATTTAACTTTAATCAATTATATATATAAGAATATCAATGTTTATAATATATAATTAGTAGTTGAATATACTTTTATAATAAACTTATTTGGAGATATAAATTTTATATGCATTTTCTACAAACCTAATCAAAGTTGAGAGTTTGACCAGCACGTATCACATAACGTCTTTCTTTCTGGGACGGAGGGAGTAGTTGTGTGTTTCGGTGGTAACTAAACTCCCTCGTAACGTATTTACCAGAATAGTACATCCTCTTTCCAAATTACAAGCCGTTTCGGCTTTTCTAGATATATTATTTTTACTATGTATCTAGACATAGTATATCGAAATGCATAGCAAAACTATTCAAAAAAAAGTGCATAGCAAAAGCAATGTATTTAGAAAAGCCAAAATGTCTTATAATTTGAAATGGAGGGAGTACAAATGATAATCTCAAATTCGTTATTTTCAATATGCCAATTTTCACTGTTTAACATGTCACTAAAAATACAAATCCCTAGTCAAGCGTAGGCTCACTTAGGCGCTGGGTAGAGCCTTACCGCCTACCAAGCCTTGCCTTTTGAAATAGTATGCTCAACCGTTTCACCTATGCGAGATTCACCACCACCCTTCTTCTTCCTTGCCTTCGTCAACTCCATGCTATTCCTAAGTTCATCTCACCAACTGTCAATTTGTGATGCTCTTATACTTTGACTGATCTATCATAACAATGATCCTATATCGTCTCGCTTATAGCTAGTTACATCACGGCTGCCCCTGTGTGCTTGTATGTAAGGATTGAATAGCCTCAAGAAAGGGGGTTTAAAAATTAAAGCAATAACTTTAGCCTATTAAAACTATTCCTCCCTTAAGTAAGAACTAACCCTAGAGATTCTATAAAAGCACACTAAAAAGTCTTTAGGGCCATTAGCCCATTACACTAAACATGTGAGAAAACTACTAACTAGAGATATACTAAGAAAATCTACCTTAACCTTCACACAATTATTAATGCACACAAGATAGGTAATACTAGTAAAGCTCATCACTCAATATACAATTTTCCATTATTATATCTCCCTCATCAATCGTGGATTGCTACAAGAGGTGTCATATATATAGCTATATAAGAGCATCTCCAATGGAACCCTCAAAATTTGACCCCCTTATCTCTCAAAGTAGGGCTCCCTCCTTCGGATTCCAACTCCTACTTATCTGTGAACTCCAACTGATCCCTTATATTTGTCTCCCTACTTTCACTCACCTCTACTTTATTCATATCTTCTAACTAACAAATCAACCGTTTGCAACGGCTATATTTTTAACGGTTATATTTTCAATGTCTATATTCCAATGTTTTTTTTTCAACAACTATTTTTGCAACAGCTCTTTCAAAAGGCCATATTCCAACGACTTTGTTGCTCCTACTATATTCAAATGGATCTATTTCAAACGTCTATATTCCAACGGCTCC